>NC_089818.1:11428200-12028200 GCF_029633855.1 Hoplias malabaricus
TACAGAGCTGCTTGTAAACTAAAAAGCCTCACAACTCAAAATAAATAACTGGCTGTACAATGTTTTTTGTTTGTTTGTTTTTTTATTTGTTTGTTTATTTTTTATTCATTTATTGTTTATTTGTTTATTTTTTTAAAGTTTTGATCTCCTCTTGTGTTTAAATGACTGTAGCCACAATCTTCACAATCGGAGCCTTAAGCTTAAAAGCTTACAGCGCCTAGTGTTCCCTGGCAGTCTCCATTCCAAGTACTAACTAAGCGCACACGATCGGGATTCCTAAGAGTGCTATGGCCAAAAGCAATGGCTGTTGGCTGTAGAAGACTATTTGTAATGACTGTTCTAAGAGTAACTCTTGTTACAGAGCTGCTTGTAAACTAAAAAGCCTCACAACTCAAAATAAATGACTGGCTGTACAATGTTTTTTGTTTGTTTGTTTTTTTATTTGTTTGTTTATTTTTTATTCATTTATTGTTTATTTGTTTATTTTTTTAAAGTTTTGATCTCCTCTTGTGTTTAAATGACTGTAGCTACAATCTTCACAATCGGAGCCTTAAGCTTAAAAGCTTACAGCGCCTAGTGTTCCCTGGCAGTCTCCATTCCAAGTATTAACTAAGCGCACAAGATCGGGATTCCTAAGAGTGCTATGGCCAAAAGCAATGGCTGTTGGCTGTAGAAGACTATTTGTAATGACTGTTCTAAGAGTAACTCTTGTTACAGAGCTGCTTGTAAACTAAAAAGCCTCACAACTCAAAATAAATAACTGGCTGTACAATGTTTTTTGTTTGTTTGTTTGTTTTATTTGTTTGTTTATTTTTTATTCATTTATTGTTTATTTGTTTATTTTTTTAAAGTTTTGATCTCCTCTTGTGTTTAAATGACTGTAGCCACAATCTTCACAATCGGAGCCTTAAGCTTAAAAGCTTACAGCGCCTAGTGTTCCCTGGCAGTCTCCATTCCAAATATTAACTAAGCGCACAAGATCGGGATTCCTAAGAGTGCTATGGCCAAAAGCAATGGCTGTTGGCTGTAGAAGACTATTTGTAATGACTGTTCTAAGAGTAACTCTTGTTACAGAGCTGCTTGTAAACTAAAAAGCCTCACAACTCAAAATAAATAACTGGCTGTACAATGTTTTTTGTTTGTTTGTTTTTTTATTTGTTTGTTTATTTTTTATTCATTTATTGTTTATTTGTTTATTTTTTTAAAGTTTTGATCTCCTCTTGTGTTTAAATGACTGTAGCCACAATCTTCACAATCGGAGCCTTAAGCTTAAAAGCTTACAGCGCCTAGTGTTCCCTGGCAGTCTCCATTCCAAGTATTAACTAAGCGCACAAGATCGGGATTCCTAAGAGTGCTATGGCCAAAAGCAATGGCTGTTGGCTGTAGAAGACTATTTGTAATGACTGTTCTAAGAGTAACTCTTGTTACAGAGCTGCTTGTAAACTAAAAAGCCTCACAACTCAAAATAAATAACTGGCTGTGAAATGTTTTTTGTTTGTTTGTTTTTTTATTTGTTTGTTTATTTTTTATTCATTTATTGTTTGTTTGTTTATTTTTTTAAAGATTTGATCTCCTCTTGTGTTTAAATGACTGTAGCTACAATCTTCACAATCGGAGCCTTAAGCTTAAAAGCTTACAGCGCCTAGTGTTCCCCGGCAGTCTCCATTCCAAGTATTAACTAAGCGCACAAGATCGGGATTCCTAAGAGTGCTATGGCCAAAAGCAATGGCTGTTGGCTGTAGAAGACTATTTGTAATGACTGTTCTAAGAGTAACTCTTGTTACAGAGCTGCTTGTAAACTAAAAAGCCTCACAACTCAAAATAAATAACTGGCTGTACAATGTTTTTTGTTTGTTTGTTTTTTTATTTGTTTGTTTATTTTTTATTCATTTATTGTTTATTTGTTTATTTTTTAAAGTTTTGATCTCCTCTTGTGTTTAAATGACTGTAGCCACAATCTTCACAATCGGAGCCTTAAGCTTAAAAGCTTACAGCGCCTAGTGTTCCCTGGCAGTCTCCATTCCAAGTACTAACTAAGCGCACACGATCGGGATTCCTAAGAGTGCTATGGCCAAAAGCAATGGCTGTTGGCTGTAGAAGACTATTTGTAATGACTGTTCTAAGAGTAACTCTTGTTACAGAGCTGCTTGTAAACTAAAAAGCCTCACAACTCAAAATAAATAACTGGCTGTACAATGTTTTTTGTTTGTTTGTTTTTTTATTTGTTTGTTTATTTTTTATTCATTTATTGTTTATTTGTTTATTTTTTTAAAGTTTTGATCTCCTCTTGTGTTTAAATGACTGTAGCCACAATCTTCACAATCGGAGCCTTAAGCTTAAAAGCTTACAGCGCCTAGTGTTCCCTGGCAGTCTCCATTCCAAGTACTAACTAAGCGCACACGATCGGGATTCCTAAGAGTGCTATGGCCAAAAGCAATGGCTGTTGGCTGTAGAAGACTATTTGTAATGACTGTTCTAAGAGTAACTCTTGTTACAGAGCTGCTTGTAAACTAAAAAGCCTCACAACTCAAAATAAATGACTGGCTGTACAATGTTTTTTGTTTGTTTGTTTTTTTATTTGTTTGTTTATTTTTTATTCATTTATTGTTTATTTGTTTATTTTTTTAAAGTTTTGATCTCCTCTTGTGTTTAAATGACTGTAGCTACAATCTTCACAATCGGAGCCTTAAGCTTAAAAGCTTACAGCGCCTAGTGTTCCCTGGCAGTCTCCATTCCAAGTATTAACTAAGCGCACAAGATCGGGATTCCTAAGAGTGCTATGGCCAAAAGCAATGGCTGTTGGCTGTAGAAGACTATTTGTAATGACTGTTCTAAGAGTAACTCTTGTTACAGAGCTGCTTGTAAACTAAAAAGCCTCACAACTCAAAATAAATAACTGGCTGTACAATGTTTTTTGTTTGTTTGTTTGTTTTATTTGTTTGTTTATTTTTTATTCATTTATTGTTTATTTGTTTATTTTTTTAAAGTTTTGATCTCCTCTTGTGTTTAAATGACTGTAGCCACAATCTTCACAATCGGAGCCTTAAGCTTAAAAGCTTACAGCGCCTAGTGTTCCCTGGCAGTCTCCATTCCAAATATTAACTAAGCGCACAAGATCGGGATTCCTAAGAGTGCTATGGCCAAAAGCAATGGCTGTTGGCTGTAGAAGACTATTTGTAATGACTGTTCTAAGAGTAACTCTTGTTACAGAGCTGCTTGTAAACTAAAAAGCCTCACAACTCAAAATAAATAACTGGCTGTACAATGTTTTTTGTTTGTTTGTTTTTTTATTTGTTTGTTTATTTTTTATTCATTTATTGTTTATTTGTTTATTTTTTTAAAGTTTTGATCTCCTCTTGTGTTTAAATGACTGTAGCCACAATCTTCACAATCGGAGCCTTAAGCTTAAAAGCTTACAGCGCCTAGTGTTCCCTGGCAGTCTCCATTCCAAGTATTAACTAAGCGCACAAGATCGGGATTCCTAAGAGTGCTATGGCCAAAAGCAATGGCTGTTGGCTGTAGAAGACTATTTGTAATGACTGTTCTAAGAGTAACTCTTGTTACAGAGCTGCTTGTAAACTAAAAAGCCTCACAACTCAAAATAAATAACTGGCTGTGAAATGTTTTTTGTTTGTTTGTTTTTTTATTTGTTTGTTTATTTTTTATTCATTTATTGTTTGTTTGTTTATTTTTTTAAAGATTTGATCTCCTCTTGTGTTTAAATGACTGTAGCTACAATCTTCACAATCGGAGCCTTAAGCTTAAAAGCTTACAGCGCCTAGTGTTCCCCGGCAGTCTCCATTCCAAGTATTAACTAAGCGCACAAGATCGGGATTCCTAAGAGTGCTATGGCCAAAAGCAATGGCTGTTGGCTGTAGAAGACTATTTGTAATGACTGTTCTAAGAGTAACTCTTGTTACAGAGCTGCTTGTAAACTAAAAAGCCTCACAACTCAAAATAAATAACTGGCTGTACAATGTTTTTTGTTTGTTTGTTTTTTTATTTGTTTGTTTATTTTTTATTCATTTATTGTTTATTTGTTTATTTTTTAAAGTTTTGATCTCCTCTTGTGTTTAAATGACTGTAGCCACAATCTTCACAATCGGAGCCTTAAGCTTAAAAGCTTACAGCGCCTAGTGTTCCCTGGCAGTCTCCATTCCAAGTACTAACTAAGCGCACACGATCGGGATTCCTAAGAGTGCTATGGCCAAAAGCAATGGCTGTTGGCTGTAGAAGACTATTTGTAATGACTGTTCTAAGAGTAACTCTTGTTACAGAGCTGCTTGTAAACTAAAAAGCCTCACAACTCAAAATAAATAACTGGCTGTACAATGTTTTTTGTTTGTTTGTTTTTTATTTGTTTGTTTATTTTTTATTCATTTATTGTTTATTTGTTTATTTTTTTAAAGTTTTGATCTCCTCTTGTGTTTAAATGACTGTAGCCACAATCTTCACAATCGGAGCCTTAAGCTTAAAAGCTTACAGCGCCTAGTGTTCCCTGGCAGTCTCCATTCCAAGTACTAACTAAGCGCACACGATCGGGATTCCTAAGAGTGCTATGGCCAAAAGCAATGGCTGTTGGCTGTAGAAGACTATTTGTAATGACTGTTCTAAGAGTAACTCTTGTTACAGAGCTGCTTGTAAACTAAAAAGCCTCACAACTTAAAATAAATAACTGGCTGTACAATGTTTTTTGTTTGTTTGTTTTTTTATTTGTTTGTTTATTTTTTATTCATTTATTGTTTATTTGTTTATTTTTTTAAAGTTTTGATCTCCTCTTGTGTTTAAATGACTGTAGCTACAATCTTCACAATCGGAGCCTTAAGCTTAAAAGCTTACAGCGCCTAGTGTTCCCTGGCAGTCTCCATTCCAAGTATTAACTAAGCGCACAAGATCGGGATTCCTAAGAGTGCTATGGCCAAAAGCAATGGCTGTTGGCTGTAGAAGACTATTTGTAATGACTGTTCTAAGAGTAACTCTTGTTACAGAGCTGCTTGTAAACTAAAAAGCCTCACAACTCAAAATAAATGACTGGCTGTACAGTGTTTTTTGTTTGTTTGTTTTTTTATTTGTTTGTTTATTTTTTATTCATTTATTGTTTATTTGTTTATTTTTTAAAAAGTTTTGATCTCCTCTTGTGTTTAAATGACTGTAGCTACAATCTTCACAATCGGAGCCTTAAGCTTAAAAGCTTACAGCGCCTAGTGTTCCCTGGCAGTCTCCATTCCAAGTATTAACTAAGCGCACAAGATCGGGATTCCTAAGAGTGCTATGGCCAAAAGCAATGGCTGTTGGCTGTAGAAGACTATTTGTAATGACTGTTCTAAGAGTAACTCTTGTTACAGAGCTGCTTGTAAACTAAAAAGCCTCACAACTCAAAATAAATAACTGGCTGTACAATGTTTTTTGTTTGTTTGTTTTTTTATTTGTTTGTTTATTTTTTATTCATTTATTGTTTATTTGTTTATTTTTTTAAAGTTTTGATCTCCTCTTGTGTTTAAATGACTGTAGCCACAATCTTCACAATCGGAGCCTTAAGCTTAAAAGCTTACAGCGCCTAGTGTTCCCTGGCAGTCTCCATTCCAAGTACTAACTAAGCGCACACGATCGGGATTCCTAAGAGTGCTATGGCCAAAAGCAATGGCTGTTGGCTGTAGAAGACTATTTGTAATGACTGTTCTAAGAGTAACTCTTGTTACAGAGCTGCTTGTAAACTAAAAAGCCTCACAACTCAAAATAAATAACTGGCTGTACAATGTTTTTTGTTTGTTTGTTTTTTTATTTGTTTGTTTATTTTTTATTCATTTATTGTTTATTTGTTTATTTTTTTAAAGTTTTGATCTCCTCTTGTGTTTAAATGACTGTAGCTACAATCTTCACAATCGGAGCCTTAAGCTTAAAAGCTTACAGCGCCTAGTGTTCCCTGGCAGTCTCCATTCCAAGTATTAACTAAGCGCACAAGATCGGGATTCCTAAGAGTGCTATGGCCAAAAGCAATGGCTGTTGGCTGTAGAAGACTATTTGTAATGACTGTTCTAAGAGTAACTCTTGTTACAGAGCTGCTTGTAAACTAAAAAGCCTCACAACTCAAAATAAATAACTGGCTGTACAATGTTTTTTGTTTGTTTGTTTTTTTATTTGTTTGTTTATTTTTTATTCATTTATTGTTTATTTGTTTATTTTTTTAAAGTTTTGATCTCCTCTTGTGTTTAAATGACTGTAGCCACAATCTTCACAATCGGAGCCTTAAGCTTAAAAGCTTACAGCGCCTAGTGTTCCCTGGCAGTCTCCATTCCAAGTACTAACTAAGCGCACACGATCGGGATTCCTAAGAGTGCTATGGCCAAAAGCAATGGCTGTTGGCTGTAGAAGACTATTTGTAATGACTGTTCTAAGAGTAACTCTTGTTACAGAGCTGCTTGTAAACTAAAAAGCCTCACAACTCAAAATAAATGACTGGCTGTACAATGTTTTTTGTTTGTTTGTTTTTTTATTTGTTTGTTTATTTTTTATTCATTTATTGTTTATTTGTTTATTTTTTAAAAGTTTTGATCTCCTCTTGTGTTTAAATGACTGTAGCTACAATCTTCACAATCGGAGCCTTAAGCTTAAAAGCTTACAGCGCCTAGTGTTCCCTGGCAGTCTCCATTCCAAGTATTAACTAAGCGCACAAGATCGGGATTCCTAAGAGTGCTATGGCCAAAAGCAATGGCTGTTGGCTGTAGAAGACTATTTGTAATGACTGTTCTAAGAGTAACTCTTGTTACAGAGCTGCTTGTAAACTAAAAAGCCTCACAACTCAAAATAAATAACTGGCTGTACAATGTTTTTTGTTTGTTTGTTTTTTTATTTGTTTGTTTATTTTTTATTCATTTATTGTTTATTTGTTTATTTTTTTAAAGTTTTGATCTCCTCTTGTGTTTAAATGACTGTAGCCACAATCTTCACAATCGGAGCCTTAAGCTTAAAAGCTTACAGCGCCTAGTGTTCCCTGGCAGTCTCCATTCCAAGTATTAACTAAGCGCACAAGATCGGGATTCCTAAGAGTGCTATGGCCAAAAGCAATGGCTGTTGGCTGTAGAAGACTATTTGTAATGACTGTTCTAAGAGTAACTCTTGTTACAGAGCTGCTTGTAAACTAAAAAGCCTCACAACTCAAAATAAATAACTGGCTGTGAAATGTTTTTTGTTTGTTTGTTTTTTTATTTGTTTGTTTATTTTTTATTCATTTATTGTTTATTTGTTTATTTTTTTAAAGATTTGATCTCCTCTTGTGTTTAAATGACTGTAGCTACAATCTTCACAATCGGAGCCTTAAGCTTAAAAGCTTACAGCGCCTAGTGTTCCCCGGCAGTCTCCATTCCAAGTATTAACTAAGCGCACAAGATCGGGATTCCTAAGAGTGCTATGGCCAAAAGCAATGGCTGTTGGCTGTAGAAGACTATTTGTAATGACTGTTCTAAGAGTAACTCTTGTTACAGAGCTGCTTGTAAACTAAAAAGCCTCACAACTCAAAATAAATAACTGGCTGTACAATGTTTTTTGTTTGTTTGTTTTTTTATTTGTTTGTTTATTTTTTATTCATTTATTGTTTATTTGTTTATTTTTTTAAAGTTTTGATCTCCTCTTGTGTTTAAATGACTGTAGCCACAATCTTCACAATCGGAGCCTTAAGCTTAAAAGCTTACAGCGCCTAGTGTTCCCTGGCAGTCTCCATTCCAAGTACTAACTAAGCGCACACGATCGGGATTCCTAAGAGTGCTATGGCCAAAAGCAATGGCTGTTGGCTGTAGAAGACTATTTGTAATGACTGTTCTAAGAGTAACTCTTGTTACAGAGCTGCTTGTAAACTAAAAAGCCTCACAACTCAAAATAAATGACTGGCTGTACAATGTTTTTTGTTTGTTTGTTTTTTTATTTGTTTGTTTATTTTTTATTCATTTATTGTTTATTTGTTTATTTTTTTAAAGTTTTGATCTCCTCTTGTGTTTAAATGACTGTAGCTACAATCTTCACAATCGGAGCCTTAAGCTTAAAAGCTTACAGCGCCTAGTGTTCCCTGGCAGTCTCCATTCCAAGTATTAACTAAGCGCACAAGATCGGGATTCCTAAGAGTGCTATGGCCAAAAGCAATGGCTGTTGGCTGTAGAAGACTATTTGTAATGACTGTTCTAAGAGTAACTCTTGTTACAGAGCTGCTTGTAAACTAAAAAGCCTCACAACTCAAAATAAATAACTGGCTGTACAATGTTTTTTGTTTGTTTGTTTGTTTTATTTGTTTGTTTATTTTTTATTCATTTATTGTTTATTTGTTTATTTTTTTAAAGTTTTGATCTCCTCTTGTGTTTAAATGACTGTAGCCACAATCTTCACAATCGGAGCCTTAAGCTTAAAAGCTTACAGCGCCTAGTGTTCCCTGGCAGTCTCCATTCCAAATATTAACTAAGCGCACAAGATCGGGATTCCTAAGAGTGCTATGGCCAAAAGCAATGGCTGTTGGCTGTAGAAGACTATTTGTAATGACTGTTCTAAGAGTAACTCTTGTTACAGAGCTGCTTGTAAACTAAAAAGCCTCACAACTCAAAATAAATAACTGGCTGTACAATGTTTTTTGTTTGTTTGTTTTTTTATTTGTTTGTTTATTTTTTATTCATTTATTGTTTATTTGTTTATTTTTTTAAAGTTTTGATCTCCTCTTGTGTTTAAATGACTGTAGCCACAATCTTCACAATCGGAGCCTTAAGCTTAAAAGCTTACAGCGCCTAGTGTTCCCTGGCAGTCTCCATTCCAAGTATTAACTAAGCGCACAAGATCGGGATTCCTAAGAGTGCTATGGCCAAAAGCAATGGCTGTTGGCTGTAGAAGACTATTTGTAATGACTGTTCTAAGAGTAACTCTTGTTACAGAGCTGCTTGTAAACTAAAAAGCCTCACAACTCAAAATAAATAACTGGCTGTGAAATGTTTTTTGTTTGTTTGTTTTTTTATTTGTTTGTTTATTTTTTATTCATTTATTGTTTATTTGTTTATTTTTTTAAAGATTTGATCTCCTCTTGTGTTTAAATGACTGTAGCTACAATCTTCACAATCGGAGCCTTAAGCTTAAAAGCTTACAGCGCCTAGTGTTCCCCGGCAGTCTCCATTCCAAGTATTAACTAAGCGCACAAGATCGGGATTCCTAAGAGTGCTATGGCCAAAAGCAATGGCTGTTGGCTGTAGAAGACTATTTGTAATGACTGTTCTAAGAGTAACTCTTGTTACAGAGCTGCTTGTAAACTAAAAAGCCTCACAACTCAAAATAAATAACTGGCTGTACAATGTTTTTTGTTTGTTTGTTTTTTTATTTGTTTGTTTATTTTTTATTCATTTATTGTTTATTTGTTTATTTTTTAAAGTTTTGATCTCCTCTTGTGTTTAAATGACTGTAGCCACAATCTTCACAATCGGAGCCTTAAGCTTAAAAGCTTACAGCGCCTAGTGTTCCCTGGCAGTCTCCATTCCAAGTACTAACTAAGCGCACACGATCGGGATTCCTAAGAGTGCTATGGCCAAAAGCAATGGCTGTTGGCTGTAGAAGACTATTTGTAATGACTGTTCTAAGAGTACCTCTTGTTACAGAGCTGCTTGTAAACTAAAAAGCCTCACAACTCAAAATAAATAACTGGCTGTGAAATGTTTTTTGTTTGTTTGTTTTTTTATTTGTTTGTTTATTTTTTATTCATTTATTGTTTATTTGTTTATTTTTTTAAAGATTTGATCTCCTCTTGTGTTTAAATGACTGTAGCTACAATCTTCACAATCGGAGCCTTAAGCTTAAAAGCTTACAGCGCCTAGTGTTCCCCGGCAGTCTCCATTCCAAGTATTAACTAAGCGCACAAGATCGGGATTCCTAAGAGTGCTATGGCCAAAAGCAATGGCTGTTGGCTGTAGAAGACTATTTGTAATGACTGTTCTAAGAGTAACTCTTGTTACAGAGCTGCTTGTAAACTAAAAAGCCTCACAACTCAAAATAAATAACTGGCTGTACAATGTTTTTTGTTTGTTTGTTTTTTTATTTGTTTGTTTATTTTTTATTCATTTATTGTTTATTTGTTTATTTTTTAAAGTTTTGATCTCCTCTTGTGTTTAAATGACTGTAGCCACAATCTTCACAATCGGAGCCTTAAGCTTAAAAGCTTACAGCGCCTAGTGTTCCCTGGCAGTCTCCATTCCAAGTACTAACTAAGCGCACACGATCGGGATTCCTAAGAGTGCTATGGCCAAAAGCAATGGCTGTTGGCTGTAGAAGACTATTTGTAATGACTGTTCTAAGAGTAACTCTTGTTACAGAGCTGCTTGTAAACTAAAAAGCCTCACAACTCAAAATAAATAACTGGCTGTACAATGTTTTTTGTTTGTTTGTTTTTTATTTGTTTGTTTATTTTTTATTCATTTATTGTTTATTTGTTTATTTTTTTAAAGTTTTGATCTCCTCTTGTGTTTAAATGACTGTAGCCACAATCTTCACAATCGGAGCCTTAAGCTTAAAAGCTTACAGCGCCTAGTGTTCCCTGGCAGTCTCCATTCCAAGTACTAACTAAGCGCACACGATCGGGATTCCTAAGAGTGCTATGGCCAAAAGCAATGGCTGTTGGCTGTAGAAGACTATTTGTAATGACTGTTCTAAGAGTAACTCTTGTTACAGAGCTGCTTGTAAACTAAAAAGCCTCACAACTTAAAATAAATAACTGGCTGTACAATGTTTTTTGTTTGTTTGTTTTTTTATTTGTTTGTTTATTTTTTATTCATTTATTGTTTATTTGTTTATTTTTTTAAAGTTTTGATCTCCTCTTGTGTTTAAATGACTGTAGCTACAATCTTCACAATCGGAGCCTTAAGCTTAAAAGCTTACAGCGCCTAGTGTTCCCTGGCAGTCTCCATTCCAAGTATTAACTAAGCGCACAAGATCGGGATTCCTAAGAGTGCTATGGCCAAAAGCAATGGCTGTTGGCTGTAGAAGACTATTTGTAATGACTGTTCTAAGAGTAACTCTTGTTACAGAGCTGCTTGTAAACTAAAAAGCCTCACAACTCAAAATAAATGACTGGCTGTACAGTGTTTTTTGTTTGTTTGTTTTTTTATTTGTTTGTTTATTTTTTATTCATTTATTGTTTATTTGTTTATTTTTTAAAAAGTTTTGATCTCCTCTTGTGTTTAAATGACTGTAGCTACAATCTTCACAATCGGAGCCTTAAGCTTAAAAGCTTACAGCGCCTAGTGTTCCCTGGCAGTCTCCATTCCAAGTATTAACTAAGCGCACAAGATCGGGATTCCTAAGAGTGCTATGGCCAAAAGCAATGGCTGTTGGCTGTAGAAGACTATTTGTAATGACTGTTCTAAGAGTAACTCTTGTTACAGAGCTGCTTGTAAACTAAAAAGCCTCACAACTCAAAATAAATAACTGGCTGTACAATGTTTTTTGTTTGTTTGTTTTTTTATTTGTTTGTTTATTTTTTATTCATTTATTGTTTATTTGTTTATTTTTTTAAAGTTTTGATCTCCTCTTGTGTTTAAATGACTGTAGCCACAATCTTCACAATCGGAGCCTTAAGCTTAAAAGCTTACAGCGCCTAGTGTTCCCTGGCAGTCTCCATTCCAAGTACTAACTAAGCGCACACGATCGGGATTCCTAAGAGTGCTATGGCCAAAAGCAATGGCTGTTGGCTGTAGAAGACTATTTGTAATGACTGTTCTAAGAGTAACTCTTGTTACAGAGCTGCTTGTAAACTAAAAAGCCTCACAACTCAAAATAAATGACTGGCTGTACAATGTTTTTTGTTTGTTTGTTTTTTTATTTGTTTGTTTATTTTTTATTCATTTATTGTTTATTTGTTTATTTTTTTAAAGTTTTGATCTCCTCTTGTGTTTAAATGAGTAGCTACAATCTTCACAATCGGAGCCTTAAGCTTAAAAGCTTACAGCGCCTAGTGTTCCCTGGCAGTCTCCATTCCAAGTATTAACTAAGCGCACAAGATCGGGATTCCTAAGAGTGCTATGGCCAAAAGCAATGGCTGTTGGCTGTAGAAGACTATTTGTAATGACTGTTCTAAGAGTAACTCTTGTTACAGAGCTGCTTGTAAACTAAAAAGCCTCACAACTCAAAATAAATAACTGGCTGTACAATGTTTTTTGTTTGTTTGTTTGTTTTATTTGTTTGTTTATTTTTTATTCATTTATTGTTTATTTGTTTATTTTTTTAAAGTTTTGATCTCCTCTTGTGTTTAAATGACTGTAGCCACAATCTTCACAATCGGAGCCTTAAGCTTAAAAGCTTACAGCGCCTAGTGTTCCCTGGCAGTCTCCATTCCAAATATTAACTAAGCGCACAAGATCGGGATTCCTAAGAGTGCTATGGCCAAAAGCAATGGCTGTTGGCTGTAGAAGACTATTTGTAATGACTGTTCTAAGAGTAACTCTTGTTACAGAGCTGCTTGTAAACTAAAAAGCCTCACAACTCAAAATAAATAACTGGCTGTACAATGTTTTTTGTTTGTTTGTTTTTTTATTTGTTTGTTTATTTTTTATTCATTTATTGTTTATTTGTTTATTTTTTTAAAGTTTTGATCTCCTCTTGTGTTTAAATGACTGTAGCCACAATCTTCACAATCGGAGCCTTAAGCTTAAAAGCTTACAGCGCCTAGTGTTCCCTGGCAGTCTCCATTCCAAGTATTAACTAAGCGCACAAGATCGGGATTCCTAAGAGTGCTATGGCCAAAAGCAATGGCTGTTGGCTGTAGAAGACTATTTGTAATGACTGTTCTAAGAGTAACTCTTGTTACAGAGCTGCTTGTAAACTAAAAAGCCTCACAACTCAAAATAAATAACTGGCTGTGAAATGTTTTTTGTTTGTTTGTTTTTTTATTTGTTTGTTTATTTTTTATTCATTTATTGTTTATTTGTTTATTTTTTTAAAGATTTGATCTCCTCTTGTGTTTAAATGACTGTAGCTACAATCTTCACAATCGGAGCCTTAAGCTTAAAAGCTTACAGCGCCTAGTGTTCCCCGGCAGTCTCCATTCCAAGTATTAACTAAGCGCACAAGATCGGGATTCCTAAGAGTGCTATGGCCAAAAGCAATGGCTGTTGGCTGTAGAAGACTATTTGTAATGACTGTTCTAAGAGTAACTCTTGTTACAGAGCTGCTTGTAAACTAAAAAGCCTCACAACTCAAAATAAATAACTGGCTGTACAATGTTTTTTGTTTGTTTGTTTTTTTATTTGTTTGTTTATTTTTTATTCATTTATTGTTTATTTGTTTATTTTTTAAAGTTTTGATCTCCTCTTGTGTTTAAATGACTGTAGCCACAATCTTCACAATCGGAGCCTTAAGCTTAAAAGCTTACAGCGCCTAGTGTTCCCTGGCAGTCTCCATTCCAAGTACTAACTAAGCGCACACGATCGGGATTCCTAAGAGTGCTATGGCCAAAAGCAATGGCTGTTGGCTGTAGAAGACTATTTGTAATGACTGTTCTAAGAGTAACTCTTGTTACAGAGCTGCTTGTAAACTAAAAAGCCTCACAACTCAAAATAAATAACTGGCTGTGAAATGTTTTTTGTTTGTTTGTTTTTTTATTTGTTTGTTTATTTTTTATTCATTTATTGTTTATTTGTTTATTTTTTTAAAGATTTGATCTCCTCTTGTGTTTAAATGACTGTAGCCACAATCTTCACAATCGGAGCCTTAAGCTTAAAAGCTTACAGCGCCTAGTGTTCCCTGGCAGTCTCCATTCCAAGTACTAACTAAGCGCACACGATCGGGATTCCTAAGAGTGCTATGGCCAAAAGCAATGGCTGTTGGCTGTAGAAGACTATTTGTAATGACTGTTCTAAGAGTAACTCTTGTTACAGAGCTGCTTGTAAACTAAAAAGCCTCACAACTTAAAATAAATAACTGGCTGTACAATGTTTTTTATTTGTTTGTTTTTTTATTTGTTTGTTTATTTTTTATTCATTTATTGTTTATTTGTTTATTTTTTTAAAGTTTTGATCTCCTCTTGTGTTTAAATGACTGTAGCTACAATCTTCACAATCGGAGCCTTAAGCTTAAAAGCTTACAGCGCCTAGTGTTCCCTGGCAGTCTCCATTCCAAGTATTAACTAAGCGCACAAGATCGGGATTCCTAAGAGTGCTATGGCCAAAAGCAATGGCTGTTGGCTGTAGAAGACTATTTGTAATGACTGTTCTAAGAGTAACTCTTGTTACAGAGCTGCTTGTAAACTAAAAAGCCTCACAACTCAAAATAAATGACTGGCTGTACAGTGTTTTTTGTTTGTTTGTTTTTTTATTTGTTTGTTTATTTTTTATTCATTTATTGTTTATTTGTTTATTTTTTAAAAAGTTTTGATCTCCTCTTGTGTTTAAATGACTGTAGCTACAATCTTCACAATCGGAGCCTTAAGCTTAAAAGCTTACAGCGCCTAGTGTTCCCTGGCAGTCTCCATTCCAAGTATTAACTAAGCGCACAAGATCGGGATTCCTAAGAGTGCTATGGCCAAAAGCAATGGCTGTTGGCTGTAGAAGACTATTTGTAATGACTGTTCTAAGAGTAACTCTTGTTACAGAGCTGCTTGTAAACTAAAAAGCCTCACAACTCAAAATAAATAACTGGCTGTACAATGTTTTTTGTTTGTTTGTTTTTTTATTTGTTTGTTTATTTTTTATTCATTTATTGTTTATTTGTTTATTTTTTTAAAGTTTTGATCTCCTCTTGTGTTTAAATGACTGTAGCCACAATCTTCACAATCTGAGCCTTAAGCTTAAAAGCTTACAGCGCCTAGTGTTCCCTGGCAGTCTCCATTCCAAGTACTAACTAAGCGCACACGATCGGGATTCCTAAGAGTGCTATGGCCAAAAGCAATGGCTGTTGGCTGTAGAAGACTATTTGTAATGACTGTTCTAAGAGTAACTCTTGTTACAGAGCTGCTTGTAAACTAAAAAGCCTCACAACTTAAAATAAATAACTGGCTGTACAATGTTTTTTGTTTGTTTGTTTTTTTATTTGTTTGTTTATTTTTTATTCATTTATTGTTTATTTGTTTATTTTTTTAAAGTTTTGATCTCCTCTTGTGTTTAAATGACTGTAGCTACAATCTTCACAATCGGAGCCTTAAGCTTAAAAGCTTACAGCGCCTAGTGTTCCCTGGCAGTCTCCATTCCAAGTATTAACTAAGCGCACAAGATCGGGATTCCTAAGAGTGCTATGGCCAAAAGCAATGGCTGTTGGCTGTAGAAGACTATTTGTAATGACTGTTCTAAGAGTAACTCTTGTTACAGAGCTGCTTGTAAACTAAAAAGCCTCACAACTCAAAATAAATGACTGGCTGTACAATGTTTTTTGTTTGTTTGTTTTTTTATTTGTTTGTTTATTTTTTATTCATTTATTGTTTATTTGTTTATTTTTTTAAAGTTTTGATCTCCTCTTGTGTTTAAATGACTGTAGCCACAATCTTCACAATCGGAGCCTTAAGCTTAAAAGCTTACAGCGCCTAGTGTTCCCTGGCAGTCTCCATTCCAAATATTAAACACAAGAGGAGATCAAAACTTTAAAAAAATAAACAAATAAACAATAAATGAATAAAAAATAAACAAACAAATAAAAAAACAAACAAACAAAAAACATTGTACAGCCAGTCATTTATTTTGAGTTGTGAGGCTTTTTAGTTTACAAGCAGCTCTGTAACAAGAGTTACTCTTAGAACAGTCATTACAAATAGTCTTCTACAGCCAACAGCCATTGCTTTTGGCCATAGCACTCTTAGGAATCCCGATCTTGTGCGCTTAGTTAATACTTGGAATGGAGACTGCCAGGGAACACTAGGCGCTGTAAGCTTTTAAGCTTAAGGCTCCGATTGTGAAGATTGTAGCTACAGTCATTTAAACACAAGAGGAGATCAAATCTTTAAAAAAATAAATAATAAATGAATAAAAAATAAACAAACAAATAAGAAACAAACAAACAAAAAACACTGGAAAGCCAGTCATTTATTTTGAGTTGTGAGGCTATTTAGTTTACAAGCAGCTCTGTAACAAGAGTTACTCTTAGAACAGTCATTACAAATAGTCTTCTACAGCCAACAGTCATTGCTTATGGCCATAGCACTCTTAGGAATCCCGAGCTTGTGCGCTTAGTTAGTACTTGGAATGGAGACTGCCAGGGAACACTAGGCGCTGTAAGCTTTTTAGCTTAAGGCTCCGATTGTGAAGATTGTAGCTACAGTCATTTAACCACAAGAGGAGATCAAAACTTTAAAAAAATAAACAAATAAACAATAAATGAATAAAAAATAAACAAACAAATAAAAAAACAAACAAACAAAAAACATTGTACAGCCAGTCATTTATTTTGAGTTGTGAGGCTTTTTAGTTTACAAGCAGCTCTGTAACAAGAGTTACTCTTAGAACAGTCATTACAAATAGTCTTCTACAGCCAACAGCCATTGCTTTTGGCCATAGCACTCTTAGGAATCCCGATCTTGTGCGCTTAGTTAATACTTGGAATGGAGACTGCCAGGGAACACTAGGCGCTGTAAGCTTTTAAGCTTAAGGCTCCGATTGTGAAGATTGTAGCTACAGTCATTTAAACACAAGAGGAGATCAAATCTTTAAAAAAATAAATAATAAATGAATAAAAAATAAACAAACAAATAAGAAACAAACAAACAAAAAACACTGGAAAGCCAGTCATTTATTTTGAGTTGTGAGGCTATTTAGTTTACAAGCAGCTCTGTAACAAGAGTTACTCTTAGAACAGTCATTACAAATTGTCTGCTACAGCCAACAGTCATTGCTTATGGCCATAGCACTCTTAGGAATCCCGAGCTTGTGCGCTTAGTTAGTACTTGGAATGGAGACTGCCAGGGAACACTAGGCGCTGTAAGCTTTTTAGCTTAAGGCTCCGATTGTGAAGATTGTAGCTACAGTCATTTAAACACAAGAGGAGATCAAAACTTTAAAAAAATAAACAAATAAACAATAAATGAATAAAAAATAAACAAACAAATAAAAAAACAAATTAAAAAAAAAACACTGGAAAGCCAGTCATTTATTTTGAGTTGTGAGGCTTTTTAGTTTACAAGCAGCTCTGTAACAAGAGTTACTCTTAGAACAGTCATTACAAATTGTCTGCTACAGCAAACAGTCATTGCTTATGGCCATAGCACTCTTAGGAATCCCGAGCTTGTGCGCTTAGTTAGTACTTGGAATGGAGACTGCCAGGGAACACTAGGCGCTGTAAGCGTTTTAGCTTAAGGCTCCGATTGTGAAGATTGTAGCTACAGTCATTTAAACACAAGAGGAGATCAAAACTTTAAAAAAATAAACAAATAAATAATAAATGAATAAAAAATAAACAAACAAATAAAAAAACAAATAAACAAAAAACACTGGAAAGCCAGTCATTTATTTTGAGTTGTGAGGCTTCTTAGTTTACAAGCATCTCTGTAACAAGTGTTACTCTTAGAACAGTCATTACAAATTGTCTGCTACAGCCAACAGTCATTGCTTATGGCCATAGCACTCTTAGGAATCCCGAGCTTGTGCGCTTAGTTAGTACTTGGAATGGAGACTGCCAGGGAACACTAGGCGCTGTAAGCTTTTTAGCTTAAGGCTCCGATTGTGAAGATTGTAGCTACAGTCATTTAAACACAAGAGGAGATCAAAACTTTAAAAAAATAAACAAATAAATAATAAATGAATAAAAATAAACAAACAAATGAAAGAACAAATAAACAAAAAACACTGGAAAGCCAGTCATTTATTTTGAGTTGTGAGGCTTTTTAGTTTACAAGCAGCTCTGTAACAAGGGTTACTCTTAGAACAGTCATTACAAATTGTCTGCTACAGCCAACAGTCATTGCTTATGGCCATAGCACTCTTAGGAATCCCGAGCTTGTGCGCTTAGTTAGTACTTGGAATGGAGACTGCCAGGGAACACTAGGCGCTGTAAGCTTTTTAGCTTAAGGCTCCGATTGTGAAGATTGTAGCTACAGTCATTTAAACACAAGAGGAGATCAAAACTTTAAAAAAATAAACAAATAAACAATAAATGAATAAAAAATAAACAAACAAATAAAAAACAAATAAACAAAAAACACTGGAAAGCCAGTCATTTATTTTGAGTTGTGAGGCTTTTTAGTTTACAAGCAGCTCTGTAACAAGAGTTACTCTTAGAACAGTCATTACAAATAGTCTTCTACAGCCAACAGCCATTGCTTTTGGCCATAGCACTCTTAGGAATCCCGATCGTGTGCGCTTAGTTAGTACTTGGAATGGAGACTGCCAGGGAACACTAGGCGCTGTAAGCTTTTTAGCTTAAGGCTCCGATTGTGAAGATTGTAGCTACAGTCATTTAAACACAAGAGGAGATCAAAACTTTAAAAAAATAAACAAATAAATAATAAATAAATAAAAATAAACAAACAAATGAAAAAACAAATAAACAAAAAACACTGGAAAGCCAGTCATTTATTTTGAGTTGTGAGGCTTTTTAGTTTACAAGCAGCTCTGTAACAAGGGTTACTCTTAGAACAGTCATTACAAATTGTCTGCTACAGCCAACAGTCATTGCTTATGGCCATAGCACTCTTAGGAATCCCGAGCTTGTGCGCTTAGTTAGTACTTGGAATGGAGACTGCCAGGGAACACTAGGTGCTGTAAGCTTTTTAGCTTAAGGCTCCGATTGTGAAGATTGTAGCTACAGTCATTTAAACACAAGAGGAGATCAAAACTTTAAAAAAATAAACAAATAAACAATAAATGAATAAAAAATAAACAAACAAATAAAAAACAAATAAACAAAAAACACTGGAAAGCCAGTCATTTATTTTGAGTTGTGAGGCTTTTTAGTTTACAAGCAGCTCTGTAACAAGAGTTACTCTTAGAACAGTCATTACAAATAGTCTTCTACAGCCAACAGCCATTGCTTTTGGCCATAGCACTCTTAGGAATCCCGATCGTGTGCGCTTAGTTAGTACTTGGAATGGAGACTGCCAGGGAACACTAGGCGCTGTAAGCTTTTAAGCTTAAGGCTCCGATTGCGAAGATTGTGGCTACAGTCATTTAAACACAAGAGGAGATCAAAACTTTTTAAAAAATAAACAAATAAACAATAAATGAATAAAAAATAAACAAACAAATAAAAAAACAAACAAACAAAAAACATTGTACAGCCAGTTATTTATTTTGAGTTGTGAGGCTTTTTAGTTTACAAGCAGCTCTGTAACAAGAGTTACTCTTAGAACAGTCATTACAAATAGTCTTCTACAGCCAACAGCCATTGCTTTTGGCCATAGCACTCTTAGGAATCCCGATCGTGTGCGCTTAGTTAATACTTGGAATGGAGACTGCCAGGGAACACTAGGCGCTGTAAGCTTTTAAGCTTAAGGCTCCGATTGTGAAGATTGTGGCTACAGTCATTTAAACACAAGAGGAGATCAAAACTTTAAAAAAATAAACAAATAAACAATAAATGAATAAAAAATAAACAAACAAATAAAAAAACAAACAAACAAAAAACACTGTACAGCCAGTCATTTATTTTGAGTTGTGAGGCTTTTTAGTTTACAAGCAGCTCTGTAACAAGAGTTACTCTTAGAACAATCATTACAAATAGTCTTCTACAGCCAACAGCCATTGCTTTTGGCCATAGCACTCTTAGGAATCCCGATCGTGTGCGCTTAGTTAGTACTTGGAATGGAGACTGCCAGGGAACACTAGGCGCTGTAAGCTTTTAAGCTTAAGGCTCCGATTGTGAAGATTGTGGCTACAGTCATTTAAACACAAGAGGAGATCAAAACTTTAAAAAAATAAACAAATAAACAATAAATGAATAAAAAATAAACAAACAAATAAAAAAACAAACAAACAAAAAACATTGTACAGCCAGTTATTTATTTTGAGTTGTGAGGCTTTTTAGTTTACAAGCAGCTCTGTAACAAGAGTTACTCTTAGAACAGTCATTACAAATAGTCTTCTACAGCCAACAGCCATTGCTTTTGGCCATAGCACTCTTAGGAATCCCGATCGTGTGCGCTTAGTTAGTACTTGGAATGGAGACTGCCAGGGAACACTAGGCGCTGTAAGCTTTTAAGCTTAAGGCTCCGATTGTGAAGATTGTGGCTACAGTCATTTAAACACAAGAGGAGATCAAAACTTTAAAAAAAATAAACAAATAAACAATAAATGAATAAAAAATAAACAAACAAATAAAAAAACAAACAAACAAAAAACATTGTACAGCCAGTCATTTATTTTGAGTTGTGAGGCTTTTTAGTTTACAAGCAGCTCTGTAACAAGAGTTACTCTTAGAACAGTCATTACAAATAGTCTTCTACAGCCAACAGCCATTGCTTTTGGCCATAGCACTCTTAGGAATCCCGATCGTGTGCGCTTAGTTAGTACTTGGAATGGAGACTGCCAGGGAACACTAGGCGCTGTAAGCTTTTAAGCTTAAGGCTCCGATTGTGAAGATTGTGGCTACAGTCATTTAAACACAAGAGGAGATCAAAACTTTAAAAAAATAAACAAATAAACAATAAATGAATAAAAAATAAACAAACAAATAAAAAAACAAACAAACAAAAAACATTGTACAGCCAGTCATTTATTTTGAGTTGTGAGGCTTTTTAGTTTACAAGCAGCTCTGTAACAAGAGTTACTCTTAGAACAGTCATTACAAATAGTCTTCTACAGCCAACAGCCATTGCTTTTGGCCATAGCACTCTTAGGAATCCCGATCGTGTGCGCTTAGTTAGTACTTGGAATGGAGACTGCCAGGGAACACTAGGCGCTGTAAGCTTTTAAGCTTAAGGCTCCGATTGTGAAGATTGTGGCTACAGTCATTTAAACACAAGAGGAGATCAAAACTTTAAAAAAATAAACAAATAAACAATAAATGAATAAAAAATAAACAAACAAATAAAAAAACAAACAAACAAAAAACATTGTACAGCCAGTTATTTATTTTGAGTTGTGAGGCTTTTTAGTTTACAAGCAGCTCTGTAACAAGAGTTACTCTTAGAACAGTCATTACAAATAGTCTTCTACAGCCAACAGCCATTGCTTTTGGCCATAGCACTCTTAGGAATCCCGATCGTGTGCGCTTAGTTAGTACTTGGAATGGAGACTGCCAGGGAACACTAGGCGCTGTAAGCTTTTAAGCTTAAGGCTCCGATTGTGAAGATTGTGGCTACAGTCATTTAAACACAAGAGGAGATCAAAACTTTAAAAAAAATAAACAAATAAACAATAAATGAATAAAAAATAAACAAACAAATAAAAAAACAAACAAACAAAAAACACTGTACAGCCAGTCATTTATTTTGAGTTGTGAGGCTTTTTAGTTTACAAGCAGCTCTGTAACAAGAGTTACTCTTAGAACAATCATTACAAATAGTCTTCTACAGCCAACAGCCATTGCTTTTGGCCATAGCACTCTTAGGAATCCCGATCGTGTGCGCTTAGTTAGTACTTGGAATGGAGACTGCCAGGGAACACTAGGCGCTGTAAGCTTTTAAGCTTAAGGCTCCGATTGTGAAGATTGTGGCTACAGTCATTTAAACACAAGAGGAGATCAAAACTTTAAAAAAATAAACAAATAAACAATAAATGAATAAAAAATAAACAAACAAATAAAAAAACAAACAAACAAAAAACATTGTACAGCCAGTTATTTATTTTGAGTTGTGAGGCTTTTTAGTTTACAAGCAGCTCTGTAACAAGAGTTACTCTTAGAACAGTCATTACAAATAGTCTTCTACAGCCAACAGCCATTGCTTTTGGCCATAGCACTCTTAGGAATCCCGATCGTGTGCGCTTAGTTAGTACTTGGAATGGAGACTGCCAGGGAACACTAGGCGCTGTAAGCTTTTAAGCTTAAGGCTCCGATTGTGAAGATTGTGGCTACAGTCATTTAAACACAAGAGGAGATCAAAACTTTAAAAAAAATAAACAAATAAACAATAAATGAATAAAAAATAAACAAACAAATAAAAAAACAAACAAACAAAAAACACTGTACAGCCAGTCATTTATTTTGAGTTGTGAGGCTTTTTAGTTTACAAGCAGCTCTGTAACAAGAGTTACTCTTAGAACAGTCATTACAAATAGTCTTCTACAGCCAACAGCCATTGCTTTTGGCCATAGCACTCTTAGGAATCCCGAGCTTGTGCGCTTAGTTAGTACTTGGAATGGAGACTGCCAGGGAACACTAGGCGCTGTAAGCTTTTAAGCTTAAGGCTCCGATTGTGAAGATTGTGGCTACAGTCATTTAAACACAAGAGGAGATCAACACTTTAAAAAAATAAACAAATAAAAAATAAATGAATAAAAAATAAACAAACAAATAAAAAAACAAACAAACAAAAAACATTGTACAGCCAGTCATTTATTTTGAGTTGTGAGGCTTTTTAGTTTACAAGCAGCTCTGTAACAAGAGTTACTCTTAGAACAGTCATTACAAATAGTCTTCTACAGCCAACAGCCATTGCTTTTGGCCATAGCACTCTTAGGAATCCCGATCTTGTGCGCTTAGTTAATACTTGGAATGGAGACTGCCAGGGAACACTAGGCGCTGTAAGCTTTTAAGCTTAAGGCTCCGATTGTGAAGATTGTAGCTACAGTCATTTAAACACAAGAGGAGATCAAAACTTAAAAAAAATAAACAAATAAACAATAAATGAATAAAAAATAAACAAACAAATAAAAAAACAAACAAACAAAAAACACTGTACAGCCAGTCATTTATTTTGAGTTGTGAGGCTTTTTAGTTTACAAGCAGCTCTGTAACAAGAGTTACTCTTAGAACAGTCATTACAAATAGTCTTCTACAGCCAACAGCCATTGCTTTTGGCCATAGCACTCTTAGGAATCCCGATCGTGTGCGCTTAGTTAGTACTTGGAATGGAGACTGCCAGGGAACACTAGGCGCTGTAAGCTTTTAAGCTTAAGGCTCCGATTGTGAAGATTGTGGCTACAGTCATTTAAACACAAGAGGAGATCAAAACTTTAAAAAAAATAAACAAATAAACAATAAATGAATAAAAAATAAACAAACAAATAAAAAACAAAAACAAACAAAAAACACTGTACAGCCAGTCATTTATTTTGAGTTGTGAGGCTTTTTAGTTTACAAGCAGCTCTGTAACAAGAGTTACTCTTAGAACAGTCATTACAAATAGTCTTCTACAGCCAACAGCCATTGCTTTTGGCCATAGCACTCTTAGGAATCCCGATCGTGTGCGCTTAGTTAGTACTTGGAATGGAGACTGCCAGGGAACACTAGGCGCTGTAAGCTTTTAAGCTTAAGGCTCCGATTGTGAAGATTGTGGCTACAGTCATTTAAACACAAGAGGAGATCAAAACTTTAAAAAAATAAACAAATAAACAATAAATGAATAAAAAATAAACAAACAAATAAAAAAACAAACAAACAAAAAACATTGTACAGCCAGTTATTTATTTTGAGTTGTGAGGCTTTTTAGTTTACAAGCAGCTCTGTAACAAGAGTTACTCTTAGAACAGTCATTACAAATAGTCTTCTACAGCCAACAGCCATTGCTTTTGGCCATAGCACTCTTAGGAATCCCGATCGTGTGCGCTTAGTTAGTACTTGGAATGGAGACTGCCAGGGAACACTAGGCGCTGTAAGCTTTTAAGCTTAAGGCTCCGATTGTGAAGATTGTGGCTACAGTCATTTAAACACAAGAGGAGATCAAAACTTTTTAAAAAATAAACAAATAAACAATAAATGAATAAAAAATAAACAAACAAATAAAAAAACAAACAAACAAAAAACACTGTACAGCCAGTCATTTATTTTGAGTTGTGAGGCTTTTTAGTTTACAAGCAGCTCTGTAACAAGAGTTACTCTTAGAACAGTCATTACAAATAGTCTTCTACAGCCAACAGCCATTGCTTTTGGTCATAGCACTCTTAGGAATCTCGATCGTGTGCACTTAGTTAGTACTTGGAATGGAGACTGCCAGGGAACACTAGGCGCTGTAAGCTTTTAAGCTTAAGGCTCCGATTGTGAAGATTGTGGCTACAGTCATTTAAACACAAGAGGAGATCAAAACTTTAAAAAAATAAACAAATAAACAATAAATGAATAAAAAATAAACAAACAAATAAAAAAACAAACAAACAAAAAACATTGTACAGCCAGTTATTTATTTTGAGTTGTGAGGCTTTTTAGTTTACAAGCAGCTCTGTAACAAGAGTTACTCTTAGAACAGTCATTACAAATAGTCTTCTACAGCCAACAGCCATTGCTTTTGGCCATAGCACTCTTAGGAATCCCGATCGTGTGCGCTTAGTTAGTACTTGGAATGGAGACTGCCAGGGAACACTAGGCGCTGTAAGCTTTTAAGCTTAAGGCTCCGATTGTGAAGATTGTGGCTACAGTCATTTAAACACAAGAGGAGATCAAAACTTTAAAAAAATAAACAAATAAACAATAAATGAATAAAAAATAAACAAACAAATAAAAAAACAAACAAACAAAAAACATTGTACAGCCAGTTATTTATTTTGAGTTGTGAGGCTTTTTAGTTTACAAGCAGCTCTGTAACAAGAGTTACTCTTAGAACAGTCATTACAAATAGTCTTCTACAGCCAACAGCCATTGCTTTTGGCCATAGCACTCTTAGGAATCCCGATCGTGTGCGCTTAGTTAGTACTTGGAATGGAGACTGCCAGGGAACACTAGGCGCTGTAAGCTTTTAAGCTTAAGGCTCCGATTGTGAAGATTGTGGCTACAGTCATTTAAACACAAGAGGAGATCAAAACTTTAAAAAAATAAACAAATAAACAATAAATGAATAAAAAATAAACAAACAAATAAAAAAACAAACAAACAAAAAACATTGTACAGCCAGTTATTTATTTTGAGTTGTGAGGCTTTTTAGTTTACAAGCAGCTCTGTAACAAGAGTTACTCTTAGAACAGTCATTACAAATAGTCTTCTACAGCCAACAGCCATTGCTTTTGGCCATAGCACTCTTAGGAATCCCGATCGTGTGCGCTTAGTTAGTACTTGGAATGGAGACTGCCAGGGAACACTAGGCGCTGTAAGCTTTTAAGCTTAAGGCTCCGATTGTGAAGATTGTGGCTACAGTCATTTAAACACAAGAGGAGATCAAAACTTTAAAAAAATAAACAAATAAACAATAAATGAATAAAAAATAAACAAACAAATAAAAAAACAAACAAACAAAAAACATTGTACAGCCAGTTATTTATTTTGAGTTGTGAGGCTTTTTAGTTTACAAGCAGCTCTGTAACAAGAGTTACTCTTAGAACAGTCATTACAAATAGTCTTCTACAGCCAACAGCCATTGCTTTTGGCCATAGCACTCTTAGGAATCCCGATCTTGTGCGCTTAGTTAATACTTGGAATGGAGACTGCCAGGGAACACTAGGCGCTGTAAGCTTTTAAGCTTAAGGCTCCGATTGTGAAGATTGTAGCTACAGTCATTTAAACACAAGAGGAGATCAAAACTTTTTAAAAAATAAACAAATAAACAATAAATGAATAAAAAATAAACAAACAAATAAAAAAACAAACAAACAAAAAACACTGTACAGCCAGTCATTTATTTTGAGTTGTGAGGCTTTTTAGTTTACAAGCAGCTCTGTAACAAGAGTTACTCTTAGAACAGTCATTACAAATAGTCTTCTACAGCCAACAGCCATTGCTTTTGGCCATAGCACTCTTAGGAATCCCGATCGTGTGCGCTTAGTTAGTACTTGGAATGGAGACTGCCAGGGAACACTAGGCGCTGTAAGCTTTTAAGCTTAAGGCTCCGATTGTGAAGATTGTGGCTACAGTCATTTAAACACAAGAGGAGATCAAAACTTTAAAAAAATAAACAAATAAACAATAAATGAATAAAAAATAAACAAACAAATAAAAAAACAAACAAACAAAAAACATTGTACAGCCAGTTATTTATTTTGAGTTGTGAGGCTTTTTAGTTTACAAGCAGCTCTGTAACAAGAGTTACTCTTAGAACAGTCATTACAAATAGTCTTCTACAGCCAACAGCCATTGCTTTTGGCCATAGCACTCTTAGGAATCCCGATCTTGTGCGCTTAGTTAATACTTGGAATGGAGACTGCCAGGGAACACTAGGCGCTGTAAGCTTTTAAGCTTAAGGCTCCGATTGTGAAGATTGTGGCTACAGTCATTTAAACACAAGAGGAGATCAAAACTTTAAAAAAATAAACAAATAAACAATAAATGAATAAAAAATAAACAAACAAATAAAAAAACAAACAAACAAAAAACATTGTACAGCCAGTTATTTATTTTGAGTTGTGAGGCTTTTTAGTTTACAAGCAGCTCTGTAACAAGAGTTACTCTTAGAACAGTCATTACAAATTGTCTGCTACAGCCAACAGTCATTGCTTATGGCCATAGCACTCTTAGGAATCCCGAGCTTGTGCGCTTAGTTAGTACTTGGAATGGAGACTGCCAGGGAACACTAGGCGCTGTAAGCTTTTAAGCTTAAGGCTCCGATTGTGAAGATTGTGGCTACAGTCATTTAAACACAAGAGGAGATCAACACTTTAAAAAAATAAACAAATAAACAATAAATGAATAAAAAATAAACAAACAAATAAAAAAACAAACAAACAAAAAACATTGTACAGCCAGTCATTTATTTTGAGTTGTGAGGCTTTTTAGTTTACAAGCAGCTCTGTAACAAGAGTTACTCTTAGAACAGTCATTACAAATAGTCTTCTACAGCCAACAGCCATTGCTTTTGGCCATAGCACTCTTAGGAATCCCGATCGTGTGCGCTTAGTTAGTACTTGGAATGGAGACTGCCAGGGAACACTAGGCGCTGTAAGCTTTTAAGCTTAAGGCTCCGATTGTGAAGATTGTGGCTACAGTCATTTAAACACAAGAGGAGATCAAAACTTTAAAAAAATAAACAAATAAACAATAAATGAATAAAAAATAAACAAACAAATAAAAAAAACAAACAAACAAAAAACACTGTACAGCCAGTCATTTATTTTGAGTTGTGAGGCTTTTTAGTTTACAAGCAGCTCTGTAACAAGAGTTACTCTTAGAACAGTCATTACAAATAGTCTTCTACAGCCAACAGCCATTGCTTTTGGCCATAGCACTCTTAGGAATCCCGATCGTGTGCGCTTAGTTAGTACTTGGAATGGAGACTGCCAGGGAACACTAGGCGCTGTAAGCTTTTAAGCTTAAGGCTCCGATTGTGAAGATTGTGGCTACAGTCATTTAAACACAAGAGGAGATCAACACTTTAAAAAAATAAACAAATAAACAATAAATGAATAAAAAATAAACAAACAAATAAAAAAACAAACAAACAAAAAACATTGTACAGCCAGTCATTTATTTTGAGTTGTGAGGCTTTTTAGTTTACAAGCAGCTCTGTAACAAGAGTTACTCTTAGAACAGTCATTACAAATAGTCTTCTACAGCCAACAGCCATTGCTTTTGGCCATAGCACTCTTAGGAATCCCGAGCTTGTGCGCTTAGTTAGTACTTGGAATGGAGACTGCCAGGGAACACTAGGCGCTGTAAGCTTTTTAGCTTAAGGCTCCGATTGTGAAGATTGTGGCTACGGTCATTTAAACACAAGAGGAGATCAAAACTTTAAAAAAATAAACAAATAAACAATAAATGAATAAAAAATAAACAAACAAATAAAAAAACAAACAAACAAAAAACACTGTACAGCCAGTCATTTATTTTGAGTTGTGAGGCTTTTTAGTTTACAAGCAGCTCTGTAACAAGAGTTACTCTTAGAACAATCATTACAAATAGTCTTCTACAGCCAACAGCCATTGCTTTTGGCCATAGCACTCTTAGGAATCCCGATCGTGTGCGCTTAGTTAATACTTGGAATGGAGACTGCCAGGGAACACTAGGCGCTGTAAGCTTTTAAGCTTAAGGCTCCGATTGTGAAGATTGTGGCTACAGTCATTTAAACACAAGAGGAGATCAAAACTTTAAAAAAATAAACAAATAAACAATAAATGAATAAAAAATAAACAAACAAATAAAAAAACAAACAAACAAAAAACATTGTACAGCCAGTTATTTATTTTGAGTTGTGAGGCTTTTTAGTTTACAAGCAGCTCTGTAACAAGAGTTACTCTTAGAACAGTCATTACAAATAGTCTTCTACAGCCAACAGCCATTGCTTTTGGCCATAGCACTCTTAGGAATCCCGATCGTGTGCGCTTAGTTAGTACTTGGAATGGAGACTGCCAGGGAACACTAGGCGCTGTAAGCTTTTAAGCTTAAGGCTCCGATTGTGAAGATTGTGGCTACAGTCATTTAAACACAAGAGGAGATCAAAACTTTAAAAAAATAAACAAATAAACAATAAATGAATAAAAAATAAACAAACAAATAAAAAAACAAACAAACAAAAAACATTGTACAGCCAGTTATTTATTTTGAGTTGTGAGGCTTTTTAGTTTACAAGCAGCTCTGTAACAAGAGTTACTCTTAGAACAGTCATTACAAATAGTCTTCTACAGCCAACAGCCATTGCTTTTGGCCATAGCACTCTTAGGAATCCCGATCTTGTGCGCTTAGTTAATACTTGGAATGGAGACTGCCAGGGAACACTAGGCGCTGTAAGCTTTTAAGCTTAAGGCTCCGATTGTGAAGATTGTGGCTACAGTCATTTAAACACAAGAGGAGATCAACACTTTAAAAAAATAAACAAATAAACAATAAATGAATAAAAAATAAACAAACAAATAAAAAAACAAACAAACAAAAAACATTGTACAGCCAGTCATTTATTTTGAGTTGTGAGGCTTTTTAGTTTACAAGCAGCTCTGTAACAAGAGTTACTCTTAGAACAGTCATTACAAATAGTCTTCTACAGCCAACAGCCATTGCTTTTGGCCATAGCACTCTTAGGAATCCCGATCGTGTGCGCTTAGTTAATACTTGGAATGGAGACTGCCAGGGAACACTAGGCGCTGTAAGCTTTTAAGCTTAAGGCTCCGATTGTGAAGATTGTGGCTACAGTCATTTAAACACAAGAGGAGATCAAAACTTTAAAAAAATAAACAAATAAACAATAAATGAATAAAAAATAAACAAACAAATAAAAAAAACAAACAAACAAAAAACACTGTACAGCCAGTCATTTATTTTGAGTTGTGAGGCTTTTTAGTTTACAAGCAGCTCTGTAACAAGAGTTACTCTTAGAACAGTCATTACAAATAGTCTTCTACAGCCAACAGCCATTGCTTTTGGCCATAGCACTCTTAGGAATCCCGATCGTGTGCGCTTAGTTAGTACTTGGAATGGAGACTGCCAGGGAACACTAGGCGCTGTAAGCTTTTAAGCTTAAGGCTCCGATTGTGAAGATTGTGGCTACAGTCATTTAAACACAAGAGGAGATCAACACTTTAAAAAAATAAACAAATAAACAATAAATGAATAAAAAATAAACAAACAAATAAAAAAACAAACAAACAAAAAACATTGTACAGCCAGTCATTTATTTTGAGTTGTGAGGCTTTTTAGTTTACAAGCAGCTCTGTAACAAGAGTTACTCTTAGAACAGTCATTACAAATAGTCTTCTACAGCCAACAGCCATTGCTTTTGGCCATAGCACTCTTAGGAATCCCGAGCTTGTGCGCTTAGTTAGTACTTGGAATGGAGACTGCCAGGGAACACTAGGCGCTGTAAGCTTTTAAGCTTAAGGCTCCGATTGTGAAGATTGTGGCTACGGTCATTTAAACACAAGAGGAGATCAAAACTTTAAAAAAATAAACAAATAAACAATAAATGAATAAAAAATAAAAAAACAAACAAACAAAAAACACTGTACAGCCAGTCATTTATTTTGAGTTGTGAGGCTTTTTAGTTTACAAGCAGCTCTGTAACAAGAGTTACTCTTAGAACAATCATTACAAATAGTCTTCTACAGCCAACAGCCATTGCTTTTGGCCATAGCACTCTTAGGAATCCCGATCGTGTGCGCTTAGTTAATACTTGGAATGGAGACTGCCAGGGAACACTAGGCGCTGTAAGCTTTTAAGCTTAAGGCTCCGATTGTGAAGATTGTGGCTACAGTCATTTAAACACAAGAGGAGATCAAAACTTTAAAAAAATAAACAAATAAACAATAAATGAATAAAAAATAAACAAACAAATAAAAAAACAAACAAACAAAAAACATTGTACAGCCAGTTATTTATTTTGAGTTGTGAGGCTTTTTAGTTTACAAGCAGCTCTGTAACAAGAGTTACTCTTAGAACAGTCATTACAAATAGTCTTCTACAGCCAACAGCCATTGCTTTTGGCCATAGCACTCTTAGGAATCCCGATCGTGTGCGCTTAGTTAGTACTTGGAATGGAGACTGCCAGGGAACACTAGGCGCTGTAAGCTTTTAAGCTTAAGGCTCCGATTGTGAAGATTGTGGCTACAGTCATTTAAACACAAGAGGAGATCAAAACTTTAAAAAAATAAACAAATAAACAATAAATGAATAAAAAATAAACAAACAAATAAAAAAACAAACAAACAAAAAACATTGTACAGCCAGTTATTTATTTTGAGTTGTGAGGCTTTTTAGTTTACAAGCAGCTCTGTAACAAGAGTTACTCTTAGAACAGTCATTACAAATAGTCTTCTACAGCCAACAGCCATTGCTTTTGGCCATAGCACTCTTAGGAATCCCGATCTTGTGCGCTTAGTTAATACTTGGAATGGAGACTGCCAGGGAACACTAGGCGCTGTAAGCTTTTAAGCTTAAGGCTCCGATTGTGAAGATTGTGGCTACAGTCATTTAAACACAAGAGGAGATCAACACTTTAAAAAAATAAACAAATAAACAATAAATGAATAAAAAATAAACAAACAAATAAAAAAACAAACAAACAAAAAACATTGTACAGCCAGTCATTTATTTTGAGTTGTGAGGCTTTTTAGTTTACAAGCAGCTCTGTAACAAGAGTTACTCTTAGAACAGTCATTACAAATAGTCTTCTACAGCCAACAGCCATTGCTTTTGGCCATAGCACTCTTAGGAATCCCGATCGTGTGCGCTTAGTTAGTACTTGGAATGGAGACTGCCAGGGAACACTAGGCGCTGTAAGCTTTTAAGCTTAAGGCTCCGATTGTGAAGATTGTGGCTACAGTCATTTAAACACAAGAGGAGATCAAAACTTTAAAAAAATAAACAAATAAACAATAAATGAATAAAAAATAAACAAACAAATAAAAAAAACAAACAAACAAAAAACACTGTACAGCCAGTCATTTATTTTGAGTTGTGAGGCTTTTTAGTTTACAAGCAGCTCTGTAACAAGAGTTACTCTTAGAACAGTCATTACAAATAGTCTTCTACAGCCAACAGCCATTGCTTTTGGCCATAGCACTCTTAGGAATCCCGATCGTGTGCGCTTAGTTAGTACTTGGAATGGAGACTGCCAGGGAACACTAGGCGCTGTAAGCTTTTAAGCTTAAGGCTCCGATTGTGAAGATTGTGGCTACAGTCATTTAAACACAAGAGGAGATCAACACTTTAAAAAAATAAACAAATAAACAATAAATGAATAAAAAATAAACAAACAAATAAAAAAACAAACAAACAAAAAACATTGTACAGCCAGTCATTTATTTTGAGTTGTGAGGCTTTTTAGTTTACAAGCAGCTCTGTAACAAGAGTTACTCTTAGAACAGTCATTACAAATAGTCTTCTACAGCCAACAGCCATTGCTTTTGGCCATAGCACTCTTAGGAATCCCGAGCTTGTGCGCTTAGTTAGTACTTGGAATGGAGACTGCCAGGGAACACTAGGCGCTGTAAGCTTTTAAGCTTAAGGCTCCGATTGTGAAGATTGTGGCTACGGTCATTTAAACACAAGAGGAGATCAAAACTTTAAAAAAATAAACAAATAAACAATAAATGAATAAAAAATAAAAAAACAAACAAACAAAAAACACTGTACAGCCAGTCATTTATTTTGAGTTGTGAGGCTTTTTAGTTTACAAGCAGCTCTGTAACAAGAGTTACTCTTAGAACAATCATTACAAATAGTCTTCTACAGCCAACAGCCATTGCTTTTGGCCATAGCACTCTTAGGAATCCCGATCGTGTGCGCTTAGTTAATACTTGGAATGGAGACTGCCAGGGAACACTAGGCGCTGTAAGCTTTTAAGCTTAAGGCTCCGATTGTGAAGATTGTGGCTACAGTCATTTAAACACAAGAGGAGATCAAAACTTTAAAAAAATAAACAAATAAACAATAAATGAATAAAAAATAAACAAACAAATAAAAAAACAAACAAACAAAAAACATTGTACAGCCAGTTATTTATTTTGAGTTGTGAGGCTTTTTAGTTTACAAGCAGCTCTGTAACAAGAGTTACTCTTAGAACAGTCATTACAAATAGTCTTCTACAGCCAACAGCCATTGCTTTTGGCCATAGCACTCTTAGGAATCCCGATCGTGTGCGCTTAGTTAGTACTTGGAATGGAGACTGCCAGGGAACACTAGGCGCTGTAAGCTTTTAAGCTTAAGGCTCCGATTGTGAAGATTGTGGCTACAGTCATTTAAACACAAGAGGAGATCAAAACTTTAAAAAAATAAACAAATAAACAATAAATGAATAAAAAATAAACAAACAAATAAAAAAACAAACAAACAAAAAACATTGTACAGCCAGTTATTTATTTTGAGTTGTGAGGCTTTTTAGTTTACAAGCAGCTCTGTAACAAGAGTTACTCTTAGAACAGTCATTACAAATAGTCTTCTACAGCCAACAGCCATTGCTTTTGGCCATAGCACTCTTAGGAATCCCGATCGTGTGCGCTTAGTTAGTACTTGGAATGGAGACTGCCAGGGAACACTAGGCGCTGTAAGCTTTTAAGCTTAAGGCTCCGATTGTGAAGATTGTGGCTACAGTCATTTAAACACAAGAGGAGATCAAAACTTTAAAAAAATAAACAAATAAACAATAAATGAATAAAAAATAAACAAACAAATAAAAAAACAAACAAACAAAAAACATTGTACAGCCAGTTATTTATTTTGAGTTGTGAGGCTTTTTAGTTTACAAGCAGCTCTGTAACAAGAGTTACTCTTAGAACAGTCATTACAAATAGTCTTCTACAGCCAACAGCCATTGCTTTTGGCCATAGCACTCTTAGGAATCCCGATCGTGTGCGCTTAGTTAGTACTTGGAATGGAGACTGCCAGGGAACACTAGGCGCTGTAAGCTTTTAAGCTTAAGGCTCCGATTGTGAAGATTGTGGCTACAGTCATTTAAACACAAGAGGAGATCAAAACTTTAAAAAAAATAAACAAATAAACAATAAATGAATAAAAAATAAACAAACAAATAAAAAAACAAACAAACAAAAAACATTTCACAGCCAGTTATTTATTTTGAGTTGTGAGGCTTTTTAGTTTACAAGCAGCTCTGTAACAAGAGTTACTCTTAGAACAGTCATTACAAATAGTCTTCTACAGCCAACAGCCATTGCTTTTGGCCATAGCACTCTTAGGAATCCCGATCGTGTGCGCTTAGTTAGTACTTGGAATGGAGACTGCCAGGGAACACTAGGCGCTGTAAGCTTTTAAGCTTAAGGCTCCGATTGTGAAGATTGTGGCTACAGTCATTTAAACACAAGAGGAGATCAACACTTTAAAAAAATAAACAAATAAACAATAAATGAATAAAAAATAAACAAACAAATAAAAAAACAAACAAACAAAAAACATTGTACAGCCAGTCATTTATTTTGAGTTGTGAGGCTTTTTAGTTTACAAGCAGCTCTGTAACAAGAGTTACTCTTAGAACAGTCATTACAAATAGTCTTCTACAGCCAACAGCCATTGCTTTTGGCCATAGCACTCTTAGGAATCCCGATCGTGTGCGCTTAGTTAGTACTTGGAATGGAGACTGCCAGGGAACACTAGGCGCTGTAAGCTTTTAAGCTTAAGGCTCCGATTGTGAAGATTGTGGCTACAGTCATTTAAACACAAGAGGAGATCAACACTTTAAAAAAATAAACAAATAAACAATAAATGAATAAAAAATAAACAAACAAATAAAAAAACAAACAAACAAAAAACATTGTACAGCCAGTCATTTATTTTGAGTTGTGAGGCTTTTTAGTTTACAAGCAGCTCTGTAACAAGAGTTACTCTTAGAACAGTCATTACAAATAGTCTTCTACAGCCAACAGCCATTGCTTTTGGCCATAGCACTCTTAGGAATCCCGAGCTTGTGCGCTTAGTTAGTACTTGGAATGGAGACTGCCAGGGAACACTAGGCGCTGTAAGCTTTTAAGCTTAAGGCTCCGATTGTGAAGATTGTGGCTACGGTCATTTAAACACAAGAGGAGATCAAAACTTTAAAAAAATAAACAAATAAACAATAAATGAATAAAAAATAAACAAACAAATAAAAAAACAAACTAACAAAAAACACTGTACAGCCAGTCATTTATTTTGAGTTGTGAGGCTTTTTAGTTTACAAGCAGCTCTGTAACAAGAGTTACTCTTAGAACAATCATTACAAATAGTCTTCTACAGCCAACAGCCATTGCTTTTGGCCATAGCACTCTTAGGAATCCCGATCGTGTGCGCTTAGTTAATACTTGGAATGGAGACTGCCAGGGAACACTAGGCGCTGTAAGCTTTTAAGCTTAAGGCTCCGATTGTGAAGATTGTGGCTACAGTCATTTAAACACAAGAGGAGATCAAAACTTTAAAAAAATAAACAAATAAACAATAAATGAATAAAAAATAAACAAACAAATAAAAAAACAAACAAACAAAAAACATTGTACAGCCAGTTATTTATTTTGAGTTGTGAGGCTTTTTAGTTTACAAGCAGCTCTGTAACAAGAGTTACTCTTAGAACAGTCATTACAAATAGTCTTCTACAGCCAACAGCCATTGCTTTTGGCCATAGCACTCTTAGGAATCCCGATCGTGTGCGCTTAGTTAGTACTTGGAATGGAGACTGCCAGGGAACACTAGGCGCTGTAAGCTTTTAAGCTTAAGGCTCCGATTGTGAAGATTGTGGCTACAGTCATTTAAACACAAGAGTAGATCAAAACTTTAAAAAAATAAACAAATAAACAATAAATGAATAAAAAATAAACAAACAAATAAAAAAACAAACAAACAAAAAACATTGTACAGCCAGTTATTTATTTTGAGTTGTGAGGCTTTTTAGTTTACAAGCAGCTCTGTAACAAGAGTTACTCTTAGAACAGTCATTACAAATAGTCTTCTACAGCCAACAGCCATTGCTTTTGGCCATAGCACTCTTAGGAATCCCGATCTTGTGCGCTTAGTTAATACTTGGAATGGAGACTGCCAGGGAACACTAGGCGCTGTAAGCTTTTAAGCTTAAGGCTCCGATTGTGAAGATTGTGGCTACAGTCATTTAAACACAAGAGGAGATCAACACTTTAAAAAAATAAACAAATAAACAATAAATGAATAAAAAATAAACAAACAAATAAAAAAAAAAACAAACAAAAAACACTGTACAGCCAGTCATTTATTTTGAGTTGTGAGGCTTTTTAGTTTACAAGCAGCTCTGTAACAAGAGTTACTCTTAGAACAGTCATTACAAATTGTCTGCTACAGCCAACAGTCATTGCTTATGGCCATAGCACTCTTAGGAATCCCGAGCTTGTGCGCTTAGTTAGTACTTGGAATGGAGACTGCCAGGGAACACTAGGCGCTGTAAGCTTTTAAGCTTAAGGCTCCGATTGTGAAGATTGTGGCTACAGTCATTTAAACACAAGAGGAGATCAACACTTTAAAAAAATAAACAAATAAACAATAAATGAATAAAAAATAAACAAACAAATAAAAAAACAAACAAACAAAAAACATTGTACAGCCAGTCATTTATTTTGAGTTGTGAGGCTTTTTAGTTTACAAGCAGCTCTGTAACAAGAGTTACTCTTAGAACAGTCATTACAAATAGTCTTCTACAGCCAACAGCCATTGCTTTTGGCCATAGCACTCTTAGGAATCCCGATCGTGTGCGCTTAGTTAGTACTTGGAATGGAGACTGCCAGGGAACACTAGGCGCTGTAAGCTTTTAAGCTTAAGGCTCCGATTGTGAAGATTGTGGCTACAGTCATTTAAACACAAGAGGAGATCAAAACTTTAAAAAAATAAACAAATAAACAATAAATGAATAAAAAATAAACAAACAAATAAAAAAAACAAACAAACAAAAAACACTGTACAGCCAGTCATTTATTTTGAGTTGTGAGGCTTTTTAGTTTACAAGCAGCTCTGTAACAAGAGTTACTCTTAGAACAGTCATTACAAATAGTCTTCTACAGCCAACAGCCATTGCTTTTGGCCATAGCACTCTTAGGAATCCCGATCGTGTGCGCTTAGTTAGTACTTGGAATGGAGACTGCCAGGGAACACTAGGCGCTGTAAGCTTTTAAGCTTAAGGCTCCGATTGTGAAGATTGTGGCTACAGTCATTTAAACACAAGAGGAGATCAACACTTTAAAAAAATAAACAAATAAACAATAAATGAATAAAAAATAAACAAACAAATAAAAAAACAAACAAACAAAAAACATTGTACAGCCAGTCATTTATTTTGAGTTGTGAGGCTTTTTAGTTTACAAGCAGCTCTGTAACAAGAGTTACTCTTAGAACAGTCATTACAAATAGTCTTCTACAGCCAACAGCCATTGCTTTTGGCCATAGCACTCTTAGGAATCCCGAGCTTGTGCGCTTAGTTAGTACTTGGAATGGAGACTGCCAGGGAACACTAGGCGCTGTAAGCTTTTAAGCTTAAGGCTCCGATTGTGAAGATTGTGGCTACGGTCATTTAAACACAAGAGGAGATCAAAACTTTAAAAAAATAAACAAATAAACAATAAATGAATAAAAAATAAAAAAACAAACAAACAAAAAACACTGTACAGCCAGTCATTTATTTTGAGTTGTGAGGCTTTTTAGTTTACAAGCAGCTCTGTAACAAGAGTTACTCTTAGAACAATCATTACAAATAGTCTTCTACAGCCAACAGCCATTGCTTTTGGCCATAGCACTCTTAGGAATCCCGATCGTGTGCGCTTAGTTAATACTTGGAATGGAGACTGCCAGGGAACACTAGGCGCTGTAAGCTTTTAAGCTTAAGGCTCCGATTGTGAAGATTGTGGCTACAGTCATTTAAACACAAGAGGAGATCAAAACTTTAAAAAAATAAACAAATAAACAATAAATGAATAAAAAATAAACAAACAAATAAAAAAACAAACAAACAAAAAACATTGTACAGCCAGTTATTTATTTTGAGTTGTGAGGCTTTTTAGTTTACAAGCAGCTCTGTAACAAGAGTTACTCTTAGAACAGTCATTACAAATAGTCTTCTACAGCCAACAGCCATTGCTTTTGGCCATAGCACTCTTAGGAATCCCGATCGTGTGCGCTTAGTTAGTACTTGGAATGGAGACTGCCAGGGAACACTAGGCGCTGTAAGCTTTTAAGCTTAAGGCTCCGATTGTGAAGATTGTGGCTACAGTCATTTAAACACAAGAGGAGATCAAAACTTTAAAAAAATAAACAAATAAACAATAAATGAATAAAAAATAAACAAACAAATAAAAAAACAAACAAACAAAAAACATTGTACAGCCAGTTATTTATTTTGAGTTGTGAGGCTTTTTAGTTTACAAGCAGCTCTGTAACAAGAGTTACTCTTAGAACAGTCATTACAAATAGTCTTCTACAGCCAACAGCCATTGCTTTTGGCCATAGCACTCTTAGGAATCCCGATCGTGTGCGCTTAGTTAGTACTTGGAATGGAGACTGCCAGGGAACACTAGGCGCTGTAAGCTTTTAAGCTTAAGGCTCCGATTGTGAAGATTGTGGCTACAGTCATTTAAACACAAGAGGAGATCAAAACTTTAAAAAAAATAAACAAATAAACAATAAATGAATAAAAAATAAACAAACAAATAAAAAAACAAACAAACAAAAAACACTGTACAGCCAGTCATTTATTTTGAGTTGTGAGGCTTTTTAGTTTACAAGCAGCTCTGTAACAAGAGTTACTCTTAGAACAGTCATTACAAATAGTCTTCTACAGCCAACAGCCATTGCTTTTGGCCATAGCACTCTTAGGAATCCCGATCGTGTGCGCTTAGTTAGTACTTGGAATGGAGACTGCCAGGGAACACTAGGCGCTGTAAGCTTTTAAGCTTAAGGCTCCGATTGTGAAGATTGTGGCTACAGTCATTTAAACACAAGAGGAGATCAAAACTTTAAAAAAATAAACAAATAAACAATAAATGAATAAAAAATAAACAAACAAATAAAAAAACAAACAAACAAAAAACACTGTACAGCCAGTCAATTATTTTGAGTTGTGAGGCTTTTTAGTTTACAAGCAGCTCTGTAACAAGAGTTACTCTTAGAACAGTCATTACAAATAGTCTTCTACAGCCAACAGCCATTGCTTTTGGCCATAGCACTCTTAGGAATCCCGATCGTGTGCGCTTAGTTAGTACTTGGAATGGAGACTGCCAGGGAACACTAGGCGCTGTAAGCTTTTAAGCTTAAGGCTCCGATTGTGAAGATTGTGGCTACAGTCATTTAAACACAAGAGGAGATCAAAACTTTAAAAAAATAAACAAATAAACAATAAATGAATAAAAAATAAACAAACAAATAAAAAAACAAACAAACAAAAAACATTGTACAGCCAGTTATTTATTTTGAGTTGTGAGGCTTTTTAGTTTACAAGCAGCTCTGTAACAAGAGTTACTCTTAGAACAGTCATTACAAATAGTCTTCTACAGCCAACAGCCATTGCTTTTGGCCATAGCACTCTTAGGAATCCCGATCTTGTGCGCTTAGTTAATACTTGGAATGGAGACTGCCAGGGAACACTAGGCGCTGTAAGCTTTTAAGCTTAAGGCTCCGATTGTGAAGATTGTAGCTACAGTCATTTAAACACAAGAGGAGATCAAAACTTTTTAAAAAATAAACAAATAAACAATAAATGAATAAAAAATAAACAAACAAATAAAAAAACAAACAAACAAAAAACACTGTACAGCCAGTCATTTATTTTGAGTTGTGAGGCTTTTTAGTTTACAAGCAGCTCTGTAACAAGAGTTACTCTTAGAACAGTCATTACAAATAGTCTTCTACAGCCAACAGCCATTGCTTTTGGCCATAGCACTCTTAGGAATCCCGATCGTGTGCGCTTAGTTAGTACTTGGAATGGAGACTGCCAGGGAACACTAGGCGCTGTAAGCTTTTAAGCTTAAGGCTCCGATTGTGAAGATTGTGGCTACAGTCATTTAAACACAAGAGGAGATCAAAACTTTAAAAAAATAAACAAATAAACAATAAATGAATAAAAAATAAACAAACAAATAAAAAAACAAACAAACAAAAAACATTGTACAGCCAGTTATTTATTTTGAGTTGTGAGGCTTTTTAGTTTACAAGCAGCTCTGTAACAAGAGTTACTCTTAGAACAGTCATTACAAATAGTCTTCTACAGCCAACAGCCATTGCTTTTGGCCATAGCACTCTTAGGAATCCCGATCGTGTGCGCTTAGTTAGTACTTGGAATGGAGACTGCCAGGGAACACTAGGCGCTGTAAGCTTTTAAGCTTAAGGCTCCGATTGTGAAGATTGTGGCTACAGTCATTTAAACACAAGAGGAGATCAAAACTTTAAAAAAATAAACAAATAAACAATAAATGAATAAAAAATAAACAAACAAATAAAAAAACAAACAAACAAAAAACATTGTACAGCCAGTTATTTATTTTGAGTTGTGAGGCTTTTTAGTTTACAAGCAGCTCTGTAACAAGAGTTACTCTTAGAACAGTCATTACAAATAGTCTTCTACAGCCAACAGCCATTGCTTTTGGCCATAGCACTCTTAGGAATCCCGATCGTGTGCGCTTAGTTAGTACTTGGAATGGAGACTGCCAGGGAACACTAGGCGCTGTAAGCTTTTAAGCTTAAGGCTCCGATTGTGAAGATTGTGGCTACAGTCATTTAAACACAAGAGGAGATCAAAACTTTAAAAAAATAAACAAATAAACAATAAATGAATAAAAAATAAACAAACAAATAAAAAAACAAACAAACAAAAAACATTGTACAGCCAGTTATTTATTTTGAGTTGTGAGGCTTTTTAGTTTACAAGCAGCTCTGTAACAAGAGTTACTCTTAGAACAGTCATTACAAATAGTCTTCTACAGCCAACAGCCATTGCTTTTGGCCATAGCACTCTTAGGAATCCCGATCGTGTGCGCTTAGTTAGTACTTGGAATGGAGACTGCCAGGGAACACTAGGCGCTGTAAGCTTTTTAGCTTAAGGCTCCGATTGTGAAGATTGTGGCTACAGTCATTTAAACACAAGAGGAGATCAAAACTTTAAAAAAAATAAACAAATAAACAATAAATGAATAAAAAATAAACAAACAAATAAAAAAACAAACAAACAAAAAACATTTCACAGCCAGTTATTTATTTTGAGTTGTGAGGCTTTTTAGTTTACAAGCAGCTCTGTAACAAGAGTTACTCTTAGAACAGTCATTACAAATAGTCTTCTACAGCCAACAGCCATTGCTTTTTGCCATAGCACTCTTAGGAATCCCGATCTTGTGCGCTTAGTTAATACTTGGAATGGAGACTGCCAGGGAACACTAGGCGCTGTAAGCTTTTAAGCTTAAGGCTCCGATTGTGAAGATTGTAGCTACAGTCATTTAAACACAAGAGGAGATCAAAACTTTTTAAAAAATAAACAAATAAACAATAAATGAATAAAAAATAAACAAACAAATAAAAAAACAAACAAACAAAAAACACTGTACAGCCAGTCATTTATTTTGAGTTGTGAGGCTTTTTAGTTTACAAGCAGCTCTGTAACAAGAGTTACTCTTAGAACAGTCATTACAAATAGTCTTCTACAGCCAACAGCCATTGCTTTTGGCCATAGCACTCTTAGGAATCCCGATCGTGTGCGCTTAGTTAGTACTTGGAATGGAGACTGCCAGGGAACACTAGGCGCTGTAAGCTTTTAAGCTTAAGGCTCCGATTGTGAAGATTGTGGCTACAGTCATTTAAACACAAGAGGAGATCAAAACTTTAAAAAAATAAACAAATAAACAATAAATGAATAAAAAATAAACAAACAAATAAAAAAACAAACAAACAAAAAACATTGTACAGCCAGTTATTTATTTTGAGTTGTGAGGCTTTTTAGTTTACAAGCAGCTCTGTAACAAGAGTTACTCTTAGAACAGTCATTACAAATAGTCTTCTACAGCCAACAGCCATTGCTTTTGGCCATAGCACTCTTAGGAATCCCGATCGTGTGCGCTTAGTTAGTACTTGGAATGGAGACTGCCAGGGAACACTAGGCGCTGTAAGCTTTTAAGCTTAAGGCTCCGATTGTGAAGATTGTGGCTACAGTCATTTAAACACAAGAGGAGATCAACACTTTAAAAAAATAAACAAATAAACAATAAATGAATAAAAAATAAACAAACAAATAAAAAAACAAACAAACAAAAAACATTGTACAGCCAGTCATTTATTTTGAGTTGTGAGGCTTTTTAGTTTACAAGCAGCTCTGTAACAAGAGTTACTCTTAGAACAGTCATTACAAATAGTCTTCTACAGCCAACAGCCATTGCTTTTGGCCATAGCACTCTTAGGAATCCCGAGCTTGTGCGCTTAGTTAGTACTTGGAATGGAGACTGCCAGGGAACACTAGGCGCTGTAAGCTTTTAAGCTTAAGGCTCCGATTGTGAAGATTGTGGCTACAGTCATTTAAACACAAGAGGAGATCAAAACTTTAAAAAAATAAACAAATAAACAATAAATGAATAAAAAATAAACAAACAAATAAAAAAACAAACAAACAAAAAACACTGTACAGCCAGTCATTTATTTTGAGTTGTGAGGCTTTTTAGTTTACAAGCAGCTCTGTAACAAGAGTTACTCTTAGAACAATCATTACAAATAGTCTTCTACAGCCAACAGCCATTGCTTTTGGCCATAGCACTCTTAGGAATCCCGATCGTGTGCGCTTAGTTAATACTTGGAATGGAGACTGCCAGGGAACACTAGGCGCTGTAAGCTTTTAAGCTTAAGGCTCCGATTGTGAAGATTGTGGCTACAGTCATTTAAACACAAGAGGAGATCAAAACTTAAAAAAAATAAACAAATAAACAATAAATGAATAAAAAATAAACAAACAAATAAAAAAACAAACAAACAAAAAACATTGTACAGCCAGTTATTTATTTTGAGTTGTGAGGCTTTTTAGTTTACAAGCAGCTCTGTAACAAGAGTTACTCTTAGAACAGTCATTACAAATAGTCTTCTACAGCCAACAGCCATTGCTTTTGGCCATAGCACTCTTAGGAATCCCGATCGTGTGCGCTTAGTTAGTACTTGGAATGGAGACTGCCAGGGAACACTAGGCGCTGTAAGCTTTTAAGCTTAAGGCTCCGATTGTGAAGATTGTGGCTACAGTCATTTAAACACAAGAGGAGATCAAAACTTTAAAAAAATAAACAAATAAACAATAAATGAATAAAAAATAAACAAACAAATAAAAAAACAAACAAACAAAAAACATTGTACAGCCAGTTATTTATTTTGAGTTGTGAGGCTTTTTAGTTTACAAGCAGCTCTGTAACAAGAGTTACTCTTAGAACAGTCATTACAAATAGTCTTCTACAGCCAACAGCCATTGCTTTTGGCCATAGCACTCTTAGGAATCCCGATCGTGTGCGCTTAGTTAGTACTTGGAATGGAGACTGCCAGGGAACACTAGGCGCTGTAAGCTTTAAGCTTAAGGCTCCGATTGTGAAGATTGTGGCTACAGTCATTTAAACACAAGAGGAGATCAACACTTTAAAAAATAAACAAATAAACAATAAATGAATAAAAAATAAACAAACAAATAAAAAAACAAACAAACAAAAAACATTGTACAGCCAGTCATTTATTTTGAGTTGTGAGGCTTTTTAGTTTACAAGCAGCTCTGTAACAAGAGTTACTCTTAGAACAGTCATTACAAATAGTCTTCTACAGCCAACAGCCATTGCTTTTGGCCATAGCACTCTTAGGAATCCCGAGCTTGTGCGCTTAGTTAGTACTTGGAATGGAGACTGCCAGGGAACACTAGGCGCTGTAAGCTTTTAAGCTTAAGGCTCCGATTGTGAAGATTGTGGCTACAGTCATTTAAACACAAGAGGAGATCAAAACTTTAAAAAAATAAACAAATAAACAATAAATGAATAAAAAATAAACAAACAAATAAAAAAACAAACAAACAAAAAACACTGTACAGCCAGTCATTTATTTTGAGTTGTGAGGCTTTTTAGTTTACAAGCAGCTCTGTAACAAGAGTTACTCTTAGAACAATCATTACAAATAGTCTTCTACAGCCAACAGCCATTGCTTTTGGCCATAGCACTCTTAGGAATCCCGATCGTGTGCGCTTAGTTAATACTTGGAATGGAGACTGCCAGGGAACACTAGGCGCTGTAAGCTTTTAAGCTTAAGGCTCCGATTGTGAAGATTGTGGCTACAGTCATTTAAACACAAGAGGAGATCAAAACTTTAAAAAAATAAACAAATAAACAATAAATGAATAAAAAATAAACAAACAAATAAAAAAACAAACAAACAAAAAACATTGTACAGCCAGTTATTTATTTTGAGTTGTGAGGCTTTTTAGTTTACAAGCAGCTCTGTAACAAGAGTTACTCTTAGAACAGTCATTACAAATAGTCTTCTACAGCCAACAGCCATTGCTTTTGGCCATAGCACTCTTAGGAATCCCGATCGTGTGCGCTTAGTTAGTACTTGGAATGGAGACTGCCAGGGAACACTAGGCGCTGTAAGCTTTTAAGCTTAAGGCTCCGATTGTGAAGATTGTGGCTACAGTCATTTAAACACAAGAGGAGATCAAAACTTTAAAAAAATAAACAAATAAACAATAAATGAATAAAAAATAAACAAACAAATAAAAAAACAAACAAACAAAAAACATTGTACAGCCAGTTATTTATTTTGAGTTGTGAGGCTTTTTAGTTTACAAGCAGCTCTGTAACAAGAGTTACTCTTAGAACAGTCATTACAAATAGTCTTCTACAGCCAACAGCCATTGCTTTTGGCCATAGCACTCTTAGGAATCCCGATCGTGTGCGCTTAGTTAGTACTTGGAATGGAGACTGCCAGGGAACACTAGGCGCTGTAAGCTTTTAAGCTTAAGGCTCCGATTGTGAAGATTGTGGCTACAGTCATTTAAACACAAGAGGAGATCAAAACTTTAAAAAAATAAACAAATAAACAATAAATGAATAAAAAATAAACAAACAAATAAAAAAAACAAACAAACAAAAAACATTGTACAGCCAGTTATTTATTTTGAGTTGTGAGGCTTTTTAGTTTACAAGCAGCTCTGTAACAAGAGTTACTCTTAGAACAGTCATTACAAATAGTCTTCTACAGCCAACAGCCATTGCTTTTGGCCATAGCACTCTTAGGAATCCCGATCTTGTGCGCTTAGTTAATACTTGGAATGGAGACTGCCAGGGAACACTAGGCGCTGTAAGCTTTTAAGCTTAAGGCTCCGATTGTGAAGATTGTGGCTACAGTCATTTAAACACAAGAGGAGATCAACACTTTAAAAAAATAAACAAATAAACAATAAATGAATAAAAAATAAACAAACAAATAAAAAAACAAACAAACAAAAAACACTGTACAGCCAGTCATTTATTTTGAGTTGTGAGGCTTTTTAGTTTACAAGCAGCTCTGTAACAAGAGTTACTCTTAGAACAGTCATTACAAATTGTCTGCTACAGCCAACAGTCATTGCTTATGGCCATAGCACTCTTAGGAATCCCGAGCTTGTGCGCTTAGTTAGTACTTGGAATGGAGACTGCCAGGGAACACTAGGCGCTGTAAGCTTTTAAGCTTAAGGCTCCGATTGTGAAGATTGTGGCTACAGTCATTTAAACACAAGAGGAGATCAACACTTTAAAAAAATAAACAAATAAACAATAAATGAATAAAAAATAAACAAACAAATAAAAAAACAAACAAACAAAAAACATTGTACAGCCAGTCATTTATTTTGAGTTGTGAGGCTTTTTAGTTTACAAGCAGCTCTGTAACAAGAGTTACTCTTAGAACAGTCATTACAAATAGTCTTCTACAGCCAACAGCCATTGCTTTTGGCCATAGCACTCTTAGGAATCCCGATCTTGTGCGCTTAGTTAATACTTGGAATGGAGACTGCCAGGGAACACTAGGCGCTGTAAGCTTTTAAGCTTAAGGCTCCGATTGTGAAGATTGTAGCTACAGTCATTTAAACACAAGAGGAGATCAAAACTTAAAAAAAAATAAACAAATAAACAATAAATGAATAAAAAATAAACAAACAAATAAAAAAACAAACAAACAAAAAACACTGTACAGCCAGTCATTTATTTTGAGTTGTGAGGCTTTTTAGTTTACAAGCAGCTCTGTAACAAGAGTTACTCTTAGAACAGTCATTACAAATAGTCTTCTACAGCCAACAGCCATTGCTTTTGGCCATAGCACTCTTAGGAATCCCGATCGTGTGCGCTTAGTTAGTACTTGGAATGGAGACTGCCAGGGAACACTAGGCGCTGTAAGCTTTTAAGCTTAAGGCTCCGATTGTGAAGATTGTGGCTACAGTCATTTAAACACAAGAGGAGATCAAAACTTTAAAAAAATAAACAAATAAACAATAAATGAATAAAAAATAAACAAACAAATAAAAAAACAAACAAACAAAAAACACTGTACAGCCAGTCATTTATTTTGAGTTGTGAGGCTTTTTAGTTTACAAGCAGCTCTGTAACAAGAGTTACTCTTAGAACAATCATTACAAATAGTCTTCTACAGCCAACAGCCATTGCTTTTGGCCATAGCACTCTTAGGAATCCCGATCGTGTGCGCTTAGTTAATACTTGGAATGGAGACTGCCAGGGAACACTAGGCGCTGTAAGCTTTTAAGCTTAAGGCTCCGATTGTGAAGATTGTGGCTACAGTCATTTAAACACAAGAGGAGATCAAAACTTTAAAAAATAAACAAATAAACAATAAATGAATAAAAAATAAACAAACAAATAAAAAAACAAACAAACAAAAAACATTGTACAGCCAGTTATTTATTTTGAGTTGTGAGGCTTTTTAGTTTACAAGCAGCTCTGTAACAAGAGTTACTCTTAGAACAGTCATTACAAATAGTCTTCTACAGCCAACAGCCATTGCTTTTGGCCATAGCACTCTTAGGAATCCCGATCGTGTGCGCTTAGTTAGTACTTGGAATGGAGACTGCCAGGGAACACTAGGCACTGTAAGCTTTTAAGCTTAAGGCTCCGATTGTGAAGATTGTGGCTACAGTCATTTAAACACAAGAGGAGATCAAAACTTTAAAAAAATAAACAAATAAACAATAAATGAATAAAAAATAAACAAACAAATAAAAAAACAAACAAACAAAAAACATTGTACAGCCAGTTATTTATTTTGAGTTGTGAGGCTTTTTAGTTTACAAGCAGCTCTGTAACAAGAGTTACTCTTAGAACAGTCATTACAAATAGTCTTCTACAGCCAACAGCCATTGCTTTTGGCCATAGCACTCTTAGGAATCCCGATCGTGTGCGCTTAGTTAGTACTTGGAATGGAGACTGCCAGGGAACACTAGGCGCTGTAAGCTTTTAAGCTTAAGGCTCCGATTGTGAAGATTGTGGCTACAGTCATTTAAACACAAGAGGAGATCAAAACTTTAAAAAAATAAACAAATAAACAATAAATGAATAAAAAATAAACAAACAAATAAAAAAACAAACAAACAAAAAACATTGTACAGCCAGTTATTTATTTTGAGTTGTGAGGCTTTTTAGTTTACAAGCAGCTCTGTAACAAGAGTTACTCTTAGAACAGTCATTACAAATAGTCTTCTACAGCCAACAGCCATTGCTTTTGGCCATAGCACTCTTAGGAATCCCGATCGTGTGCGCTTAGTTAGTACTTGGAATGGAGACTGCCAGGGAACACTAGGCGCTGTAAGCTTTTAAGCTTAAGGCTCCGATTGTGAAGATTGTGGCTACAGTCATTTAAACACAAGAGGAGATCAAAACTTTAAAAAAATAAACAAATAAACAATAAATGAATAAAAAATAAACAAACAAATAAAAAAACAAACAAACAAAAAACATTGTACAGCCAGTTATTTATTTTGAGTTGTGAGGCTTTTTAGTTTACAAGCAGCTCTGTAACAAGAGTTACTCTTAGAATAGTCATTACAAATAGTCTTCTACAGCCAACAGCCATTGCTTTTGGCCATAGCACTCTTAGGAATCCCGATCGTGTGCGCTTAGTTAGTACTTGGAATGGAGACTGCCAGGGAACACTAGGCGCTGTAAGCTTTTAAGCTTAAGGCTCCGATTGTGAAGATTGTGGCTACAGTCATTTAAACACAAGAGGAGATCAAAACTTTAAAAAAAATAAACAAATAAACAATAAATGAATAAAAAATAAACAAACAAATAAAAAAAACAAACAAACAAAAAACACTGTACAGCCAGTCATTTATTTTGAGTTGTGAGGCTTTTTAGTTTACAAGCAGCTCTGTAACAAGAGTTACTCTTAGAACAGTCATTACAAATAGTCTTCTACAGCCAACAGCCATTGCTTTTGGCCATAGCACTCTTAGGAATCCCGATCGTGTGCGCTTAGTTAGTACTTGGAATGGAGACTGCCAGGGAACACTAGGCGCTGTAAGCTTTTAAGCTTAAGGCTCCGATTGTGAAGATTGTGGCTACAGTCATTTAAACACAAGAGGAGATCAAAACTTTAAAAAAATAAACAAATAAACAATAAATGAATAAAAAATAAACAAACAAATAAAAAAACAAACAAACAAAAAACATTGTACAGCCAGTCATTTATTTTGAGTTGTGAGGCTTTTTAGTTTACAAGCAGCTCTGTAACAAGAGTTACTCTTAGAACAGTCATTACAAATAGTCTTCTACAGCCAACAGCCATTGCTTTTGGCCATAGCACTCTTAGGAATCCCGATCGTGTGCGCTTAGTTAGTACTTGGAATGGAGACTGCCAGGGAACACTAGGCGCTGTAAGCTTTTAAGCTTAAGGCTCCGATTGTGAAGATTGTGGCTACAGTCATTTAAACACAAGAGGAGATCAAAACTTTAAAAAAATAAACAAATAAACAATAAATGAATAAAAAATAAACAAACAAATAAAAAAACAAACAAACAAAAAACACTGTACAGCCAGTCATTTATTTTGAGTTGTGAGGCTTTTTAGTTTACAAGCAGCTCTGTAACAAGAGTTACTCTTAGAACAATCATTACAAATAGTCTTCTACAGCCAACAGCCATTGCTTTTGGCCATAGCACTCTTAGGAATCCCGATCGTGTGCGCTTAGTTAGTACTTGGAATGGAGACTGCCAGGGAACACTAGGCGCTGTAAGCTTTTAAGCTTAAGGCTCCGATTGTGAAGATTGTGGCTACAGTCATTTAAACACAAGAGGAGATCAAAACTTTAAAAAAATAAACAAATAAACAATAAATGAATAAAAAATAAACAAACAAATAAAAAAACAAACAAACAAAAAACATTGTACAGCCAGTTATTTATTTTGAGTTGTGAGGCTTTTTAGTTTACAAGCAGCTCTGTAACAAGAGTTACTCTTAGAACAGTCATTACAAATAGTCTTCTACAGCCAACAGCCATTGCTTTTGGCCATAGCACTCTTAGGAATCCCGATCTTGTGCGCTTAGTTAATACTTGGAATGGAGACTGCCAGGGAACACTAGGCGCTGTAAGCTTTTAAGCTTAAGGCTCCGATTGTGAAGATTGTAGCTACAGTCATTTAAACACAAGAGGAGATCAAAACTTTTTAAAAAATAAACAAATAAACAATAAATGAATAAAAAATAAACAAACAAATAAAAAAACAAACAAACAAAAAACATTGTACAGCCAGTCATTTATTTTGAGTTGTGAGGCTTTTTAGTTTACAAGCAGCTCTGTAACAAGAGTTACTCTTAGAACAGTCATTACAAATAGTCTTCTACAGCCAACAGCCATTGCTTTTGGCCATAGCACTCTTAGGAATCCCGAGCTTGTGCGCTTAGTTAGTACTTGGAATGGAGACTGCCAGGGAACACTAGGCGCTGTAAGCTTTTAAGCTTAAGGCTCCGATTGTGAAGATTGTGGCTACAGTCATTTAAACACAAGAGGAGATCAAAACTTTAAAAAAATAAACAAATAAACAATAAATGAATAAAAAATAAACAAACAAATAAAAAAACAAACAAACAAAAAACACTGTACAGCCAGTCATTTATTTTGAGTTGTGAGGCTTTTTAGTTTACAAGCAGCTCTGTAACAAGAGTTACTCTTAGAACAATCATTACAAATAGTCTTCTACAGCCAACAGCCATTGCTTTTGGCCATAGCACTCTTAGGAATCCCGATCGTGTGCGCTTAGTTAATACTTGGAATGGAGACTGCCAGGGAACACTAGGCGCTGTAAGCTTTTAAGCTTAAGGCTCCGATTGTGAAGATTGTGGCTACAGTCATTTAAACACAAGAGGAGATCAAAACTTTAAAAAAATAAACAAATAAACAATAAATGAATAAAAAATAAACAAACAAATAAAAAAACAAACAAACAAAAAACATTGTACAGCCAGTTATTTATTTTGAGTTGTGAGGCTTTTTAGTTTACAAGCAGCTCTGTAACAAGAGTTACTCTTAGAACAGTCATTACAAATAGTCTTCTACAGCCAACAGCCATTGCTTTTGGCCATAGCACTCTTAGGAATCCCGATCGTGTGCGCTTAGTTAGTACTTGGAATGGAGACTGCCAGGGAACACTAGGCGCTGTAAGCTTTTAAGCTTAAGGCTCCGATTGTGAAGATTGTGGCTACAGTCATTTAAACACAAGAGGAGATCAAAACTTTAAAAAAATAAACAAATAAACAATAAATGAATAAAAAATAAACAAACAAATAAAAAAACAAACAAACAAAAAACACTGTACAGCCAGTCAATTATTTTGAGTTGTGAGGCTTTTTAGTTTACAAGCAGCTCTGTAACAAGAGTTACTCTTAGAACAGTCATTACAAATAGTCTTCTACAGCCAACAGCCATTGCTTTTGGCCATAGCACTCTTAGGAATCCCGATCGTGTGCGCTTAGTTAGTACTTGGAATGGAGACTGCCAGGGAACACTAGGCGCTGTAAGCTTTTAAGCTTAAGGCTCCGATTGTGAAGATTGTGGCTACAGTCATTTAAACACAAGAGGAGATCAAAACTTTAAAAAAATAAACAAATAAACAATAAATGAATAAAAAATAAACAAACAAATAAAAAAACAAACAAACAAAAAACATTGTACAGCCAGTTATTTATTTTGAGTTGTGAGGCTTTTTAGTTTACAAGCAGCTCTGTAACAAGAGTTACTCTTAGAACAGTCATTACAAATAGTCTTCTACAGCCAACAGCCATTGCTTTTGGCCATAGCACTCTTAGGAATCCCGATCTTGTGCGCTTAGTTAATACTTGGAATGGAGACTGCCAGGGAACACTAGGCGCTGTAAGCTTTTAAGCTTAAGGCTCCGATTGTGAAGATTGTAGCTACAGTCATTTAAACACAAGAGGAGATCAAAACTTTTTAAAAAATAAACAAATAATAAATGAATAAAAAATAAACAAACAAATAAAAAAACAAACAAACAAAAAACACTGTACAGCCAGTCATTTATTTTGAGTTGTGAGGCTTTTTAGTTTACAAGCAGCTCTGTAACAAGAGTTACTCTTAGAACAGTCATTACAAATAGTCTTCTACAGCCAACAGCCATTGCTTTTGGCCATAGCACTCTTAGGAATCCCGATCGTGTGCGCTTAGTTAGTACTTGGAATGGAGACTGCCAGGGAACACTAGGCGCTGTAAGCTTTTAAGCTTAAGGCTCCGATTGTGAAGATTGTGGCTACAGTCATTTAAACACAAGAGGAGATCAAAACTTTAAAAAAATAAACAAATAAACAATAAATGAATAAAAAATAAACAAACAAATAAAAAAACAAACAAACAAAAAACATTGTACAGCCAGTTATTTATTTTGAGTTGTGAGGCTTTTTAGTTTACAAGCAGCTCTGTAACAAGAGTTACTCTTAGAACAGTCATTACAAATAGTCTTCTACAGCCAACAGCCATTGCTTTTGGCCATAGCACTCTTAGGAATCCCGATCGTGTGCGCTTAGTTAGTACTTGGAATGGAGACTGCCAGGGAACACTAGGCGCTGTAAGCTTTTAAGCTTAAGGCTCCGATTGTGAAGATTGTGGCTACAGTCATTTAAACACAAGAGGAGATCAACACTTTAAAAAAATAAACAAATAAACAATAAATGAATAAAAAATAAACAAACAAATAAAAAAACAAACAAACAAAAAACATTGTACAGCCAGTCATTTATTTTGAGTTGTGAGGCTTTTTAGTTTACAAGCAGCTCTGTAACAAGAGTTACTCTTAGAACAGTCATTACAAATAGTCTTCTACAGCCAACAGCCATTGCTTTTGGCCATAGCACTCTTAGGAATCCCGAGCTTGTGCGCTTAGTTAGTACTTGGAATGGAGACTGCCAGGGAACACTAGGCGCTGTAAGCTTTTAAGCTTAAGGCTCCGATTGTGAAGATTGTGGCTACAGTCATTTAAACACAAGAGGAGATCAAAACTTTAAAAAAATAAACAAATAAACAATAAATGAATAAAAAATAAACAAACAAATAAAAAAACAAACAAACAAAAAACACTGTACAGCCAGTCATTTATTTTGAGTTGTGAGGCTTTTTAGTTTACAAGCAGCTCTGTAACAAGAGTTACTCTTAGAACAATCATTACAAATAGTCTTCTACAGCCAACAGCCATTGCTTTTGGCCATAGCACTCTTAGGAATCCCGATCGTGTGCGCTTAGTTAATACTTGGAATGGAGACTGCCAGGGAACACTAGGCGCTGTAAGCTTTTAAGCTTAAGGCTCCGATTGTGAAGATTGTGGCTACAGTCATTTAAACACAAGAGGAGATCAAAACTTTAAAAAAATAAACAAATAAACAATAAATGAATAAAAAATAAACAAACAAATAAAAAAACAAACAAACAAAAAACATTGTACAGCCAGTTATTTATTTTGAGTTGTGAGGCTTTTTAGTTTACAAGCAGCTCTGTAACAAGAGTTACTCTTAGAACAGTCATTACAAATAGTCTTCTACAGCCAACAGCCATTGCTTTTGGCCATAGCACTCTTAGGAATCCCGATCGTGTGCGCTTAGTTAGTACTTGGAATGGAGACTGCCAGGGAACACTAGGCGCTGTAAGCTTTTAAGCTTAAGGCTCCGATTGTGAAGATTGTGGCTACAGTCATTTAAACACAAGAGGAGATCAAAACTTTAAAAAAAATAAACAAATAAACAATAAATGAATAAAAAATAAACAAACAAATAAAAAAACAAACAAACAAAAAACATTGTACAGCCAGTTATTTATTTTGAGTTGTGAGGCTTTTTAGTTTACAAACAGCTCTGTAACAAGAGTTACTCTTAGAACAGTCATTACAAATAGTCTTCTACAGCCAACAGCCATTGCTTTTGGCCATAGCACTCTTAGGAATCCCGATCGTGTGCGCTTAGTTAGTACTTGGAATGGAGACTGCCAGGGAACACTAGGCGCTGTAAGCTTTTAAGCTTAAGGCTCTGATTGTGAAGATTGTGGCTACAATCATTTAAACACAAGAGGAGATCAAAACTTTAAAAAAATAAACAAATAAACAATAAATGAATAAAAAATAAACAAACAAATAAAAAAACAAACAAACAAAAAACATTGTACAGCCAGTTATTTATTTTGAGTTGTGAGGCTTTTTAGTTTACAAGCAGCTCTGTAACAAGAGTTACTCTTAGAACAGTCATTACAAATAGTCTTCTACAGCCAACAGCCATTGCTTTTGGCCATAGCACTCTTAGGAATCCCGATCGTGTGCGCTTAGTTAGTACTTGGAATGGAGACTGCCAGGGAACACTAGGCGCTGTAAGCTTTTAAGCTTAAGGCTCCGATTGTGAAGATTGTGGCTACAGTCATTTAAACACAAGAGGAGATCAACACTTTAAAAAAATAAACAAATAAACAATAAATGAATAAAAAATAAACAAACAAATAAAAAAACAAACAAACAAAAAACACTGTACAGCCAGTCATTTATTTTGAGTTGTGAGGCTTTTTAGTTTACAAGCAGCTCTGTAACAAGAGTTACTCTTAGAACAGTCATTACAAATAGTCTTCTACAGCCAACAGCCATTGCTTTTGGCCATAGCACTCTTAGGAATCCCGATCGTGTGCGCTTAGTTAGTACTTGGAATGGAGACTGCCAGGGAACACTAGGCGCTGTAAGCTTTTAAGCTTAAGGCTCTGATTGTGAAGATTGTGGCTACAATCATTTAAACACAAGAGGAGATCAAAACTTTAAAAAAATAAACAAATAAACAATAAATGAATAAAAAATAAACAAACAAATAAAAAAACAAACAAACAAAAAACATTGTACAGCCAGTTATTTATTTTGAGTTGTGAGGCTTTTTAGTTTACAAGCAGCTCTGTAACAAGAGTTACTCTTAGAACAGTCATTACAAATAGTCTTCTACAGCCAACAGCCATTGCTTTTGGCCATAGCACTCTTAGGAATCCCGATCTTGTGCGCTTAGTTAATACTTGGAATGGAGACTGCCAGGGAACACTAGGCGCTGTAAGCTTTTAAGCTTAAGGCTCCGATTGTGAAGATTGTGGCTACAGTCATTTAAACACAAGAGGAGATCAACACTTTAAAAAAATAAACAAATAAACAATAAATGAATAAAAAATAAACAAACAAATAAAAAAACAAACAAACAAAAAACACTGTACAGCCAGTCATTTATTTTGAGTTGTGAGGCTTTTTAGTTTACAAGCAGCTCTGTAACAAGAGTTACTCTTAGAACAGTCATTACAAATTGTCTGCTACAGCCAACAGTCATTGCTTATGGCCATAGCACTCTTAGGAATCCCGAGCTTGTGCGCTTAGTTAGTACTTGGAATGGAGACTGCCAGGGAACACTAGGCGCTGTAAGCTTTTAAGCTTAAGGCTCCGATTGTGAAGATTGTGGCTACAGTCATTTAAACACAAGAGGAGATCAACACTTTAAAAAAATAAACAAATAAACAATAAATGAATAAAAAATAAACAAACAAATAAAAAAACAAACAAACAAAAAACATTGTACAGCCAGTCATTTATTTTGAGTTGTGAGGCTTTTTAGTTTACAAGCAGCTCTGTAACAAGAGTTACTCTTAGAACAGTCATTACAAATAGTCTTCTACAGCCAACAGCCATTGCTTTTGGCCATAGCACTCTTAGGAATCCCGATCTTGTGCGCTTAGTTAATACTTGGAATGGAGACTGCCAGGGAACACTAGGCGCTGTAAGCTTTTAAGCTTAAGGCTCCGATTGTGAAGATTGTAGCTACAGTCATTTAAACACAAGAGGAGATCAAAACTTAAAAAAAAATAAACAAATAAACAATAAATGAATAAAAAATAAACAAACAAATAAAAAAACAAACAAACAAAAAACACTGTACAGCCAGTCATTTATTTTGAGTTGTGAGGCTTTTTAGTTTACAAGCAGCTCTGTAACAAGAGTTACTCTTAGAACAGTCATTACAAATAGTCTTCTACAGCCAACAGCCATTGCTTTTGGCCATAGCACTCTTAGGAATCCCGATCGTGTGCGCTTAGTTAGTACTTGGAATGGAGACTGCCAGGGAACACTAGGCGCTGTAAGCTTTTAAGCTTAAGGCTCCGATTGTGAAGATTGTGGCTACAGTCATTTAAACACAAGAGGAGATCAAAACTTTAAAAAAATAAACAAATAAACAATAAATGAATAAAAAATAAACAAACAAATAAAAAAACAAACAAACAAAAAACACTGTACAGCCAGTCATTTATTTTGAGTTGTGAGGCTTTTTAGTTTACAAGCAGCTCTGTAACAAGAGTTACTCTTAGAACAATCATTACAAATAGTCTTCTACAGCCAACAGCCATTGCTTTTGGCCATAGCACTCTTAGGAATCCCGATCGTGTGCGCTTAGTTAATACTTGGAATGGAGACTGCCAGGGAACACTAGGCGCTGTAAGCTTTTAAGCTTAAGGCTCCGATTGTGAAGATTGTGGCTACAGTCATTTAAACACAAGAGGAGATCAAAACTTTAAAAAAATAAACAAATAAACAATAAATGAATAAAAAATAAACAAACAAATAAAAAAACAAACAAACAAAAAACATTGTACAGCCAGTTATTTATTTTGAGTTGTGAGGCTTTTTAGTTTACAAGCAGCTCTGTAACAAGAGTTACTCTTAGAACAGTCATTACAAATAGTCTTCTACAGCCAACAGCCATTGCTTTTGGCCATAGCACTCTTAGGAATCCCGATCGTGTGCGCTTAGTTAGTACTTGGAATGGAGACTGCCAGGGAACACTAGGCGCTGTAAGCTTTTAAGCTTAAGGCTCCGATTGTGAAGATTGTGGCTACAGTCATTTAAACACAAGAGGAGATCAAAACTTTAAAAAAATAAACAAATAAACAATAAATGAATAAAAAATAAACAAACAAATAAAAAAACAAACAAACAAAAAACATTGTACAGCCAGTTATTTATTTTGAGTTGTGAGGCTTTTTAGTTTACAAGCAGCTCTGTAACAAGAGTTACTCTTAGAACAGTCATTACAAATAGTCTTCTACAGCCAATAGCCATTGCTTTTGGCCATAGCACTCTTAGGAATCCCGATCTTGTGCGCTTAGTTAATACTTGGAATGGAGACTGCCAGGGAACACTAGGCGCTGTAAGCTTTTAAGCTTAAGGCTCCGATTGTGAAGATTGTAGCTACAGTCATTTAAACACAAGAGGAGATCAAAACTTTTTAAAAAATAAACAAATAAACAATAAATGAATAAAAAATAAACAAACAAATAAAAAAACAAACAAACAAAAAACACTGTACAGCCAGTCATTTATTTTGAGTTGTGAGGCTTTTTAGTTTACAAGCAGCTCTGTAACAAGAGTTACTCTTAGAACAGTCATTACAAATAGTCTTCTACAGCCAACAGCCATTGCTTTTGGCCATAGCACTCTTAGGAATCCCGATCGTGTGCGCTTAGTTAGTACTTGGAATGGAGACTGCCAGGGAACACTAGGCGCTGTAAGCTTTTAAGCTTAAGGCTCCGATTGTGAAGATTGTGGCTACAGTCATTTAAACACAAGAGGAGATCAAAACTTTAAAAAAATAAACAAATAAACAATAAATGAATAAAAAATAAACTAACAAATAAAAAAACAAACAAACAAAAAACATTGTACAGCCAGTTATTTATTTTGAGTTGTGAGGCTTTTTAGTTTACAAGCAGCTCTGTAACAAGAGTTACTCTTAGAACAGTCATTACAAATAGTCTTCTACAGCCAACAGCCATTGCTTTTGGCCATAGCACTCTTAGGAATCCCGATCGTGTGCGCTTAGTTAGTACTTGGAATGGAGACTGCCAGGGAACACTAGGCGCTGTAAGCTTTTAAGCTTAAGGCTCCGATTGTGAAGATTGTGGCTACAGTCATTTAAACACAAGAGGAGATCAACACTTTAAAAAAATAAACAAATAAACAATAAATGAATAAAAAATAAACAAACAAATAAAAAAACAAACAAACAAAAAACATTGTACAGCCAGTCATTTATTTTGAGTTGTGAGGCTTTTTAGTTTACAAGCAGCTCTGTAACAAGAGTTACTCTTAGAACAGTCATTACAAATAGTCTTCTACAGCCAACAGCCATTGCTTTTGGCCATAGCACTCTTAGGAATCCCGAGCTTGTGCGCTTAGTTAGTACTTGGAATGGAGACTGCCAGGGAACACTAGGCGCTGTAAGCTTTTAAGCTTAAGGCTCCGATTGTGAAGATTGTGGCTACAGTCATTTGAACACAAGAGGAGATCAAAACTTTAAAAAAATAAACAAATAAACAATAAATGAATAAAAAATAAACAAACAAATAAAAAAACAAACAAACAAAAAACATTGTACAGCCAGTTATTTATTTTGAGTTGTGAGGCTTTTTAGTTTACAAGCAGCTCTGTAACAAGAGTTACTCTTAGAACAGTCATTACAAATAGTCTTCTACAGCCAACAGCCATTGCTTTTGGCCATAGCACTCTTAGGAATCCCGATCTTGTGCGCTTAGTTAATACTTGGAATGGAGACTGCCAGGGAACACTAGGCGCTGTAAGCTTTTAAGCTTAAGGCTCCGATTGTGAAGATTGTAGCTACAGTCATTTAAACACAAGAGGAGATCAAAACTTTTTAAAAAATAAACAAATAAACAATAAATGAATAAAAAATAAACAAACAAATAAAAAAACAAACAAACAAAAAACATTGTACAGCCAGTTATTTATTTTGAGTTGTGAGGCTTTTTAGTTTACAAGCAGCTCTGTAACAAGAGTTACTCTTAGAACAATCATTACAAATAGTCTTCTACAGCCAACAGCCATTGCTTTTGGCCATAGCACTCTTAGGAATCCCAATCGTGTGCGCTTAGTTAATACTTGGAATGGAGACTGCCAGGGAACACTAGGCGCTGTAAGCTTTTAAGCTTAAGGCTCCGATTGTGAAGATTGTGGCTACAGTCATTTAAACACAAGAGGAGATCAAAACTTTAAAAAAATAAACAAATAAACAATAAATGAATAAAAAATAAACAAACAAATAAAAAAACAAACAAACAAAAAACATTGTACAGCCAGTTATTTATTTTGAGTTGTGAGGCTTTTTAGTTTACAAGCAGCTCTGTAACAAGAGTTACTCTTAGAACAGTCATTACAAATAGTCTTCTACAGCCAACAGCCATTGCTTTTGGCCATAGCACTCTTAGGAATCCCGATCGTGTGCGCTTAGTTAGTACTTGGAATGGAGACTGCCAGGGAACACTAGGCGCTGTAAGCTTTTAAGCTTAAGGCTCCGATTGTGAAGATTGTGGCTACAGTCATTTAAACACAAGAGGAGATCAAAACTTTAAAAAAATAAACAAATAAACAATAAATGAATAAAAAATAAACAAACAAATAAAAAAACAAACAAACAAAAAACATTGTACAGCCAGTTAATTATTTTGAGTTGTGAGGCTTTTTAGTTTACAAGCAGCTCTGTAACAAGAGTTACTCTTAGAACAGTCATTACAAATAGTCTTCTACAGCCAACAGCCATTGCTTTTGGCCATAGCACTCTTAGGAATCCCGATCGTGTGCGCTTAGTTAGTACTTGGAATGGAGACTGCCAGGGAACACTAGGCGCTGTAAGCTTTTAAGCTTAAGGCTCCGATTGTGAAGATTGTGGCTACAGTCATTTAAACACAAGAGGAGATCAAAACTTTAAAAAAATAAACAAATAAACAATAAATGAATAAAAAATAAACAAACAAATAAAAAAACAAACAAACAAAAAACATTGTACAGCCAGTTATTTATTTTGAGTTGTGAGGCTTTTTAGTTTACAAGCAGCTCTGTAACAAGAGTTACTCTTAGAACAGTCATTACAAATAGTCTTCTACAGCCAACAGCCATTGCTTTTGGCCATAGCACTCTTAGGAATCCCGATCGTGTGCGCTTAGTTAGTACTTGGAATGGAGACTGCCAGGGAACACTAGGCGCTGTAAGCTTTTAAGCTTAAGGCTCCGATTGTGAAGATTGTGGCTACAGTCATTTAAACACAAGAGGAGATCAAAACTTTAAAAAAATAAACAAATAAACAATAAATGAATAAAAAATAAACAAACAAATAAAAAAACAAACAAACAAAAAACATTGTACAGCCAGTTATTTATTTTGAGTTGTGAGGCTTTTTAGTTTACAAGCAGCTCTGTAACAAGAGTTACTCTTAGAACAGTCATTACAAATAGTCTTCTACAGCCAACAGCCATTGCTTTTGGCCATAGCACTCTTAGGAATCCCGATCGTGTGCGCTTAGTTAGTACTTGGAATGGAGACTGCCAGGGAACACTAGGCGCTGTAAGCTTTTAAGCTTAAGGCTCCGATTGTGAAGATTGTGGCTACAGTCATTTAAACACAAGAGGAGATCAAAACTTTAAAAAAATAAACAAATAAACAATAAATGAATAAAAAATAAACAAACAAATAAAAAAACAAACAAACAAAAAACATTGTACAGCCAGTTATTTATTTTGAGTTGTGAGGCTTTTTAGTTTACAAGCAGCTCTGTAACAAGAGTTACTCTTAGAACAGTCATTACAAATAGTCTTCTACAGCCAACAGCCATTGCTTTTGGCCATAGCACTCTTAGGAATCCCGATCGTGTGCGCTTAGTTAGTACTTGGAATGGAGACTGCCAGGGAACACTAGGCGCTGTAAGCTTTTAAGCTTAAGGCTCCGATTGTGAAGATTGTGGCTACAGTCATTTAAACACAAGAGGAGATCAAAACTTTAAAAAAATAAACAAATAAACAATAAATGAATAAAAAATAAACAAACAAATAAAAAAACAAACAAACAAAAAACATTGTACAGCCAGTTAATTATTTTGAGTTGTGAGGCTTTTTAGTTTACAAGCAGCTCTGTAACAAGAGTTACTCTTAGAACAGTCATTACAAATAGTCTTCTACAGCCAACAGCCATTGCTTTTGGCCATAGCACTCTTAGGAATCCCGATCGTGTGCGCTTAGTTAGTACTTGGAATGGAGACTGCCAGGGAACACTAGGCGCTGTAAGCTTTTAAGCTTAAGGCTCCGATTGTGAAGATTGTGGCTACAGTCATTTAAACACAAGAGGAGATCAAAACTTTAAAAAAATAAACAAATAAACAATAAATGAATAAAAAATAAACAAACAAATAAAAAAACAAACAAACAAAAACATTGTACAGCCAGTTATTTATTTTGAGTTGTGAGGCTTTTTAGTTTACAAGCAGCTCTGTAACAAGAGTTACTCTTAGAACAGTCATTACAAATAGTCTTCTACAGCCAACAGCCATTGCTTTTGGCCATAGCACTCTTAGGAATCCCGATCTTGTGCGCTTAGTTAATACTTGGAATGGAGACTGCCAGGGAACACTAGGCGCTGTAAGCTTTTAAGCTTAAGGCTCCGATTGTGAAGATTGTAGCTACAGTCATTTAAACACAAGAGGAGATCAAAACTTTTTAAAAAATAAACAAATAAACAATAAATGAATAAAAAATAAACAAACAAATAAAAAAACAAACAAACAAAAAACACTGTACAGCCAGTCATTTATTTTGAGTTGTGAGGCTTTTTAGTTTACAAGCAGCTCTGTAACAAGAGTTACTCTTAGAACAATCATTACAAATAGTCTTCTACAGCCAACAGCCATTGCTTTTGGCCATAGCACTCTTAGGAATCCCAATCGTGTGCGCTTAGTTAATACTTGGAATGGAGACTGCCAGGGAACACTAGGCGCTGTAAGCTTTTAAGCTTAAGGCTCCGATTGTGAAGATTGTGGCTACAGTCATTTAAACACAAGAGGAGATCAAAACTTTAAAAAAATAAACAAATAAACAATAAATGAATAAAAAATAAACAAACAAATAAAAAAACAAACAAACAAAAAACATTGTACAGCCAGTTATTTATTTTGAGTTGTGAGGCTTTTTAGTTTACAAGCAGCTCTGTAACAAGAGTTACTCTTAGAACAGTCATTACAAATAGTCTTCTACAGCCAACAGCCATTGCTTTTGGCCATAGCACTCTTAGGAATCCCGATCGTGTGCGCTTAGTTAGTACTTGGAATGGAGACTGCCAGGGAACACTAGGCGCTGTAAGCTTTTAAGCTTAAGGCTCCGATTGTGAAGATTGTGGCTACAGTCATTTAAACACAAGAGGAGATCAAAACTTTAAAAAAATAAACAAATAAACAATAAATAAATAAAAAATAAACAAACAAATAAAAAAACAAACAAACAAAAAACATTGTACAGCCAGTTATTTATTTTGAGTTGTGAGGCTTTTTAGTTTACAAGCAGCTCTGTAACAAGAGTTACTCTTAGAACAGTCATTACAAATAGTCTTCTACAGCCAACAGCCATTGCTTTTGGCCATAGCACTCTTAGGAATCCCGATCTTGTGCGCTTAGTTAATACTTGGAATGGAGACTGCCAGGGAACACTAGGCGCTGTAAGCTTTTAAGCTTAAGGCTCCGATTGTGAAGATTGTAGCTACAGTCATTTAAACACAAGAGGAGATCAAAACTTTTTAAAAAATAAACAAATAAACAATAAATGAATAAAAAATAAACAAACAAATAAAAAAACAAACAAACAAAAAACACTGTACAGCCAGTCATTTATTTTGAGTTGTGAGGCTTTTTAGTTTACAAGCAGCTCTGTAACAAGAGTTACTCTTAGAACAGTCATTACAAATAGTCTTCTACAGCCAACAGCCATTGCTTTTGGCCATAGCACTCTTAGGAATCCCGATCGTGTGCGCTTAGTTAGTACTTGGAATGGAGACTGCCAGGGAACACTAGGCGCTGTAAGCTTTTAAGCTTAAGGCTCCGATTGTGAAGATTGTGGCTACAGTCATTTAAACACAAGAGGAGATCAAAACTTTAAAAAAATAAACAAATAAACAATAAATGAATAAAAAATAAACTAACAAATAAAAAAACAAACAAACAAAAAACATTGTACAGCCAGTTATTTATTTTGAGTTGTGAGGCTTTTTAGTTTACAAGCAGCTCTGTAACAAGAGTTACTCTTAGAACAGTCATTACAAATAGTCTTCTACAGCCAACAGCCATTGCTTTTGGCCATAGCACTCTTAGGAATCCCGATCGTGTGCGCTTAGTTAGTACTTGGAATGGAGACTGCCAGGGAACACTAGGCGCTGTAAGCTATTAAGCTTAAGGCTCCGATTGTGAAGATTGTGGCTACAGTCATTTAAACACAAGAGGAGATCAACACTTTAAAAAAATAAACAAATAAACAATAAATGAATAAAAAATAAACAAACAAATAAAAAAACAAACAAACAAAAAACATTGTACAGCCAGTCGTTTATTTTGAGTTGTGAGGCTTTTTAGTTTACAAGCAGCTCTGTAACAAGAGTTACTCTTAGAACAGTCATTACAAATAGTCTTCTACAGCCAACAGCCATTGCTTTTGGCCATAGCACTCTTAGGAATCCCGAGCTTGTGCGCTTAGTTAGTACTTGGAATGGAGACTGCCAGGGAACACTAGGCGCTGTAAGCTTTTAAGCTTAAGGCTCCGATTGTGAAGATTGTGGCTACAGTCATTTAAACACAAGAGGAGATCAAAACTTTAAAAAAATAAACAAATAAACAATAAATGAATAAAAAATAAACAAACAAATAAAAAAACAAACAAACAAAAAACACTGTACAGCCAGTCATTTATTTTGAGTTGTGAGGCTTTTTAGTTTACAAGCAGCTCTGTAACAAGAGTTACTCTTAGAACAATCATTACAAATAGTCTTCTACAGCCAACAGCCATTGCTTTTGGCCATAGCACTCTTAGGAATCCCGATCGTGTGCGCTTAGTTAATACTTGGAATGGAGACTGCCAGGGAACACTAGGCGCTGTAAGCTTTTAAGCTTAAGGCTCCGATTGTGAAGATTGTGGCTACAGTCATTTAAACACAAGAGGAGATCAAAACTTTAAAAAAATAAACAAATAAACAATAAATGAATAAAAAATAAACAAACAAATAAAAAAACAAACAAACAAAAAACACTGTACAGCCAGTCATTTATTTTGAGTTGTGAGGCTTTTTAGTTTACAAGCAGCTCTGTAACAAGAGTTACTCTTAGAACAATCATTACAAATAGTCTTCTACAGCCAACAGCCATTGCTTTTGGCCATAGCACTCTTAGGAATCCCGATCGTGTGCGCTTAGTTAATACTTGGAATGGAGACTGCCAGGGAACACTAGGCGCTGTAAGCTTTTAAGCTTAAGGCTCCGATTGTGAAGATTGTGGCTACAGTCATTTAAACACAAGAGGAGATCAAAACTTTAAAAAAATAAACAAATAAACAATAAATGAATAAAAAATAAACAAACAAATAAAAAAACAAACAAACAAAAAACATTGTACAGCCAGTTATTTATTTTGAGTTGTGAGGCTTTTTAGTTTACAAGCAGCTCTGTAACAAGAGTTACTCTTAGAACAGTCATTACAAATAGTCTTCTACAGCCAACAGCCATTGCTTTTGGCCATAGCACTCTTAGGAATCCCGATCGTGTGCGCTTAGTTAGTACTTGGAATGGAGACTGCCAGGGAACACTAGGCGCTGTAAGCTTTTAAGCTTAAGGCTCCGATTGTGAAGATTGTGGCTACAGTCATTTAAACACAAGAGGAGATCAAAACTTTAAAAAAATAAACAAATAAACAATAAATGAATAAAAAATAAACAAACAAATAAAAAAACAAACAAACAAAAAACACTGTACAGCCAGTCATTTATTTTGAGTTGTGAGGCTTTTTAGTTTACAAGCAGCTCTGTAACAAGAGTTACTCTTAGAACAATCATTACAAATAGTCTTCTACAGCCAACAGCCATTGCTTTTGGCCATAGCACTCTTAGGAATCCCGATCGTGTGCGCTTAGTTAATACTTGGAATGGAGACTGCCAGGGAACACTAGGCGCTGTAAGCTTTTAAGCTCAAGGCTCCGATTGTGAAGATTGTGGCTACAGTCATTTAAACACAAGAGGAGATCAAAACTTTAAAAAAATAAACAAATAAACAATAAATGAATAAAAAATAAACAAACAAATAAAAAAACAAACAAACAAAAAACATTGTACAGCCAGTTATTTATTTTGAGTTGTGAGGCTTTTTAGTTTACAAGCAGCTCTGTAACAAGAGTTACTCTTAGAACAGTCATTACAAATAGTCTTCTACAGCCAACAGCCATTGCTTTTGGCCATAGCACTCTTAGGAATCCCGATCGTGTGCGCTTAGTTAGTACTTGGAATGGAGACTGCCAGGGAACACTAGGCGCTGTAAGCTTTTAAGCTTAAGGCTCCGATTGTGAAGATTGTGGCTACAGTCATTTAAACACAAGAGGAGATCAAAACTTTAAAAAAATAAACAAATAAACAATAAATGAATAAAAAATAAACAAACAAATAAAAAAACAAACAAACAAAAAACACTGTACAGCCAGTCATTTATTTTGAGTTGTGAGGCTTTTTAGTTTACAAGCAGCTCTGTAACAAGAGTTACTCTTAGAACAATCATTACAAATAGTCTTCTACAGCCAACAGCCATTGCTTTTGGCCATAGCACTCTTAGGAATCCCGATCGTGTGCGCTTAGTTAATACTTGGAATGGAGACTGCCAGGGAACACTAGGCGCTGTAAGCTTTTAAGCTTAAGGCTCCGATTGTGAAGATTGTGGCTACAGTCATTTAAACACAAGAGGAGATCAAAACTTTAAAAAAATAAACAAATAAACAATAAATGAATAAAAAATAAACAAACAAATAAAAAAACAAACAAACAAAAAACATTGTACAGCCAGTTATTTATTTTGAGTTGTGAGGCTTTTTAGTTTACAAGCAGCTCTGTAACAAGAGTTACTCTTAGAACAGTCATTACAAATAGTCTTCTACAGCCAACAGCCATTGCTTTTGGCCATAGCACTCTTAGGAATCCCGATCGTGTGTGCTTAGTTAGTACTTGGAATGGAGACTGCCAGGGAACACTAGGCGCTGTAAGCTTTTAAGCTTAAGGCTCCGATTGTGAAGATTGTGGCTACAGTCATTTAAACACAAGAGGAGATCAAAACTTTAAAAAAATAAACAAATAAACAATAAATGAATAAAAAATAAACAAACAAATAAAAAAACAAACAAACAAAAAACATTGTACAGCCAGTTATTTATTTTGAGTTGTGAGGCTTTTTAGTTTACAAGCAGCTCTGTAACAAGAGTTACTCTTAGAACAGTCATTACAAATAGTCTTCTACAGCCAACAGCCATTGCTTTTGGCCATAGCACTCTTAGGAATCCCGATCTTGTGCGCTTAGTTAATACTTGGAATGGAGACTGCCAGGGAACACTAGGCGCTGTAAGCTTTTAAGCTTAAGGCTCCGATTGTGAAGATTGTAGCTACAGTCATTTAAACACAAGAGGAGATCAAAACTTTTTAAAAAATAAACAAATAAACAATAAATGAATAAAAAATAAACAAACAAATAAAAAAACAAACAAACAAAAAACACTGTACAGCCAGTCATTTATTTTGAGTTGTGAGGCTTTTTAGTTTACAAGCAGCTCTGTAACAAGAGTTACTCTTAGAACAGTCATTACAAATAGTCTTCTACAGCCAACAGCCATTGCTTTTGGCCATAGCACTCTTAGGAATCCAGATCGTGTGCGCTTAGTTAGTACTTGGAATGGAGACTGCCAGGGAACACTAGGCGCTGTAAGCTTTTAAGCTTAAGGCTCCGATTGTGAAGATTGTGGCTACAGTCATTTAAACACAAGAGGAGATCAAAACTTTAAAAAAAATAAACAAATAAACAATAAATGAATAAAAAATAAACAAACAAATAAAAAAACAAACAAACAAAAAACATTGTACAGCCAGTTATTTATTTTGAGTTGTGAGGCTTTTTAGTTTACAAGCAGCTCTGTAACAAGAGTTACTCTTAGAACAGTCATTACAAATAGTCTTCTACAGCCAACAGCCATTGCTTTTGGCCATAGCACTCTTAGGAATCCCGATCGTGTGCGCTTAGTTAGTACTTGGAATGGAGACTGCCAGGGAACACTAGGCGCTGTAAGCTTTTAAGCTTAAGGCTCCGATTGTGAAGATTGTGGCTACAGTCATTTAAACACAAGAGGAGATCAAAACTTTAAAAAAATAAACAAATAAACAATAAATGAATAAAAAATAAACAAACAAATAAAAAAACAAACAAACAAAAAACATTGTACAGCCAGTTATTTATTTTGAGTTGTGAGGCTTTTTAGTTTACAAGCAGCTCTGTAACAAGAGTTACTCTTAGAACAGTCATTACAAATAGTCTTCTACAGCCAACAGCCATTGCTTTTGGCCATAGCACTCTTAGGAATCCCGATCTTGTGCGCTTAGTTAATACTTGGAATGGAGACTGCCAGGGAACACTAGGCGCTGTAAGCTTTTAAGCTTAAGGCTCCGATTGTGAAGATTGTGGCTACAGTCATTTAAACACAAGAGGAGATCAACACTTTAAAAAAATAAACAAATAAACAATAAATGAATAAAAAATAAACAAACAAATAAAAAAACAAACAAACAAAAAACACTGTACAGCCAGTCATTTATTTTGAGTTGTGAGGCTTTTTAGTTTACAAGCAGCTCTGTAACAAGAGTTACTCTTAGAACAGTCATTACAAATTGTCTGCTACAGCCAACAGTCATTGCTTATGGCCATAGCACTCTTAGGAATCCCGAGCTTGTGCGCTTAGTTAGTACTTGGAATGGAGACTGCCAGGGAACACTAGGCGCTGTAAGCTTTTAAGCTTAAGGCTCCGATTGTGAAGATTGTGGCTACAGTCATTTAAACACAAGAGGAGATCAAAACTTTAAAAAAATAAACAAATAAACAATAAATGAATAAAAAATAAACAAACAAATAAAAAAACAAACAAACAAAAAACATTGTACAGCCAGTTATTTATTTTGAGTTGTGAGGCTTTTTAGTTTACAAGCAGCTCTGTAACAAGAGTTACTCTTAGAACAGTCATTACAAATAGTCTTCTACAGCCAACAGCCATTGCTTTTGGCCATAGCACTCTTAGGAATCCCGATCTTGTGCGCTTAGTTAATACTTGGAATGGAGACTGCCAGGGAACACTAGGCGCTGTAAGCTTTTAAGCTTAAGGCTCCGATTGTGAAGATTGTAGCTACAGTCATTTAAACACAAGAGGAGATCAAAACTTTTTAAAAAATAAACAAATAAACAATAAATGAATAAAAAATAAACAAACAAATAAAAAAACAAACAAACAAAAAACACTGTACAGCCAGTCATTTATTTTGAGTTGTGAGGCTTTTTAGTTTACAAGCAGCTCTGTAACAAGAGTTACTCTTAGAACAGTCATTACAAATAGTCTTCTACAGCCAACAGCCATTGCTTTTGGCCATAGCACTCTTAGGAATCCCGATCGTGTGCGCTTAGTTAGTACTTGGAATGGAGACTGCCAGGGAACACTAGGCGCTGTAAGCTTTTAAGCTTAAGGCTCCGATTGTGAAAATTGTGGCTACAGTCATTTAAACACAAGAGGAGATCAAAACTTTAAAAATATAAACAAATAAACAATAAATGAATAAAAAATAAACAAACAAATAAAAAAACAAACAAACAAAAAACATTGTACAGCCAGTTATTTATTTTGAGTTGTGAGGCTTTTTAGTTTACAAGCAGCTCTGTAACAAGAGTTACTCTTAGAACAGTCATTACAAATAGTCTTCTACAGCCAACAGCCATTGCTTTTGGCCATAGCACTCTTAGGAATCCCGATCGTGTGCGCTTAGTTAGTACTTGGAATGGAGACTGCCAGGGAACACTAGGCGCTGTAAGCTTTTAAGCTTAAGGCTCCGATTGTGAAGATTGTGGCTACAGTCATTTAAACACAAGAGGAGATCAAAACTTTAAAAAAATAAACAAATAAACAATAAATGAATAAAAAATAAACAAACAAATAAAAAAACAAACAAACAAAAAACATTGTACAGCCAGTTATTTATTTTGAGTTGTGAGGCTTTTTAGTTTACAAGCAGCTCTGTAACAAGAGTTACTCTTAGAACAGTCATTACAAATAGTCTTCTACAGCCAACAGCCATTGCTTTTGGCCATAGCACTCTTAGGAATCCCGATCTTGTGCGCTTAGTTAATACTTGGAATGGAGACTGCCAGGGAACACTAGGCGCTGTAAGCTTTTAAGCTTAAGGCTCCGATTGTGAAGATTGTGGCTACAGCCATTTAAACACAAGAGGAGATCAACACTTTAAAAAAATAAACAAATAAACAATAAATGAATAAAAAATAAACAAACAAATAAAAAAACAAACAAACAAAAAACACTGTACAGCCAGTCATTTATTTTGAGTTGTGAGGCTTTTTAGTTTACAAGCAGCTCTGTAACAAGAGTTACTCTTAGAACAGTCATTACAAATTGTCTGCTACAGCCAACAGTCATTGCTTATGGCCATAGCACTCTTAGGAATCCCGAGCTTGTGCGCTTAGTTAGTACTTGGAATGGAGACTGCCAGGGAACACTAGGCGCTGTAAGCTTTTAAGCTTAAGGCTCCGATTGTGAAGATTGTGGCTACAGTCATTTAAACACAAGAGGAGATCAAAACTTTAAAAAAATAAACAAATAAACAATAAATGAATAAAAAATAAACAAACAAATAAAAAAACAAACAAACAAAAAACATTGTACAGCCAGTTATTTATTTTGAGTTGTGAGGCTTTTTAGTTTACAAGCAGCTCTGTAACAAGAGTTACTCTTAGAACAGTCATTACAAATAGTCTTCTACAGCCAACAGCCATTGCTTTTGGCCATAGCACTCTTAGGAATCCCGATCTTGTGCGCTTAGTTAATACTTGGAATGGAGACTGCCAGGGAACACTAGGCGCTGTAAGCTTTTAAGCTTAAGGCTCCGATTGTGAAGATTGTGGCTACAGTCATTTAAACACAAGAGGAGATCAACACTTTAAAAAAATAAACAAATAAACAATAAATGAATAAAAAATAAACAAACAAATAAAAAAACAAACAAACAAAAAACATTGTACAGCCAGTCATTTATTTTGAGTTGTGAGGCTTTTTAGTTTACAAGCAGCTCTGTAACAAGAGTTACTCTTAGAACAGTCATTACAAATAGTCTTCTACAGCCAACAGCCATTGCTTTTGGCCATAGCACTCTTAGGAATCCCGATCGTGTGCGCTTAGTTAGTACTTGGAATGGAGACTGCCAGGGAACACTAGGCGCTGTAAGCTTTTAAGCTTAAGGCTCCGATTGTGAAGATTGTGGCTACAGTCATTTAAACACAAGAGGAGATCAACACTTTAAAAAAATAAACAAATAAACAATAAATGAATAAAAAATAAACAAACAAATAAAAAAACAAACAAACAAAAAACATTGTACAGCCAGTCATTTATTTTGAGTTGTGAGGCTTTTTAGTTTACAAGCAGCTCTGTAACAAGAGTTACTCTTAGAACAGTCATTACAAATAGTCTTCTACAGCCAACAGCCATTGCTTTTGGCCATAGCACTCTTAGGAATCCCGAGCTTGTGCGCTTAGTTAGTACTTGGAATGGAGACTGCCAGGGAACACTAGGCGCTGTAAGCTTTTAAGCTTAAGGCTCCGATTGTGAAGATTGTGGCTACAGTCATTTAAACACAAGAGGAGATCAAAACTTTAAAAAAATAAACAAATAAACAATAAATGAATAAAAAATAAACAAACAAATAAAAAAACAAACAAACAAAAAACACTGTACAGCCAGTCATTTATTTTGAGTTGTGAGGCTTTTTAGTTTACAAGCAGCTCTGTAACAAGAGTTACTCTTAGAACAGTCATTACAAATAGTCTTCTACAGCCAACAGCCATTGCTTTTGGCCATAGCACTCTTAGGAATCCCGATCGTGTGCGCTTAGTTAGTACTTGGAATGGAGACTGCCAGGGAACACTAGGCGCTGTAAGCTTTTAAGCTTAAGGCTCCGATTGTGAAGATTGTGGCTACAGTCATTTAAACACAAGAGGAGATCAACACTTTAAAAAAATAAACAAATAAACAATAAATGAATAAAAAATAAACAAACAAATAAAAAAACAAACAAACAAAAAACACTGTACAGCCAGTCATTTATTTTGAGTTGTGAGGCTTTTTAGTTTACAAGCAGCTCTGTAACAAGAGTTACTCTTAGAACAGTCATTACAAATTGTCTGCTACAGCCAACAGTCATTGCTTATGGCCATAGCACTCTTAGGAATCCCGAGCTTGTGCGCTTAGTTAATACTTGGAATGGAGACTGCCAGGGAACACTAGGCGCTGTAAGCTTTTAAGCTTAAGGCTCCGATTGTGAAGATTGTGGCTACAGTCATTTAAACACAAGAGGAGATCAACACTTTAAAAAAATATACAAATAAACAATAAATGAATAAAAAATAAACAAACAAATAAAAAAACAAACAAACAAAAAACACTGTACAGCCAGTCATTTATTTTGAGTTGTGAGGCTTTTTAGTTTACAAGCAGCTCTGTAACAAGAGTTACTCTTAGAACAGTCATTACAAATAGTCTTCTACAGCCAACAGCCATTGCTTTTGGCCATAGCACTCTTAGGAATCCCGATCGTGTGCGCTTAGTTAGTACTTGGAATGGAGACTGCCAGGGAACACTAGGCGCTGTAAGCTTTTAAGCTTAAGGCTCCGATTGTGAAGATTGTGGCTACAGTCATTTAAACACAAGAGGAGATCAACACTTTAAAAAAATAAACAAATAAACAATAAATGAATAAAAAATAAACAAACAAATAAAAAAACAAACAAACAAAAAACATTGTACAGCCAGTCATTTATTTTGAGTTGTGAGGCTTTTTAGTTTACAAGCAGCTCTGTAACAAGAGTTACTCTTAGAACAGTCATTACAAATAGTCTTCTACAGCCAACAGCCATTGCTTTTGGCCATAGCACTCTTAGGAATCCCGAGCTTGTGCGCTTAGTTAGTACTTGGAATGGAGACTGCCAGGGAACACTAGGCGCTGTAAGCTTTTAAGCTTAAGGCTCCGATTGTGAAGATTGTGGCTACAGTCATTTAAACACAAGAGGAGATCAAAACTTTAAAAAAATAAACAAATAAACAATAAATGAATAAAAAATAAACAAACAAATAAAAAAACAAACAAACAAAAAACACTGTACAGCCAGTCATTTATTTTGAGTTGTGAGGCTTTTTAGTTTACAAGCAGCTCTGTAACAAGAGTTACTCTTAGAACAGTCATTACAAATAGTCTTCTACAGCCAACAGCCATTGCTTTTGGCCATAGCACTCTTAGGAATCCCGATCGTGTGCGCTTAGTTAGTACTTGGAATGGAGACTGCCAGGGAACACTAGGCGCTGTAAGCTTTTAAGCTTAAGGCTCCGATTGTGAAGATTGTGGCTACAGTCATTTAAACACAAGAGGAGATCAAAACTTTAAAAAAATAAACAAATAAACAATAAATGAATAAAAAATAAACAAACAAATAAAAAAACAAACAAACAAAAAACATTGTACAGCCAGTTATTTATTTTGAGTTGTGAGGCTTTTTAGTTTACAAGCAGCTCTGTAACAAGAGTTACTCTTAGAACAGTCATTACAAATAGTCTTCTACAGCCAACAGCCATTGCTTTTGGCCATAGCACTCTTAGGAATCCCGATCTTGTGCGCTTAGTTAATACTTGGAATGGAGACTGCCAGGGAACACTAGGCGCTGTAAGCTTTTAAGCTTAAGGCTCCGATTGTGAAGATTGTAGCTACAGTCATTTAAACACAAGAGGAGATCAAAACTTTTTAAAAAATAAACAAATAAACAATAAATGAATAAAAAATAAACAAACAAATAAAAAAACAAACAAACAAAAAACACTGTACAGCCAGTCATTTATTTTGAGTTGTGAGGCTTTTTAGTTTACAAGCAGCTCTGTAACAAGAGTTACTCTTAGAACAGTCATTACAAATAGTCTTCTACAGCCAACAGCCATTGCTTTTGGCCATAGCACTCTTAGGAATCCCGAGCTTGTGCGCTTAGTTAGTACTTGGAATGGAGACTGCCAGGGAACACTAGGCGCTGTAAGCTTTTAAGCTTAAGGCTCCGATTGTGAAGATTGTGGCTACAGTCATTTAAACACAAGAGGAGATCAAAACTTTAAAAAAATAAACAAATAAACAATAAATGAATAAAAAATAAACAAACAAATAAAAAAACAAACAAACAAAAAACACTGTACAGCCAGTCATTTATTTTGAGTTGTGAGGCTTTTTAGTTTACAAGCAGCTCTGTAACAAGAGTTACTCTTAGAACAGTCATTACAAATAGTCTTCTACAGCCAACAGCCATTGCTTTTGGCCATAGCACTCTTAGGAATCCCGATCGTGTGCGCTTAGTTAGTACTTGGAATGGAGACTGCCAGGGAACACTAGGCGCTGTAAGCTTTTAAGCTTAAGGCTCCGATTGTGAAGATTGTGGCTACAGTCATTTAAACACAAGAGGAGATCAACACTTTAAAAAAATAAACAAATAAACAATAAATGAATAAAAAATAAACAAACAAATAAAAAAACAAACAAACAAAAAACACTGTACAGCCAGTCATTTATTTTGAGTTGTGAGGCTTTTTAGTTTACAAGCAGCTCTGTAACAAGAGTTACTCTTAGAACAGTCATTACAAATTGTCTGCTACAGCCAACAGTCATTGCTTATGGCCATAGCACTCTTAGGAATCCCGAGCTTGTGCGCTTAGTTAATACTTGGAATGGAGACTGCCAGGGAACACTAGGCGCTGTAAGCTTTTAAGCTTAAGGCTCCGATTGTGAAGATTGTGGCTACAGTCATTTAAACACAAGAGGAGATCAACACTTTAAAAAAATATACAAATAAACAATAAATGAATAAAAAATAAACAAACAAATAAAAAAACAAACAAACAAAAAACACTGTACAGCCAGTCATTTATTTTGAGTTGTGAGGCTTTTTAGTTTACAAGCAGCTCTGTAACAAGAGTTACTCTTAGAACAGTCATTACAAATAGTCTTCTACAGCCAACAGCCATTGCTTTTGGCCATAGCACTCTTAGGAATCCCGATCGTGTGCGCTTAGTTAGTACTTGGAATGGAGACTGCCAGGGAACACTAGGCGCTGTAAGCTTTTAAGCTTAAGGCTCCGATTGTGAAGATTGTGGCTACAGTCATTTAAACACAAGAGGAGATCAACACTTTAAAAAAATAAACAAATAAACAATAAATGAATAAAAAATAAACAAACAAATAAAAAAACAAACAAACAAAAAACATTGTACAGCCAGTCATTTATTTTGAGTTGTGAGGCTTTTTAGTTTACAAGCAGCTCTGTAACAAGAGTTACTCTTAGAACAGTCATTACAAATAGTCTTCTACAGCCAACAGCCATTGCTTTTGGCCATAGCACTCTTAGGAATCCCGAGCTTGTGCGCTTAGTTAGTACTTGGAATGGAGACTGCCAGGGAACACTAGGCGCTGTAAGCTTTTAAGCTTAAGGCTCCGATTGTGAAGATTGTGGCTACAGTCATTTAAACACAAGAGGAGATCAAAACTTTAAAAAAATAAACAAATAAACAATAAATGAATAAAAAATAAACAAACAAATAAAAAAACAAACAAACAAAAAACACTGTACAGCCAGTCATTTATTTTGAGTTGTGAGGCTTTTTAGTTTACAAGCAGCTCTGTAACAAGAGTTACTCTTAGAACAATCATTACAAATAGTCTTCTACAGCCAACAGCCATTGCTTTTGGCCATAGCACTCTTAGGAATCCCGATCTTGTGCGCTTAGTTAATACTTGGAATGGAGACTGCCAGGGAACACTAGGCGCTGTAAGCTTTTAAGCTTAAGGCTCCGATTGTGAAGATTGTAGCTACAGTCATTTAAACACAAGAGGAGATCAAAACTTTTTAAAAAATAAACAAATAAACAATAAATGAATAAAAAATAAACAAACAAATAAAAAAACAAACAAACAAAAAACACTGTACAGCCAGTCATTTATTTTGAGTTGTGAGGCTTTTTAGTTTACAAGCAGCTCTGTAACAAGAGTTACTCTTAGAACAGTCATTACAAATAGTCTTCTACAGCCAACAGCCATTGCTTTTGGCCATAGCACTCTTAGGAATCCCGATCGTGTGCGCTTAGTTAGTACTTGGAATGGAGACTGCCAGGGAACACTAGGCGCTGTAAGCTTTTAAGCTTAAGGCTCCGATTGTGAAGATTGTGGCTACAGTCATTTAAACACAAGAGGAGATCAAAACTTTAAAAAAATAAACAAATAAACAATAAATGAATAAAAAATAAACAAACAAATAAAAAAACAAACAAACAAAAAACATTGTACAGCCAGTTATTTATTTTGAGTTGTGAGGCTTTTTAGTTTACAAGCAGCTCTGTAACAAGAGTTACTCTTAGAACAGTCATTACAAATAGTCTTCTACAGCCAACAGCCATTGCTTTTGGCCATAGCACTCTTAGGAATCCCGAGCTTGTGCGCTTAGTTAGTACTTGGAATGGAGACTGCCAGGGAACACTAGGCGCTGTAAGCTTTTAAGCTTAAGGCTCCGATTGTGAAGATTGTGGCTACAGTCATTTAAACACAAGAGGAGATCAAAACTTTAAAAAAATAAACAAATAAACAATAAATGAATAAAAAATAAACAAACAAATAAAAAAACAAACAAACAAAAAACATTGTACAGCCAGTTATTTATTTTGAGTTGTGAGGCTTTTTAGTTTACAAGCAGCTCTGTAACAAGAGTTACTCTTAGAACAGTCATTACAAATAGTCTTCTACAGCCAACAGCCATTGCTTTTGGCCATAGCACTCTTAGGAATCCCGATCGTGTGCGCTTAGTTAGTACTTGGAATGGAGACTGCCAGGGAACACTAGGCGCTGTAAGCTTTTAAGCTTAAGGCTCCGATTGTGAAGATTGTGGCTACAGTCATTTAAACACAAGAGGAGATCAACACTTTAAAAAAATAAACAAATAAACAATAAATGAATAAAAAATAAACAAACAAATAAAAAATCAAACAAACAAAAAACATTGTACAGCCAGTCATTTATTTTGAGTTGTGAGGCTTTTTAGTTTACAAGCAGCTCTGTAACAAGAGTTACTCTTAGAACAGTCATTACAAATAGTCTTCTACAGCCAACAGCCATTGCTTTTGGCCATAGCACTCTTAGGAATCCCGATCGTGTGCGCTTAGTTAGTACTTGGAATGGAGACTGCCAGGGAACACTAGGCGCTGTAAGCTTTTAAGCTTAAGGCTCCGATTGTGAAGATTGTGGCTACAGTCATTTAAACACAAGAGGAGATCAAAACTTTAAAAAAATAAACAAATAAACAATAAATGAATAAAAAATAAACAAACAAATAAAAAAACAAACAAACAAAAAACATTGTACAGCCAGTTATTTATTTTGAGTTGTGAGGCTTTTTAGTTTACAAGCAGCTCTGTAACAAGAGTTACTCTTAGAACAGTCATTACAAATAGTCTTCTACAGCCAACAGCCATTGCTTTTGGCCATAGCACTCTTAGGAATCCCGATCTTGTGCGCTTAGTTAATACTTGGAATGGAGACTGCCAGGGAACACTAGGCGCTGTAAGCTTTTAAGCTTAAGGCTCCGATTGTGAAGATTGTAGCTACAGTCATTTAAACACAAGAGGAGATCAAAACTTTTTAAAAAATAAACAAATAAACAATAAATGAATAAAAAATAAACAAACAAATAAAAAAACAAACAAACAAAAAACACTGTACAGCCAGTCATTTATTTTGAGTTGTGAGGCTTTTTAGTTTACAAGCAGCTCTGTAACAAGAGTTACTCTTAGAACAGTCATTACAAATAGTCTTCTACAGCCAACAGCCATTGCTTTTGGCCATAGCACTCTTAGGAATCCCGATCGTGTGCGCTTAGTTAGTACTTGGAATGGAGACTGCCAGGGAACACTAGGCGCTGTAAGCTTTTAAGCTTAAGGCTCCGATTGTGAAGATTGTGGCTACAGTCATTTAAACACAAGAGGAGATCAAAACTTTAAAAAAATAAACAAATAAACAATAAATGAATAAAAAATAAACAAACAAATAAAAAAACAAACAAACAAAAAACATTGTACAGCCAGTTATTTATTTTGAGTTGTGAGGCTTTTTAGTTTACAAGCAGCTCTGTAGCAAGAGTTACTCTTAGAACAGTCATTACAAATAGTCTTCTACAGCCAACAGCCATTGCTTTTGGCCATAGCACTCTTAGGAATCCCGATCGTGTGCGCTTAGTTAGTACTTGGAATGGAGACTGCCAGGGAACACTAGGCGCTGTAAGCTTTTAAGCTTAAGGCTCCGATTGTGAAGATTGTGGCTACAGTCATTTAAACACAAGAGGAGATCAAAACTTTAAAAAAATAAACAAATAAACAATAATGAATAAAAAATAAACAAACAAATAAAAAAACAAACAAACAAAAAACATTGTACAGCCAGTTATTTATTTTGAGTTGTGAGGCTTTTTAGTTTACAAGCAGCTCTGTAACAAGAGTTACTCTTAGAACAGTCATTACAAATAGTCTTCTACAGCCAACAGTCATTGCTTATGGCCATAGCACTCTTAGGAATCCCGAGCTTGTGCGCTTAGTTAGTACTTGGAATGGAGACTGCCAGGGAACACTAGGCGCTGTAAGCTTTTAAGCTTAAGGCTCCGATTGTGAAGATTGTGGCTACAGTCATTTAAACACAAGAGGAGATCAACACTTTAAAAAAATAAACAAATAAACAATAAATGAATAAAAAATAAACAAACAAATAAAAAAACAAACAAACAAAAAACATTGTACAGCCAGTCATTTATTTTGAGTTGTGAGGCTTTTTAGTTTACAAGCAGCTCTGTAACAAGAGTTACTCTTAGAACAGTCATTACAAATAGTCTTCTACAGCCAACAGCCATTGCTTTTGGCCATAGCACTCTTAGGAATCCCGATCGTGTGCGCTTAGTTAGTACTTGGAATGGAGACTGCCAGGGAACACTAGGCGCTGTAAGCTTTTAAGCTTAAGGCTCCGATTGTGAAGATTGTGGCTACAGTCATTTAAACACAAGAGGAGATCAAAACTTTAAAAAAATAAACAAATAAACAATAAATGAATAAAAAATAAACAAACAAATAAAAAAACAAACAAACAAAAAACATTGTACAGCCAGTTATTTATTTTGAGTTGTGAGGCTTTTTAGTTTACAAGCAGCTCTGTAACAAGAGTTACTCTTAGAACAGTCATTACAAATAGTCTTTTACAGCCAACAGCCATTGCTTTTGGCCATAGCACTCTTAGGAATCCCGATCTTGTGCGCTTAGTTAATACTTGGAATGGAGACTGCCAGGGAACACTAGGCGCTGTAAGCTTTTAAGCTTAAGGCTCCGATTGTGAAGATTGTAGCTACAGTCATTTAAACACAAGAGGAGATCAAAACTTTTTAAAAAATAAACAAATAAACAATAAATGAATAAAAAATAAACAAACAAATAAAAAAACAAACAAACAAAAAACACTGTACAGCCAGTCATTTATTTTGAGTTGTGAGGCTTTTTAGTTTACAAGCAGCTCTGTAACAAGAGTTACTCTTAGAACAGTCATTACAAATAGTCTTCTACAGCCAACAGCCATTGCTTTTGGCCATAGCACTCTTAGGAATCCCGATCGTGTGCGCTTAGTTAGTACTTGGAATGGAGACTGCCAGGGAACACTAGGCGCTGTAAGCTTTTAAGCTTAAGGCTCCGATTGTGAAGATTGTGGCTACAGTCATTTAAACACAAGAGGAGATCAAAACTTTAAAAAAATAAACAAATAAACAATAAATGAATAAAAAATAAACAAACAAATAAAAAAACAAACAAACAAAAAACATTGTACAGCCAGTTATTTATTTTGAGTTGTGAGGCTTTTTAGTTTACAAGCAGCTCTGTAACAAGAGTTACTCTTAGAACAGTCATTACAAATAGTCTTCTACAGCCAACAGCCATTGCTTTTGGCCATAGCACTCTTAGGAATCCCGATCGTGTGCGCTTAGTTAATACTTGGAATGGAGACTGCCAGGGAACACTAGGCGCTGTAAGCTTTTAAGCTTAAGGCTCCGATTGTGAAGATTGTGGCTACAGTCATTTAAACACAAGAGGAGATCAAAACTTTAAAAAAATAAACAAATAAACAATAATGAATAAAAAATAAACAAACAAATAAAAAAACAAACAAACAAAAAACATTGTACAGCCAGTTATTTATTTTGAGTTGTGAGGCTCTTTAGTTTACAAGCAGCTCTGTAACAAGAGTTACTCTTAGAACAGTCATTACAAATAGTCTTCTACAGCCAACAGCCATTGCTTTTGGCCATAGCACTCTTAGGAATCCCGATCTTGTGCGCTTAGTTAATACTTGGAATGGAGACTGCCAGGGAACACTAGGCGCTGTAAGCTTTTAAGCTTAAGGCTCCGATTGTGAAGATTGTGGCTACAGTCATTTAAACACAAGAGGAGATCAACACTTTAAAAAAATAAACAAATAAACAATAAATGAATAAAAAATAAACAAACAAATAAAAAAACAAACAAACAAAAAACACTGTACAGCCAGTCATTTATTTTGAGTTGTGAGGCTTTTTAGTTTACAAGCAGCTCTGTAACAAGAGTTACTCTTAGAACAGTCATTACAAATTGTCTGCTACAGCCAACAGTCATTGCTTATGGCCATAGCACTCTTAGGAATCCCGAGCTTGTGCGCTTAGTTAATACTTGGAATGGAGACTGCCAGGGAACACTAGGCGCTGTAAGCTTTTAAGCTTAAGGCTCCGATTGTGAAGATTGTGGCTACAGTCATTTAAACACAAGAGGAGATCAACACTTTAAAAAAATAAACAAATAAACAATAAATGAATAAAAAATAAACAAACAAATAAAAAAACAAACAAACAAAAAACATTGTACAGCCAGTCATTTATTTTGAGTTGTGAGGCTTTTTAGTTTACAAGCAGCTCTGTAACAAGAGTTACTCTTAGAACAGTCATTACAAATAGTCTTCTACAGCCAACAGCCATTGCTTTTGGCCATAGCACTCTTAGGAATCCCGATCGTGTGCGCTTAGTTAGTACTTGGAATGGAGACTGCCAGGGAACACTAGGCGCTGTAAGCTTTTAAGCTTAAGGCTCCGATTGTGAAGATTGTGGCTACAGTCATTTAAACACAAGAGGAGATCAAAACTTTAAAAAAATAAACAAATAAACAATAAATGAATAAAAAATAAACAAACAAATAAAAAAACAAACAAACAAAAAACATTGTACAGCCAGTTATTTATTTTGAGTTGTGAGGCTTTTTAGTTTACAAGCAGCTCTGTAACAAGAGTTACTCTTAGAACAGTCATTACAAATAGTCTTCTACAGCCAACAGCCATTGCTTTTGGCCATAGCACTCTTAGGAATCCCGATCGTGTGCGCTTAGTTAGTACTTGGAATGGAGACTGCCAGGGAACACTAGGCGCTGTAAGCTTTTAAGCTTAAGGCTCCGATTGTGAAGATTGTGGCTACAGTCATTTAAACACAAGAGGAGATCAAAACTTTAAAAAAATAAACAAATAAACAATAAATGAATAAAAAATAAACAAACAAATAAAAAAACAAACAAACAAAAAACATTGTACAGCCAGTTATTTATTTTGAGTTGTGAGGCTTTTTAGTTTACAAGCAGCTCTGTAACAAGAGTTACTCTTAGAACAGTCATTACAAATAGTCTTCTACAGCCAACAGCCATTGCTTTTGGCCATAGCACTCTTAGGAATCCCGATCGTGTGCGCTTAGTTAGTACTTGGAATGGAGACTGCCAGGGAACACTAGGCGCTGTAAGCTTTTAAGCTTAAGGCTCCGATTGTGAAGATTGTGGCTACAGTCATTTAAACACAAGAGGAGATCAAAACTTTAAAAAAATAAACAAATAAACAATAAATGAATAAAAAATAAACAAACAAATAAAAAAACAAACAAACAAAAAACATTGTACAGCCAGTTATTTATTTTGAGTTGTGAGGCTTTTTAGTTTACAAGCAGCTCTGTAACAAGAGTTACTCTTAGAACAGTCATTACAAATAGTCTTCTACAGCCAACAGCCATTGCTTTTGGCCATAGCACTCTTAGGAATCCCGAGCTTGTGCGCTTAGTTAGTACTTGGAATGGAGACTGCCAGGGAACACTAGGCGCTGTAAGCTTTTAAGCTTAAGGCTCCGATTGTGAAGATTGTGGCTACAGTCATTTAAACACAAGAGGAGATCAAAACTTTAAAAAAATAAACAAAAAAACAATAAATGAATAAAAAATAAACAAACAAATAAAAAAACAAACAAACAAAAAACACTGTACAGCCAGTCATTTATTTTGAGTTGTGAGGCTTTTTAGTTTACAAGCAGCTCTGTAACAAGAGTTACTCTTAGAACAGTCATTACAAATAGTCTTCTACAGCCAACAGCCATTGCTTTTGGCCATAGCACTCTTAGGAATCCCGATCGTGTGCGCTTAGTTAGTACTTGGAATGGAGACTGCCAGGGAACACTAGGCGCTGTAAGCTTTTAAGCTTAAGGCTCCGATTGTGAAGATTGTGGCTACAGTCATTTAAACACAAGAGGAGATCAAAACTTTAAAAAAATAAACAAATAAACAATAAATGAATAAAAAATAAACAAACAAATAAAAAAACAAACAAACAAAAAACATTGTACAGCCAGTTATTTATTTTGAGTTGTGAGGCTTTTTAGTTTACAAGCAGCTCTGTAACAAGAGTTACTCTTAGAACAGTCATTACAAATAGTCTTCTACAGCCAACAGCCATTGCTTTTGGCCATAGCACTCTTAGGAATCCCGAGCTTGTGCGCTTAGTTAGTACTTGGAATGGAGACTGCCAGGGAACACTAGGCGCTGTAAGCTTTTAAGCTTAAGGCTCCGATTGTGAAGATTGTGGCTACAGTCATTTAAACACAAGAGGAGATCAAAACTTTAAAAAAATAAACAAAAAAACAATAAATGAATAAAAAATAAACAAACAAATAAAAAAACAAACAAACAAAAAACACTGTACAGCCAGTCATTTATTTTGAGTTGTGAGGCTTTTTAGTTTACAAGCAGCTCTGTAACAAGAGTTACTCTTAGAACAGTCATTACAAATAGTCTTCTACAGCCAACAGCCATTGCTTTTGGCCATAGCACTCTTAGGAATCCCGATCGTGTGCGCTTAGTTAGTACTTGGAATGGAGACTGCCAGGGAACACTAGGCGCTGTAAGCTTTTAAGCTTAAGGCTCCGATTGTGAAGATTGTGGCTACAGTCATTTAAACACAAGAGGAGATCAAAACTTTAAAAAAATAAACAAATAAACAATAAATGAATAAAAAATAAACAAACAAATAAAAAAACAAACAAACAAAAAACATTGTACAGCCAGTTATTTATTTTGAGTTGTGAGGCTTTTTAGTTTACAAGCAGCTCTGTAACAAGAGTTACTCTTAGAACAGTCATTACAAATAGTCTTCTACAGCCAACAGCCATTGCTTTTGGCCATAGCACTCTTAGGAATCCCGATCTTGTGCGCTTAGTTAATACTTGGAATGGAGACTGCCAGGGAACACTAGGCGCTGTAAGCTTTTAAGCTTAAGGCTCCGATTGTGAAGATTGTAGCTACAGTCATTTAAACACAAGAGGAGATCAAAACTTTTTAAAAAATAAACAAATAAACAATAAATGAATAAAAAATAAACAAACAAATAAAAAAACAAACAAACAAAAAACACTGTACAGCCAGTCATTTATTTTGAGTTGTGAGGCTTTTTAGTTTACAAGCAGCTCTGTAACAAGAGTTACTCTTAGAACAGTCATTACAAATAGTCTTCTACAGCCAACAGCCATTGCTTTTGGCCATAGCACTCTTAGGAATCCCGATCGTGTGCGCTTAGTTAGTACTTGGAATGGAGACTGCCAGGGAACACTAGGCGCTGTAAGCTTTTAAGCTTAAGGCTCCGATTGTGAAGATTGTAGCTACAGTCATTTAAACACAAGAGGAGATCAAAACTTTAAAAAAATAAACAAATAAACAATAAATGAATAAAAAATAAACAAACAAATAAAAAAACAAACAAACAAAAAACATTGTACAGCCAGTTATTTATTTTGAGTTGTGAGGCTTTTTAGTTTACAAGCAGCTCTGTAACAAGAGTTACTCTTAGAACAGTCATTACAAATAGTCTTCTACAGCCAACAGCCATTGCTTTTGGCCATAGCACTCTTAGGAATCCCGATCGTGTGCGCTTAGTTAGTACTTGGAATGGAGACTGCCAGGGAACACTAGGCGCTGTAAGCTTTTAAGCTTAAGGCTCCGATTGTGAAGATTGTGGCTACAGTCACTTAAACACAAGAGGAGATCAAAACTTTAAAAAAATAAACAAATAAACAATAAATGAATAAAAAATAAACAAACAAATAAAAAAACAAACAAACAAAAAACATTGTACAGCCAGTTATTTATTTTGAGTTGTGAGGCTTTTTAGTTTACAAGCAGCTCTGTAACAAGAGTTACTCTTAGAACAGTCATTACAAATAGTCTTCTACAGCCAACAGCCATTGCTTTTGGCCATAGCACTCTTAGGAATCCCGATCTTGTGCGCTTAGTTAATACTTGGAATGGAGACTGCCAGGGAACACTAGGCGCTGTAAGCTTTTAAGCTTAAGGCTCCGATTGTGAAGATTGTAGCTACAGTCATTTAAACACAAGAGGAGATCAAAACTTTTTAAAAAATAAACAAATAAACAATAAATGAATAAAAAATAAACAAACAAATAAAAAAACAAACAAACAAAAAACACTGTACAGCCAGTCATTTATTTTGAGTTGTGAGGCTTTTTAGTTTACAAGCAGCTCTGTAACAAGAGTTACTCTTAGAACAGTCATTACAAATAGTCTTCTACAGCCAACAGCCATTGCTTTTGGCCATAGCACTCTTAGGAATCCCGAGCTTGTGCGCTTAGTTAGTACTTGGAATGGAGACTGCCAGGGAACACTAGGCGCTGTAAGCTTTTAAGCTTAAGGCTCCGATTGTGAAGATTGTGGCTACAGTCATTTAAACACAAGAGGAGATCAAAACTTTAAAAAAATAAACAAAAAAACAATAAATGAATAAAAAATAAACAAACAAATAAAAAAACAAACAAACAAAAAACACTGTACAGCCAGTCATTTATTTTGAGTTGTGAGGCTTTTTAGTTTACAAGCAGCTCTGTAACAAGAGTTACTCTTAGAACAGTCATTACAAATAGTCTTCTACAGCCAACAGCCATTGCTTTTGGCCATAGCACTCTTAGGAATCCCGATCGTGTGCGCTTAGTTAGTACTTGGAATGGAGACTGCCAGGGAACACTAGGCGCTGTAAGCTTTTAAGCTTAAGGCTCCGATTGTGAAGATTGTGGCTACAGTCATTTAAACACAAGAGGAGATCAAAACTTTAAAAAAATAAACAAATAAACAATAAATGAATAAAAAATAAACAAACAAATAAAAAAACAAACAAACAAAAAACATTGTACAGCCAGTTATTTATTTTGAGTTGTGAGGCTTTTTAGTTTACAAGCAGCTCTGTAACAAGAGTTACTCTTAGAACAGTCATTACAAATAGTCTTCTACAGCCAACAGCCATTGCTTTTGGCCATAGCACTCTTAGGAATCCCGATCTTGTGCGCTTAGTTAATACTTGGAATGGAGACTGCCAGGGAACACTAGGCGCTGTAAGCTTTTAAGCTTAAGGCTCCGATTGTGAAGATTGTAGCTACAGTCATTTAAACACAAGAGGAGATCAAAACTTTTTAAAAAATAAACAAATAAACAATAAATGAATAAAAAATAAACAAACAAATAAAAAAACAAACAAACAAAAAACACTGTACAGCCAGTCATTTATTTTGAGTTGTGAGGCTTTTTAGTTTACAAGCAGCTCTGTAACAAGAGTTACTCTTAGAACAGTCATTACAAATAGTCTTCTACAGCCAACAGCCATTGCTTTTGGCCATAGCACTCTTAGGAATCCCGATCGTGTGCGCTTAGTTAGTACTTGGAATGGAGACTGCCAGGGAACACTAGGCGCTGTAAGCTTTTAAGCTTAAGGCTCCGATTGTGAAGATTGTAGCTACAGTCATTTAAACACAAGAGGAGATCAAAACTTTAAAAAAAATAAACAAATAAACAATAAATGAATAAAAAATAAACAAACAAATAAAAAAACAAACAAACAAAAAACATTGTACAGCCAGTTATTTATTTTGAGTTGTGAGGCTTTTTAGTTTACAAGCAGCTCTGTAACAAGAGTTACTCTTAGAACAGTCATTACAAATAGTCTTCTACAGCCAACAGCCATTGCTTTTGGCCATAGCACTCTTAGGAATCCCGATCGTGTGCGCTTAGTTAGTACTTGGAATGGAGACTGCCAGGGAACACTAGGCGCTGTAAGCTTTTAAGCTTAAGGCTCCGATTGTGAAGATTGTGGCTACAGTCACTTAAACACAAGAGGAGATCAAAACTTTAAAAAAATAAACAAATAAACAATAAATGAATAAAAAATAAACAAACAAATAAAAAAACAAACAAACAAAAAACATTGTACAGCCAGTCATTTATTTTGAGTTGTGAGGCTTTTTAGTTTACAAGCAGCTCTGTAACAAGAGTTACTCTTAGAACAGTCATTACAAATAGTCTTCTACAGCCAACAGCCATTGCTTTTGGCCATAGCACTCTTAGGAATCCCGATCTTGTGCGCTTAGTTAATACTTGGAATGGAGACTGCCAGGGAACACTAGGCGCTGTAAGCTTTTAAGCTTAAGGCTCCGATTGTGAAGATTGTAGCTACAGTCATTTAAACACAAGAGGAGATCAAAACTTTTTAAAAAATAAACAAATAAACAATAAATGAATAAAAAATAAACAAACAAATAAAAAAACAAACAAACAAAAAACACTGTACAGCCAGTCATTTATTTTGAGTTGTGAGGCTTTTTAGTTTACAAGCAGCTCTGTAACAAGAGTTACTCTTAGAACAGTCATTACAAATAGTCTTCTACAGCCAACAGCCATTGCTTTTGGCCATAGCACTCTTAGGAATCCCGATCGTGTGCGCTTAGTTAGTACTTGGAATGGAGACTGCCAGGGAACACTAGGCGCTGTAAGCTTTTAAGCTTAAGGCTCCGATTGTGAAGATTGTGGCTACAGTCATTTAAACACAAGAGGAGATCAAAACTTTAAAAAAATAAACAAATAAACAATAAATGAATAAAAAATAAACAAACAAATAAAAAAACAAACAAACAAAAAACATTGTACAGCCAGTTATTTATTTTGAGTTGTGAGGCTTTTTAGTTTACAAGCAGCTCTGTAACAAGAGTTACTCTTAGAACAGTCATTACAAATAGTCTTCTACAGCCAACAGCCATTGCTTTTGGCCATAGCACTCTTAGGAATCCCGAGCTTGTGCGCTTAGTTAGTACTTGGAATGGAGACTGCCAGGGAACACTAGGCGCTGTAAGCTTTTAAGCTTAAGGCTCCGATTGTGAAGATTGTGGCTACAGTCATTTAAACACAAGAGGAGATCAAAACTTTAAAAAAATAAACAAATAAACAATAAATGAATAAAAAATAAACAAACAAATAAAAAAACAAACAAACAAAAAACACTGTACAGCCAGTCATTTATTTTGAGTTGTGAGGCTTTTTAGTTTACAAGCAGCTCTGTAACAAGAGTTACTCTTAGAACAGTCATTACAAATAGTCTTCTACAGCCAACAGCCATTGCTTTTGGCCATAGCACTCTTAGGAATCCCGATCGTGTGCGCTTAGTTAGTACTTGGAATGGAGACTGCCAGGGAACACTAGGCGCTGTAAGCTTTTAAGCTTAAGGCTCCGATTGTGAAGATTGTGGCTACAGTCATTTAAACACAAGAGGAGATCAAAACTTTAAAAAAATAAACAAATAAACAATAAATGAATAAAAAATAAACAAACAAATAAAAAAACAAACAAACAAAAAACATTGTACAGCCAGTTATTTATTTTGAGTTGTGAGGCTTTTTAGTTTACAAGCAGCTCTGTAACAAGAGTTACTCTTAGAACAGTCATTACAAATAGTCTTCTACAGCCAACAGCCATTGCTTTTGGCCATAGCACTCTTAGGAATCCCGATCTTGTGCGCTTAGTTAATACTTGGAATGGAGACTGCCAGGGAACACTAGGCGCTGTAAGCTTTTAAGCTTAAGGCTCCGATTGTGAAGATTGTAGCTACAGTCATTTAAACACAAGAGGAGATCAAAACTTTTTAAAAAATAAACAAATAAACAATAAATGAATAAAAAATAAACAAACAAATAAAAAAACAAACAAACAAAAAACACTGTACAGCCAGTCATTTATTTTGAGTTGTGAGGCTTTTTAGTTTACAAGCAGCTCTGTAACAAGAGTTACTCTTAGAACAGTCATTACAAATAGTCTTCTACAGCCAACAGCCATTGCTTTTGGCCATAGCACTCTTAGGAATCCCGATCGTGTGCGCTTAGTTAGTACTTGGAATGGAGACTGCCAGGGAACACTAGGCGCTGTAAGCTTTTAAGCTTAAGGCTCCGATTGTGAAGATTGTGGCTACAGTCATTTAAACACAAGAGGAGATCAAAACTTTAAAAAAATAAACAAATAAACAATAAATGAATAAAAAATAAACAAACAAATAAAAAAACAAACAAACAAAAAACATTGTACAGCCAGTTATTTATTTTGAGTTGTGAGGCTTTTTAGTTTACAAGCAGCTCTGTAACAAGAGTTACTCTTAGAACAGTCATTACAAATAGTTTTCTACAGCCAACAGCCATTGCTTTTGGCCATAGCACTCTTAGGAATCCCGATCGTGTGCGCTTAGTTAGTACTTGGAATGGAAACTGCCAGGGAACACTAGGCGCTGTAAGCTTTTAAGCTTAAGGCTCCGATTGTGAAGATTGTGGCTACAGTCATTTAAACACAAGAGGAGATCAAAACTTTAAAAAAATAAACAAATAAACAATAAATGAATAAAAAATAAACAAACAAATAAAAAAACAAACAAACAAAAAACATTGTACAGCCAGTTATTTATTTTGAGTTGTGAGGCTTTTTAGTTTACAAGCAGCTCTGTAACAAGAGTTACTCTTAGAACAGTCATTACAAATAGTCTTCTACAGCCAACAGCCATTGCTTTTGGCCATAGCACTCTTAGGAATCCCGATCTTGTGCGCTTAGTTAATACTTGGAATGGAGACTGCCAGGGAACACTAGGCGCTGTAAGCTTTTAAGCTTAAGGCTCCGATTGTGAAGATTGTAGCTACAGTCATTTAAACACAAGAGGAGATCAAAACTTTTTAAAAAATAAACAAATAAACAATAAATGAATAAAAAATAAACAAACAAATAAAAAAACAAACAAACAAAAAACACTGTACAGCCAGTCATTTATTTTGAGTTGTGAGGCTTTTTAGTTTACAAGCAGCTCTGTAACAAGAGTTACTCTTAGAACAGTCATTACAAATAGTCTTCTACAGCCAACAGCCATTGCTTTTGGCCATAGCACTCTTAGGAATCCCGATCGTGTGCGCTTAGTTAGTACTTGGAATGGAGACTGCCAGGGAACACTAGGCGCTGTAAGCTTTTAAGCTTAAGGCTCCGATTGTGAAGATTGTGGCTACAGTCATTTAAACACAAGAGGAGATCAAAACTTTAAAAAAATAAACAAATAAACAATAAATGAATAAAAAATAAACAAACAAATAAAAAAACAAACAAACAAAAAACATTGTACAGCCAGTTATTTATTTTGAGTTGTGAGGCTTTTTAGTTTACAAGCAGCTCTGTAACAAGAGTTACTCTTAGAACAGTCATTACAAATAGTCTTCTACAGCCAACAGCCATTGCTTTTGGCCATAGCACTCTTAGGAATCCCGATCTTGTGCGCTTAGTTAATACTTGGAATGGAGACTGCCAGGGAACACTAGGCGCTGTAAGCTTTTAAGCTTAAGGCTCCGATTGTGAAGATTGTAGCTAAAGTCATTTAAACACAAGAGGAGATCAAAACTTTAAAAAAATAAACAAATAAACAATAAATGAATAAAAAATAAACAAACAAATAAAAAAACAAACAAACAAAAAACATTGTACAGCCAGTTATTTATTTTGAGTTGTGAGGCTTTTTAGTTTACAAGCAGCTCTGTAACAAGAGTTACTCTTAGAACAGTCATTACAAATAGTCTTCTACAGCCAACAGCCATTGCTTTTGGCCATAGCACTCTTAGGAATCCCGATCTTGTGCGCTTAGTTAATACTTGGAATGGAGACTGCCAGGGAACACTAGGCGCTGTAAGCTTTTAAGCTTAAGGCTCCGATTGTGAAGATTGTAGCTACAGTCATTTAAACACAAGAGGAGATCAAAACTTTTTAAAAAATAAACAAATAAACAATAAATGAATAAAAAATAAACAAACAAATAAAAAAACAAACAAACAAAAAACACTGTACAGCCAGTCAATTATTTTGAGTTGTGAGGCTTTTTAGTTTACAAGCAGCTCTGTAACAAGAGTTACTCTTAGAACAGTCATTACAAATAGTCTTCTACAGCCAACAGCCATTGCTTTTGGCCATAGCACTCTTAGGAATCCCGATCGTGTGCGCTTAGTTAGTACTTGGAATGGAGACTGCCAGGGAACACTAGGCGCTGTAAGCTTTTAAGCTTAAGGCTCCGATTGTGAAGATTGTGGCTACAGTCATTTAAACACAAGAGGAGATCAAAACTTTAAAAAAATAAACAAATAAACAATAAATGAATAAAAAAATAAACAAACAAATAAAAAAAACAAACAAACAAAAAACACTGTACAGCCAGTCATTTATTTTGAGTTGTGAGGCTTTTTAGTTTACAAGCAGCTCTGTAACAAGAGTTACTCTTAGAACAGTCATTACAAATAGTCTTCTACAGCCAACAGCCATTGCTTTTGGCCATAGCACTCTTAGGAATCCCGATCGTGTGCGCTTAGTTAGTACTTGGAATGGAGACTGCCAGGGAACACTAGGCGCTGTAAGCTTTTAAGCTTAAGGCTCCGATTGTGAAGATTGTGGCTACAGTCATTTAAACACAAGAGGAGATCAACACTTTAAAAAAATAAACAAATAAACAATAAATGAATAAAAAATAAACAAACAAATAAAAAAACAAACAAACAAAAAACATTGTACAGCCAGTCATTTATTTTGAGTTGTGAGGCTTTTTAGTTTACAAGCAGCTCTGTAACAAGAGTTACTCTTAGAACAGTCATTACAAATAGTCTTCTACAGCCAACAGCCATTGCTTTTGGCCATAGCACTCTTAGGAATCCCGATCTTGTGCGCTTAGTTAATACTTAGAATGGAGACTGCCAGGGAACACTAGGCGCTGTAAGCTTTTAAGCTTAAGGCTCCGATTGTGAAGATTGTAGCTACAGTCATTTAAACACAAGAGGAGATCAAAACTTTTTAAAAAATAAACAAATAAACAATAAATGAATAAAAAATAAACAAACAAATAAAAAAACAAACAAACAAAAAACACTGTACAGCCAGTCAATTATTTTGAGTTGTGAGGCTTTTTAGTTTACAAGCAGCTCTGTAACAAGAGTTACTCTTAGAACAGTCATTACAAATAGTCTTCTACAGCCAACAGCCATTGCTTTTGGCCATAGCACTCTTAGGAATCCCGATCGTGTGCGCTTAGTTAGTACTTGGAATGGAGACTGCCAGGGAACACTAGGCGCTGTAAGCTTTTAAGCTTAAGGCTCCGATTGTGAAGATTGTGACTACAGTCATTTAAACACAAGAGGAGATCAACACTTTAAAAAAATAAACAAATAAACAATAAATGAATAAAAAATAAACAAACAAACAAAAAAACAAACAAACAAAAAACATTGTACAGCCAGTCATTTATTTTGAGTTGTGAGGCTTTTTAGTTTACAAGCAGCTCTGTAACAAGAGTTACTCTTAGAACAGTCATTACAAATAGTCTTCTACAGCCAACAGCCATTGCTTTTGGCCATAGCACTCTTAGGAATCCCGATCTTGTGCGCTTAGTTAATACTTGGAATGGAGACTGCCAGGGAACACTAGGCGCTGTAAGCTTTTAAGCTTAAGGCTCCGATTGTGAAGATTGTAGCTACAGTCATTTAAACACAAGAGGAGATCAAAACTTTTTAAAAAATAAACAAATAAACAATAAATGAATAAAAAATAAACAAACAAATAAAAAAACAAACAAACAAATAACACTGTACAGCCAGTCATTTATTTTGAGTTGTGAGGCTTTTTAGTTTACAAGCAGCTCTGTAACAAGAGTTACTCTTAGAACAGTCATTACAAATAGTCTTCTACAGCCAACAGCCATTGCTTTTGGCCATAGCACTCTTAGGAATCCCGATCGTGTGCGCTTAGTTAGTACTTGGAATGGAGACTGCCAGGGAACACTAGGCGCTGTAAGCTTTTAAGCTTAAGGCTCCGATTGTGAAGATTGTGGCTACAGTCATTTAAACACAAGAGGAGATCAACACTTTAAAAAAATAAACAAATAAACAATAAATGAATAAAAAATAAACAAACAAATAAAAAAACAAACAAACAAAAACATTGTACAGCCAGTCATTTATTTTGAGTTGTGAGGCTTTTTAGTTTACAAGCAGCTCTGTAACAAGAGTTACTCTTAGAACAGTCATTACAAATAGTCTTCTACAGCCAACAGCCATTGCTTTTGGCCATAGCACTCTTAGGAATCCCGATCGTGTGCGCTTAGTTAGTACTTGGAATGGAGACTGCCAGGGAACACTAGGCGCTGTAAGCTTTTAAGCTTAAGGCTCCGATTGTGAAGATTGTGGCTACAGTCATTTAAACACAAGAGGAGATCAAAACTTTAAAAAAATAAACAAATAAACAATAAATGAATAAAAAAATAAACAAACAAATAAAAAAAACAAACAAACAAAAAACACTGTACAGCCAGTCATTTATTTTGAGTTGTGAGGCTTTTTAGTTTACAAGCAGCTCTGTAACAAGAGTTACTCTTAGAACAGTCATTACAAATAGTCTTCTACAGCCAACAGCCATTGCTTTTGGCCATAGCACTCTTAGGAATCCCGATCGTGTGCGCTTAGTTAGTACTTGGAATGGAGACTGCCAGGGAACTCTAGGCGCTGTAAGCTTTTAAGCTTAAGGCTCCGATTGTGAAGATTGTGACTACAGTCATTTAAACACAAGAGGAGATCAACACTTTAAAAAAATAAACAAATAAACAATAAATGAATAAAAAATAAACAAACAAATAAAAAAACAAACAAACAAAAAACATTGTACAGCCAGTCATTTATTTTGAGTTGTGAGGCTTTTTAGTTTACAAGCAGCTCTGTAACAAGAGTTACTCTTAGAACAGTCATTACAAATAGTCTTCTACAGCCAACAGCCATTGCTTTTGGCCATAGCACTCTTAGGAATCCCGATCTTGTGCGCTTAGTTAATACTTGGAATGGAGACTGCCAGGGAACACTAGGCGCTGTAAGCTTTTAAGCTTAAGGCTCCGATTGTGAAGATTGTAGCTACAGTCATTTAAACACAAGAGGAGATCAAAACTTTTTAAAAAATAAACAAATAAACAATAAATGAATAAAAAATAAACAAACAAATAAAAAAACAAACAAACAAATAACACTGTACAGCCAGTCATTTATTTTGAGTTGTGAGGCTTTTTAGTTTACAAGCAGCTCTGTAACAAGAGTTACTCTTAGAACAGTCATTACAAATAGTCTTCTACAGCCAACAGCCATTGCTTTTGGCCATAGCACTCTTAGGAATCCCGATCGTGTGCGCTTAGTTAGTACTTGGAATGGAGACTGCCAGGGAACACTAGGCGCTGTAAGCTTTTAAGCTTAAGGCTCCGATTGTGAAGATTGTGGCTACAGTCATTTAAACACAAGAGGAGATCAAAACTTTAAAAAAATAAACAAATAAACAATAAATGAATAAAAAATAAACAAACAAATAAAAAAACAAACAAACAAAAAACATTGTACAGCCAGTTATTTATTTTGAGTTGTGAGGCTTTTTAGTTTACAAGCAGCTCTGTAACAAGAGTTACTCTTAGAACAGTCATTACAAATAGTCTTCTACAGCCAACAGCCATTGCTTTTGGCCATAGCACTCTTAGGAATCCCGATCTTGTGCGCTTAGTTAATACTTGGATTGGAGACTGCCAGGGAACACTAGGCGCTGTAAGCTTTTAAGCTTAAGGCTCCGATTGTGAAGATTGTAGCTACAGTCATTTAAACACAAGAGGAGATCAAAACTTTAAAAAAATAAACAAATAAACAATAAATGAATAAAAAATAAACAAACAAATAAAAAAACAAACAAACAAAAAACATTGTACAGCCAGTTATTTATTTTGAGTTGTGAGGCTTTTTAGTTTACAAGCAGCTCTGTAACAAGAGTTACTCTTAGAACAGTCATTACAAATAGTCTTCTACAGCCAACAGCCATTGCTTTTGGCCATAGCACTCTTAGGAATCCCGATCGTGTGCGCTTAGTTAGTACTTGGAATGGAGACTGCCAGGGAACACTAGGCGCTGTAAGCTTTTAAGCTTAAGGCTCCGATTGTGAAGATTGTAGCTACAGTCATTTAAACACAAGAGGAGATCAAAACTTTAAAAAAAAAAAAACAAATAAACAATAAATGAATAAAAAATAAACAAACAAATAAAAAAACAAACAAACAAAAAACACTGTACAGCCAGTCATTTATTTTGAGTTGTGAGACTTTTTAGTTTACAAGCAGCTCTGTAACAAGAGTTACTCTTAGAACAGTCATTACAAATAGTCTTCTACAGCCAACAGCCATTGCTTTTGGCCATAGCACTCTTAGGAATCCCGATCGTGTGCGCTTAGTTAGTACTTGGAATGGAGACTGCCAGGGAACACTAGGCGCTGTAAGCTTTTAAGCTTAAGGCTCCGATTGTGAAGATTGTGGCTACAGTCATTTAAACACAAGAGGAGATCAAAACTTTAAAAAAATAAACAAATAAACAATAAATGAATAAAAAATAAACAAACAAATAAAAAAACAAACAAACAAAAAACATTGTACAGCCAGTTATTTATTTTGAGTTGTGAGGCTTTTTAGTTTACAAGCAGCTCTGTAACAAGAGTTACTCTTAGAACAGTCATTACAAATAGTCTTCTACAGCCAACAGCCATTGCTTTTGGCCATAGCACTCTTAGGAATCCCGATCTTGTGCGCTTAGTTAATACTTGGAATGGAGACTGCCAGGGAACACTAGGCGCTGTAAGCTTTTAAGCTTAAGGCTCCGATTGTGAAGATTGTAGCTACAGTCATTTAAACACAAGAGGAGATCAAAACTTTTTAAAAAATAAACAAATAAACAATAAATCAATAAAAAATAAACAAACAAATAAAAAAACAAACAAACAAAAAACACTGTACAGCCAGTCATTTATTTTGAGTTGTGAGGCTTTTTAGTTTACAAGCAGCTCTGTAACAAGAGTTACTCTTAGAACAGTCATTACAAATAGTCTTCTACAGCCAACAGCCATTGCTTTTGGCCATAGCACTCTTAGGAATCCCGATCGTGTGCGCTTAGTTAGTACTTGGAATGGAGACTGCCAGGGAACACTAGGCGCTGTAAGCTTTTAAGCTTAAGGCTCCGATTGTGAAGATTGTAGCTACAGTCATTTAAACACAAGAGGAGATCAAAACTTTAAAAAAATAAACAAATAAACAATAAATGAATAAAAAATAAACAAACAAATAAAAAAACAAACAAACAAAAAACATTGTACAGCCAGTTATTTATTTTGAGTTGTGAGGCTTTTTAGTTTACAAGCAGCTCTGTAACAAGAGTTACTCTTAGAACAGTCATTACAAATAGTCTTCTACAGCCAACAGCCATTGCTTTTGGCCATAGCACTCTTAGGAATCCCGATCTTGTGCGCTTAGTTAATACTTGGAATGGAGACTGCCAGGGAACACTAGGCGCTGTAAGCTTTTAAGCTTAAGGCTCCGATTGTGAAGATTGTAGCTACAGTCATTTAAACACAAGAGGAGATCAAAACTTTAAAAAAATAAACAAATAAACAATAAATGAATAAAAAATAAACAAACAAATAAAAAAACAAACAAACAAAAAACATTGTACAGCCAGTTATTTATTTTGAGTTGTGAGGCTTTTTAGTTTACAAGCAGCTCTGTAACAAGAGTTACTCTTAGAACAGTCATTACAAATAGTCTTCTACAGCCAACAGCCATTGCTTTTGGCCATAGCACTCTTAGGAATCCCGATCTTGTGCGCTTAGTTAATACTTGGAATGGAGACTGCCAGGGAACACTAGGCGCTGTAAGCTTTTAAGCTTAAGGCTCCGATTGTGAAGATTGTGGCTACAGTCATTTAAACACAAGAGGAGATCAAAACTTTAAAAAAATAAACAAATAAACAATAAATTAATAAAAAATAAACAAACAAATAAAAAAACAAACAAACAAAAAACACTGTACAGCCAGTCATTTATTTTGAGTTGTGAGGCTTTTTAGTTTACAAGCAGCTCTGTAACAAGAGTTACTCTTAGAACAGTCATTACAAATAGTCTTCTACAGCCAACAGCCATTGCTTTTGGCCATAGCACTCTTAGGAATCCCGATCGTGTGCGCTTAGTTAGTACTTGGAATGGAGACTGCCAGGGAACACTAGGCGCTGTAAGCTTTTAAGCTTAAGGCTCCGATTGTGAAGATTGTGGCTACAGTCATTTAAACACAAGAGGAGATCAAAACTTTAAAAAAATAAACAAATAAACAATAAATGAATAAAAAATAAACAAACAAATAAAAAAACAAACAAACAAAAAACATTGTACAGCCAGTTATTTATTTTGAGTTGTGAGGCTTTTTAGTTTACAAGCAGCTCTGTAACAAGAGTTACTCTTAGAACAGTCATTACAAATAGTCTTCTACAGCCAACAGCCATTGCTTTTGGCCATAGCACTCTTAGGAATCCCGATCTTGTGCGCTTAGTTAATACTTGGAATGGAGACTGCCAGGGAACACTAGGCGCTGTAAGCTTTTAAGCTTAAGGCTCCGATTGTGAAGATTGTAGCTACAGTCATTTAAACACAAGAGGAGATCAAAACTTTTAAAAAAATAAACAAATAAACAATAAATGAATAAAAAATAAACAAACAAATAAAAAAACAAACAAACAAAAAACACTGTACAGCCAGTCATTTATTTTGAGTTGTGAGGCTTTTTAGTTTACAAGCAGCTCTGTAACAAGAGTTACTCTTAGAACAGTCATTACAAATAGTCTTCTACAGCCAACAGCCATTGCTTTTGGCCATAGCACTCTTAGGAATCCCGATCTTGTGCGCTTAGTTAATACTTGGAATGGAGACTGCCAGGGAACACTAGGCGCTGTAAGCTTTTAAGCTTAAGGCTCCGATTGTGAAGATTGTAGCTACAGTCATTTAAACACAAGAGGAGATCAAAACTTTTTAAAAAATAAACAAATAAACAATAAATGAATAAAAAATAAACAAACAAATAAAAAAACAAACAAACAAAAAACACTGTACAGCCAGTCAATTATTTTGAGTTGTGAGGCTTTTTAGTTTACAAGCAGCTCTGTAACAAGAGTTACTCTTAGAACAGTCATTACAAATAGTCTTCTACAGCCAACAGCCATTGCTTTTGGCCATAGCACTCTTAGGAATCCCGATCGTGTGCGCTTAGTTAGTACTTGGAATGGAGACTGCCAGGGAACACTAGGCGCTGTAAGCTTTTAAGCTTAAGGCTCCGATTGTGAAGATTGTAGCTACAGTCATTTAAACACAAGAGGAGATCAAAACTTTAAAAAAATAAACAAATAAACAATAAATGAATAAAAAATAAACAAACAAATAAAAAACAAACAAACAAAAAACATTGTACAGCCAGTTATTTATTTTGAGTTGTGAGGCTTTTTAGTTTACAAGCAGCTCTGTAACAAGAGTTACTCTTAGAACAGTCATTACAAATAGTCTTCTACAGCCAACAGCCATTGCTTTTGGCCATAGCACTCTTAGGAATCCCGATCTTGTGCGCTTAGTTAATACTTGGAATGGAGACTGCCAGGGAACACTAGGCGCTGTAAGCTTTTAAGCTTAAGGCTCCGATTGTGAAGATTGTAGCTACAGTCATTTAAACACAAGAGGAGATCAAAACTTTAAAAAAATAAACAATAAATGAATAAAAAATAAACAAACAAATAAAAAAACAAACAAACAAAAAACATTGTACAGCCAGTTATTTATTTTGAGTTGTGAGGCTTTTTAGTTTACAAGCAGCTCTGTAACAAGAGTTACTCTTAGAACAGTCATTACAAATAGTCTTCTACAGCCAACAGCCATTGCTTTTGGCCATAGCACTCTTAGGAATCCCGATCTTGTGCGCTTAGTTAATACTTGGAATGGAGACTGCCAGGGAACACTAGGCGCTGTAAGCTTTTAAGCTTAAGGCTCCGATTGTGAAGATTGTGGCTACAGTCATTTAAACACAAGAGGAGATCAAAACTTTAAAAAAATAAACAAATAAACAATAAATTAATAAAAAATAAACAAACAAATAAAAAAACAAACAAACAAAAAACATTGTACAGCCAGTCATTTATTTTGAGTTGTGAGGCTTTTTAGTTTACAAGCAGCTCTGTAACAAGAGTTACTCTTAGAACAGTCATTACAAATAGTCTTCTACAGCCAACAGCCATTGCTTTTGGCCATAGCACTCTTAGGAATCCCGATCGTGTGCGCTTAGTTAGTACTTGGAATGGAGACTGCCAGGGAACACTAGGCGCTGTAAGCTTTTAAGCTTAAGGCTCCGATTGTGAAGATTGTGGCTACAGTCATTTAAACACAAGAGGAGATCAAAACTTTAAAAAAATAAACAAATAAACAATAAATGAATAAAAAATAAACAAACAAATAAAAAAACAAACAAACAAAAAACATTGTACAGCCAGTTATTTATTTTGAGTTGTGAGGCTTTTTAGTTTACAAGCAGCTCTGTAACAAGAGTTACTCTTAGAACAGTCATTACAAATAGTCTTCTACAGCCAACAGCCATTGCTTTTGGCCATAGCACTCTTAGGAATCCCGATCTTGTGCGCTTAGTTAATACTTGGAATGGAGACTGCCAGGGAACACTAGGCGCTGTAAGCTTTTAAGCTTAAGGCTCCGATTGTGAAGATTGTAGCTACAGTCATTTAAACACAAGAGGAGATCAAAACTTTAAAAAAATAAACAAATAAACAATAAATGAATAAAAAATAAACAAACAAATAAAAAAACAAACAAACAAAAAACACTGTACAGCCAGTCAATTATTTTGAGTTGTGAGGCTTTTTAGTTTACAAGCAGCTCTGTAACAAGAGTTACTCTTAGAACAGTCATTACAAATAGTCTTCTACAGCCAACAGCCATTGCTTTTGGCCATAGCACTCTTAGGAATCCCGATCGTGTGCGCTTAGTTAGTACTTGGAATGGAGACTGCCAGGGAACACTAGGCGCTGTAAGCTTTTAAGCTTAAGGCTCCGATTGTGAAGATTGTAGCTACAGTCATTTAAACACAAGAGGAGATCAAAACTTTAAAAAAATAAACAAATAAACAATAAATTAATAAAAAATAAACAAACAAATAAAAAAACAAACAAACAAAAAACACTGTACAGCCAGTCAATTATTTTGAGTTGTGAGGCTTTTTAGTTTACAAGCAGCTCTGTAACAAGAGTTACTCTTAGAACAGTCATTACAAATAGTCTTCTACAGCCAACAGCCATTGCTTTTGGCCATAGCACTCTTAGGAATCCCGATCGTGTGCGCTTAGTTAGTACTTGGAATGGAGACTGCCAGGGAACACTAGGCGCTGTAAGCTTTTAAGCTTAAGGCTCCGATTGTGAAGATTGTAGCTACAGTCATTTAAACACAAGAGGAGATCAAAACTTTAAAAAAATAAACAAATAAACAATAAATGAATAAAAAATAAACAAACAAATAAAAAAACAAACAAACAAAAAACATTGTACAGCCAGTTATTTATTTTGAGTTGTGAGGCTTTTTAGTTTACAAGCAGCTCTGTAACAAGAGTTACTCTTAGAACAGTCATTACAAATAGTCTTCTACAGCCAACAGCCATTGCTTTTGGCCATAGCACTCTTAGGAATCCCGATCTTGTGCGCTTAGTTAATACTTGGAATGGAGACTGCCAGGGAACACTAGGCGCTGTAAGCTTTTAAGCTTAAGGCTCCGATTGTGAAGATTGTAGCTACAGTCATTTAAACACAAGAGGAGATCAAAACTTTAAAAAAATAAACAAATAAACAATAAATGAATAAAAAATAAACAAACAAATAAAAAAACAAACAAACAAAAAACATTGTACAGCCAGTTATTTATTTTGAGTTGTGAGGCTTTTTAGTTTACAAGCAGCTCTGTAACAAGAGTTACTCTTAGAACAGTCATTACAAATAGTCTTCTACAGCCAACAGCCATTGCTTTTGGCCATAGCACTCTTAGGAATCCCGATCTTGTGCGCTTAGTTAATACTTGGAATGGAGACTGCCAGGGAACACTAGGCGCTGTAAGCTTTTAAGCTTAAGGCTCCGATTGTGAAGATTGTGGCTACAGTCATTTAAACACAAGAGGAGATCAAAACTTTAAAAAAATAAACAAATAAACAATAAATTAATAAAAAATAAACAAACAAATAAAAAAACAAACAAACAAAAAACATTGTACAGCCAGTCATTTATTTTGAGTTGTGAGGCTTTTTAGTTTACAAGCAGCTCTGTAACAAGAGTTACTCTTAGAACAGTCATTACAAATAGTCTTCTACAGCCAACAGCCATTGCTTTTGGCCATAGCACTCTTAGGAATCCCGATCGTGTGCGCTTAGTTAGTACTTGGAATGGAGACTGCCAGGGAACACTAGGCGCTGTAAGCTTTTAAGCTTAAGGCTCCGATTGTGAAGATTGTGGCTACAGTCATTTAAACACAAGAGGAGATCAAAACTTTTTAAAAAATAAACAAATAAACAATAAATGAATAAAAAATAAACAAACAAATAAAAAAACAAACAAACAAAAAACATTGTACAGCCAGTCATTTATTTTGAGTTGTGAGGCTTTTTAGTTTACAAGCAGCTCTGTAACAAGAGTTACTCTTAGAACAGTCATTACAAATAGTCTTCTACAGCCAACAGCCATTGCTTTTGGCCATAGCACTCTTAGGAATCCCGATCGTGTGCGCTTAGTTAGTACTTGGAATGGAGACTGCCAGGGAACACTAGGCGCTGTAAGCTTTTAAGCTTAAGGCTCCGATTGTGAAGATTGTGGCTACAGTCATTTAAACACAAGAGGAGATCAAAACTTTAAAAAAATAAACAAATAAACAATAAATGAATAAAAAATAAACAAACAAATAAAAAAACAAACAAACAAAAAACATTGTACAGCCAGTTATTTATTTTGAGTTGTGAGGCTTTTTAGTTTACAAGCAGCTCTGTAACAAGAGTTACTCTTAGAACAGTCATTACAAATAGTCTTCTACAGCCAACAGCCATTGCTTTTGGCCATAGCACTCTTAGGAATCCCGATCTTGTGCGCTTAGTTAATACTTGGAATGGAGACTGCCAGGGAACACTAGGCGCTGTAAGCTTTTAAGCTTAAGGCTCCGATTGTGAAGATTGTAGCTACAGTCATTTAAACACAAGAGGAGATCAAAACTTTTTAAAAAATAAACAAATAAACAATAAATCAATAAAAAATAAACAAACAAATAAAAAAACAAACAAACAAAAAACACTGTACAGCCAGTCATTTATTTTGAGTTGTGAGGCTTTTTAGTTTACAAGCAGCTCTGTAACAAGAGTTACTCTTAGAACAGTCATTACAAATAGTCTTCTACAGCCAACAGCCATTGCTTTTGGCCATAGCACTCTTAGGAATCCCGATCGTGTGCGCTTAGTTAGTACTTGGAATGGAGACTGCCAGGGAACACTAGGCGCTGTAAGCTTTTAAGCTTAAGGCTCCGATTGTGAAGATTGTGGCTACAGTCATTTAAACACAAGAGGAGATCAAAACTTTTTAAAAAATAAACAAATAAACAATAAATGAATAAAAAATAAACAAACAAATAAAAAAACAAACAAACAAAAAACATTGTACAGCCAGTCATTTATTTTGAGTTGTGAGGCTTTTTAGTTTACAAGCAGCTCTGTAACAAGAGTTACTCTTAGAACAGTCATTACAAATAGTCTTCTACAGCCAACAGCCATTGCTTTTGGCCATAGCACTCTTAGGAATCCCGATCGTGTGCGCTTAGTTAGTACTTGGAATGGAGACTGCCAGGGAACACTAGGCGCTGTAAGCTTTTAAGCTTAAGGCTCCGATTGTGAAGATTGTGGCTACAGTCATTTAAACACAAGAGGAGATCAAAACTTTAAAAAAATAAACAAATAAACAATAAATGAATAAAAAATAAACAAACAAATAAAAAAACAAACAAACAAAAAACATTGTACAGCCAGTTATTTATTTTGAGTTGTGAGGCTTTTTAGTTTACAAGCAGCTCTGTAACAAGAGTTACTCTTAGAACAGTCATTACAAATAGTCTTCTACAGCCAACAGCCATTGCTTTTGGCCATAGCACTCTTAGGAATCCCGATCTTGTGCGCTTAGTTAATACTTGGAATGGAGACTGCCAGGGAACACTAGGCGCTGTAAGCTTTTAAGCTTAAGGCTCCGATTGTGAAGATTGTAGCTACAGTCATTTAAACACAAGAGGAGATCAAAACTTTTTAAAAAATAAACAAATAAACAATAAATGAATAAAAAATAAACAAACAAATAAAAAAAACAAACAAACAAAAAACACTGTACAGCCAGTCATTTATTTTGAGTTGTGAGGCTTTTTAGTTTACAAGCAGCTCTGTAACAAGAGTTACTCTTAGAACAGTCATTACAAATAGTCTTCTACAGCCAACAGCCATTGCTTTTGGCCATAGCACTCTTAGGAATCCCGATCGTGTGCGCTTAGTTAGTACTTGGAATGGAGACTGCCAGGGAACACTAGGCGCTGTAAGCTTTTAAGCTTAAGGCTCCGATTGTGAAGATTGTGGCTACAGTCATTTAAACACAAGAGGAGATCAAAACTTTAAAAAAATAAACAAATAAACAATAAATGAATAAAAAATAAACAAACAAATAAAAAAAACAAACAAACAAAAAACATTGTACAGCCAGTTATTTATTTTGAGTTGTGAGGCTTTTTAGTTTACAAGCAGCTCTGTAACAAGAGTTACTCTTAGAACAGTCATTACAAATAGTTTTCTACAGCCAACAGCCATTGCTTTTGGCCATAGCACTCTTAGGAATCCCGATCGTGTGCGCTTAGTTAGTACTTGGAACGGAAACTGCCAGGGAACACTAGGCGCTGTAAGCTTTTAAGCTTAAGGCTCCGATTGTGAAGATTGTGGCTACAGTCATTTAAACACAAGAGGAGATCAAAACTTTAAAAAAATAAACAAATAAACAATAAATGAATAAAAAATAAACAAACAAATAAAAAAACAAACAAACAAAAAACATTGTACAGCCAGTTATTTATTTTGAGTTGTGAGGCTTTTTAGTTTACAAGCAGCTCTGTAACAAGAGTTACTCTTAGAACAGTCATTACAAATAGTCTTCTACAGCCAACAGCCATTGCTTTTGGCCATAGCACTCTTAGGAATCCCGATCTTGTGCGCTTAGTTAATACTTGGAATGGAGACTGCCAGGGAACACTAGGCGCTGTAAGCTTTTAAGCTTAAGGCTCCGATTGTGAAGATTGTAGCTACAGTCATTTAAACACAAGAGGAGATCAAAACTTTTTAAAAAATAAACAAATAAACAATAAATGAATAAAAAATAAACAAACAAATAAAAAAACAAACAAACAAAAAACACTGTACAGCCAGTCATTTATTTTGAGTTGTGAGGCTTTTTAGTTTACAAGCAGCTCTGTAACAAGAGTTACTCTTAGAACAGTCATTACAAATAGTCTTCTACAGCCAACAGCCATTGCTTTTGGCCATAGCACTCTTAGGAATCCCGATCGTGTGCGCTTAGTTAGTACTTGGAATGGAGACTGCCAGGGAACACTAGGCGCTGTAAGCTTTTAAGCTTAAGGCTCCGATTGTGAAGATTGTGGCTACAGTCATTTAAACACAAGAGGAGATCAAAACTTTAAAAAAATAAACAAATAAACAATAAATGAATAAAAAATAAACAAACAAATAAAAAAACAAACAAACAAAAAACATTGTACAGCCAGTTATTTATTTTGAGTTGTGAGGCTTTTTAGTTTACAAGCAGCTCTGTAACAAGAGTTACTCTTAGAACAGTCATTACAAATAGTCTTCTACAGCCAACAGCCATTGCTTTTGGCCATAGCACTCTTAGGAATCCCGATCTTGTGCGCTTAGTTAATACTTGGAATGGAGACTGCCAGGGAACACTAGGCGCTGTAAGCTTTTAAGCTTAAGGCTCCGATTGTGAAGATTGTAGCTACAGTCATTTAAACACAAGAGGAGATCAAAACTTTAAAAAAATAAACAAATAAACAATAAATGAATAAAAAATAAACAAACAAATAAAAAAACAAACAAACAAAAAACATTGTACAGCCAGTTATTTATTTTGAGTTGTGAGGCTTTTTAGTTTACAAGCAGCTCTGTAACAAGAGTTACTCTTAGAACAGTCATTACAAATAGTCTTCTACAGCCAACAGCCATTGCTTTTGGCCATAGCACTCTTAGGAATCCCGATCTTGTGCGCTTAGTTAATACTTGGAATGGAGACTGCCAGGGAACACTAGGCGCTGTAAGCTTTTAAGCTTAAGGCTCCGATTGTGAAGATTGTAGCTACAGTCATTTAAACACAAGAGGAGATCAAAACTTTTTAAAAAATAAACAAATAAACAATAAATGAATAAAAAATAAACAAACAAATAAAAAAACAAACAAACAAAAAACACTGTACAGCCAGTCAATTATTTTGAGTTGTGAGGCTTTTTAGTTTACAAGCAGCTCTGTAACAAGAGTTACTCTTAGAACAGTCATTACAAATAGTCTTCTACAGCCAACAGCCATTGCTTTTGGCCATAGCACTCTTAGGAATCCCGATCGTGTGCGCTTAGTTAGTACTTGGAATGGAGACTGCCAGGGAACACTAGGCGCTGTAAGCTTTTAAGCTTAAGGCTCCGATTGTGAAGATTGTGACTACAGTCATTTAAACACAAGAGGAGATCAACACTTTAAAAAAATAAACAAATAAACAATAAATGAATAAAAAATAAACAAACAAATAAAAAAACAAACAAACAAAAAACATTGTACAGCCAGTCATTTATTTTGAGTTGTGAGGCTTTTTAGTTTACAAGCAGCTCTGTAACAAGAGTTACTCTTAGAACAGTCATTACAAATAGTCTTCTACAGCCAACAGCCATTGCTTTTGGCCATAGCACTCTTAGGAATCCCGATCTTGTGCGCTTAGTTAATACTTGGAATGGAGACTGCCAGGGAACACTAGGCGCTGTAAGCTTTTAAGCTTAAGGCTCCGATTGTGAAGATTGTAGCTACAGTCATTTAAACACAAGAGGAGATCAAAACTTTTTAAAAAATAAACAAATAAACAATAAATGAATAAAAAATAAACAAACAAATAAAAAAACAAACAAACAAATAACACTGTACAGCCAGTCATTTATTTTGAGTTGTGAGGCTTTTTAGTTTACAAGCAGCTCTGTAACAAGAGTTACTCTTAGAACAGTCATTACAAATAGTCTTCTACAGCCAACAGCCATTGCTTTTGGCCATAGCACTCTTAGGAATCCCGATCGTGTGCGCTTAGTTAGTACTTGGAATGGAGACTGCCAGGGAACACTAGGCGCTGTAAGCTTTTAAGCTTAAGGCTCCGATTGTGAAGATTGTGGCTACAGTCATTTAAACACAAGAGGAGATCAAAACTTTAAAAAAATAAACAAATAAACAATAAATGAATAAAAAATAAACAAACAAATAAAAAAACAAACAAACAAAAAACACTGTACAGCCAGTCAATTATTTTGAGTTGTGAGGCTTTTTAGTTTACAAGCAGCTCTGTAACAAGAGTTACTCTTAGAACAGTCATTACAAATAGTCTTCTACAGCCAACAGCCATTGCTTTTGGCCATAGCACTCTTAGGAATCCCGATCGTGTGCGCTTAGTTAGTACTTGGAATGGAGACTGCCAGGGAACACTAGGCGCTGTAAGCTTTTAAGCTTAAGGCTCCGATTGTGAAGATTGTGGCTACAGTCATTTAAACACAAGAGGAGATCAAAACTTTAAAAAAATAAACAAATAAACAATAAATGAATAAAAAAATAAACAAACAAATAAAAAAAACAAACAAACAAAAAACACTGTACAGCCAGTCATTTATTTTGAGTTGTGAGGCTTTTTAGTTTACAAGCAGCTCTGTAACAAGAGTTACTCTTAGAACAGTCATTACAAATAGTCTTCTACAGCCAACAGCCATTGCTTTTGGCCATAGCACTCTTAGGAATCCCGATCGTGTGCGCTTAGTTAGTACTTGGAATGGAGACTGCCAGGGAACACTAGGCGCTGTAAGCTTTTAAGCTTAAGGCTCCGATTGTGAAGATTGTGGCTACAGTCATTTAAACACAAGAGGAGATCAACACTTTAAAAAAATAAACAAATAAACAATAAATGAATAAAAAATAAACAAACAAATAAAAAAACAAACAAACAAAAAACATTGTACAGCCAGTCATTTATTTTGAGTTGTGAGGCTTTTTAGTTTACAAGCAGCTCTGTAACAAGAGTTACTCTTAGAACAGTCATTACAAATAGTCTTCTACAGCCAACAGCCATTGCTTTTGGCCATAGCACTCTTAGGAATCCCGATCTTGTGCGCTTAGTTAATACTTAGAATGGAGACTGCCAGGGAACACTAGGCGCTGTAAGCTTTTAAGCTTAAGGCTCCGATTGTGAAGATTGTAGCTACAGTCATTTAAACACAAGAGGAGATCAAAACTTTTTAAAAAATAAACAAATAAACAATAAATGAATAAAAAATAAACAAACAAATAAAAAAACGAACAAACAAAAAACACTGTACAGCCAGTCAATTATTTTGAGTTGTGAGGCTTTTTAGTTTACAAGCAGCTCTGTAACAAGAGTTACTCTTAGAACAGTCATTACAAATAGTCTTCTACAGCCAACAGCCATTGCTTTTGGCCATAGCACTCTTAGGAATCCCGATCGTGTGCGCTTAGTTAGTACTTGGAATGGAGACTGCCAGGGAACACTAGGCGCTGTAAGCTTTTAAGCTTAAGGCTCCGATTGTGAAGATTGTGGCTACAGTCATTTAAACACAAGAGGAGATCAAAACTTTAAAAAAATAAACAAATAAACAATAAATGAATAAAAAAATAAACAAACAAATAAAAAAAACAAACAAACAAAAAACACTGTACAGCCAGTCATTTATTTTGAGTTGTGAGGCTTTTTAGTTTACAAGCAGCTCTGTAACAAGAGTTACTCTTAGAACAGTCATTACAAATAGTCTTCTACAGCCAACAGCCATTGCTTTTGGCCATAGCACTCTTAGGAATCCCGATCTTGTGCGCTTAGTTAATACTTGGAATGGAGACTGCCAGGGAACACTAGGCGCTGTAAGCTTTTAAGCTTAAGGCTCCGATTGTGAAGATTGTAGCTACAGTCATTTAAACACAAGAGGAGATCAAAACTTTTTAAAAAATAAACAAATAAACAATAAATGAATAAAAAATAAACAAACAAATAAAAAAACAAACAAACAAAAAACACTGTACAGCCAGTCATTTATTTTGAGTTGTGAGGCTTTTTAGTTTACAAGCAGCTCTGTAACAAGAGTTACTCTTAGAACAGTCATTACAAATAGTCTTCTACAGCCAACAGCCATTGCTTTTGGCCATAGCACTCTTAGGAATCCCGATCGTGTGCGCTTAGTTAGTACTTGGAATGGAGACTGCCAGGGAACACTAGGCGCTGTAAGCTTTTAAGCTTAAGGCTCCGATTGTGAAGATTGTGGCTACAGTCATTTAAACACAAGAGGAGATCAAAACTTTAAAAAAATAAACAAATAAACAATAAATGAATAAAAAAATAAACAAACAAATAAAAAAAACAAACAAACAAAAAACACTGTACAGCCAGTCATTTATTTTGAGTTGTGAGGCTTTTTAGTTTACAAGCAGCTCTGTAACAAGAGTTACTCTTAGAACAGTCATTACAAATAGTCTTCTACAGCCAACAGCCATTGCTTTTGGCCATAGCACTCTTAGGAATCCCGATCGTGTGCGCTTAGTTAGTACTTGGAATGGAGACTGCCAGGGAACACTAGGCGCTGTAAGCTTTTAAGCTTAAGGCTCCGATTGTGAAGATTGTGGCTACAGTCATTTAAACACAAGAGGAGATCAACACTTTAAAAAAATAAACAAATAAACAATAAATGAATAAAAAATAAACAAACAAATAAAAAAACAAACAAACAAAAAACATTGTACAGCCAGTCATTTATTTTGAGTTGTGAGGCTTTTTAGTTTACAAGCAGCTCTGTAACAAGAGTTACTCTTAGAACAGTCATTACAAATAGTCTTCTACAGCCAACAGCCATTGCTTTTGGCCATAGCACTCTTAGGAATCCCGATCGTGTGCGCTTAGTTAGTACTTGGAATGGAGACTGCCAGGGAACACTAGGCGCTGTAAGCTTTTAAGCTTAAGGCTCCGATTGTGAAGATTGTGGCTACAGTCATTTAAACACAAGAGGAGATCAAAACTTTAAAAAAATAAACAAATAAACAATAAATGAATAAAAAAATAAACAAACAAATAAAAAAAACAAACAAACAAAAAACACTGTACAGCCAGTCATTTATTTTGAGTTGTGAGGCTTTTTAGTTTACAAGCAGCTCTGTAACAAGAGTTACTCTTAGAACAGTCATTACAAATAGTCTTCTACAGCCAACAGCCATTGCTTTTGGCCATAGCACTCTTAGGAATCCCGATCGTGTGCGCTTAGTTAGTACTTGGAATGGAGACTGCCAGGGAACACTAGGCGCTGTAAGCTTTTAAGCTTAAGGCTCCGATTGTGAAGATTGTGGCTACAGTCATTTAAACACAAGAGGAGATCAACACTTTAAAAAAATAAACAAATAAACAATAAATGAATAAAAAATAAACAAACAAATAAAAAAACAAACAAACAAAAAACATTGTACAGCCAGTCATTTATTTTGAGTTGTGAGGCTTTTTAGTTTACAAGCAGCTCTGTAACAAGAGTTACTCTTAGAACAGTCATTACAAATAGTCTTCTACAGCCAACAGCCATTGCTTTTGGCCATAGCACTCTTAGGAATCCCGATCTTGTGCGCTTAGTTAATACTTAGAATGGAGACTGCCAGGGAACACTAGGCGCTGTAAGCTTTTAAGCTTAAGGCTCCGATTGTGAAGATTGTAGCTACAGTCATTTAAACACAAGAGGAGATCAAAACTTTTTAAAAAATAAACAAATAAACAATAAATGAATAAAAAATAAACAAACAAATAAAAAAACGAACAAACAAAAAACACTGTACAGCCAGTCAATTATTTTGAGTTGTGAGGCTTTTTAGTTTACAAGCAGCTCTGTAACAAGAGTTACTCTTAGAACAGTCATTACAAATAGTCTTCTACAGCCAACAGCCATTGCTTTTGGCCATAGCACTCTTAGGAATCCCGATCGTGTGCGCTTAGTTAGTACTTGGAATGGAGACTGCCAGGGAACACTAGGCGCTGTAAGCTTTTAAGCTTAAGGCTCCGATTGTGAAGATTGTGGCTACAGTCATTTAAACACAAGAGGAGATCAAAACTTTAAAAAAATAAACAAATAAACAATAAATGAATAAAAAAATAAACAAACAAATAAAAAAAACAAACAAACAAAAAACACTGTACAGCCAGTCATTTATTTTGAGTTGTGAGGCTTTTTAGTTTACAAGCAGCTCTGTAACAAGAGTTACTCTTAGAACAGTCATTACAAATAGTCTTCTACAGCCAACAGCCATTGCTTTTGGCCATAGCACTCTTAGGAATCCCGATCTTGTGCGCTTAGTTAATACTTGGAATGGAGACTGCCAGGGAACACTAGGCGCTGTAAGCTTTTAAGCTTAAGGCTCCGATTGTGAAGATTGTAGCTACAGTCATTTAAACACAAGAGGAGATCAAAACTTTTTAAAAAATAAACAAATAAACAATAAATGAATAAAAAATAAACAAACAAATAAAAAAACAAACAAACAAAAAACACTGTACAGCCAGTCATTTATTTTGAGTTGTGAGGCTTTTTAGTTTACAAGCAGCTCTGTAACAAGAGTTACTCTTAGAACAGTCATTACAAATAGTCTTCTACAGCCAACAGCCATTGCTTTTGGCCATAGCACTCTTAGGAATCCCGATCGTGTGCGCTTAGTTAGTACTTGGAATGGAGACTGCCAGGGAACACTAGGCGCTGTAAGCTTTTAAGCTTAAGGCTCCGATTGTGAAGATTGTGGCTACAGTCATTTAAACACAAGAGGAGATCAAAACTTTAAAAAAATAAACAAATAAACAATAAATGAATAAAAAAATAAACAAACAAATAAAAAAAACAAACAAACAAAAAACACTGTACAGCCAGTCATTTATTTTGAGTTGTGAGGCTTTTTAGTTTACAAGCAGCTCTGTAACAAGAGTTACTCTTAGAACAGTCATTACAAATAGTCTTCTACAGCCAACAGCCATTGCTTTTGGCCATAGCACTCTTAGGAATCCCGATCGTGTGCGCTTAGTTAGTACTTGGAATGGAGACTGCCAGGGAACACTAGGCGCTGTAAGCTTTTAAGCTTAAGGCTCCGATTGTGAAGATTGTGGCTACAGTCATTTAAACACAAGAGGAGATCAACACTTTAAAAAAATAAACAAATAAACAATAAATGAATAAAAAATAAACAAACAAATAAAAAAACAAACAAACAAAAAACATTGTACAGCCAGTCATTTATTTTGAGTTGTGAGGCTTTTTAGTTTACAAGCAGCTCTGTAACAAGAGTTACTCTTAGAACAGTCATTACAAATAGTCTTCTACAGCCAACAGCCATTGCTTTTGGCCATAGCACTCTTAGGAATCCCGATCTTGTGCGCTTAGTTAATACTTAGAATGGAGACTGCCAGGGAACACTAGGCGCTGTAAGCTTTTAAGCTTAAGGCTCCGATTGTGAAGATTGTAGCTACAGTCATTTAAACACAAGAGGAGATCAAAACTTTTTAAAAAATAAACAAATAAACAATAAATGAATAAAAAATAAACAAACAAATAAAAAAACGAACAAACAAAAAACACTGTACAGCCAGTCAATTATTTTGAGTTGTGAGGCTTTTTAGTTTACAAGCAGCTCTGTAACAAGAGTTACTCTTAGAACAGTCATTACAAATAGTCTTCTACAGCCAACAGCCATTGCTTTTGGCCATAGCACTCTTAGGAATCCCGATCGTGTGCGCTTAGTTAGTACTTGGAATGGAGACTGCCAGGGAACACTAGGCGCTGTAAGCTTTTAAGCTTAAGGCTCCGATTGTGAAGATTGTGGCTACAGTCATTTAAACACAAGAGGAGATCAAAACTTTAAAAAAATAAACAAATAAACAATAAATGAATAAAAAAATAAACAAACAAATAAAAAAAACAAACAAACAAAAAACACTGTACAGCCAGTCATTTATTTTGAGTTGTGAGGCTTTTTAGTTTACAAGCAGCTCTGTAACAAGAGTTACTCTTAGAACAGTCATTACAAATAGTCTTCTACAGCCAACAGCCATTGCTTTTGGCCATAGCACTCTTAGGAATCCCGATCTTGTGCGCTTAGTTAATACTTGGAATGGAGACTGCCAGGGAACACTAGGCGCTGTAAGCTTTTAAGCTTAAGGCTCCGATTGTGAAGATTGTAGCTACAGTCATTTAAACACAAGAGGAGATCAAAACTTTTTAAAAAATAAACAAATAAACAATAAATGAATAAAAAATAAACAAACAAATAAAAAAACAAACAAACAAAAAACACTGTACAGCCAGTCATTTATTTTGAGTTGTGAGGCTTTTTAGTTTACAAGCAGCTCTGTAACAAGAGTTACTCTTAGAACAGTCATTACAAATAGTCTTCTACAGCCAACAGCCATTGCTTTTGGCCATAGCACTCTTAGGAATCCCGATCGTGTGCGCTTAGTTAGTACTTGGAATGGAGACTGCCAGGGAACACTAGGCGCTGTAAGCTTTTAAGCTTAAGGCTCCGATTGTGAAGATTGTGGCTACAGTCATTTAAACACAAGAGGAGATCAAAACTTTAAAAAAATAAACAAATAAACAATAAATGAATAAAAAATAAACAAACAAATAAAAAAACAAACAAACAAAAAACATTGTACAGCCAGTTATTTATTTTGAGTTGTGAGGCTTTTTAGTTTACAAGCAGCTCTGTAACAAGAGTTACTCTTAGAACAGTCATTACAAATAGTCTTCTACAGCCAACAGCCATTGCTTTTGGCCATAGCACTCTTAGGAATCCCGATCTTGTGCGCTTAGTTAATACTTGGAATGGAGACTGCCAGGGAACACTAGGCGCTGTAAGCTTTTAAGCTTAAGGCTCCGATTGTGAAGATTGTAGCTACAGTCATTTAAACACAAGAGGAGATCAAAACTTTAAAAAAATAAACAAATAAACAATAAATGAATAAAAAATAAACAAACAAATAAAAAAACAAACAAACAAAAAACATTGTACAGCCAGTTATTTATTTTGAGTTGTGAGGCTTTTTAGTTTACAAGCAGCTCTGTAACAAGAGTTACTCTTAGAACAGTCATTACAAATAGTCTTCTACAGCCAACAGCCATTGCTTTTGGCCATAGCACTCTTAGGAATCCCGATCTTGTGCGCTTAGTTAATACTTGGAATGGAGACTGCCAGGGAACACTAGGCGCTGTAAGCTTTTAAGCTTAAGGCTCCGATTGTGAAGATTGTAGCTACAGTCATTTAAACACAAGAGGAGATCAAAACTTTTTAAAAAATAAACAAATAAACAATAAATGAATAAAAAATAAACAAACAAATAAAAAAACAAACAAACAAAAAACACTGTACAGCCAGTCAATTATTTTGAGTTGTGAGGCTTTTTAGTTTACAAGCAGCTCTGTAACAAGAGTTACTCTTAGAACAGTCATTACAAATAGTCTTCTACAGCCAACAGCCATTGCTTTTGGCCATAGCACTCTTAGGAATCCCGATCGTGTGCGCTTAGTTAGTACTTGGAATGGAGACTGCCAGGGAACACTAGGCGCTGTAAGCTTTTAAGCTTAAGGCTCCGATTGTGAAGATTGTGGCTACAGTCATTTAAACACAAGAGGAGATCAAAACTTTAAAAAAATAAACAAATAAACAATAAATGAATAAAAAAATAAACAAACAAATAAAAAAAACAAACAAACAAAAAACACTGTACAGCCAGTCATTTATTTTGAGTTGTGAGGCTTTTTAGTTTACAAGCAGCTCTGTAACAAGAGTTACTCTTAGAACAGTCATTACAAATAGTCTTCTACAGCCAACAGCCATTGCTTTTGGCCATAGCACTCTTAGGAATCCCGATCGTGTGCGCTTAGTTAGTACTTGGAATGGAGACTGCCAGGGAACACTAGGCGCTGTAAGCTTTTAAGCTTAAGGCTCCGATTGTGAAGATTGTGGCTACAGTCATTTAAACACAAGAGGAGATCAACACTTTAAAAAAATAAACAAATAAACAATAAATGAATAAAAAATAAACAAACAAATAAAAAAACAAACAAACAAAAAACATTGTACAGCCAGTCATTTATTTTGAGTTGTGAGGCTTTTTAGTTTACAAGCAGCTCTGTAACAAGAGTTACTCTTAGAACAGTCATTACAAATAGTCTTCTACAGCCAACAGCCATTGCTTTTGGCCATAGCACTCTTAGGAATCCCGATCTTGTGCGCTTAGTTAATACTTAGAATGGAGACTGCCAGGGAACACTAGGCGCTGTAAGCTTTTAAGCTTAAGGCTCCGATTGTGAAGATTGTAGCTACAGTCATTTAAACACAAGAGGAGATCAAAACTTTTTAAAAAATAAACAAATAAACAATAAATGAATAAAAAATAAACAAACAAATAAAAAAACAAACAAACAAAAAACACTGTACAGCCAGTCAATTATTTTGAGTTGTGAGGCTTTTTAGTTTACAAGCAGCTCTGTAACAAGAGTTACTCTTAGAACAGTCATTACAAATAGTCTTCTACAGCCAACAGCCATTGCTTTTGGCCATAGCACTCTTAGGAATCCCGATCGTGTGCGCTTAGTTAGTACTTGGAATGGAGACTGCCAGGGAACACTAGGCGCTGTAAGCTTTTAAGCTTAAGGCTCCGATTGTGAAGATTGTGACTACAGTCATTTAAACACAAGAGGAGATCAACACTTTAAAAAAATAAACAAATAAACAATAAATGAATAAAAAATAAACAAACAAATAAAAAAACAAACAAACAAAAAACATTGTACAGCCAGTCATTTATTTTGAGTTGTGAGGCTTTTTAGTTTACAAGCAGCTCTGTAACAAGAGTTACTCTTAGAACAGTCATTACAAATAGTCTTCTACAGCCAACAGCCATTGCTTTTGGCCATAGCACTCTTAGGAATCCCGATCTTGTGCGCTTAGTTAATACTTGGAATGGAGACTGCCAGGGAACACTAGGCGCTGTAAGCTTTTAAGCTTAAGGCTCCGATTGTGAAGATTGTAGCTACAGTCATTTAAACACAAGAGGAGATCAAAACTTTTTAAAAAATAAACAAATAAACAATAAATGAATAAAAAATAAACAAACAAATAAAAAAACAAACAAACAAATAACACTGTACAGCCAGTCATTTATTTTGAGTTGTGAGGCTTTTTAGTTTACAAGCAGCTCTGTAACAAGAGTTACTCTTAGAACAGTCATTACAAATAGTCTTCTACAGCCAACAGCCATTGCTTTTGGCCATAGCACTCTTAGGAATCCCGATCGTGTGCGCTTAGTTAGTACTTGGAATGGAGACTGCCAGGGAACACTAGGCGCTGTAAGCTTTTAAGCTTAAGGCTCCGATTGTGAAGATTGTGGCTACAGTCATTTAAACACAAGAGGAGATCAAAACTTTAAAAAAATAAACAAATAAACAATAAATGAATAAAAAATAAACAAACAAATAAAAAAACAAACAAACAAAAAACACTGTACAGCCAGTCAATTATTTTGAGTTGTGAGGCTTTTTAGTTTACAAGCAGCTCTGTAACAAGAGTTACTCTTAGAACAGTCATTACAAATAGTCTTCTACAGCCAACAGCCATTGCTTTTGGCCATAGCACTCTTAGGAATCCCGATCGTGTGCGCTTAGTTAGTACTTGGAATGGAGACTGCCAGGGAACACTAGGCGCTGTAAGCTTTTAAGCTTAAGGCTCCGATTGTGAAGATTGTGGCTACAGTCATTTAAACACAAGAGGAGATCAAAACTTTAAAAAAATAAACAAATAAACAATAAATGAATAAAAAAATAAACAAACAAATAAAAAAAACAAACAAACAAAAAACACTGTACAGCCAGTCATTTATTTTGAGTTGTGAGGCTTTTTAGTTTACAAGCAGCTCTGTAACAAGAGTTACTCTTAGAACAGTCATTACAAATAGTCTTCTACAGCCAACAGCCATTGCTTTTGGCCATAGCACTCTTAGGAATCCCGATCGTGTGCGCTTAGTTAGTACTTGGAATGGAGACTGCCAGGGAACACTAGGCGCTGTAAGCTTTTAAGCTTAAGGCTCCGATTGTGAAGATTGTGGCTACAGTCATTTAAACACAAGAGGAGATCAACACTTTAAAAAAATAAACAAATAAACAATAAATGAATAAAAAATAAACAAACAAATAAAAAAACAAACAAACAAAAAACATTGTACAGCCAGTCATTTATTTTGAGTTGTGAGGCTTTTTAGTTTACAAGCAGCTCTGTAACAAGAGTTACTCTTAGAACAGTCATTACAAATAGTCTTCTACAGCCAACAGCCATTGCTTTTGGCCATAGCACTCTTAGGAATCCCGATCTTGTGCGCTTAGTTAATACTTAGAATGGAGACTGCCAGGGAACACTAGGCGCTGTAAGCTTTTAAGCTTAAGGCTCCGATTGTGAAGATTGTAGCTACAGTCATTTAAACACAAGAGGAGATCAAAACTTTTTAAAAAATAAACAAATAAACAATAAATGAATAAAAAATAAACAAACAAATAAAAAAACGAACAAACAAAAAACACTGTACAGCCAGTCAATTATTTTGAGTTGTGAGGCTTTTTAGTTTACAAGCAGCTCTGTAACAAGAGTTACTCTTAGAACAGTCATTACAAATAGTCTTCTACAGCCAACAGCCATTGCTTTTGGCCATAGCACTCTTAGGAATCCCGATCGTGTGCGCTTAGTTAGTACTTGGAATGGAGACTGCCAGGGAACACTAGGCGCTGTAAGCTTTTAAGCTTAAGGCTCCGATTGTGAAGATTGTGGCTACAGTCATTTAAACACAAGAGGAGATCAAAACTTTAAAAAAAATAAACAAATAAACAATAAATGAATAAAAAAATAAACAAACAAATAAAAAAAACAAACAAACAAAAAACACTGTACAGCCAGTCATTTATTTTGAGTTGTGAGGCTTTTTAGTTTACAAGCAGCTCTGTAACAAGAGTTACTCTTAGAACAGTCATTACAAATAGTCTTCTACAGCCAACAGCCATTGCTTTTGGCCATAGCACTCTTAGGAATCCCGATCGTGTGCGCTTAGTTAGTACTTGGAATGGAGACTGCCAGGGAACTCTAGGCGCTGTAAGCTTTTAAGCTTAAGGCTCCGATTGTGAAGATTGTGACTACAGTCATTTAAACACAAGAGGAGATCAACACTTTAAAAAAATAAACAAATAAACAATAAATGAATAAAAAATAAACAAACAAATAAAAAAACAAACAAACAAAAAACATTGTACAGCCAGTCATTTATTTTGAGTTGTGAGGCTTTTTAGTTTACAAGCAGCTCTGTAACAAGAGTTACTCTTAGAACAGTCATTACAAATAGTCTTCTACAGCCAACAGCCATTGCTTTTGGCCATAGCACTCTTAGGAATCCCGATCTTGTGCGCTTAGTTAATACTTGGAATGGAGACTGCCAGGGAACACTAGGCGCTGTAAGCTTTTAAGCTTAAGGCTCCGATTGTGAAGATTGTGGCTACAGTCATTTAAACACAAGAGGAGATCAAAACTTTTTAAAAAATAAACAAATAAACAATAAATGAATAAAAAATAAACAAACAAATAAAAAAACAAACAAACAAATAACACTGTACAGCCAGTCATTTATTTTGAGTTGTGAGGCTTTTTAGTTTACAAGCAGCTCTGTAACAAGAGTTACTCTTAGAACAGTCATTACAAATAGTCTTCTACAGCCAACAGCCATTGCTTTTGGCCATAGCACTCTTAGGAATCCCGATCGTGTGCGCTTAGTTAGTACTTGGAATGGAGACTGCCAGGGAACACTAGGCGCTGTAAGCTTTTAAGCTTAAGGCTCCGATTGTGAAGATTGTGGCTACAGTCATTTAAACACAAGAGGAGATCAAAACTTTAAAAAAATAAACAAATAAACAATAAATGAATAAAAAATAAACAAACAAATAAAAAAACAAACAAACAAAAAACATTGTACAGCCAGTTATTTATTTTGAGTTGTGAGGCTTTTTAGTTTACAAGCAGCTCTGTAACAAGAGTTACTCTTAGAACAGTCATTACAAATAGTCTTCTACAGCCAACAGCCATTGCTTTTGGCCATAGCACTCTTAGGAATCCCGATCTTGTGCGCTTAGTTAATACTTGGATTGGAGACTGCCAGGGAACACTAGGCGCTGTAAGCTTTTAAGCTTAAGGCTCCGATTGTGAAGATTGTAGCTACAGTCATTTAAACACAAGAGGAGATCAAAACTTTAAAAAAATAAACAAATAAACAATAAATGAATAAAAAATAAACAAACAAATAAAAAAACAAACAAACAAAAAACATTGTACAGCCAGTTATTTATTTTGAGTTGTGAGGCTTTTTAGTTTACAAGCAGCTCTGTAACAAGAGTTACTCTTAGAACAGTCATTACAAATAGTCTTCTACAGCCAACAGCCATTGCTTTTGGCCATAGCACTCTTAGGAATCCCGATCGTGTGCGCTTAGTTAGTACTTGGAATGGAGACTGCCAGGGAACACTAGGCGCTGTAAGCTTTTAAGCTTAAGGCTCCGATTGTGAAGATTGTAGCTACAGTCATTTAAACACAAGAGGAGATCAAAACTTTAAAAAAAAAAAAAACAAATAAACAATAAATGAATAAAAAATAAACAAACAAATAAAAAAACAAACAAACAAAAAACACTGTACAGCCAGTCATTTATTTTGAGTTGTGAGACTTTTTAGTTTACAAGCAGCTCTGTAACAAGAGTTACTCTTAGAACAGTCATTACAAATAGTCTTCTACAGCCAACAGCCATTGCTTTTGGCCATAGCACTCTTAGGAATCCCGATCGTGTGCGCTTAGTTAGTACTTGGAATGGAGACTGCCAGGGAACACTAGGCGCTGTAAGCTTTTAAGCTTAAGGCTCCGATTGTGAAGATTGTGGCTACAGTCATTTAAACACAAGAGGAGATCAAAACTTTAAAAAAATAAACAAATAAACAATAAATGAATAAAAAATAAACAAACAAATAAAAAAACAAACAAACAAAAAACATTGTACAGCCAGTTATTTATTTTGAGTTGTGAGGCTTTTTAGTTTACAAGCAGCTCTGTAACAAGAGTTACTCTTAGAACAGTCATTACAAATAGTCTTCTACAGCCAACAGCCATTGCTTTTGGCCATAGCACTCTTAGGAATCCCGATCTTGTGCGCTTAGTTAATACTTGGAATGGAGACTGCCAGGGAACACTAGGCGCTGTAAGCTTTTAAGCTTAAGGCTCCGATTGTGAAGATTGTAGCTACAGTCATTTAAACACAAGAGGAGATCAAAACTTTTTAAAAAATAAACAAATAAACAATAAATCAATAAAAAATAAACAAACAAATAAAAAAACAAACAAACAAAAAACACTGTACAGCCAGTCATTTATTTTGAGTTGTGAGGCTTTTTAGTTTACAAGCAGCTCTGTAACAAGAGTTACTCTTAGAACAGTCATTACAAATAGTCTTCTACAGCCAACAGCCATTGCTTTTGGCCATAGCACTCTTAGGAATCCCGATCGTGTGCGCTTAGTTAGTACTTGGAATGGAGACTGCCAGGGAACACTAGGCGCTGTAAGCTTTTAAGCTTAAGGCTCCGATTGTGAAGATTGTAGCTACAGTCATTTAAACACAAGAGGAGATCAAAACTTTAAAAAAATAAACAAATAAACAATAAATGAATAAAAAATAAACAAACAAATAAAAAAACAAACAAACAAAAAACATTGTACAGCCAGTTATTTATTTTGAGTTGTGAGGCTTTTTAGTTTACAAGCAGCTCTGTAACAAGAGTTACTCTTAGAACAGTCATTACAAATAGTCTTCTACAGCCAACAGCCATTGCTTTTGGCCATAGCACTCTTAGGAATCCCGATCTTGTGCGCTTAGTTAATACTTGGAATGGAGACTGCCAGGGAACACTAGGCGCTGTAAGCTTTTAAGCTTAAGGCTCCGATTGTGAAGATTGTAGCTACAGTCATTTAAACACAAGAGGAGATCAAAACTTTTAAAAAAATAAACAAATAAACAATAAATGAATAAAAAATAAACAAACAAATAAAAAAACAAACAAACAAAAAACACTGTACAGCCAGTCATTTATTTTGAGTTGTGAGGCTTTTTAGTTTACAAGCAGCTCTGTAACAAGAGTTACTCTTAGAACAGTCATTACAAATAGTCTTCTACAGCCAACAGCCATTGCTTTTGGCCATAGCACTCTTAGGAATCCCGATCTTGTGCGCTTAGTTAATACTTGGAATGGAGACTGCCAGGGAACACTAGGCGCTGTAAGCTTTTAAGCTTAAGGCTCCGATTGTGAAGATTGTAGCTACAGTCATTTAAACACAAGAGGAGATCAAAACTTTTTAAAAAATAAACAAATAAACAATAAATGAATAAAAAATAAACAAACAAATAAAAAAACAAACAAACAAAAAACACTGTACAGCCAGTCAATTATTTTGAGTTGTGAGGCTTTTTAGTTTACAAGCAGCTCTGTAACAAGAGTTACTCTTAGAACAGTCATTACAAATAGTCTTCTACAGCCAACAGCCATTGCTTTTGGCCATAGCACTCTTAGGAATCCCGATCGTGTGCGCTTAGTTAGTACTTGGAATGGAGACTGCCAGGGAACACTAGGCGCTGTAAGCTTTTAAGCTTAAGGCTCCGATTGTGAAGATTGTAGCTACAGTCATTTAAACACAAGAGGAGATCAAAACTTTAAAAAAATAAACAAATAAACAATAAATGAATAAAAAATAAACAAACAAATAAAAAACAAACAAACAAAAAACATTGTACAGCCAGTTATTTATTTTGAGTTGTGAGGCTTTTTAGTTTACAAGCAGCTCTGTAACAAGAGTTACTCTTAGAACAGTCATTACAAATAGTCTTCTACAGCCAACAGCCATTGCTTTTGGCCATAGCACTCTTAGGAATCCCGATCTTGTGCGCTTAGTTAATACTTGGAATGGAGACTGCCAGGGAACACTAGGCGCTGTAAGCTTTTAAGCTTAAGGCTCCGATTGTGAAGATTGTAGCTACAGTCATTTAAACACAAGAGGAGATCAAAACTTTAAAAAAATAAACAATAAATGAATAAAAAATAAACAAACAAATAAAAAAACAAACAAACAAAAAACATTGTACAGCCAGTTATTTATTTTGAGTTGTGAGGCTTTTTAGTTTACAAGCAGCTCTGTAACAAGAGTTACTCTTAGAACAGTCATTACAAATAGTCTTCTACAGCCAACAGCCATTGCTTTTGGCCATAGCACTCTTAGGAATCCCGATCTTGTGCGCTTAGTTAATACTTGGAATGGAGACTGCCAGGGAACACTAGGCGCTGTAAGCTTTTAAGCTTAAGGCTCCGATTGTGAAGATTGTGGCTACAGTCATTTAAACACAAGAGGAGATCAAAACTTTAAAAAAATAAACAAATAAACAATAAATTAATAAAAAATAAACAAACAAATAAAAAAACAAACAAACAAAAAACATTGTACAGCCAGTCATTTATTTTGAGTTGTGAGGCTTTTTAGTTTACAAGCAGCTCTGTAACAAGAGTTACTCTTAGAACAGTCATTACAAATAGTCTTCTACAGCCAACAGCCATTGCTTTTGGCCATAGCACTCTTAGGAATCCCGATCGTGTGCGCTTAGTTAGTACTTGGAATGGAGACTGCCAGGGAACACTAGGCGCTGTAAGCTTTTAAGCTTAAGGCTCCGATTGTGAAGATTGTGGCTACAGTCATTTAAACACAAGAGGAGATCAAAACTTTAAAAAAATAAACAAATAAACAATAAATGAATAAAAAATAAACAAACAAATAAAAAAACAAACAAACAAAAAACATTGTACAGCCAGTTATTTATTTTGAGTTATGAGGCTTTTTAGTTTACAAGCAGCTCTGTAACAAGAGTTACTCTTAGAACAGTCATTACAAATAGTCTTCTACAGCCAACAGCCATTGCTTTTGGCCATAGCACTCTTAGGAATCCCGATCTTGTGCGCTTAGTTAATACTTGGAATGGAGACTGCCAGGGAACACTAGGCGCTGTAAGCTTTTAAGCTTAAGGCTCCGATTGTGAAGATTGTAGCTACAGTCATTTAAACACAAGAGGAGATCAAAACTTTTTAAAAAATAAACAAATAAACAATAAATGAATAAAAAATAAACAAACAAATAAAAAAACAAACAAACAAAAAACACTGTACAGCCAGTCATTTATTTTGAGTTGTGAGGCTTTTTAGTTTACAAGCAGCTCTGTAACAAGAGTTACTCTTAGAACAGTAATTACAAATAGTCTTCTACAGCCAACAGCCATTGCTTTTGGCCATAGCACTCTTAGGAATCCCGATCTTGTGCGCTTAGTTAATACTTGGAATGGAGACTGCCAGGGAACACTAGGCGCTGTAAGCTTTTAAGCTTAAGGCTCCGATTGTGAAGATTGTGGCTACAGTCATTTAAACACAAGAGGAGATCAAAACTTTAAAAAAATAAACAAATAAACAATAAATGAATAAAAAATAAACAAACAAATAAAAAAACAAACAAACAAAAAACATTGTACAGCCAGTCATTTATTTTGAGTTGTGAGGCTTTTTAGTTTACAAGCAGCTCTGTAACAAGAGTTACTCTTAGAACAGTCATTACAAATAGTCTTCTACAGCCAACAGCCATTGCTTTTGGCCATAGCACTCTTAGGAATCCCGATCGTGTGCGCTTAGTTAGTACTTGGAATGGAGACTGCCAGGGAACACTAGGCGCTGTAAGCTTTTAAGCTTAAGGCTCCGATTGTGAAGATTGTGGCTACAGTCATTTAAACACAAGAGGAGATCAAAACTTTTTAAAAAATAAACAAATAAACAATAAATGAATAAAAAATAAACAAACAAATAAAAAAACAAACAAACAAAAAACATTGTACAGCCAGTCATTTATTTTGAGTTGTGAGGCTTTTTAGTTTACAAGCAGCTCTGTAACAAGAGTTACTCTTAGAACAGTCATTACAAATAGTCTTCTACAGCCAACAGCCATTGCTTTTGGCCATAGCACTCTTAGGAATCCCGATCGTGTGCGCTTAGTTAGTACTTGGAATGGAGACTGCCAGGGAACACTAGGCGCTGTAAGCTTTTAAGCTTAAGGCTCCGATTGTGAAGATTGTGGCTACAGTCATTTAAACACAAGAGGAGATCAAAACTTTAAAAAAATAAACAAATAAACAATAAATGAATAAAAAATAAACAAACAAATAAAAAAACAAACAAACAAAAAACATTGTACAGCCAGTTATTTATTTTGAGTTGTGAGGCTTTTTAGTTTACAAGCAGCTCTGTAACAAGAGTTACTCTTAGAACAGTCATTACAAATAGTCTTCTACAGCCAACAGCCATTGCTTTTGGCCATAGCACTCTTAGGAATCCCGATCTTGTGCGCTTAGTTAATACTTGGAATGGAGACTGCCAGGGAACACTAGGCGCTGTAAGCTTTTAAGCTTAAGGCTCCGATTGTGAAGATTGTAGCTACAGTCATTTAAACACAAGAGGAGATCAAAACTTTTTAAAAAATAAACAAATAAACAATAAATGAATAAAAAATAAACAAACAAATAAAAAAACAAACAAACAAAAAACACTGTACAGCCAGTCATTTATTTTGAGTTGTGAGGCTTTTTAGTTTACAAGCAGCTCTGTAACAAGAGTTACTCTTAGAACAGTAATTACAAATAGTCTTCTACAGCCAACAGCCATTGCTTTTGGCCATAGCACTCTTAGGAATCCCGATCTTGTGCGCTTAGTTAATACTTGGAATGGAGACTGCCAGGGAACACTAGGCGCTGTAAGCTTTTAAGCTTAAGGCTCCGATTGTGAAGATTGTGGCTACAGTCATTTAAACACAAGAGGAGATCAAAACTTTAAAAAAATAAACAAATAAACAATAAATGAATAAAAAATAAACAAACAAATAAAAAAACAAACAAACAAAAAACATTGTACAGCCAGTCATTTATTTTGAGTTGTGAGGCTTTTTAGTTTACAAGCAGCTCTGTAACAAGAGTTACTCTTAGAACAGTCATTACAAATAGTCTTCTACAGCCAACAGCCATTGCTTTTGGCCATAGCACTCTTAGGAATCCCGATCGTGTGCGCTTAGTTAGTACTTGGAATGGAGACTGCCAGGGAACACTAGGCGCTGTAAGCTTTTAAGCTTAAGGCTCCGATTGTGAAGATTGTGGCTACAGTCATTTAAACACAAGAGGAGATCAAAACTTTTTAAAAAATAAACAAATAAACAATAAATGAATAAAAAATAAACAAACAAATAAAAAAACAAACAAACAAAAAACATTGTACAGCCAGTCATTTATTTTGAGTTGTGAGGCTTTTTAGTTTACAAGCAGCTCTGTAACAAGAGTTACTCTTAGAACAGTCATTACAAATAGTCTTCTACAGCCAACAGCCATTGCTTTTGGCCATAGCACTCTTAGGAATCCCGATCGTGTGCGCTTAGTTAATACTTGGAATGGAGACTGCCAGGGAACACTAGGCGCTGTAAGCTTTTAAGCTTAAGGCTCCGATTGTGAAGATTGTAGCTACAGTCATTTAAACACAAGAGGAGATCAAAACTTTAAAAAAATAAACAAATAAACAATAAATGAATAAAAAATAAACAAACAAATAAAAAAACAAACAAACAAAAAACATTGTACAGCCAGTTATTTATTTTGAGTTGTGAGGCTTTTTAGTTTACAAGCAGCTCTGTAACAAGAGTTACTCTTAGAACAGTCATTACAAATAGTCTTCTACAGCCAACAGCCATTGCTTTTGGCCATAGCACTCTTAGGAATCCCGATCTTGTGCGCTTAGTTAATACTTGGAATGGAGACTGCCAGGGAACACTAGGCGCTGTAAGCTTTTAAGCTTAAGGCTCCGATTGTGAAGATTGTGGCTACAGTCATTTAAACACAAGAGGAGATCAAAACTTTAAAAAAATAAACAAATAAACAATAAATTAATAAAAAATAAACAAACAAATAAAAAAACAAACAAACAAAAAACACTGTACAGCCAGTCATTTATTTTGAGTTGTGAGGCTTTTTAGTTTACAAGCAGCTCTGTAACAAGAGTTACTCTTAGAACAGTCATTACAAATAGTCTTCTACAGCCAACAGCCATTGCTTTTGGCCATAGCACTCTTAGGAATCCCGATCGTGTGCGCTTAGTTAGTACTTGGAATGGAGACTGCCAGGGAACACTAGGCGCTGTAAGCTTTTAAGCTTAAGGCTCCGATTGTGAAGATTGTGGCTACAGTCATTTAAACACAAGAGGAGATCAAAACTTTAAAAAAATAAACAAATAAACAATAAATGAATAAAAAATAAACAAACAAATAAAAAAACAAACAAACAAAAAACATTGTACAGCCAGTTATTTATTTTGAGTTGTGAGGCTTTTTAGTTTACAAGCAGCTCTGTAACAAGAGTTACTCTTAGAACAGTCATTACAAATAGTCTTCTACAGCCAACAGCCATTGCTTTTGGCCATAGCACTCTTAGGAATCCCGATCTTGTGCGCTTAGTTAATACTTGGAATGGAGACTGCCAGGGAACACTAGGCGCTGTAAGCTTTTAAGCTTAAGGCTCCGATTGTGAAGATTGTAGCTACAGTCATTTAAACACAAGAGGAGATCAAAACTTTTAAAAAAATAAACAAATAAACAATAAATGAATAAAAAATAAACAAACAAATAAAAAAACAAACAAACAAAAAACACTGTACAGCCAGTCATTTATTTTGAGTTGTGAGGCTTTTTAGTTTACAAGCAGCTCTGTAACAAGAGTTACTCTTAGAACAGTCATTACAAATAGTCTTCTACAGCCAACAGCCATTGCTTTTGGCCATAGCACTCTTAGGAATCCCGATCTTGTGCGCTTAGTTAATACTTGGAATGGAGACTGCCAGGGAACACTAGGCGCTGTAAGCTTTTAAGCTTAAGGCTCCGATTGTGAAGATTGTAGCTACAGTCATTTAAACACAAGAGGAGATCAAAACTTTTTAAAAAATAAACAAATAAACAATAAATGAATAAAAAATAAACAAACAAATAAAAAAACAAACAAACAAAAAACACTGTACAGCCAGTCAATTATTTTGAGTTGTGAGGCTTTTTAGTTTACAAGCAGCTCTGTAACAAGAGTTACTCTTAGAACAGTCATTACAAATAGTCTTCTACAGCCAACAGCCATTGCTTTTGGCCATAGCACTCTTAGGAATCCCGATCGTGTGCGCTTAGTTAGTACTTGGAATGGAGACTGCCAGGGAACACTAGGCGCTGTAAGCTTTTAAGCTTAAGGCTCCGATTGTGAAGATTGTAGCTACAGTCATTTAAACACAAGAGGAGATCAAAACTTTAAAAAAATAAACAAATAAACAATAAATGAATAAAAAATAAACAAACAAATAAAAAACAAACAAACAAAAAACATTGTACAGCCAGTTATTTATTTTGAGTTGTGAGGCTTTTTAGTTTACAAGCAGCTCTGTAACAAGAGTTACTCTTAGAACAGTCATTACAAATAGTCTTCTACAGCCAACAGCCATTGCTTTTGGCCATAGCACTCTTAGGAATCCCGATCTTGTGCGCTTAGTTAATACTTGGAATGGAGACTGCCAGGGAACACTAGGCGCTGTAAGCTTTTAAGCTTAAGGCTCCGATTGTGAAGATTGTAGCTACAGTCATTTAAACACAAGAGGAGATCAAAACTTTAAAAAAATAAACAATAAATGAATAAAAAATAAACAAACAAATAAAAAAACAAACAAACAAAAAACATTGTACAGCCAGTTATTTATTTTGAGTTGTGAGGCTTTTTAGTTTACAAGCAGCTCTGTAACAAGAGTTACTCTTAGAACAGTCATTACAAATAGTCTTCTACAGCCAACAGCCATTGCTTTTGGCCATAGCACTCTTAGGAATCCCGATCTTGTGCGCTTAGTTAATACTTGGAATGGAGACTGCCAGGGAACACTAGGCGCTGTAAGCTTTTAAGCTTAAGGCTCCGATTGTGAAGATTGTGGCTACAGTCATTTAAACACAAGAGGAGATCAAAACTTTAAAAAAATAAACAAATAAACAATAAATGAATAAAAAATAAACAAACAAATAAAAAAACAAACAAACAAAAAACATTGTACAGCCAGTCATTTATTTTGAGTTGTGAGGCTTTTTAGTTTACAAGCAGCTCTGTAACAAGAGTTACTCTTAGAACAGTCATTACAAATAGTCTTCTACAGCCAACAGCCATTGCTTTTGGCCATAGCACTCTTAGGAATCCCGATCGTGTGCGCTTAGTTAGTACTTGGAATGGAGACTGCCAGGGAACACTAGGCGCTGTAAGCTTTTAAGCTTAAGGCTCCGATTGTGAAGATTGTGGCTACAGTCATTTAAACACAAGAGGAGATCAAAACTTTAAAAAAATAAACAAATAAACAATAAATGAATAAAAAATAAACAAACAAATAAAAAAACAAACAAACAAAAAACATTGTACAGCCAGTTATTTATTTTGAGTTATGAGGCTTTTTAGTTTACAAGCAGCTCTGTAACAAGAGTTACTCTTAGAACAGTCATTACAAATAGTCTTCTACAGCCAACAGCCATTGCTTTTGGCCATAGCACTCTTAGGAATCCCGATCTTGTGCGCTTAGTTAATACTTGGAATGGAGACTGCCAGGGAACACTAGGCGCTGTAAGCTTTTAAGCTTAAGGCTCCGATTGTGAAGATTGTAGCTACAGTCATTTAAACACAAGAGGAGATCAAAACTTTTTAAAAAATAAACAAATAAACAATAAATGAATAAAAAATAAACAAACAAATAAAAAAACAAACAAACAAAAAACACTGTACAGCCAGTCATTTATTTTGAGTTGTGAGGCTTTTTAGTTTACAAGCAGCTCTGTAACAAGAGTTACTCTTAGAACAGTAATTACAAATAGTCTTCTACAGCCAACAGCCATTGCTTTTGGCCATAGCACTCTTAGGAATCCCGATCTTGTGCGCTTAGTTAATACTTGGAATGGAGACTGCCAGGGAACACTAGGCGCTGTAAGCTTTTAAGCTTAAGGCTCCGATTGTGAAGATTGTGGCTACAGTCATTTAAACACAAGAGGAGATCAAAACTTTAAAAAAATAAACAAATAAACAATAAATGAATAAAAAATAAACAAACAAATAAAAAAACAAACAAACAAAAAACATTGTACAGCCAGTCATTTATTTTGAGTTGTGAGGCTTTTTAGTTTACAAGCAGCTCTGTAACAAGAGTTACTCTTAGAACAGTCATTACAAATAGTCTTCTACAGCCAACAGCCATTGCTTTTGGCCATAGCACTCTTAGGAATCCCGATCGTGTGCGCTTAGTTAGTACTTGGAATGGAGACTGCCAGGGAACACTAGGCGCTGTAAGCTTTTAAGCTTAAGGCTCCGATTGTGAAGATTGTGGCTACAGTCATTTAAACACAAGAGGAGATCAAAACTTTTTAAAAAATAAACAAATAAACAATAAATGAATAAAAAATAAACAAACAAATAAAAAAACAAACAAACAAAAAACATTGTACAGCCAGTCATTTATTTTGAGTTGTGAGGCTTTTTAGTTTACAAGCAGCTCTGTAACAAGAGTTACTCTTAGAACAGTCATTACAAATAGTCTTCTACAGCCAACAGCCATTGCTTTTGGCCATAGCACTCTTAGGAATCCCGATCGTGTGCGCTTAGTTAGTACTTGGAATGGAGACTGCCAGGGAACACTAGGCGCTGTAAGCTTTTAAGCTTAAGGCTCCGATTGTGAAGATTGTGGCTACAGTCATTTAAACACAAGAGGAGATCAAAACTTTAAAAAAATAAACAAATAAACAATAAATGAATAAAAAATAAACAAACAAATAAAAAAACAAACAAACAAAAAACATTGTACAGCCAGTTATTTATTTTGAGTTGTGAGGCTTTTTAGTTTACAAGCAGCTCTGTAACAAGAGTTACTCTTAGAACAGTCATTACAAATAGTCTTCTACAGCCAACAGCCATTGCTTTTGGCCATAGCACTCTTAGGAATCCCGATCTTGTGCGCTTAGTTAATACTTGGAATGGAGACTGCCAGGGAACACTAGGCGCTGTAAGCTTTTAAGCTTAAGGCTCCGATTGTGAAGATTGTAGCTACAGTCATTTAAACACAAGAGGAGATCAAAACTTTTTAAAAAATAAACAAATAAACAATAAATCAATAAAAAATAAACAAACAAATAAAAAAACAAACAAACAAAAAACACTGTACAGCCAGTCATTTATTTTGAGTTGTGAGGCTTTTTAGTTTACAAGCAGCTCTGTAACAAGAGTTACTCTTAGAACAGTCATTACAAATAGTCTTCTACAGCCAACAGCCATTGCTTTTGGCCATAGCACTCTTAGGAATCCCGATCGTGTGCGCTTAGTTAGTACTTGGAATGGAGACTGCCAGGGAACACTAGGCGCTGTAAGCTTTTAAGCTTAAGGCTCCGATTGTGAAGATTGTGGCTACAGTCATTTAAACACAAGAGGAGATCAAAACTTTTTAAAAAATAAACAAATAAACAATAAATGAATAAAAAATAAACAAACAAATAAAAAAACAAACAAACAAAAAACATTGTACAGCCAGTCATTTATTTTGAGTTGTGAGGCTTTTTAGTTTACAAGCAGCTCTGTAACAAGAGTTACTCTTAGAACAGTCATTACAAATAGTCTTCTACAGCCAACAGCCATTGCTTTTGGCCATAGCACTCTTAGGAATCCCGATCGTGTGCGCTTAGTTAGTACTTGGAATGGAGACTGCCAGGGAACACTAGGCGCTGTAAGCTTTTAAGCTTAAGGCTCCGATTGTGAAGATTGTAGCTACAGTCATTTAAACACAAGAGGAGATCAAAACTTAAAAAAAAAAAACAAATAAACAATAAATGAATAAAAAATAAACAAACAAATAAAAAAACAAACAAACAAAAAACACTGTACAGCCAGTCATTTATTTTGAGTTGTGAGACTTTTTAGTTTACAAGCAGCTCTGTAACAAGAGTTACTCTTAGAACAGTTATTACAAATAGTCTTCTACAGCCAACAGCCATTGCTTTTGGCCATAGCACTCTTAGGAATCCCGATCGTGTGCGCTTAGTTAGTACTTGGAATGGAGACTGCCAGGGAACACTAGGCGCTGTAAGCTTTTAAGCTTAAGGCTCCGATTGTGAAGATTGTAGCTACAGTCATTTAAACACAAGAGGAGATCAAAACTTTAAAAAAATAAACAAATAAACAATAAATGAATAAAAAATAAACAAACAAATAAAAAAACAAACAAACAAAAAACACTGTACAGCCAGTCATTTATTTTGAGTTGTGAGACTTTTTAGTTTACAAGCAGCTCTGTAACAAGAGTTACTCTTAGAACAGTCATTACAAATAGTCTTCTACAGCCAACAGCCATTGCTTTTGGCCATAGCACTCTTAGGAATCCCGATCGTGTGCGCTTAGTTAGTACTTGGAATGGAGACTGCCAGGGAACACTAGGCGCTGTAAGCTTTTAAGCTTAAGGCTCCGATTGTGAAGATTGTGGCTACAGTCATTTAAACACAAGAGGAGATCAAAACTTTAAAAAAATAAACAAATAAACAATAAATGAATAAAAAATAAACAAACAAATAAAAAAACAAACAAACAAAAAACATTGTACAGCCAGTTATTTATTTTGAGTTGTGAGGCTTTTTAGTTTACAAGCAGCTCTGTAACAAGAGTTACTCTTAGAACAGTCATTACAAATAGTCTTCTACAGCCAACAGCCATTGCTTTTGGCCATAGCACTCTTAGGAATCCCGATCTTGTGCGCTTAGTTAATACTTGGAATGGAGACTGCCAGGGAACACTAGGCGCTGTAAGCTTTTAAGCTTAAGGCTCCGATTGTGAAGATTGTAGCTACAGTCATTTAAACACAAGAGGAGATCAAAACTTTTTAAAAAATAAACAAATAAACAATAAATGAATAAAAAATAAACAAACAAATAAAAAAACAAACAAACAAAAAACACTGTACAGCCAGTCATTTATTTTGAGTTGTGAGGCTTTTTAGTTTACAAGCAGCTCTGTAACAAGAGTTACTCTTAGAACAGTCATTACAAATAGTCTTCTACAGCCAACAGCCATTGCTTTTGGCCATAGCACTCTTAGGAATCCCGATCGTGTGCGCTTAGTTAGTACTTGGAATGGAGACTGCCAGGGAACACTAGGCGCTGTAAGCTTTTAAGCTTAAGGCTCCGATTGTGAAGATTGTGGCTACAGTCATTTAAACACAAGAGGAGATCAAAACTTTAAAAAAATAAACAAATAAACAATAAATGAATAAAAAATAAACAAACAAATAAAAAAACAAACAAACAAAAAACATTGTACAGCCAGTTATTTATTTTGAGTTGTGAGGCTTTTTAGTTTACAAGCAGCTCTGTAACAAGAGTTACTCTTAGAACAGTCATTACAAATAGTCTTCTACAGCCAACAGCCATTGCTTTTGGCCATAGCACTCTTAGGAATCCCGATCTTGTGCGCTTAGTTAATACTTGGAATGGAGACTGCCAGGGAACACTAGGCGCTGTAAGCTTTTAAGCTTAAGGCTCCGATTGTGAAGATTGTAGCTACAGTCATTTAAACACAAGAGGAGATCAAAACTTTAAAAAAATAAACAAATAAACAATAAATGAATAAAAAATAAACAAACAAATAAAAAAACAAACAAGCAAAAAACACTGTACAGCCAGTCATTTATTTTGAGTTGTGAGACTTTTTAGTTTACAAGCAGCTCTGTAACAAGAGTTACTCTTAGAACAGTCATTACAAATAGTCTTCTACAGCCAACAGCCATTGCTTTTGGCCATAGCACTCTTAGGAATCCCGATCGTGTGCGCTTAGTTAGTACTTGGAATGGAGACTGCCAGGGAACACTAGGCGCTGTAAGCTTTTAAGCTTAAGGCTCCGATTGTGAAGATTGTGGCTACAGTCATTTAAACACAAGAGGAGATCAAAACTTTAAAAAAATAAACAAATAAACAATAAATGAATAAAAAATAAACAAACAAATAAAAAAACAAACAAACAAAAAACATTGTACAGCCAGTTATTTATTTTGAGTTGTGAGGCTTTTTAGTTTACAAGCAGCTCTGTAACAAGAGTTACTCTTAGAACAGTCATTACAAATAGTCTTCTACAGCCAACAGCCATTGCTTTTGGCCATAGCACTCTTAGGAATCCCGATCGTGTGCGCTTAGTTAGTACTTGGAATGGAGACTGCCAGGGAAAACTAGGCGCTGTAAGCTTTTAAGCTTAAGGCTCCGATTGTGAAGATTGTGGCTACAGTCATTTAAACACAAGAGGAGATCAAAACTTTAAAAAAATAAACAAATAAACAATAAATGAATAAAAAATAAACAAACAAATAAAAAAACAAACAAACAAAAAACATTGTACAGCCAGTTATTTATTTTGAGTTGTGAGGCTTTTTAGTTTACAAGCAGCTCTGTAACAAGAGTTACTCTTAGAACAGTCATTACAAATAGTCTTCTACAGCCAACAGCCATTGCTTTTGGCCATAGCACTCTTAGGAATCCCGATCTTGTGCGCTTAGTTAATACTTGGAATGGAGACTGCCAGGGAACACTAGGCGCTGTAAGCTTTTAAGCTTAAGGCTCCGATTGTGAAGATTGTAGCTACAGTCATTTAAACACAAGAGGAGATCAAAACTTTTTAAAAAATAAACAAATAAACAATAAATGAATAAAAAATAAACAAACAAATAAAAAAACAAACAAACAAAAAACACTGTACAGCCAGTCATTTATTTTGAGTTGTGAGGCTTTTTAGTTTACAAGCAGCTCTGTAACAAGAGTTACTCTTAGAACAGTCATTACAAATAGTCTTCTACAGCCAACAGCCATTGCTTTTGGCCATAGCACTCTTAGGAATCCCGATCGTGTGCGCTTAGTTAGTACTTGGAATGGAGACTGCCAGGGAACACTAGGCGCTGTAAGCTTTTAAGCTTAAGGCTCCGATTGTGAAGATTGTGGCTACAGTCATTTAAACACAAGAGGAGATCAAAACTTTAAAAAAATAAACAAATAAACAATAAATGAATAAAAAATAAACAAACAAATAAAAAAACAAACAATCAAAAAACATTGTACAGCCAGTTATTTATTTTGAGTTGTGAGGCTTTTTAGTTTACAAGCAGCTCTGTAACAAGAGTTACTCTTAGAACAGTCATTACAAATAGTCTTCTACAGCCAACAGCCATTGCTTTTGGCCATAGCACTCTTAGGAATCCCGATCTTGTGCGCTTAGTTAATACTTGGAATGGAGACTGCCAGGGAACACTAGGCGCTGTAAGCTTTTAAGCTTAAGGCTCCGATTGTGAAGATTGTAGCTACAGTCATTTAAACACAAGAGGAGATCAAAACTTTAAAAAAATAAACAAATAAACAATAAATGAATAAAAAATAAACAAACAAATAAAAAAACAAACAAACAAAAAACACTGTACAGCCAGTCATTTATTTTGAGTTGTGAGACTTTTTAGTTTACAAGCAGCTCTGTAACAAGAGTTACTCTTAGAACAGTCATTACAAATAGTCTTCTACAGCCAACAGCCATTGCTTTTGGCCATAGCACTCTTAGGAATCCCGATCGTGTGCGCTTAGTTAGTACTTGGAATGGAGACTGCCAGGGAACACTAGGCGCTGTAAGCTTTTAAGCTTAAGGCTCCGATTGTGAAGATTGTGGCTACAGTCATTTAAACACAAGAGGAGATCAAAACTTTAAAAAAATAAACAAATAAACAATAAATGAATAAAAAATAAACAAACAAATAAAAAAACAAACAAACAAAAAACATTGTACAGCCAGTTATTTATTTTGAGTTGTGAGGCTTTTTAGTTTACAAGCAGCTCTGTAACAAGAGTTACTCTTAGAACAGTCATTACAAATAGTCTTCTACAGCCAACAGCCATTGCTTTTGGCCATAGCACTCTTAGGAATCCCGATCTTGTGCGCTTAGTTAATACTTGGAATGGAGACTGCCAGGGAACACTAGGCGCTGTAAGCTTTTAAGCTTAAGGCTCCGATTGTGAAGATTGTAGCTACAGTCATTTAAACACAAGAGGAGATCAAAACTTTTTAAAAAATAAACAAATAAACAATAAATCAATAAAAAATAAACAAACAAATAAAAAAACAAACAAACAAAAAACACTGTACAGCCAGTCATTTATTTTGAGTTGTGAGGCTTTTTAGTTTACAAGCAGCTCTGTAACAAGAGTTACTCTTAGAACAGTCATTACAAATAGTCTTCTACAGCCAACAGCCATTGCTTTTGGCCATAGCACTCTTAGGAATCCCGATCGTGTGCGCTTAGTTAGTACTTGGAATGGAGACTGCCAGGGAACACTAGGCGCTGTAAGCTTTTAAGCTTAAGGCTCCGATTGTGAAGATTGTGGCTACAGTCATTTAAACACAAGAGGAGATCAAAACTTTAAAAAAATAAACAAATAAACAATAAATGAATAAAAAATAAACAAACAAATAAAAAAACAAACAAACAAAAAACATTGTACAGCCAGTTATTTATTTTGAGTTGTGAGGCTTTTTAGTTTACAAGCAGCTCTGTAACAAGAGTTACTCTTAGAACAGTCATTACAAATAGTCTTCTACAGCCAACAGCCATTGCTTTTGGCCATAGCACTCTTAGGAATCCCGATCTTGTGCGCTTAGTTAATACTTGGAATGGAGACTGCCAGGGAACACTAGGCGCTGTAAGCTTTTAAGCTTAAGGCTCCGATTGTGAAGATTGTAGCTACAGTCATTTAAACACAAGAGGAGATCAAAACTTTTTAAAAAATAAACAAATAAACAATAAATCAATAAAAAATAAACAAACAAATAAAAAAACAAACAAACAAAAAACACTGTACAGCCAGTCATTTATTTTGAGTTGTGAGGCTTTTTAGTTTACAAGCAGCTCTGTAACAAGAGTTACTCTTAGAACAGTCATTACAAATAGTCTTCTACAGCCAACAGCCATTGCTTTTGGCCATAGCACTCTTAGGAATCCCGATCGTGTGCGCTTAGTTAGTACTTGGAATGGAGACTGCCAGGGAACACTAGGCGCTGTAAGCTTTTAAGCTTAAGGCTCCGATTGTGAAGATTGTGGCTACAGTCATTTAAACACAAGAGGAGATCAAAACTTTAAAAAAATAAACAAATAAACAATAAATGAATAAAAAATAAACAAACAAATAAAAAAACAAACAAACAAAAAACATTGTACAGCCAGTTATTTATTTTGAGTTGTGAGGCTTTTTAGTTTACAAGCAGCTCTGTAACAAGAGTTACTCTTAGAACAGTCATTACAAATAGTCTTCTACAGCCAACAGCCATTGCTTTTGGCCATAGCACTCTTAGGAATCCCGATCTTGTGCGCTTAGTTAATACTTGGAATGGAGACTGCCAGGGAACACTAGGCGCTGTAAGCTTTTAAGCTTAAGGCTCCGATTGTGAAGATTGTAGCTACAGTCATTTAAACACAAGAGGAGATCAAAACTTTAAAAAAATAAACAAATAAACAATAAATGAATAAAAAATAAACAAACAAATAAAAAAACAAACAAACAAAAAACACTGTACAGCCAGTCATTTATTTTGAGTTGTGAGACTTTTTAGTTTACAAGCAGCTCTGTAACAAGAGTTACTCTTAGAACAGTCATTACAAATAGTCTTCTACAGCCAACAGCCATTGCTTTTGGCCATAGCACTCTTAGGAATCCCGATCGTGTGCGCTTAGTTAGTACTTGGAATGGAGACTGCCAGGGAACACTAGGCGCTGTAAGCTTTTAAGCTTAAGGCTCCGATTGTGAAGATTGTGGCTACAGTCATTTAAACACAAGAGGAGATCAAAACTTTAAAAAAATAAACAAATAAACAATAAATGAATAAAAAATAAACAAACAAATAAAAAAACAAACAAACAAAAAACATTGTACAGCCAGTTATTTATTTTGAGTTGTGAGGCTTTTTAGTTTACAAGCAGCTCTGTAACAAGAGTTACTCTTAGAACAGTCATTACAAATAGTCTTCTACAGCCAACAGCCATTGCTTTTGGCCATAGCACTCTTAGGAATCCCGATCTTGTGCGCTTAGTTAATACTTGGAATGGAGACTGCCAGGGAACACTAGGCGCTGTAAGCTTTTAAGCTTAAGGCTCCGATTGTGAAGATTGTAGCTACAGTCATTTAAACACAAGAGGAGATCAAAACTTTTTAAAAAATAAACAAATAAACAATAAATGAATAAAAAAATAAACAAACAAATAAAAAACAAACAAACAAAAAACACTGTACAGCCAGTCATTTATTTTGAGTTGTGAGGCTTTTTAGTTTACAAGCAGCTCTGTAACAAGAGTTACTCTTAGAACAGTCATTACAAATAGTCTTCTACAGCCAACAGCCATTGCTTTTGGCCATAGCACTCTTAGGAATCCCGATCGTGTGCGCTTAGTTAGTACTTGGAATGGAGACTGCCAGGGAACACTAGGCGCTGTAAGCTTTTAAGCTTAAGGCTCCGATTGTGAAGATTGTGGCTACAGTCATTTAAACACAAGAGGAGATCAAAACTTTAAAAAAATAAACAAATAAACAATAAATGAATAAAAAATAAACAAACAAATAAAAAAACAAACAAAAAAAAACATTGTACAGCCAGTTATTTATTTTGAGTTGTGAGGCTTTTTAGTTTACAAGCAGCTCTGTAACAAGAGTTACTCTTAGAACAGTCATTACAAATAGTCTTCTACAGCCAACAGCCATTGCTTTTGGCCATAGCACTCTTAGGAATCCCGATCTTGTGCGCTTAGTTAATACTTGGAATGGAGACTGCCAGGGAACACTAGGCGCTGTAAGCTTTTAAGCTTAAGGCTCCGATTGTGAAGATTGTAGCTACAGTCATTTAAACACAAGAGGAGATCAAAACTTTTTAAAAAATAAACAAATAAACAATAAATGAATAAAAAATAAACAAACAAATAAAAAAACAAACAAACAAAAAACACTGTACAGCCAGTCATTTATTTTGAGTTGTGAGGCTTTTTAGTTTACAAGCAGCTCTGTAACAAGAGTTACTCTTAGAACAGTCATTACAAATAGTCTTCTACAGCCAACAGCCATTGCTTTTGGCCATAGCACTCTTAGGAATCCCGATCGTGTGCGCTTAGTTAGTACTTGGAATGAAGACTGCCAGGGAACACTAGGCGCTGTAAGCTTTTAAGCTTAAGGCTCCGATTGTGAAGATTGTGGTTACAGTCATTTAAACACAAGAGGAGATCAAAACTTTAAAAAAATAAACAAATAAACAATAAATGAATAAAAAATAAACAAACAAATAAAAAAACAAACAAACAAAAAACATTGTACAGCCAGTTATTTATTTTGAGTTGTGAGGCTTTTTAGTTTACAAGCAGCTCTGTAACAAGAGTTACTCTTAGAACAGTCATTACAAATAGTCTTCTACAGCCAACAGCCATTGCTTTTGGCCATAGCACTCTTAGGAATCCCGATCTTGTGCGCTTAGTTAGTACTTGGAATGGAGACTGCCAGGGAACACTAGGCGCTGTAAGCTTTTAAGCTTAAGGCTCCGATTGTGAAGATTGTGGCTACAGTCATTTAAACACAAGAGGAGATCAAAACTTTAAAAAAATAAACAAATAAACAATAAATGAATAAAAAATAAACAAACAAATAAAAAAACAAACAAACAAAAAACATTGTACAGCCAGTCATTTATTTTGAGTTGTGAGGCTTTTTAGTTTACAAGCAGCTCTGTAACAAGAGTTACTCTTAGAACAGTCATTACAAATAGTCTTCTACAGCCAACAGCCATTGCTTTTGGCCATAGCACTCTTAGGAATCCCGATCGTGTGCGCTTAGTTAGTACTTGGAATGGAGACTGCCAGGGAACACTAGACGCTGTAAGCTTTTAAGCTTAAGGCTCCGATTGTGAAGATTGTAGCTACAGTCATTTAAACACAAGAGGAGATCAAAACTTTAAAAAAAAAAAAACAAATAAACAATAAATGAATAAAAAATAAACAAACAAATAAAAAAACAAACAAACAAAAAACACTGTACAGCCAGTCATTTATTTTGAGTTGTGAGACTTTTTAGTTTACAAGCAGCTCTGTAACAAGAGTTACTCTTAGAACAGTCATTACAAATAGTCTTCTACAGCCAACAGCCATTGCTTTTGGCCATAGCACTCTTAGGAATCCCGATCGTGTGCGCTTAGTTAGTACTTGGAATGGAGACTGCCAGGGAACACTAGGCGCTGTAAGCTTTTAAGCTTAAGGCTCCGATTGTGAAGATTGTAGCTACAGTCATTTAAACACAAGAGGAGATCAAAACTTTTTAAAAAATAAACAAATAAACAATAAATCAATAAAAAATAAACAAACAAATAAAAAAACAAACAAACAAAAAACACTGTACAGCCAGTCATTTATTTTGAGTTGTGAGGCTTTTTAGTTTACAAGCAGCTCTGTAACAAGAGTTACTCTTAGAACAGTCATTACAAATAGTCTTCTACAGCCAACAGCCATTGCTTTTGGCCATAGCACTCTTAGGAATCCCGATCGTGTGCGCTTAGTTAGTACTTGGAATGGAGACTGCCAGGGAACACTAGGCGCTGTAAGCTTTTAAGCTTAAGGCTCCGATTGTGAAGATTGTGGCTACAGTCATTTAAACACAAGAGGAGATCAAAACTTTAAAAAAATAAACAAATAAACAATAAATGAATAAAAAATAAACAAACAAATAAAAAAACAAACAAACAAAAAACATTGTACAGCCAGTTATTTATTTTGAGTTGTGAGGCTTTTTAGTTTACAAGCAGCTCTGTAACAAGAGTTACTCTTAGAACAGTCATTACAAATAGTCTTCTACAGCCAACAGCCATTGCTTTTGGCCATAGCACTCTTAGGAATCCCGATCTTGTGCGCTTAGTTAATACTTGGAATGGAGACTGCCAGGGAACACTAGGCGCTGTAAGCTTTTAAGCTTAAGGCTCCGATTGTGAAGATTGTGGCTACAGTCATTTAAACACAAGAGGAGATCAAAACTTTAAAAAAATAAACAAATAAACAATAAATGAATAAAAAATAAACAAACAAATAAAAAAACAAACAAAAAAAAACATTGTACAGCCAGTTATTTATTTTGAGTTGTGAGGCTTTTTAGTTTACAAGCAGCTCTGTAACAAGAGTTACTCTTAGAACAGTCATTACAAATAGTCTTCTACAGCCAACAGCCATTGCTTTTGGCCATAGCACTCTTAGGAATCCCGATCTTGTGCGCTTAGTTAATACTTGGAATGGAGACTGCCAGGGAACACTAGGCGCTGTAAGCTTTTAAGCTTAAGGCTCCGATTGTGAAGATTGTAGCTACAGTCATTTAAACACAAGAGGAGATCAAAACTTTTTAAAAAATAAACAAATAAACAATAAATGAATAAAAAATAAACAAACAAATAAAAAAACAAACAAACAAAAAACACTGTACAGCCAGTCATTTATTTTGAGTTGTGAGGCTTTTTAGTTTACAAGCAGCTCTGTAACAAGAGTTACTCTTAGAACAGTCATTACAAATAGTCTTCTACAGCCAACAGCCATTGCTTTTGGCCATAGCACTCTTAGGAATCCCGATCGTGTGCGCTTAGTTAGTACTTGGAATGGAGACTGCCAGGGAACACTAGGCGCTGTAAGCTTTTAAGCTTAAGGCTCCGATTGTGAAGATTGTGGTTACAGTCATTTAAACACAAGAGGAGATCAAAACTTTAAAAAAATAAACAAATAAACAATAAATGAATAAAAAATAAACAAACAAATAAAAAAACAAACAAACAAAAAACATTGTACAGCCAGTTATTTATTTTGAGTTGTGAGGCTTTTTAGTTTACAAGCAGCTCTGTAACAAGAGTTACTCTTAGAACAGTCATTACAAATAGTCTTCTACAGCCAACAGCCATTGCTTTTGGCCATAGCACTCTTAGGAATCCCGATCTTGTGCGCTTAGTTAATACTTGGAATGGAGACTGCCAGGGAACACTAGGCGCTGTAAGCTTTTAAGCTTAAGGCTCCGATTGTGAAGATTGTAGCTACAGTCATTTAAACACAAGAGGAGATCAAAACTTTTTAAAAAATAAACAAATAAACAATAAATGAATAAAAAATAAACAAACAAATAAAAAAACAAACAAACAAAAAACACTGTACAGCCAGTCATTTATTTTGAGTTGTGAGGCTTTTTAGTTTACAAGCAGCTCTGTAACAAGAGTTACTCTTAGAACAGTCATTACAAATAGTCTTCTACAGCCAACAGCCATTGCTTTTGGCCATAGCACTCTTAGGAATCCCGATCGTGTGCGCTTAGTTAGTACTTGGAATGGAGACTGCCAGGGAACACTAGGCGCTGTAAGCTTTTAAGCTTAAGGCTCCGATTGTGAAGATTGTGGCTACAGTCATTTAAACACAAGAGGAGATCAAAACTTTAAAAAAATAAACAAATAAACAATAAATGAATAAAAAATAAACAAACAAATAAAAAAACAAACAAACAAAAAACATTGTACAGCCAGTTATTTATTTTGAGTTGTGAGGCTTTTTAGTTTACAAGCAGCTCTGTAACAAGAGTTACTCTTAGAACAGTCATTACAAATAGTCTTCTACAGCCAACAGCCATTGCTTTTGGCCATAGCACTCTTAGGAATCCCGATCTTGTGCGTTTAGTTAATACTTGGAATGGAGACTGCCAGGGAACACTAGGCGCTGTAAGCTTTTAAGCTTAAGGCTCCGATTGTGAAGATTGTGGCTACAGTCATTTAAACACAAGAGGAGATCAAAACTTTAAAAAAATAAACAAATAAACAATAAATGAATAAAAAATAAACAAACAAATAAAAAAACAAACAAAAAAAAACATTGTACAGCCAGTCATTTATTTTGAGTTGTGAGGCTTTTTAGTTTACAAGCAGCTCTGTAACAAGAGTTACTCTTAGAACAGTCATTACAAATAGTCTTCTACAGCCAACAGCCATTGCTTTTGGCCATAGCACTCTTAGGAATCCCGATCGTGTGCGCTTAGTTAGTACTTGGAATGGAGACTGCCAGGGAACACTAGGCGCTGTAAGCTTTTAAGCTTAAGGCTCCGATTGTGAAGATTGTGGCTACAGTCATTTAAACACAAGAGGAGATCAAAACTTTAAAAAAATAAACAAATAAACAATAAATGAATAAAAAATAAACAAACAAATAAAAAAACAAACAAACAAAAAACATTGTACAGCCAGTCATTTATTTTGAGTTGTGAGGCTTTTTAGTTTACAAGCAGCTCTGTAACAAGAGTTACTCTTAGAACAGTCATTACAAATAGTCTTCTACAGCCAACAGCCATTGCTTTTGGCCATAGCACTCTTAGGAATCCCGATCTTGTGCGCTTAGTTAATACTTGGAATGGAGACTGCCAGGGAACACTAGGCGCTGTAAGCTTTTAAGCTTAAGGCTCCGATTGTGAAGATTGTAGCTACAGTCATTTAAACACAAGAGGAGATCAAAACTTTTTAAAAAATAAACAAATAAACAATAAATGAATAAAAAATAAACAAACAAATAAAAAACAAACAAACAAAAAACACTGTACAGCCAGTCATTTATTTTGAGTTGTGAGGCTTTTTAGTTTACAAGCAGCTCTGTAACAAGAGTTACTCTTAGAACAGTCATTACAAATAGTCTTCTACAGCCAACAGCCATTGCTTTTGGCCATAGCACTCTTAGGAATCCCGATCGTGTGCGCTTAGTTAGTACTTGGAATGGAGACTGCCAGGGAACACTAGGCGCTGTAAGCTTTTAAGCTTAAGGCTCCGATTGTGAAGATTGTGGCTACAGTCATTTAAACACAAGAGGAGATCAAAACTTTAAAAAAATAAACAAATAAACAATAAATGAATAAAAAATAAACAAACAAATAAAAAAACAAACAAACAAAAAACATTGTACAGCCAGTTATTTATTTTGAGTTGTGAGGCTTTTTAGTTTACAAGCAGCTCTGTAACAAGAGTTACTCTTAGAACAGTCATTACAAATAGTCTTCTACAGCCAACAGCCATTGCTTTTGGCCATAGCACTCTTAGGAATCCCGATCTTGTGCGCTTAGTTAATACTTGGAATGGAGACTGCCAGGGAACACTAGGCGCTGTAAGCTTTTAAGCTTAAGGCTCCGATTGTGAAGATTGTAGCTACAGTCATTTAAACACAAGAGGAGATCAAAACTTTTTAAAAAATAAACAAATAAACAATAAATGAATAAAAAATAAACAAACAAATAAAAAACAAACAAACAAAAAACACTGTACAGCCAGTCATTTATTTTGAGTTGTGAGGCTTTTTAGTTTACAAGCAGCTCTGTAACAAGAGTTACTCTTAGAACAGTCATTACAAATAGTCTTCTACAGCCAACAGCCATTGCTTTTGGCCATAGCACTCTTAGGAATCCCGATCGTGTGCGCTTAGTTAGTACTTGGAATGGAGACTGCCAGGGAACACTAGGCGCTGTAAGCTTTTAAGCTTAAGGCTCCGATTGTGAAGATTGTGGCTACAGTCATTTAAACACAAGAGGAGATCAAAACTTTAAAAAAATAAACAAATAAACAATAAATGAATAAAAAATAAACAAACAAATAAAAAAACAAACAAACAAAAAACATTGTACAGCCAGTTATTTATTTTGAGTTGTGAGGCTTTTTAGTTTACAAGCAGCTCTGTAACAAGAGTTACTCTTAGAACAGTCATTACAAATAGTCTTCTACAGCCAACAGCCATTGCTTTTGGCCATAGCACTCTTAGGAATCCCGATCTTGTGCGCTTAGTTAATACTTGGAATGGAGACTGCCAGGGAACACTAGGCGCTGTAAGCTTTTAAGCTTAAGGCTCCGATTGTGAAGATTGTAGCTACAGTCATTTAAACACAAGAGGAGATCAAAACTTTTTAAAAAATAAACAAACAAACAATAAATGAATAAAAAATAAACAAACAAATAAAAAAACAAACAAACAAAAAACATTGTACAGCCAGTCATTTATTTTGAGTTGTGAGGCTTTTTAGTTTACAAGCAGCTCTGTAACAAGAGTTACTCTTAGAACAGTCATTACAAATAGTCTTCTACAGCCAACAGCCATTGCTTTTGGCCATAGCACTCTTAGGAATCCCGATCTTGTGCGCTTAGTTAATACTTGGAATGGAGACTGCCAGGGAACACTAGGCGCTGTAAGCTTTTAAGCTTAAGGCTCCGATTGTGAAGATTGTTGCTACAGTCATTTAAACACAAGAGGAGATCAAAACTTTTTAAAAAATAAACAAATAAACAATAAATGAATAAAAAATAAACAAACAAATAAAAAAACAAACAAACAAAAAACACTGTACAGCCAGTCATTTATTTTGAGTTGTGAGGCTTTTTAGTTTACAAGCAGCTCTGTAACAAGAGTTACTCTTAGAACAGTCATTACAAATAGTCTTCTACAGCCAACAGCCATTGCTTTTGGCCATAGCACTCTTAGGAATCCCGATCGTGTGCGCTTAGTTAGTACTTGGAATGGAGACTGCCAGGGAACACTAGGCGCTGTAAGCTTTTAAGCTTAAGGCTCCGATTGTGAAGATTGTGGCTACAGTCATTTAAACACAAGAGGAGATCAAAACTTTAAAAAAAATAAACAAATAAACAATAAATGAATAAAAAATAAACAAACAAATAAAAAAACAAACAAACAAAAAACACTGTACAGCCAGTCATTTATTTTGAGTTGTGAGACTTTTTAGTTTACAAGCAGCTCTGTAACAAGAGTTACTCTTAGAACAGTCATTACAAATAGTCTTCTACAGCCAACAGCCATTGCTTTTGGCCATAGCACTCTTAGGAATCCCGATCGTGTGCGCTTAGTTAGTACTTGGAATGGAGACTGCCAGGGAACACTAGGCGCTGTAAGCTTTTAAGCTTAAGGCTCCGATTGTGAAGATTGTGGCTACAGTCATTTAAACACAAGAGGAGATCAAAACTTTAAAAAAAATAAACAAATAAACAATAAATGAATAAAAAATAAACAAACAAATAAAAAAACAAACAAACAAAAAACATTGTACAGCCAGTTATTTATTTTGAGTTGTGAGGCTTTTTAGTTTACAAGCAGCTCTGTAACAAGAGTTACTCTTAGAACAGTCATTACAAATAGTCTTCTACAGCCAACAGCCATTGCTTTTGGCCATAGCACTCTTAGGAATCCCGATCTTGTGCGCTTAGTTAATACTTGGAATGGAGACTGCCAGGGAACACTAGGCGCTGTAAGCTTTTAAGCTTAAGGCTCCGATTGTGAAGATTGTAGCTACAGTCATTTAAACACAAGAGGAGATCAAAACTTTAAAAAAAATAAACAAATAAACAATAAATGAATAAAAAATAAACAAACAAATAAAAAAACAAACAAACAAAAAACACTGTACAGCCAGTCATTTATTTTGAGTTGTGAGACTTTTTAGTTTACAAGCAGCTCTGTAACAAGAGTTACTCTTAGAACAGTCATTACAAATAGTCTTCTACAGCCAACAGCCATTGCTTTTGGCCATAGCACTCTTAGGAATCCCGATCGTGTGCGCTTAGTTAGTACTTGGAATGGAGACTGCCAGGGAACACTAGGCGCTGTAAGCTTTTAAGCTTAAGGCTCCGATTGTGAAGATTGTGGCTACAGTCATTTAAACACAAGAGGAGATCAAAACTTTAAAAAAAATAAACAAATAAACAATAAATGAATAAAAAATAAACAAACAAATAAAAAAACAAACAAACAAAAAACACTGTACAGCCAGTCATTTATTTTGAGTTGTGAGGCTTTTTAGTTTACAAGCAGCTCTGTAACAAGAGTTACTCTTAGAACAGTCATTACAAATAGTCTTCTACAGCCAACAGCCATTGCTTTTGGCCATAGCACTCTTAGGAATCCCGATCTTGTGCGCTTAGTTAATACTTGGAATGGAGACTGCCAGGGAACACTAGGCGCTGTAAGCTTTTAAGCTTAAGGCTCCGATTGTGAAGATTGTGGCTACAGTCATTTAAACACAAGAGGAGATCAAAACTTTAAAAAAAAAATAAACAAATAAACAATAAATGAATAAAAAATAAACAAACAAATAAAAAAACAAACAAACAAAAAACATTGTACAGCCAGTTATTTATTCTGAGTTGTGAGGCTTTTTAGTTTACAAGCAGCTCTGTAACAAGAGTTACTCTTAGAACAGTCATTACAAATAGTCTTCTACAGCCAACAGCCATTGCTTTTGGCCATAGCACTCTTAGGAATCCCGATCTTGTGCGCTTAGTTAATACTTGGAATGGAGACTGCCAGGGAACACTAGGCGCTGTAAGCTTTTAAGCTTAAGGCTCCGATTGTGAAGATTGTAGCTACAGTCATTTAAACACAAGAGGAGATCAAAACTTTTTAAAAAATAAACAAATAAACAATAAATGAATAAAAAATAAACAAACAAATAAAAAAACAAACAAACAAAAAACACTGTACAGCCAGTCATTTATTTTGAGTTGTGAGGCTTTTTAGTTTACAAGCAGCTCTGTAACAAGAGTTACTCTTAGAACAGTCATTACAAATAGTCTTCTACAGCCAACAGCCATTGCTTTTGGCCATAGCACTCTTAGGAATCCCGATCTTGTGCGCTTAGTTAATACTTGGAATGGAGACTGCCAGGGAACACTAGGCGCTGTAAGCTTTTAAGCTTAAGGCTCCGATTGTGAAGATTGTAGCTACAGTCATTTAAACACAAGAGGAGATCAAAACTTTTTAAAAAATAAACAAATAAACAATAAATGAATAAAAAATAAACAAACAAATAAAAAAACAAACAAACAAAAAACACTGTACAGCCAGTCATTTATTTTGAGTTGTGAGGCTTTTTAGTTTACAAGCAGCTCTGTAACAAGAGTTACTCTTAGAACAGTCATTACAAATAGTCTTCTACAGCCAACAGCCATTGCTTTTGGCCATAGCACTCTTAGGAATCCCGATCGTGTGCGCTTAGATAGTACTTGGAATGGAGACTGCCAGGGAACACTAGGCGCTGTAAGCTTTTAAGCTTAAGGCTCCGATTGTGAAGATTGTGGCTACAGTCATTTAAACACAAGAGGAGATCAAAACTTTAAAAAAATAAACAAATAAACAATAAATGAATAAAAAATAAACAAACAAATAAAAAAACAAACAAACAAAAAACATTGTACAGCCAGTTATTTATTTTGAGTTGTGAGGCTTTTTAGTTTACAAGCAGCTCTGTAACAAGAGTTACTCTTAGAACAGTCATTACAAATAGTCTTCTACAGCCAACAGCCATTGCTTTTGGCCATAGCACTCTTAGGAATCCCGATCTTGTGCGTTTAGTTAATACTTGGAATGGAGACTGCCAGGGAACACTAGGCGCTGTAAGCTTTTAAGCTTAAGGCTCCGATTGTGAAGATTGTGGCTACAGTCATTTAAACACAAGAGGAGATCAAAACTTTAAAAAAATAAACAAATAAACAATAAATGAATAAAAAATAAACAAACAAATAAAAAAACAAACAAAAAAAAACATTGTACAGCCAGTCATTTATTTTGAGTTGTGAGGCTTTTTAGTTTACAAGCAGCTCTGTAACAAGAGTTACTCTTAGAACAGTCATTACAAATAGTCTTCTACAGCCAACAGCCATTGCTTTTGGCCATAGCACTCTTAGGAATCCCGATCGTGTGCGCTTAGTTAGTACTTGGAATGGAGACTGCCAGGGAACACTAGGCGCTGTAAGCTTTTAAGCTTAAGGCTCCGATTGTGAAGATTGTGGCTACAGTCATTTAAACACAAGAGGAGATCAAAACTTTAAAAAAATAAACAAATAAACAATAAATGAATAAAAAATAAACAAACAAATAAAAAAACAAACAAACAAAAAACATTGTACAGCCAGTCATTTATTTTGAGTTGTGAGGCTTTTTAGTTTACAAGCAGCTCTGTAACAAGAGTTACTCTTAGAACAGTCATTACAAATAGTCTTCTACAGCCAACAGCCATTGCTTTTGGCCATAGCACTCTTAGGAATCCCGATCGTGTGCGCTTAGTTAGTACTTGGAATGAAGACTGCCAGGGAACACTAGGCGCTGTAAGCTTTTAAGCTTAAGGCTCCGATTGTGAAGATTGTAGCTACAGTCATTTAAACACAAGAGGAGATCAAAACTTTAAAAAAAAAACAAATAAACAATAAATGAATAAAAAATAAACAAACAAATAAAAAAACAAACAAACAAAAAACACTGTACAGCCAGTCATTTATTTTGAGTTGTGAGACTTTTTAGCTTACAAGCAGCTCTGTAACAAGAGTTACTCTTAGAACAGTCATTACAAATAGTCTTCTACAGCCAACAGCCATTGCTTTTGGCCATAGCACTCTTAGGAATCCCGATCGTGTGCGCTTAGTTAGTACTTGGAATGGAGACTGCCAGGGAACACTAGGCGCTGTAAGCTTTTAAGCTTAAGGCTCCGATTGTGAAGATTGTGGCTACAGTCATTTAAACACAAGAGGAGATCAAAACTTTTAAAAAATAAACAAATAAACAATAAATGAATAAAAAATAAACAAACAAATAAAAAAACAAACAAACAAAAAACATTGTACAGCCAGTCATTTATTTTGAGTTGTGAGGCTTTTTAGTTTACAAGCAGCTCTGTAACAAGAGTTACTCTTAGAACAGTCATTACAAATAGTCTTCTACAGCCAACAGCCATTGCTTTTGGCCATAGCACTCTTAGGAATCCCGATCTTGTGCGCTTAGTTAATACTTGGAATGGAGACTGCCAGGGAACACTAGGCGCTGTAAGCTTTTAAGCTTAAGGCTCCGATTGTGAAGATTGTAGCTACAGTCATTTAAACACAAGAGGAGATCAAAACTTTTTAAAAAATAAACAAATAAACAATAAATGAATAAAAAATAAACAAACAAATAAAAAACAAACAAACAAAAAACACTGTACAGCCAGTCATTTATTTTGAGTTGTGAGGCTTTTTAGTTTACAAGCAGCTCTGTAACAAGAGTTACTCTTAGAACAGTCATTACAAATAGTCTTCTACAGCCAACAGCCATTGCTTTTGGCCATAGCACTCTTAGGAATCCCGATCGTGTGCGCTTAGTTAGTACTTGGAATGGAGACTGCCAGGGAACACTAGGCGCTGTAAGCTTTTAAGCTTAAGGCTCCGATTGTGAAGATTGTGGCTACAGTCATTTAAACACAAGAGGAGATCAAAACTTTAAAAAAATAAACAAATAAACAATAAATGAATAAAAAATAAACAAACAAATAAAAAAACAAACAAACAAAAAACATTGTACAGCCAGTTATTTATTTTGAGTTGTGAGGCTTTTTAGTTTACAAGCAGCTCTGTAACAAGAGTTACTCTTAGAACAGTCATTACAAATAGTCTTCTACAGCCAACAGCCATTGCTTTTGGCCATAGCACTCTTAGGAATCCCGATCTTGTGCGCTTAGTTAATACTTGGAATGGAGACTGCCAGGGAACACTAGGCGCTGTAAGCTTTTAAGCTTAAGGCTCCGATTGTGAAGATTGTAGCTACAGTCATTTAAACACAAGAGGAGATCAAAACTTTTTAAAAAATAAACAAATAAACAATAAATGAATAAAAAATAAACAAACAAATAAAAAACAAACAAACAAAAAACACTGTACAGCCAGTCATTTATTTTGAGTTGTGAGGCTTTTTAGTTTACAAGCAGCTCTGTAACAAGAGTTACTCTTAGAACAGTCATTACAAATAGTCTTCTACAGCCAACAGCCATTGCTTTTGGCCATAGCACTCTTAGGAATCCCGATCGTGTGCGCTTAGTTAGTACTTGGAATGGAGACTGCCAGGGAACACTAGGCGCTGTAAGCTTTTAAGCTTAAGGCTCCGATTGTGAAGATTGTGGCTACAGTCATTTAAACACAAGAGGAGATCAAAACTTTAAAAAAAAAATAAACAAATAAACAATAAATGAATAAAAAATAAACAAACAAATAAAAAAACAAACAAACAAAAAACATTGTACAGCCAGTTATTTATTTTGAGTTGTGAGGCTTTTTAGTTTACAAGCAGCTCTGTAACAAGAGTTACTCTTAGAACAGTCATTACAAATAGTCTTCTACAGCCAACAGCCATTGCTTTTGGCCATAGCACTCTTAGGAATCCCGATCTTGTGCGCTTAGTTAATACTTGGAATGGAGACTGCCAGGGAACACTAGGCGCTGTAAGCTTTTAAGCTTAAGGCTCCGATTGTGAAGATTGTAGCTACAGTCATTTAAACACAAGAGGAGATCAAAACTTTTTAAAAAATAAACAAATAAACAATAAATGAATAAAAAATAAACAAACAAATAAAAAAACAAACAAACAAAAAACACTGTACAGCCAGTCATTTATTTTGAGTTGTGAGGCTTTTTAGTTTACAAGCAGCTCTGTAACAAGAGTTACTCTTAGAACAGTCATTACAAATAGTCTTCTACAGCCAACAGCCATTGCTTTTGGCCATAGCACTCTTAGGAATCCCGATCTTGTGCGCTTAGTTAATACTTGGAATGGAGACTGCCAGGGAACACTAGGCGCTGTAAGCTTTTAAGCTTAAGGCTCCGATTGTGAAGATTGTTGCTACAGTCATTTAAACACAAGAGGAGATCAAAACTTTTTAAAAAATAAACAAATAAACAATAAATGAATAAAAAATAAACAAACAAATAAAAAAACAAACAAACAAAAAACACTGTACAGCCAGTCATTTATTTTGAGTTGTGAGGCTTTTTAGTTTACAAGCAGCTCTGTAACAAGAGTTACTCTTAGAACAGTCATTACAAATAGTCTTCTACAGCCAACAGCCATTGCTTTTGGCCATAGCACTCTTAGGAATCCCGATCGTGTGCGCTTAGTTAGTACTTGGAATGGAGACTGCCAGGGAACACTAGGCGCTGTAAGCTTTTAAGCTTAAGGCTCCGATTGTGAAGATTGTGGCTACAGTCATTTAAACACAAGAGGAGATCAAAACTTTAAAAAAATAAACAAATAAACAATAAATGAATAAAAAATAAACAAACAAATAAAAAAACAAACTAACAAAAAACACTGTACAGCCAGTCAATTATTTTGAGTTGTGAGGCTTTTTAGTTTACAAGCAGCTCTGTAACAAGAGTTACTCTTAGAACAGTCATTACAAATAGTCTTCTACAGCCAACAGCCATTGCTTTTGGCCATAGCACTCTTAGGAATCCCGATCTTGTGCGCTTAGTTAATACTTGGAATGGAGACTGCCAGGGAACACTAGGCGCTGTAAGCTTTTAAGCTTAAGGCTCCGATTGTGAAGATTGTAGCTACAGTCATTTAAACACAAGAGGAGATCAAAACTTTTAAAAAAATAAACAAACAAACAATAAATGAATAAAAAATAAACAAACAAATAAAAAAACAAACAAACAAAAAACATTGTACAGCCAGTCATTTATTTTGAGTTGTGAGGCTTTTTAGTTTACAAGCAGCTCTGTAACAAGAGTTACTCTTAGAACAGTCATTACAAATAGTCTTCTACAGCCAACAGCCATTGCTTTTGGCCATAGCACTCTTAGGAATCCCGATCTTGTGCGCTTAGTTAATACTTGGAATGGAGACTGCCAGGGAACACTAGGCGCTGTAAGCTTTTAAGCTTAAGGCTCCGATTGTGAAGATTGTTGCTACAGTCATTTAAACACAAGAGGAGATCAAAACTTTTTAAAAAATAAACAAATAAACAATAAATGAATAAAAAATAAACAAACAAATAAAAAAACAAACAAACAAAAAACACTGTACAGCCAGTCATTTATTTTGAGTTGTGAGGCTTTTTAGTTTACAAGCAGCTCTGTAACAAGAGTTACTCTTAGAACAGTCATTACAAATAGTCTTCTACAGCCAACAGCCATTGCTTTTGGCCATAGCACTCTTAGGAATCCCGATCGTGTGCGCTTAGTTAGTACTTGGAATGGAGACTGCCAGGGAACACTAGGCGCTGTAAGCTTTTAAGCTTAAGGCTCCGATTGTGAAGATTGTGGCTACAGTCATTTAAACACAAGAGGAGATCAAAACTTTAAAAAAAATAAACAAATAAACAATAAATGAATAAAAAATAAACAAACAAATAAAAAAACAAACAAACAAAAAACACTGTACAGCCAGTCATTTATTTTGAGTTGTGAGACTTTTTAGTTTACAAGCAGCTCTGTAACAAGAGTTACTCTTAGAACAGTCATTACAAATAGTCTTCTACAGCCAACAGCCATTGCTTTTGGCCATAGCACTCTTAGGAATCCCGATCGTGTGCGCTTAGTTAGTACTTGGAATGGAGACTGCCAGGGAACACTAGGCGCTGTAAGCTTTTAAGCTTAAGGCTCCGATTGTGAAGATTGTGGCTACAGTCATTTAAACACAAGAGGAGATCAAAACTTTAAAAAAAATAAACAAATAAACAATAAATGAATAAAAAATAAACAAACAAATAAAAAAACAAACAAACAAAAAACATTGTACAGCCAGTTATTTATTTTGAGTTGTGAGGCTTTTTAGTTTACAAGCAGCTCTGTAACAAGAGTTACTCTTAGAACAGTCATTACAAATAGTCTTCTACAGCCAACAGCCATTGCTTTTGGCCATAGCACTCTTAGGAATCCCGATCTTGTGCGCTTAGTTAATACTTGGAATGGAGACTGCCAGGGAACACTAGGCGCTGTAAGCTTTTAAGCTTAAGGCTCCGATTGTGAAGATTGTAGCTACAGTCATTTAAACACAAGAGGAGATCAAAACTTTTTAAAAAATAAACAAATAAACAATAAATGAATAAAAAATAAACAAACAAATAAAAAAACAAACAAACAAAAAACACTGTACAGCCAGTCATTTATTTTGAGTTGTGAGGCTTTTTAGTTTACAAGCAGCTCTGTAACAAGAGTTACTCTTAGAACAGTCATTACAAATAGTCTTCTACAGCCAACAGCCATTGCTTTTGGCCATAGCACTCTTAGGAATCCCGATCTTGTGCGCTTAGTTAATACTTGGAATGGAGACTGCCAGGGAACACTAGGCGCTGTAAGCTTTTAAGCTTAAGGCTCCGATTGTGAAGATTGTGGCTACAGTCATTTAAACACAAGAGGAGATCAAAACTTTAAAAAAATAAACAAATAAACAATAAATGAATAAAAAATAAACAAACAAATAAAAAAACAAACAAACAAAAAACATTGTACAGCCAGTTATTTATTTTGAGTTGTGAGGCTTTTTAGTTTACAAGCAGCTCTGTAACAAGAGTTACTCTTAGAACAGTCATTACAAATAGTCTTCTACAGCCAACAGCCATTGCTTTTGGCCATAGCACTCTTAGGAATCCCGATCTTGTGCGCTTAGTTAATACTTGGAATGGAGACTGCCAGGGAACACTAGGCGCTGTAAGCTTTTAAGCTTAAGGCTCCGATTGTGAAGATTGTAGCTACAGTCATTTAAACACAAGAGGAGATCAAAACTTTTTAAAACATAAACAAATAAACAATAAATGAATAAAAAATAAACAAACAAATAAAAAAACAAACAAACAAAAAACACTGTACAGCCAGTCATTTATTTTGAGTTGTGAGGCTTTTTAGTTTACAAGCAGCTCTGTAACAAGAGTTACTCTTAGAACATTCATTACAAATAGTCTTCTACAGCCAACAGCCATTGCTTTTGGCCATAGCACTCTTAGGAATCCCGATCGTGTGCGCTTAGTTAGTACTTGGAATGGAGACTGCCAGGGAACACTAGGCGCTGTAAGCTTTTAAGCTTAAGGCTCCGATTGTGAAGATTGTAGCTACAGTCATTTAAACACAAGAGGAGATCAAAACTTTAAAAAAAATAAACAAATAAACAATAAATGAATAAAAAATAAACAAACAAATAAAAAAACAAACAAACAAAAAACATTGTACAGCCAGTTATTTATTTTGAGTTGTGAGGCTTTTTAGTTTACAAGCAGCTCTGTAACAAGAGTTACTCTTAGAACAGTCATTACAAATAGTCTTCTACAGCCAACAGCCATTGCTTTTGGCCATAGCACTCTTAGGAATCCCGATCGTGTGCGCTTAGTTAGTACTTGGAATGGAGACTGCCAGGGAACACTAGGCGCTGTAAGCTTTTAAGCTTAAGGCTCCGATTGTGAAGATTGTGGCTACAGTCATTTAAACACAAGAGGAGATCAAAACTTTAAAAAAATAAACAAATAAACAATAAATGAATAAAAAATAAACAAACAAATAAAAAAACAAACAAACAAAAAACACTGTACACCCAGTCATTTATTTTGAGTTGTGAGGCTTTTTAGTTTACAAGCAGCTCTGTAACAAGAGTTACTCTTAGAACAGTCATTACAAATAGTCTTCTACAGCCAACAGCCATTGCTTTTGGCCATAGCACTCTTAGGAATCCCGATCGTGTGCGCTTAGTTAGTACTTGGAATGGAGACTGCCAGGGAACACTAGGCGCTGTAAGCTTTTAAGCTTAAGGCTCCGATTGTGAAGATTGTAGCTACAGTCATTTAAACACAAGAGGAGATCAAAACTTTAAAAAAAAAATAAACAAATAAACAATAAATGAATAAAAAATAAACAAACAAATAAAAAAACAAACAAACAAAAAACACTGTACAGCCAGTCATTTATTTTGAGTTGTGAGGCTTTTTAGTTTACAAGCAGCTCTGTAACAAGAGTTACTCTTAGAACAGTCATTACAAATAGTCTTCTACAGCCAACAGCCATTGCTTTTGGCCATAGCACTCTTAGGAATCCCGATCTTGTGCGCTTAGTTAATACTTGGAATGGAGACTGCCAGGGAACACTAGGCGCTGTAAGCTTTTAAGCTTAAGGCTCCGATTGTGAAGATTGTGGCTACAGTCATTTAAACACAAGAGGAGATCAAAACTTTAAAAAAATAAACAAATAAACAATAAATGAATAAAAAATAAACAAACAAATAAAAAAACAAACAAACAAAAAACACTGTACAGCCAGTCATTTATTTTGAGTTGTGAGGCTTTTTAGTTTACAAGCAGCTCTGTAACAAGAGTTACTCTTAGAACAGTCATTACAAATAGTCTTCTACAGCCAACAGCCATTGCTTTTGGCCATAGCACTCTTAGGAATCCCGATCTTGTGCGCTTAGTTAATACTTGGAATGGAGACTGCCAGGGAACACTAGGCGATGTAAGCTTTTAAGCTTAAGGCTCCGATTGTGAAGATTGTAGCTACAGTCATTTAAACACAAGAGGAGATCAAAACTTTTTAAAAAATAAACAAATAAACAATAAATGAATAAAAAATAAACAAACAAATAAAAAAACAAACAAACAAAAAACACTGTACAGCCAGTCATTTATTTTGAGTTGTGAGGCTTTTTAGTTTACAAGCAGCTCTGTAACAAGAGTTACTCTTAGAACAGTCATTACAAATAGTCTTCTACAGCCAACAGCCATTGCTTTTGGCCATAGCACTCTTAGGAATCCCGATCGTGTGCGCTTAGTTAGTACTTGGAATGGAGACTGCCAGGGAACACTAGGCGCTGTAAGCTTTTAAGCTTAAGGCTCCGATTGTGAAGATTGTGGCTACAGTCATTTAAACACAAGAGGAGATCAAAACTTTAAAAAAATAAACAAATAAACAATAAATGAATAAAAAATAAACAAACAAATAAAAAAACAAACAAACAAAAAACATTGTACAGCCAGTCATTTATTTTGAGTTGTGAGGCTTTTTAGTTTACAAGCAGCTCTGTAACAAGAGTTACTCTTAGAACAGTCATTACAAATAGTCTTCTACAGCCAACAGCCATTGCTTTTGGCCATAGCACTCTTAGGAATCCCGATCGTGTGCGCTTAGTTAGTACTTGGAATGGAGACTGCCAGGGAACACTAGGCGCTGTAAGCTTTTAAGCTTAAGGCTCCGATTGTGAAGATTGTAGCTACAGTCATTTAAACACAAGAGGAGATCAAAACTTTAAAAAAAATAAACAAATAAACAATAAATGAATAAAAAATAAACAAACAAATAAAAAAACAAACAAACAAAAAACATTGTACAGCCAGTTATTTATTTTGAGTTGTGAGGCTTTTTAGTTTACAAGCAGCTCTGTAACAAGAGTTACTCTTAGAACAGTCATTACAAATAGTCTTCTACAGCCAACAGCCATTGCTTTTGGCCTTAGCACTCTTAGGAATCCCGATCTTGTGCGCTTAGTTAATACTTGGAATGGAGACTGCCAGGGAACACTAGGCGCTGTAAGCTTTTAAGCTTAAGGCTCCGATTGTGAAGATTGTAGCTACAGTCATTTAAACACAAGAGGAGATCAAAACTTTTTAAAAAATAAACAAATAAACAATAAATGAATAAAAAATAAACAAACAAATAAAAAAACAAACAAACAAAAAACACTGTACAGCCAGTCATTTATTTTGAGTTGTGAGGCTTTTTAGTTTACAAGCAGTTCTGTAACAAGAGTTACTCTTAGAACAGTCATTACAAATAGTCTTCTACAGCCAACAGCCATTGCTTTTGGCCATAGCACTCTTAGGAATCCCGATCTTGTGCGCTTAGTTAATACTTGGAATGGAGACTGCCAGGGAACACTAGGCGCTGTAAGCTTTTAAGCTTAAGGCTCCGATTGTGAAGATTGTAGCTACAGTCATTTAAACACAAGAGGAGATCAAAACTTTAAAAAAAATAAACAAATAAACAATAAATGAATAAAAAATAAACAAACAAATAAAAAAACAAACAAACAAAAAACACTGTACAGCCAGTCATTTATTTTGAGTTGTGAGGCTTTTTAGTTTACAAGCAGCTCTGTAACAAGAGTTACTCTTAGAACAGTCATTACAAATAGTCTTCTACAGCCAACAGCCATTGCTTTTGGCCATAGCACTCTTAGGAATCCCGATCGTGTGCGCTTAGTTAGTACTTGGAATGGAGACTGCCAGGGAACACTAGGCGCTGTAAGCTTTTAAGCTTAAGGCTCCGATTGTGAAGATTGTGGCTACAGTCATTTAAACACAAGAGGAGATCAAAACTTTAAAAAAATAAACAAATAAACAATAAATGAATAAAAAATAAACAAACAAATAAAAAAACAAACAAACAAAAAACATTGTACAGCCAGTTATTTATTTTGAGTTGTGGGGCTTTTTAGTTTACAAGCAGCTCTGTAACAAGAGTTACTCTTAGAACAGTCATTACAAATAGTCTTCTACAGCCAACAGCCATTGCTTTTGGCCATAGCACTCTTAGGAATCCCGATCTTGTGCGCTTAGTTAGTACTTGGAATGGAGACTGCCAGGGAACACTAGGCGCTGTAAGCTTTTAAGCTTAAGGCTCCGATTGTGAAGATTGTGGCTACAGTCATTTAAACACAAGAGGAGATCAAAACTTTAAAAAAATAAACAAATAAACAATAAATGAATAAAAAATAAACAAACAAATAAAAAAACAAACAAACAAAAAACATTGTACAGCCAGTCATTTATTTTGAGTTGTGAGGCTTTTTAGTTTACAAGCAGCTCTGTAACAAGAGTTACTCTTAGAACAGTCATTACAAATAGTCTTCTACAGCCAACAGCCATTGCTTTTGGCCATAGCACTCTTAGGAATCCCGATCTTGTGCGCTTAGTTAATACTTGGAATGGAGACTGCCAGGGAACACTAGGCGCTGTAAGCTTTTAAGCTTAAGGCTCCGATTGTGAAGATTGTAGCTACAGTCATTTAAACACAAGAGGAGATCAAAACTTTTTAAAAAATAAACAAATAAACAATAAATGAATAAAAAATAAACAAACAAATAAAAAAACAAACAAACAAAAAACACTGTACAGCCAGTCATTTATTTTGAGTTGTGAGGCTTTTTAGTTTACAAGCAGTTCTGTAACAAGAGTTACTCTTAGAACAGTCATTACAAATAGTCTTCTACAGCCAACAGCCATTGCTTTTGGCCATAGCACTCTTAGGAATCCCGATCTTGTGCGCTTAGTTAATACTTGGAATGGAGACTGCCAGGGAACACTAGGCGCTGTAAGCTTTTAAGCTTAAGGCTCCGATTGTGAAGATTGTAGCTACAGTCATTTAAACACAAGAGGAGATCAAAACTTTAAAAAAAATAAACAAATAAACAATAAATGAATAAAAAATAAACAAACAAATAAAAAAACAAACAAACAAAAAACACTGTACAGCCAGTCATTTATTTTGAGTTGTGAGGCTTTTTAGTTTACAAGCAGCTCTGTAACAAGAGTTACTCTTAGAACAGTCATTACAAATAGTCTTCTACAGCCAACAGCCATTGCTTTTGGCCATAGCACTCTTAGGAATCCCGATCTTGTGCGCTTAGTTAGTACTTGGAATGGAGACTGCCAGGGAACACTAGGCGCTGTAAGCTTTTAATCTTAAGGCTCCGATTGTGAAGATTGTAGCTACAGTCATTTAAACACAAGAGGAGATCAAAACTTTTTAAAAAATAAACAAATAAACAATAAATGAATAAAAAATAAACAAACAAATAAAAAAACAAACAAACAAAAAACACTGTACAGCCAGTCATTTATTTTGAGTTGTGAGGCTTTTTAGTTTACAAGCAGCTCTGTAACAAGAGTTACTCTTAGAACAGTCATTACAAATAGTCTTCTACAGCCAACAGCCATTGCTTTTGGCCATAGCACTCTTAGGAATCCCGATCTTGTGCGCTTAGTTAATACTTGGAATGGAGACTGCCAGGGAACACTAGGCGCTGTAAGCTTTTAAGCTTAAGGCTCCGATTGTGAAGATTGTAGCTACAGTCATTTAAACACAAGAGGAGATCAAAACTTTAAAAAAAATAAACAAATAAACAATAAATGAATAAAAAATAAACAAACAAATAAAAAAACAAACAAACAAAAAACATTGTACAGCCAGTTATTTATTTTGAGTTGTGGGGCTTTTTAGTTTACAAGCAGCTCTGTAACAAGAGTTACTCTTAGAACAGTCATTACAAATAGTCTTCTACAGCCAACAGCCATTGCTTTTGGCCATAGCACTCTTAGGAATCCCGATCTTGTGCGCTTAGTTAATACTTGGAATGGAGACTGCCAGGGAACACTAGGCGCTGTAAGCTTTTAAGCTTAAGGCTCCGATTGTGAAGATTGTAGCTACAGTCATTTAAACACAAGAGGAGATCAAAACTTTTTAAAAAATAAACAAATAAACAATAAATGAATAAAAAATAAACAAACAAATAAAAAAACAAACAAACAAAAAACACTGTACAGCCAGTCATTTATTTTGAGTTGTGAGGCTTTTTAGTTTACAAGCAGCTCTGTAACAAGAGTTACTCTTAGAACAGTCATTACAAATAGTCTTCTACAGCCAACAGCCATTGCTTTTGGCCATAGCACTCTTAGGAATCCCGATCTTGTGCGCTTAGTTAATACTTGGAATGGAGACTGCCAGGGAACACTAGGCGCTGTAAGCTTTTAAGCTTAAGGCTCCGTTTGTGAAGATTGTAGCTACAGTCATTTAAACACAAGAGGAGATCAAAACTTTTTAAAAAATAAACAAATAAACAATAAATGAATAAAAAATAAACAAACAAATAAAAAAACAAACAAACAAAAAACACTGTACAGCCAGTCATTTATTTTGAGTTGTGAGGCTTTTTAGTTTACAAGCAGCTCTGTAACAAGAGTTACTCTTAGAACAGTCATTACAAATAGTCTTCTACAGCCAACAGCCATTGCTTTTGGCCATAGCACTCTTAGGAATCCCGATCGTGTGCGCTTAGTTAGTACTTGGAATGGAGACTGCCAGGGAACACTAGGCGCTGTAAGCTTTTAAGCTTAAGGCTCCGATTGTGAAGATTGTGGCTACAGTCATTTAAACACAAGAGGAGATCAAAACTTTAAAAAAATAAACAAATAAACAATAAATGAATAAAAAATAAACAAACAAATAAAAAAACAAACAAACAAAAAACACTGTACACCCAGTCATTTATTTTGAGTTGTGAGGCTTTTTAGTTTACAAGCAGCTCTGTAACAAGAGTTACTCTTAGAACAGTCATTACAAATAGTCTTCTACAGCCAACAGCCATTGCTTTTGGCCATAGCACTCTTAGGAATCCCGATCGTGTGCGCTTAGTTAGTACTTGGAATGGAGACTGCCAGGGAACACTAGGCGCTGTAAGCTTTTAAGCTTAAGGCTCCGATTGTGAAGATTGTAGCTACAGTCATTTAAACACAAGAGGAGATCAAAACTTTAAAAAAAAAATAAACAAATAAACAATAAATGAATAAAAAATAAACAAACAAATAAAAAAACAAACAAACAAAAAACACTGTACAGCCAGTCATTTATTTTGAGTTGTGAGGCTTTTTAGTTTACAAGCAGCTCTGTAACAAGAGTTACTCTTAGAACAGTCATTACAAATAGTCTTCTACAGCCAACAGCCATTGCTTTTGGCCATGGCACTCTTAGGAATCCCGATCGTGTGCGCTTAGTTAGTACTTGGAATGGAGACTGCCAGGGAACACTAGGCGCTGTAAGCTTTTAAGCTTAAGGCTCCGATTGTGAAGATTGTGGCTACAGTCATTTAAACACAAGAGGAGATCAAAACTTTAAAAAAATAAACAAATAAACAATAAATGAATAAAAAATAAACAAACAAATAAAAAAACAAACAAACAAAAAACATTGTACAGCCAGTTATTTATTTTGAGTTGTGGGGCTTTTTAGTTTACAAGCAGCTCTGTAACAAGAGTTACTCTTAGAACAGTCATTACAAATAGTCTTCTACAGCCAACAGCCATTGCTTTTGGCCATAGCACTCTTAGGAATCCCGATCTTGTGCGCTTAGTTAATACTTGGAATGGAGACTGCCAGGGAACACTAGGCGCTGTAAGCTTTTAAGCTTAAGGCTCCGATTGTGAAGATTGTAGCTACAGTCATTTAAACACAAGAGGAGATCAAAACTTTAAAAAAAATAAACAAATAAACAATAAATGAATAAAAAATAAACAAACAAATAAAAAAACAAACAAACAAAAAACACTGTACAGCCAGTCATTTATTTTGAGTTGTGAGGCTTTTTAGTTTACAAGCAGCTCTGTAACAAGAGTTACTCTTAGAACAGTCATTACAAATAGTCTTCTACAGCCAACAGCCATTGCTTTTGGCCATAGCACTCTTAGGAATCCCGATCTTGTGCGCTTAGTTAATACTTGGAATGGAGACTGCCAGGGAACACTAGGCGCTGTAAGCTTTTAAGCTTAAGGCTCCGATTGTGAAGATTGTAGCTACAGTCATTTAAACACAAGAGGAGATCAAAACTTTTTAAAAAATAAACAAATAAACAATAAATGAATAAAAAATAAACAAACAAATAAAAAAACAAACAAACAAAAAACATTGTACAGCCAGTTATTTATTTTGAGTTGTGGGGCTTTTTAGTTTACAAGCAGCTCTGTAACAAGAGTTACTCTTAGAACAGTCATTACAAATAGTCTTCTACAGCCAACAGCCATTGCTTTTGGCCATAGCACTCTTAGGAATCCCGATCTTGTGCGCTTAGTTAATACTTGGAATGGAGACTGCCAGGGAACACTAGGCGCTGTAAGCTTTTAAGCTTAAGGCTCCGATTGTGAAGATTGTAGCTACAGTCATTTAAACACAAGAGGAGATCAAAACTTTTTAAAAAATAAACAATTAAACAATAAATGAATAAAAAATAAACAAACAAATAAAAAAACAAACAAACAAAAAACACTGTACAGCCAGTCATTTATTTTGAGTTGTGAGGCTTTTTAGTTTACAAGCAGCTCTGTAACAAGAGTTACTCTTAGAACAGTCATTACAAATAGTCTTCTACAGTCAACAGCCATTGCTTTTGGCCATAGCACTCTTAGGAATCCCGATCGTGTGCGCTTAGTTAGTACTTGGAATGGAGACTGCCAGGGAACACTAGGCGCTGTAAGCTTTTAAGCTTAAGGCTCCGATTGTGAAGATTGTGGCTACAGTCATTTAAACACAAGAGGAGATCAAAACTTAAAAAAAATAAACAAATAAACAATAAATGAATAAAAAATAAACAAACACATAAAAAAACAAACAAACAAAAAACATTGTACAGCCAGTTATTTATTTTGAGTTGTGAGGCTTTTTAGTTTACAAGCAGCTCTGTAACAAGAGTTACTCTTAGAACAGTCATTACAAATAGTCTTCTACAGCCAACAGCCATTGCTTTTGGCCATAGCACTCTTAGGAATCCCGATCTTGTGCGCTTAGTTAATACTTGGAATGGAGACTGCCAGGGAACACTAGGCGCTGTAAGCTTTTAAGCTTAAGGCTCCGATTGTGAAGATTGTAGCTACAGTCATTTAAACACAAGAGGAGATCAAAACTTTTTAAAAAATAAACAAATAAACAATAAATGAATAAAAAATAAACAAACAAATAAAAAAACAAACTAACAAAAAACACTGTACAGCCAGTCAATTATTTTGAGTTGTGAGGCTTTTTAGTTTACAAGCAGCTCTGTAACAAGAGTTACTCTTAGAACAGTCATTACAAATAGTCTTCTACAGCCAACAGCCATTGCTTTTGGCCATAGCACTCTTAGGAATCCCGATCGTGTGCGCTTAGTTAGTACTTGGAATGGAGACTGCCAGGGAACACTAGGCGCTGTAAGCTTTTAAGCTTAAGGCTCCGATTGTGAAGATTGTGGCTACAGTCATTTAAACACAAGAGGAGATCAAAACTTAAAAAAAATAAACAAATAAACAATAAATGAATAAAAAATAAACAAACACATAAAAAAACAAACAAACAAAAAACATTGTACAGCCAGTTATTTATTTTGAGTTGTGAGGCTTTTTAGTTTACAAGCAGCTCTGTAACAAGAGTTACTCTTAGAACAGTCATTACAAATAGTCTTCTACAGCCAACAGCCATTGCTTTTGGCCATAGCACTCTTAGGAATCCCGATCTTGTGCGCTTAGTTAATACTTGGAATGGAGACTGCCAGGGAACACTAGGCGCTGTAAGCTTTTAAGCTTAAGGCTCCGATTGTGAAGATTGTAGCTACAGTCATTTAAACACAAGAGGAGATCAAAACTTTTTAAAAAATAAACAAATAAACAATAAATGAATAAAAAATAAACAAACAAATAAAAAAACAAACTAACAAAAAACACTGTACAGCCAGTCATTTATTTTGAGTTGTGAGGCTTTTTAGTTTACAAGCAGCTCTGTAACAAGAGTTACTCTTAGAACAGTCATTACAAATAGTCTTCTACAGCCAACAGCCATTGCTTTTGGCCATAGCACTCTTAGGAATCCCGATCGTGTGCGCTTAGTTAATACTTGGAATGGAGACTGCCAGGGAACACTAGGCGCTGTAAGCTTTTAAGCTTAAGGCTCCGATTGTGAAGATTGTAGCTACAGTCATTTAAACACAAGAGGAGATCAAAACTTTTTAAAAAATAAACAAATAAACAATAAATGAATAAAAAATAAACAAACAAATAAAAAAACAAACTAACAAAAAACACTGTACAGCCAGTCATTTATTTTGAGTTGTGAGGCTTTTTAGTTTACAAGCAGCTCTGTAACAAGAGTTACTCTTAGAACAGTCATTACAAATAGTCTTCTACAGCCAACAGCCATTGCTTTTGGCCATAGCACTCTTAGGAATCCCGATCTTGTGCGCTTAGTTAATACTTGGAATGGAGACTGCCAGGGAACACTAGGCGCTGTAAGCTTTTAAGCTTAAGGCTCCGATTGTGAAGATTGTAGCTACAGTCATTTAAACACAAGAGGAGATCAAAACTTTTTAAAACATAAACAAATAAACAATAAATGAATAAAAAATAAACAAACAAATAAAAAAACAAACAAACAAAAAACACTGTACAGCCAGTCATTTATTTTGAGTTGTGAGGCTTTTTAGTTTACAAGCAGCTCTGTAACAAGAGTTACTCTTAGAACATTCATTACAAATAGTCTTCTACAGCCAACAGCCATTGCTTTTGGCCATAGCACTCTTAGGAATCCCGATCGTGTGCGCTTAGTTAGTACTTGGAATGGAGACTGCCAGGGAAAACTAGGCGCTGTAAGCTTTTAAGCTTAAGGCTCCGATTGTGAAGATTGTGGCTACAGTCATTTAAACACAAGAGGAGATCAAAACTTTAAAAAAATAAACAAATAAACAATAAATGAATAAAAAATAAACAAACAAATAAAAAAACAAACAAACAAAAAACATTGTACAGCCAGTTATTTATTTTGAGTTGTGAGGCTTTTTAGTTTACAAGCAGCTCTGTAACAAGAGTTACTCTTAGAACAGTCATTACAAATAGTCTTCTACAGCCAACAGCCATTGCTTTTGGCCATAGCACTCTTAGGAATCCCGATCTTGTGCGCTTAGTTAATACTTGGAATGGAGACTGCCAGGGAACACTAGGCGCTGTAAGCTTTTAAGCTTAAGGCTCCGATTGTGAAGATTGTAGCTACAGTCATTTAAACACAAGAGGAGATCAAAACTTTTTAAAACATAAACAAATAAACAATAAATGAATAAAAAATAAACAAACAAATAAAAAAACAAACAAACAAAAAACACTGTACAGCCAGTCATTTATTTTGAGTTGTGAGGCTTTTTAGTTTACAAGCAGCTCTGTAACAAGAGTTACTCTTAGAACATTCATTACAAATAGTCTTCTACAGCCAACAGCCATTGCTTTTGGCCATAGCACTCTTAGGAATCCCGATCGTTTGCGCTTAGTTAGTACTTGGAATGGAGACTGCCAGGGAAAACTAGGCGCTGTAAGCTTTTAAGCTTAAGGCTCCGATTGTGAAGATTGTGGCTACAGTCATTTAAACACAAGAGGAGATCAAAACTTTAAAAAAATAAACAAATAAACAATAAATGAATAAAAAATAAACAAACAAATAAAAAAACAAACAAACAAAAAACATTGTACAGCCAGTTATTTATTTTGAGTTGTGAGGCTTTTTAGTTTACAAGCAGCTCTGTAACAAGAGTTACTCTTAGAACAGTCATTACAAATAGTCTTCTACAGCCAACAGCCATTGCTTTTGGCCATAGCACTCTTAGGAATCCCGATCTTGTGCGCTTAGTTAATACTTGGAATGGAGACTGCCAGGGAACACTAGGCGCTGTAAGCTTTTAAGCTTAAGGCTCCGATTGTGAAGATTGTGGCTACAGTCATTTAAACACAAGAGGAGATCAAAACTTTAAAAAAATAAACAAATAAACAATAAATGAAAAAAAAATAAACAAACACATAAAAAAACAAACAAACAAAAAACATTGTACAGCCAGTTATTTATTTTGAGTTGTGAGGCTTTTTAGTTTACAAGCAGCTCTGTAACAAGAGTTACTCTTAGAACAGTCATTACAAATAGTCTTCTACAGCCAACAGCCATTGCTTTTGGCCATAGCACTCTTAGGAATCCCGATCTTGTGCGCTTAGTTAATACTTGGAATGGAGACTGCCAGGGAACACTAGGCGCTGTAAGCTTTTAAGCTTAAGGCTCCGATTGTGAAGATTGTAGCTACAGTCATTTAAACACAAGAGGAGATCAAAACTTTTTAAAACATAAACAAATAAACAATAAATGAATAAAAAATAAACAAACAAATAAAAAAACAAACTAACAAAAAACACTGTACAGCCAGTCATTTATTTTGAGTTGTGAGGCTTTTTAGTTTACAAGCAGCTCTGTAACAAGAGTTACTCTTAGAACATTCATTACAAATAGTCTTCTACAGCCAACAGCCATTGCTTTTGGCCATAGCACTCTTAGGAATCCCGATCGTGTGCGCTTAGTTAGTACTTGGAATGGAGACTGCCAGGGAAAACTAGGCGCTGTAAGCTTTTAAGCTTAAGGCTCCGATTGTGAAGATTGTGGCTACAGTCATTTAAACAGAAGAGGAGATCAAAACTTTAAAAAAATAAACAAATAAACAATAAATGAATAAAAAATAAACAAACAAATAAAAAAACAAACAAACAAAAAACATTGTACAGCCAGTTATTTATTTTGAGTTGTGAGGCTTTTTAGTTTACAAGCAGCTCTGTAACAAGAGTTACTCTTAGAACAGTCATTACAAATAGTCTTCTACAGCCAACAGCCATTGCTTTTGGCCATAGCACTCTTAGGAATCCCGATCTTGTGCGCTTAGTTAATACTTGGAATGGAGACTGCCAGGGAACACTAGGCGCTGTAAGCTTTTAAGCTTAAGGCTCCGATTGTGAAGATTGTAGCTACAGTCATTTAAACACAAGAGGAGATCAAAACTTTTTAAAACATAAACAAATAAACAATAAATGAATAAAAAATAAACAAACAAATAAAAAAACAAACAAACAAAAAACACTGTACAGCCAGTCATTTATTTTGAGTTGTGAGGCTTTTTAGTTTACAAGCAGCTCTGTAACAAGAGTTACTCTTAGAACATTCATTACAAATAGTCTTCTACAGCCAACAGCCATTGCTTTTGGCCATAGCACTCTTAGGAATCCCGATCGTGTGCGCTTAGTTAGTACTTGGAATGGAGACTGCCAGGGAAAACTAGGCGCTGTAAGCTTTTAAGCTTAAGGCTCCGATTGTGAAGATTGTGGCTACAGTCATTTAAACACAAGAGGAGATCAAAACTTTAAAAAAATAAACAAATAAACAATAAATGAATAAAAAATAAACAAACAAATAAAAAAACAAACAAACAAAAAACATTGTACAGCCAGTTATTTATTTTGAGTTGTGAGGCTTTTTAGTTTACAAGCAGCTCTGTAACAAGAGTTACTCTTAGAACAGTCATTACAAATAGTCTTCTACAGCCAACAGCCATTGCTTTTGGCCATAGCACTCTTAGGAATCCCGATCTTGTGCGCTTAGTTAATACTTGGAATGGAGACTGCCAGGGAACACTAGGCGCTGTAAGCTTTTAAGCTTAAGGCTCCGATTGTGAAGATTGTAGCTACAGTCATTTAAACACAAGAGGAGATCAAAACTTTTTAAAAAATAAACAAATAAACAATAAATGAATAAAAAATAAACAAACAAATAAAAAAAACAAACAAACAAAAAACACTTTACACCCAGTCATTTATTTTGAGTTGTGAGGCTTTTTAGTTTACAAGCAGCTCTGTAACAAGAGTTACTCTTAGAACAGTCATTACAAATAGTCTTCTACAGCCAACAGCCATTGCTTTTGGCCATAGCACTCTTAGGAATCCCGATCGTGTGCGCTTAGTTAGTACTTGGAATGGAGACTGCCAGGGAACACTAGGCGCTGTAAGCTTTTAAGCTTAAGGCTCCGATTGTGAAGATTGTAGTTACAGTCATTTAAACACAAGAGGAGATCAAAACTTTAAAAAAATAAACAAATAAACAATAAATGAATAAAAAATAAACAAACAAATAAAAAAACAAACAAACAAAAAACATTGTACAGCCAGTTATTTATTTTGAGTTGTGGGGCTTTTTAGTTTACAAGCAGCTCTGTAACAAGAGTTACTCTTAGAACAGTCATTACAAATAGTCTTCTACAGCCAACAGCCATTGCTTTTGGCCATAGCACTCTTAGGAATCCCGATCTTGTGCGCTTAGTTAATACTTGGAATGGAGACTGCCAGGGAACACTAGGCGCTGTAAGCTTTTAAGCTTAAGGCTCCGATTGTGAAGATTGTAGCTACAGTCATTTAAACACAAGAGGAGATCAAAACTTTTTAAAAAATAAACAAATAAACAATAAATGAATAAAAAATAAACAAACACATAAAAAAACAAACAAACAAAAAACATTGTACAGCCAGTTATTTATTTTGAGTTGTGAGGCTTTTTAGTTTACAAGCAGCTCTGTAACAAGAGTTACTCTTAGAACAGTCATTACAAATAGTCTTCTACAGCCAACAGCCATTGCTTTTGGCCATAGCACTCTTAGGAATCCCGATCTTGTGCGCTTAGTTAATACTTGGAATGGAGACTGCCAGGGAACACTAGGCGCTGTAAGCTTTTAAGCTTAAGGCTCCGATTGTGAAGATTGTAGCTACAGTCATTTAAACACAAGAGGAGATCAAAACTTTTTAAAAAATAAACAAATAAACAATAAATGAATAAAAAATAAACAAACAAATAAAAAAACAAACTAACAAAAAACACTGTACAGCCAGTCATTTATTTTGAGTTGTGAGGCTTTTTAGTTTACAAGCAGCTCTGTAACAAGAGTTACTCTTAGAACAGTCATTACAAATAGTCTTCTACAGCCAACAGCCATTGCTTTTGGCCATAGCACTCTTAGGAATCCCGATCGTGTGCGCTTAGTTAGTACTTGGAATGGAGACTGCCAGGGAACACTAGGCGCTGTAAGCTTTTAAGCTTAAGGCTCCGATTGTGAAGATTGTGGCTACAGTCATTTAAACAGAAGAGGAGATCAAAACTTTAAAAAAATAAACAAATAAACAATAAATGAATAAAAAATAAACAAACAAATAAAAAAACAAACAAACAAAAAACATTGTACAGCCAGTTATTTATTTTGAGTTGTGAGGCTTTTTAGTTTACAAGCAGCTCTGTAACAAGAGTTACTCTTAGAACAGTCATTACAAATAGTCTTCTACAGCCAACAGCCATTGCTTTTGGCCATAGCACTCTTAGGAATCCCGATCTTGTGCGCTTAGTTAATACTTGGAATGGAGACTGCCAGGGAACACTAGGCGCTGTAAGCTTTTAAGCTTAAGGCTCCGATTGTGAAGATTGTAGCTACAGTCATTTAAACACAAGAGGAGATCAAAACGTTTTAAAACATAAACAAATAAACAATAAATGAATAAAAAATAAACAAACAAATAAAAAAACAAACAAACAAAAAACACTGTACAGCCAGTCATTTATTTTGAGTTGTGAGGCTTTTTAGTTTACAAGCAGCTCTGTAACAAGAGTTACTCTTAGAACATTCATTACAAATAGTCTTCTACAGCCAACAGCCATTGCTTTTGGCCATAGCACTCTTAGGAATCCCGATCGTGTGCGCTTAGTTAGTACTTGGAATGGAGACTGCCAGGGAAAACTAGGCGCTGTAAGCTTTTAAGCTTAAGGCTCCGATTGTGAAGATTGTGGCTACAGTCATTTAAACACAAGAGGAGATCAAAACTTTAAAAAAATAAACAAATAAACAATAAATGAATAAAAAATAAACAAACAAATAAAAAAACAAACAAACAAAAAACATTGTACAGCCAGTTATTTATTTTGAGTTGTGAGGCTTTTTAGTTTACAAGCAGCTCTGTAACAAGAGTTACTCTTAGAACAGTCATTACAAATAGTCTTCTACAGCCAACAGCCATTGCTTTTGGCCTAAGCACTCTTAGGAATCCCGATCTTGTGCGCTTAGTTAATACTTGGAATGGAGACTGCCAGGGAACACTAGGCGCTGTAAGCTTTTAAGCTTAAGGCTCCGATTGTGAAGATTGTAGCTACAGTCATTTAAACACAAGAGGAGATCAAAACTTTTTAAAACATAAACAAATAAACAATAAATGAATAAAAAATAAACAAACAAATAAAAAAACAAACAAACAAAAAACACTGTACAGCCAGTCATTTATTTTGAGTTGTGAGGCTTTTTAGTTTACAAGCAGCTCTGTAACAAGAGTTACTCTTAGAACATTCATTACAAATAGTCTTCTACAGCCAACAGCCATTGCTTTTGGCCATAGCACTCTTAGGAATCCCGATCGTGTGCGCTTAGTTAGTACTTGGAATGGAGACTGCCAGGGAAAACTAGGCGCTGTAAGCTTTTAAGCTTAAGGCTCCGATTGTGAAGATTGTGGCTACAGTCATTTAAACACAAGAGGAGATCAAAACTTTAAAAAAATAAACAAATAAACAATAAATGAATAAAAAATAAACAAACAAATAAAAAAACAAACAAACAAAAAACATTGTACAGCCAGTTATTTATTTTGAGTTGTGAGGCTTTTTAGTTTACAAGCAGCTCTGTAACAAGAGTTACTCTTAGAACATTCATTACAAATAGTCTTCTACAGCCAACAGCCATTGCTTTTGGCCATAGCACTCTTAGGAATCCCGATCTTGTGCGCTTAGTTAATACTTGGAATGGAGACTGCCAGGGAACACTAGGCGATGTAAGCTTTTAAGCTTAAGGCTCCGATTGTGAAGATTGTAGCTACAGTCATTTAAACACAAGAGGAGATCAAAACTTTTTAAAAAATAAACAAATAAACAATAAATGAATAAAAAATAAACAAACTAATAAAAAAAAAAAAAAAACAAAAAACACTGTACAGCCAGTCATTTATTTTGAGTTGTGAGGCTTTTTAGTTTACAAGCAGCTCTGTAACAAGAGTTACTCTTAGAACAGTCATTACAAATAGTCTTCTACAGCCAACAGCCATTGCTTTTGGCCATAGCACTCTTAGGAATCCCGATCGTGTGCGCTTAGTTAGTACTTGGAATGGAGACTGCCAGGGAACACTAGGCGCTGTAAGCTTTTAAGCTTAAGGCTCCGATTGTGAAGATTGTAGCTACAGTCATTTAAACACAAGAGGAGATCAAAACTTTAAAAAAATAAACAAATAAACAATAAATGAATAAAAAATAAACAAACAAATAAAAAAACAAACAAACAAAAAACATTGTACAGCCAGTTATTTATTTTGAGTTGTGAGGCTTTTTAGTTTACAAGCAGCTCTGTAACAAGAGTTACTCTTAGAACAGTCATTACAAATAGTCTTCTACAGCCAACAGCCATTGCTTTTGGCCATAGCACTCTTAGGAATCCCGATCTTGTGCGCTTAGTTAATACTTGGAATGGAGACTGCCAGGGAACACTAGGCGCTGTAAGCTTTTAAGCTTAAGGCTCCGATTGTGAAGATTGTAGCTACAGTCATTTAAACACAAGAGGAGATCAAAACTTTTTAAAAAATAAACAAATAAACAATAAATGAATAAAAAATAAACAAACAAATAAAAAAACAAACAAACAAAAAACACTGTACAGCCAGTCATTTATTTTGAGTTGTGAGGCTTTTTAGTTTACAAGCAGCTCTGTAACAAGAGTTACTCTTAGAACAGTCATTACAAATAGTCTTCTACAGCCAACAGCCATTGCTTTTGGCCATAGCACTCTTAGGAATCCCGATCGTGTGCGCTTAGTTAGTACTTGGAATGGAGACTGCCAGGGAACACTAGGCGCTGTAAGCTTTTAAGCTTAAGGCTCCGATTCTGAAGATTGTGGCTACAGTCATTTAAACACAAGAGGAGATCAAAACTTTAAAAAAATAAACAAATAAACAATAAATGAATAAAAAATAAACAAACAAATAAAAAAACAAACAAACAAAAAACATTGTACAGCCAGTCATTTATTTTGAGTTGTGAGGCTTTTTAGTTTACAAGCAGCTCTGTAACAAGAGTTACTCTTAGAACAGTCATTACAAATAGTCTTCTACAGCCAACAGCCATTGCTTTTGGCCATAGCACTCTTAGGAATCCCGATCTTGTGCGCTTAGTTAATACTTGGAATGGAGACTGCCAGGGAACACTAGGCGCTGTAAGCTTTTAAGCTTAAGGCTCCGATTGTGAAGATTGTAGCTACAGTCATTTAAACACAAGAGGAGATCAAAACTTTTTAAAAAATAAACAAATAAACAATAAATGAATAAAAAATAAACAAACACATAAAAAAACAAACAAACAAAAAACATTGTACAGCCAGTTATTTATTTTGAGTTGTGAGGCTTTTTAGTTTACAAGCAGCTCTGTAACAAGAGTTACTCTTAGAACAGTCATTACAAATAGTCTTCTACAGCCAACAGCCATTGCTTTTGGCCATAGCACTCTTAGGAATCCCGATCTTGTGCGCTTAGTTAATACTTGGAATGGAGACTGCCAGGGAACACTAGGCGCTGTAAGCTTTTAAGCTTAAGGCTCCGATTGTGAAGATTGTAGCTACAGTCATTTAAACACAAGAGGAGATCAAAACTTTTTAAAAAATAAACAAATAAACAATAAATGAATAAAAAATAAACAAACAAATAAAAAAACAAACAAACAAAAAACACTGTACAGCCAGTCATTTATTTTGAGTTGTGAGGCTTTTTAGTTTACAAGCAGCTCTGTAACAAGAGTTACTCTTAGAACAGTCATTACAAATAGTCTTCTACAGCCAACAGCCATTGCTTTTGGCCATAGCACTCTTAGGAATCCCGATCGTGTGCGCTTAGTTAGTACTTGGAATGGAGACTGCCAGGGAACACTAGGCGCTGTAAGCTTTTAAGCTTAAGGCTCCGATTGTGAAGATTGTAGCTACAGTCATTTAAACACAAGAGGAGATCAAAACTTTAAAAAAATAAACAAATAAACAATAAATGAATAAAAAATAAACTAACAAATAAAAAAACAAACAAACAAAAAACATTGTACAGCCAGTTATTTATTTTGAGTTGTGAGGCTTTTTAGTTTACAAGCAGCTCTGTAACAAGAGTTACTCTTAGAACAGTCATTACAAATAGTCTTCTACAGCCAACAGCCATTGCTTTTGGCCATAGCACTCTTAGGAATCCCGATCTTGTGCGCTTAGTTAATACTTGGAATGGAGACTGCCAGGGAACACTAGGCGCTGTAAGCTTTTAAGCTTAAGGCTCCGATTGTGAAGATTGTAGCTACAGTCATTTAAACACAAGAGGAGATCAAAACTTTTTAAAAAATAAACAAATAAACAATAAATGAATAAAAAATAAACAAACAAATAAAAAAACAAACAAACAAAAAACACTGTACAGCCAGTCATTTATTTTGAGTTGTGAGGCTTTTTAGTTTACAAGCAGCTCTGTAACAAGAGTTACTCTTAGAACAGTCATTACAAATAGTCTTCTACAGCCAACAGCCATTGCTTTTGGCCATAGCACTCTTAGGAATCCCGATCGTGTGCGCTTAGTTAGTACTTGGAATGGAGACTGCCAGGGAACACTAGGCGCTGTAAGCTTTTAAGCTTAAGGCTCCGATTCTGAAGATTGTGGCTACAGTCATTTAAACACAAGAGGAGATCAAAACTTTAAAAAAATAAACAAATAAACAATAAATGAATAAAAAATAAACAAACAAATAAAAAAACAAACAAACAAAAAACATTGTACAGCCAGTCATTTATTTTGAGTTGTGAGGCTTTTTAGTTTACAAGCAGCTCTGTAACAAGAGTTACTCTTAGAACAGTCATTACAAATAGTCTTCTACAGCCAACAGCCATTGCTTTTGGCCATAGCACTCTTAGGAATCCCGATCTTGTGCGCTTAGTTAATACTTGGAATGGAGACTGCCAGGGAACACTAGGCGCTGTAAGCTTTTAAGCTTAAGGCTCCGATTGTGAAGATTGTAGCTACAGTCATTTAAACACAAGAGGAGATCAAAACTTTTTAAAAAATAAACAAATAAACAATAAATGAATAAAAAATAAACAAACACATAAAAAAACAAACAAACAAAAAACATTGTACAGCCAGTTATTTATTTTGAGTTGTGAGGCTTTTTAGTTTACAAGCAGCTCTGTAACAAGAGTTACTCTTAGAACAGTCATTACAAATAGTCTTCTACAGCCAACAGCCATTGCTTTTGGCCATAGCACTCTTAGGAATCCCGATCTTGTGCGCTTAGTTAATACTTGGAATGGAGACTGCCAGGGAACACTAGGCGCTGTAAGCTTTTAAGCTTAAGGCTCCGATTGTGAAGATTGTAGCTACAGTCATTTAAACACAAGAGGAGATCAAAACTTTTTAAAAAATAAACAAATAAACAATAAATGAATAAAAAATAAACAAACAAATAAAAAAACAAACTAACAAAAAACACTGTACAGCCAGTCATTTATTTTGAGTTGTGAGGCTTTTTAGTTTACAAGCAGCTCTGTAACAAGAGTTACTCTTAGAACAGTCATTACAAATAGTCTTCTACAGCCAACAGCCATTGCTTTTGGCCATAGCACTCTTAGGAATCCCGATCGTGTGCGCTTAGTTAGTACTTGGAATGGAGACTGCCAGGGAACACTAGGCGCTGTAAGCTTTTAAGCTTAAGGCTCCGATTGTGAAGATTGTGGCTACAGTCATTTAAACAGAAGAGGAGATCAAAACTTTAAAAAAATAAACAAATAAACAATAAATGAATAAAAAATAAACAAACAAATAAAAAAACAAACAAACAAAAAACATTGTACAGCCAGTTATTTATTTTGAGTTGTGAGGCTTTTTAGTTTACAAGCAGCTCTGTAACAAGAGTTACTCTTAGAACAGTCATTACAAATAGTCTTCTACAGCCAACAGCCATTGCTTTTGGCCATAGCACTCTTAGGAATCCCGATCTTGTGCGCTTAGTTAATACTTGGAATGGAGACTGCCAGGGAACACTAGGCGCTGTAAGCTTTTAAGCTTAAGGCTCCGATTGTGAAGATTGTAGCTACAGTCATTTAAACACAAGAGGAGATCAAAACGTTTTAAAACATAAACAAATAAACAATAAATGAATAAAAAATAAACAAACAAATAAAAAAACAAACAAACAAAAAACACTGTACAGCCAGTCATTTATTTTGAGTTGTGAGGCTTTTTAGTTTACAAGCAGCTCTGTAACAAGAGTTACTCTTAGAACATTCATTACAAATAGTCTTCTACAGCCAACAGCCATTGCTTTTGGCCATAGCACTCTTAGGAATCCCGATCGTGTGCGCTTAGTTAGTACTTGGAATGGAGACTGCCAGGGAAAACTAGGCGCTGTAAGCTTTTAAGCTTAAGGCTCCGATTGTGAAGATTGTGGCTACAGTCATTTAAACACAAGAGGAGATCAAAACTTTAAAAAAATAAACAAATAAACAATAAATGAATAAAAAATAAACAAACAAATAAAAAAACAAACAAACAAAAAACATTGTACAGCCAGTTATTTATTTTGAGTTGTGAGGCTTTTTAGTTTACAAGCAGCTCTGTAACAAGAGTTACTCTTAGAACAGTCATTACAAATAGTCTTCTACAGCCAACAGCCATTGCTTTTGGCCATAGCACTCTTAGGAATCCCGATCTTGTGCGCTTAGTTAATACTTGGAATGGAGACTGCCAGGGAACACTAGGCGCTGTAAGCTTTTAAGCTTAAGGCTCCGATTGTGAAGATTGTAGCTACAGTCATTTAAACACAAGAGGAGATCAAAACTTTTTAAAACATAAACAAATAAACAATAAATGAATAAAAAATAAACAAACAAATAAAAAAACAAACAAACAAAAAACACTGTACAGCCAGTCATTTATTTTGAGTTGTGAGGCTTTTTAGTTTACAAGCAGCTCTGTAACAAGAGTTACTCTTAGAACATTCATTACAAATAGTCTTCTACAGCCAACAGCCATTGCTTTTGGCCATAGCACTCTTAGGAATCCCGATCGTGTGCGCTTAGTTAATACTTGGAATGGAGACTGCCAGGGAAAACTAGGCGCTGTAAGCTTTTAAGCTTAAGGCTCCGATTGTGAAGATTGTGGCTACAGTCATTTAAACACAAGAGGAGATCAAAACTTTAAAAAAATAAACAAATAAACAATAAATGAATAAAAAATAAACAAACAAATAAAAAAACAAACAAACAAAAAACATTGTACAGCCAGTTATTTATTTTGAGTTGTGAGGCTTTTTAGTTTACAAGCAGCTCTGTAACAAGAGTTACTCTTAGAACATTCATTACAAATAGTCTTCTACAGCCAACAGCCATTGCTTTTGGCCATAGCACTCTTAGGAATCCCGATCTTGTGCGCTTAGTTAATACTTGGAATGGAGACTGCCAGGGAACACTAGGCGATGTAAGCTTTTAAGCTTAAGGCTCCGATTGTGAAGATTGTAGCTACAGTCATTTAAACACAAGAGGAGATCAAAACTTTTTAAAAAATAAACAAATAAACAATAAATGAATAAAAAATAAACAAACTAATAAAAAAAAAAACAAACAAAAAACACTGTACAGCCAGTCATTTATTTTGAGTTGTGAGGCTTTTTAGTTTACAAGCAGCTCTGTAACAAGAGTTACTCTTAGAACAGTCATTACAAATAGTCTTCTACAGCCAACAGCCATTGCTTTTGGCCATAGCACTCTTAGGAATCCCGATCGTGTGCGCTTAGTTAGTACTTGGAATGGAGACTGCCAGGGAACACTAGGCGCTGTAAGCTTTTAAGCTTAAGGCTCCGATTGTGAAGATTGTAGCTACAGTCATTTAAACACAAGAGGAGATCAAAACTTTAAAAAAATAAACAAATAAACAATAAATGAATAAAAAATAAACAAACAAATAAAAAAACAAACAAACAAAAAACATTGTACAGCCAGTTATTTATTTTGAGTTGTGAGGCTTTTTAGTTTACAAGCAGCTCTGTAACAAGAGTTACTCTTAGAACAGTCATTACAAATAGTCTTCTACAGCCAACAGCCATTGCTTTTGGCCATAGCACTCTTAGGAATCCCGATCTTGTGCGCTTAGTTAATACTTGGAATGGAGACTGCCAGGGAACACTAGGCGCTGTAAGCTTTTAAGCTTAAGGCTCCGATTGTGAAGATTGTAGCTACAGTCATTTAAACACAAGAGGAGATCAAAACTTTTTAAAAAATAAACAAATAAACAATAAATGAATAAAAAATAAACAAACAAATAAAAAAACAAACAAACAAAAAACACTGTACAGCCAGTCATTTATTTTGAGTTGTGAGGCTTTTTAGTTTACAAGCAGCTCTGTAACAAGAGTTACTCTTAGAACAGTCATTACAAATAGTCTTCTACAGCCAACAGCCATTGCTTTTGGCCATAGCACTCTTAGGAATCCCGATCGTGTGCGCTTAGTTAGTACTTGGAATGGAGACTGCCAGGGAACACTAGGCGCTGTAAGCTTTTAAGCTTAAGGCTCCGATTCTGAAGATTGTGGCTACAGTCATTTAAACACAAGAGGAGATCAAAACTTTAAAAAAATAAACAAATAAACAATAAATGAATAAAAAATAAACAAACAAATAAAAAAACAAACAAACAAAAAACATTGTACAGCCAGTCATTTATTTTGAGTTGTGAGGCTTTTTAGTTTACAAGCAGCTCTGTAACAAGAGTTACTCTTAGAACAGTCATTACAAATAGTCTTCTACAGCCAACAGCCATTGCTTTTGGCCATAGCACTCTTAGGAATCCCGATCTTGTGCGCTTAGTTAATACTTGGAATGGAGACTGCCAGGGAACACTAGGCGCTGTAAGCTTTTAAGCTTAAGGCTCCGATTGTGAAGATTGTAGCTACAGTCATTTAAACACAAGAGGAGATCAAAACTTTTTAAAAAATAAACAAATAAACAATAAATGAATAAAAAATAAACAAACAAATAAAAAAACAAACAAACAAAAAACACTGTACAGCCAGTCATTTATTTTGAGTTGTGAGGCTTTTTAGTTTACAAGCAGCTCTGTAACAAGAGTTACTCTTAGAACAGTCATTACAAATAGTCTTCTACAGCCAACAGCCATTGCTTTTGGCCATAGCACTCTTAGGAATCCCGATCTTGTGCGCTTAGTTAATACTTGGAATGGAGACTGCCAGGGAACACTAGGCGCTGTAAGCTTTTAAGCTTAAGGCTCCGATTGTGAAGATTGTTGCTACAGTCATTTAAACACAAGAGGAGATCAAAACTTTTTAAAAAATAAACAAATAAACAATAAATGAATAAAAAATAAACAAACAAATAAAAAAACAAACAAACAAAAAACACTGTACAGCCAGTCATTTATTTTGAGTTGTGAGGCTTTTTAGTTTACAAGCAGCTCTGTAACAAGAGTTACTCTTAGAACAGTCATTACAAATAGTCTTCTACAGCCAACAGCCATTGCTTTTGGCCATAGCACTCTTAGGAATCCCGATCGTGTGCGCTTAGTTAGTACTTGGAATGGAGACTGCCAGGGAACACTAGGCGCTGTAAGCTTTTAAGCTTAAGGCTCCGATTGTGAAGATTGTGGCTACAGTCATTTAAACACAAGAGGAGATCAAAACTTTAAAAAAAATAAACAAATAAACAATAAATGAATAAAAAATAAACAAACAAATAAAAAAACAAACAAACAAAAAACACTGTACAGCCAGTCATTTATTTTGAGTTGTGAGACTTTTTAGTTTACAAGCAGCTCTGTAACAAGAGTTACTCTTAGAACAGTCATTACAAATAGTCTTCTACAGCCAACAGCCATTGCTTTTGGCCATAGCACTCTTAGGAATCCCGATCGTGTGCGCTTAGTTAGTACTTGGAATGGAGACTGCCAGGGAACACTAGGCGCTGTAAGCTTTTAAGCTTAAGGCTCCGATTGTGAAGATTGTGGCTACAGTCATTTAAACACAAGAGGAGATCAAAACTTTAAAAAAAATAAACAAATAAACAATAAATGAATAAAAAATAAACAAACAAATAAAAAAACAAACAAACAAAAAACACTGTACAGCCAGTCATTTATTTTGAGTTGTGAGACTTTTTAGTTTACAAGCAGCTCTGTAACAAGAGTTACTCTTAGAACAGTCATTACAAATAGTCTTCTACAGCCAACAGCCATTGCTTTTGGCCATAGCACTCTTAGGAATCCCGATCGTGTGCGCTTAGTTAATACTTGGAATGGAGACTGCCAGGGAACACTAGGCGATGTAAGCTTTTAAGCTTAAGGCTCCGATTGTGAAGATTGTAGCTACAGTCATTTAAACACAAGAGGAGATCAAAACTTGTTAAAAAATAAACAAATAAACAATAAATGAATAAAAAATAAACAAACAAATAAAAAATCAAACAAACAAAAAACACTGTACAGCCAGTCATTTATTTTGAGTTGTGAGGCTTTTTAGTTTACAAGCAGCTCTGTAACAAGAGTTACTCTTAGAACAGTCATTACAAATAGTCTTCTACAGCCAACAGCCATTGCTTTTGGCCATAGCACTCTTAGGAATCCCGATCGTGTTCGCTTAGTTAGTACTTGGAATGGAGACTGCCAGGGAACACTAGGCGCTGTAAGCTTTTAAGCTTAAGGCTCCGATTGTGAAGATTGTAGCTACAGTCATTTAAACACAAGAGGAGATCAAAACTTTTTAAAAAATAAACAAATAAACAATAAATGAATAAAAATAAACAAACAAATAAAAAAACAAACAAACAAAAAACACTGTACAGCCAGTCATTTATTTTGAGTTGTGAGGCTTTTTAGTTTACAAGCAGTTCTGTAACAAGAGTTACTCTTAGAACAGTCATTACAAATAGTCTTCTACAGCCAACAGCCATTGCTTTTGGCCATAGCACTCTTAGGAATCCCGATCTTGTGCGCTTAGTTAATACTTGGAATGGAGACTGCCAGGGAACACTAGGCGCTGTAAGCTTTTAAGCTTAAGGCTCCGATTGTGAAGATTGTAGCTACAGTCATTTAAACACAAGAGGAGATCAAAACTTTAAAAAAAATAAACAAATAAACAATAAATGAATAAAAAATAAACAAACAAATAAAAAAACAAACAAACAAAAAACACTGTACAGCCAGTCATTTATTTTGAGTTGTGAGGCTTTTTAGTTTACAAGCAGCTCTGTAACAAGAGTTACTCTTAGAACAGTCATTACAAATAGTCTTCTACAGCCAACAGCCATTGCTTTTGGCCATAGCACTCTTAGGAATCCCGATCGTGTGCGCTTAGTTAGTACTTGGAATGGAGACTGCCAGGGAACACTAGGCGCTGTAAGCTTTTAAGCTTAAGGCTCCGATTGTGAAGATTGTGGCTACAGTCATTTAAACACAAGAGGAGATCAAAACTTTAAAAAAATAAACAAATAAACAATAAATGAATAAAAAATAAACAAACAAATAAAAAAACAAACAAACAAAAAACACTGTACAGCCAGTCATTTATTTTGAGTTGTGAGGCTTTTTAGTTTACAAGCAGCTCTGTAACAAGAGTTACTCTTAGAACAGTCATTACAAATAGTCTTCTACAGCCAACAGCCATTGCTTTTGGCCATAGCACTCTTAGGAATCCCGATCTTGTGCGCTTAGTTAATACTTGGAATGGAGACTGCCAGGGAACACTAGGCGATGTAAGCTTTTAAGCTTAAGGCTCCGATTGTGAAGATTGTAGCTACAGTCATTTAAACACAAGAGGAGATCAAAACTTGTTAAAAAATAAACAAATAAACAATAAATGAATAAAAAATAAACAAACAAATAAAAAAACAAACAAACAAAAAACACTGTACAGCCAGTCATTTATTTTGAGTTGTGAGGCTTTTTAGTTTACAAGCAGCTCTGTAACAAGAGTTACTCTTAGAACAGTCATTACAAATAGTCTTCTACAGCCAACAGCCATTGCTTTTGGCCATAGCACTCTTAGGAATCCCGATCGTGTGCGCTTAGTTAGTACTTGGAATGGAGACTGCCAGGGAACACTAGGCGCTGTAAGCTTTTAAGCTTAAGGCTCCGATTGTGAAGATTGTGGCTACAGTCATTTAAACACAAGAGGAGATCAAAACTTTAAAAAAATAAACAAATAAACAATAAATGAATAAAAAATAAACAAACAAATAAAAAAACAAACAAACAAAAAACATTGTACAGCCAGTCATTTATTTTGAGTTGTGAGGCTTTTTAGTTTACAAGCAGCTCTGTAACAAGAGTTACTCTTAGAACAGTCATTACAAATAGTCTTCTACAGCCAACAGCCATTGCTTTTGGCCATAGCACTCTTAGGAATCCCGATCGTGTGCGCTTAGTTAGTACTTGGAATGGAGACTGCCAGGGAACACTAGGCGCTGTAAGCTTTTAAGCTTAAGGCTCCGATTGTGAAGATTGTAGCTACAGTCATTTAAACACAAGAGGAGATCAAAACTTTAAAAAAAATAAACAAATAAACAATAAATGAATAAAAAATAAACAAACAAATAAAAAAACAAACAAACAAAAAACATTGTACAGCCAGTTATTTATTTTGAGTTGTGAGGCTTTTTAGTTTACAAGCAGCTCTGTAACAAGAGTTACTCTTAGAACAGTCATTACAAATAGTCTTCTACAGCCAACAGCCATTGCTTTTGGCCATAGCACTCTTAGGAATCCCGATCTTGTGCGCTTAGTTAATACTTGGAATGGAGACTGCCAGGGAACACTAGGCGCTGTAAGCTTTTAAGCTTAAGGCTCCGATTGTGAAGATTGTAGCTACAGTCATTTAAACACAAGAGGAGATCAAAACTTTTTAAAAAATAAACAAATAAACAATAAATGAATAAAAAATAAACAAACAAATAAAAAAACAAACAAACAAAAAACACTGTACAGCCAGTCATTTATTTTGAGTTGTGAGGCTTTTTAGTTTACAAGCAGTTCTGTAACAAGAGTTACTCTTAGAACAGTCATTACAAATAGTCTTCTACAGCCAACAGCCATTGCTTTTGGCCATAGCACTCTTAGGAATCCCGATCTTGTGCGCTTAGTTAATACTTGGAATGGAGACTGCCAGGGAACACTAGGCGCTGTAAGCTTTTAAGCTTAAGGCTCCGATTGTGAAGATTGTAGCTACAGTCATTTAAACACAAGAGGAGATCAAAGCTTTTAAAAAAATAAACAAATAAACAATAAATGAATAAAAAATAAACAAACAAATAAAAAAACAAACAAACAAAAAACACTGTACAGCCAGTCATTTATTTTGAGTTGTGAGGCTTTTTAGTTTACAAGCAGCTCTGTAACAAGAGTTACTCTTAGAACATTCATTACAAATAGTCTTCTACAGCCAACAGCCATTGCTTTTGGCCATAGCACTCTTAGGAATCCCGATCGTGTGCGCTTAGTTAGTACTTGGAATGGAGACTGCCAGGGAACACTAGGCGCTGTAAGCTTTTAAGCTTAAGGCTCCGATTGTGAAGATTGTGGCTACAGTCATTTAAACACAAGAGGAGATCAAAACTTTAAAAAAATAAACAAATAAACAATAAATGAATAAAAAATAAACAAACAAATAAAAAAACAAACAAACAAAAAACATTGTACAGCCAGTTATTTATTTTGAGTTGTGGGGCTTTTTAGTTTACAAGCAGCTCTGTAACAAGAGTTACTCTTAGAACAGTCATTACAAATAGTCTTCTACAGCCAACAGCCATTGCTTTTGGCCATAGCACTCTTAGGAATCCCGATCGTGTGCGCTTAGTTAGTACTTGGAATGGAGACTGCCAGGGAACACTAGGCGCTGTAAGCTTTTAAGCTTAAGGCTCCGATTGTGAAGATTGTGGCTACAGTCATTTAAACACAAGAGGAGATCAAAACTTTAAAAAAATAAACAAATAAACAATAAATGAATAAAAAATAAACAAACAAATAAAAAAACAAACAAACAAAAAACACTGTACACCCAGTCATTTATTTTGAGTTGTGAGGCTTTTTAGTTTACAAGCAGCTCTGTAACAAGAGTTACTCTTAGAACAGTCATTACAAATAGTCTTCTACAGCCAACAGCCATTGCTTTTGGCCATAGCACTCTTAGGAATCCCGATCGTGTGCGCTTAGTTAGTACTTGGAATGGAGACTGCCAGGGAACACTAGGCGCTGTAAGCTTTTAAGCTTAAGGCTCCGATTGTGAAGATTGTAGCTACAGTCATTTAAACACAAGAGGAGATCAAAACTTTAAAAAAAAATAAACAAATAAACAATAAATGAATAAAAAATAAACAAACAAATAAAAAAACAAACAAACAAAAAACACTGTACAGCCAGTCATTTATTTTGAGTTGTGAGGCTTTTTAGTTTACAAGCAGCTCTGTAACAAGAGTTACTCTTAGAACAGTCATTACAAATAGTCTTCTACAGCCAACAGCCATTGCTTTTGGCCATGGCACTCTTAGGAATCCTGATCGTGTGCGCTTAGTTAGTACTTGGAATGGAGACTGCCAGGGAACACTAGGCGCTGTAAGCTTTTAAGCTTAAGGCTCTGATTGTGAAGATTGTGGCTACAGTCATTTAAACACAAGAGGAGATCAAAACTTTAAAAAAATAAACAAATAAACAATAAATGAATAAAAAATAAACAAACAAATAAAAAAACAAACAAACAAAAAACATTGTACAGCCAGTTATTTATTTTGAGTTGTGAGGCTTTTTAGTTTACAAGCAGCTCTGTAACAAGAGTTACTCTTAGAACAGTCATTACAAATAGTCTTCTACAGCCAACAGCCATTGCTTTTGGCCATAGCACTCTTAGGAATCCCGATCTTGTGCGCTTAGTTAATACTTGGAATGGAGACTGCCAGGGAACACTAGGCGCTGTAAGCTTTTAAGCTTAAGGCTCCGATTGTGAAGATTGTAGCTACAGTCATTTAAACACAAGAGGAGATCAAAACTTTAAAAAAAATAAACAATTAAACAATAAATGAATAAAAAATAAACAAACAAATAAAAAAACAAACAAACAAAAAACACTGTACAGCCAGTCATTTATTTTGAGTTGTGAGGCTTTTTAGTTTACAAGCAGCTCTGTAACAAGAGTTACTCTTAGAACAGTCATTACAAATAGTCTTCTACAGCCAACAGCCATTGCTTTTGGCCATAGCACTCTTAGGAATCCCGATCGTGTGCGCTTAGTTAGTACTTGGAATGGAGACTGCCAGGGAACACTAGGCGCTGTAAGCTTTTAAGCTTAAGGCTCCGATTGTGAAGATTGTGGCTACAGTCATTTAAACACAAGAGGAGATCAAAACTTAAAAAAAATAAACAAATAAACAATAAATGAATAAAAAATAAACAAACACATAAAAAAACAAACAAACAAAAAACATTGTACAGCCAGTTATTTATTTTGAGTTGTGAGGCTTTTTAGTTTACAAGCAGCTCTGTAACAAGAGTTACTCTTAGAACAGTCATTACAAATAGTCTTCTACAGCCAACAGCCATTGCTTTTGGCCATAGCACTCTTAGGAATCCCGATCTTGTGCGCTTAGTTAATACTTGGAATGGAGACTGCCAGGGAACACTAGGCGCTGTAAGCTTTTAAGCTTAAGGCTCCGATTGTGAAGATTGTAGCTACAGTCATTTAAACACAAGAGGAGATCAAAACTTTTTAAAAAATAAACAAATAAACAATAAATGAATAAAAAATAAACAAACAAATAAAAAAACAAACTAACAAAAAACACTGTACAGCCAGTCAATTATTTTGAGTTGTGAGGCTTTTTAGTTTACAAGCAGCTCTGTAACAAGAGTTACTCTTAGAACAGTCATTACAAATAGTCTTCTACAGCCAACAGCCATTGCTTTTGGCCATAGCACTCTTAGGAATCCCGATCGTGTGCGCTTAGTTAGTACTTGGAATGGAGACTGCCAGGGAACACTAGGCGCTGTAAGCTTTTAAGCTTAAGGCTCCGATTGTGAAGATTGTGGCTACAGTCATTTAAACACAAGAGGAGATCAAAACTTAAAAAAAATAAACAAATAAACAATAAATGAATAAAAAATAAACAAACACATAAAAAAACAAACAAACAAAAAACATTGTACAGCCAGTTATTTATTTTGAGTTGTGAGGCTTTTTAGTTTACAAGCAGCTCTGTAACAAGAGTTACTCTTAGAACAGTCATTACAAATAGTCTTCTACAGCCAACAGCCATTGCTTTTGGCCATAGCACTCTTAGGAATCCCGATCTTGTGCGCTTAGTTAATACTTGGAATGGAGACTGCCAGGGAACACTAGGCGCTGTAAGCTTTTAAGCTTAAGGCTCCGATTGTGAAGATTGTAGCTACAGTCATTTAAACACAAGAGGAGATCAAAACTTTTTTAAAAATAAACAAATAAACAATAAATGAATAAAAAATAAACAAACAAATAAAAAAACAAACTAACAAAAAACACTGTACAGCCAGTCATTTATTTTGAGTTGTGAGGCTTTTTAGTTTACAAGCAGCTCTGTAACAAGAGTTACTCTTAGAACAGTCATTACAAATAGTCTTCTACAGCCAACAGCCATTGCTTTTGGCCATAGCACTCTTAGGAATCCCGATCGTGTGCGCTTAGTTAGTACTTGGAATGGAGACTGCCAGGGAACACTAGGCGCTGTAAGCTTTTAAGCTTAAGGCTCCGATTGTGAAGATTGTGGCTACAGTCATTTAAACAGAAGAGGAGATCAAAACTTTAAAAAAATAAACAAATAAACAATAAATGAATAAAAAATAAACAAACAAATAAAAAAACAAACGAACAAAAAACATTGTACAGCCAGTTATTTATTTTGAGTTGTGAGGCTTTTTAGTTTTCAAGCAGCTCTGTAACAAGAGTTACTCTTAGAACAGTCATTACAAATAGTCTTCTACAGCCAACAGCCATTGCTTTTGGCCATAGCACTCTTAGGAATCCCGATCTTGTGCGCTTAGTTAATACTTGGAATGGAGACTGCCAGGGAACACTAGGCGCTGTAAGCTTTTAAGCTTAAGGCTCCGATTGTGAAGATTGTAGCTACAGTCATTTAAACACAAGAGGAGATCAAAACTTTTTAAAACATAAACAAATAAACAATAAATGAATAAAAAATAAACAAACAAATAAAAAAACAAACAAACAAAAAACACTGTACAGCCAGTCATTTATTTTGAGTTGTGAGGCTTTTTAGTTTACAAGCAGCTCTGTAACAAGAGTTACTCTTAGAACATTCATTACAAATAGTCTTCTACAGCCAACAGCCATTGCTTTTGGCCATAGCACTCTTAGGAATCCCGATCGTGTGCGCTTAGTTAGTACTTGGAATGGAGACTGCCAGGGAAAACTAGGCGCTGTAAGCTTTTAAGCTTAAGGCTCCGATTGTGAAGATTGTGGCTACAGTCATTTAAACACAAGAGGAGATCAAAACTTTAAAAAAATAAACAAATAAACAATAAATGAATAAAAAATAAACAAACAAATAAAAAAACAAACAAACAAAAAACATTGTACAGCCAGTTATTTATTTTGAGTTGTGAGGCTTTTTAGTTTACAAGCAGCTCTGTAACAAGAGTTACTCTTAGAACAGTCATTACAAATAGTCTTCTACAGCCAACAGCCATTGCTTTTGGCCATAGCACTCTTAGGAATCCCGATCTTGTGCGCTTAGTTAATACTTGGAATGGAGACTGCCAGGGAACACTAGGCGCTGTAAGCTTTTAAGCTTAAGGCTCCGATTGTGAAGATTGTAGCTACAGTCATTTAAACACAAGAGGAGATCAAAACTTTTTAAAACATAAACAAATAAACAATAAATGAATAAAAAATAAACAAACAAATAAAAAAACAAACAAACAAAAAACACTGTACAGCCAGTCATTTATTTTTAGTTGTGAGGCTTTTTAGTTTACAAGCAGCTCTGTAACAAGAGTTACTCTTTGAACACTCATTACAAATAGTCTTCTACAGCCAACAGCCATTGCTTTTGGCCATAGCACTCTTAGGAATCCCGATCGTGTGCGCTTAGTTAGTACTTGGAATGGAGACTGCCAGGGAAAACTAGGCGCTGTAAGCTTTTAAGCTTAAGGCTCCGATTGTGAAGATTGTGGCTACAGTCATTTAAACACAAGAGGAGATCAAAACTTTAAAAAAATAAACAAATAAACAATAAATGAATAAAAAATAAACAAACAAATAAAAAAACAAACAAACAAAAAACATTGTACAGCCAGTTATTTATTTTGAGTTGTGAGGCTTTTTAGTTTACAAGCAGCTCTGTAACAAGAGTTACTCTTAGAACAGTCATTACAAATAGTCTTCTACAGCCAACAGCCATTGCTTTTGGCCATAGCACTCTTAGGAATCCCGATCTTGTGCGCTTAGTTAATACTTGGAATGGAGACTGCCAGGGAACACTAGGCGCTGTAAGCTTTTAAGCTTAAGGCTCCGATTGTGAAGATTGTAGCTACAGTCATTTAAACACAAGAGGAGATCAAAACTTTTTAAAAAATAAACAAATAAACAATAAATGAATAAAAAATAAACAAACAAATAAAAAAACAAACTAACAAAAAACACTGTACAGCCAGTCATTTATTTTGAGTTGTGAGGCTTTTTAGTTTACAAGCAGCTCTGTAACAAGAGTTACTCTTAGAACAGTCATTACAAATAGTCTTCTACAGCCAACAGCCATTGCTTTTGGCCATAGCACTCTTAGGAATCCCGATCGTGTGCGCTTAGTTAATACTTGGAATGGAGACTGCCAGGGAACACTAGGCGCTGTAAGCTTTTAAGCTTAAGGCTCCGATTGTGAAGATTGTAGCTACAGTCATTTAAACACAAGAGGAGATCAAAACTTTTTAAAAAATAAACAAATAAACAATAAATGAATAAAAAATAAACAAACAAATAAAAAAACAAACAAACAAAAAACACTGTACAGCCAGTCATTTATTTTGAGTTGTGAGGCTTTTTAGTTTACAAGCAGCTCTGTAACAAGAGTTACTCTTAGAACAGTCATTACAAATAGTCTTCTACAGCCAACAGCCATTGCTTTTGGCCATAGCACTCTTAGGAATCCCGATCGTGTGCGCTTAGTTAGTACTTGGAATGGAGACTGCCAGGGAACACTAGGCGCTGTAAGCTTTTAAGCTTAAGGCTCCGATTGTGAAGATTGTGGCTACAGTCATTTAAACACAAGAGGAGATCAACACTTTAAAAAAATAAACAAATAAACAATAAATGAATAAAAAATAAACAAACAAATAAAAAAACAAACAAACAAAAAACATTGTACAGCCAGTTATTTATTTTGAGTTGTGGGGCTTTTTAGTTTACAAGCAGCTCTGTAACAAGAGTTACTCTTAGAACAGTCATTACAAATAGTCTTCTACAGCCAACAGCCATTGCTTTTGGCCATAGCACTCTTAGGAATCCCGATCTTGTGCGCTTAGTTAATACTTGGAATGGAGACTGCCAGGGAACACTAGGCGCTGTAAGCTTTTAAGCTTAAGGCTCCGATTGTGAAGATTGTAGCTACAGTCATTTAAACACAAGAGGAGATCAAAACTTTTTAAAACATAAACAAATAAACAATAAATGAATAAAAAATAAACAAACAAATAAAAAAACAAACAAACAAAAAACACTGTACAGCCAGTCATTTATTTTGAGTTGTGAGGCTTTTTAGTTTACAAGCAGCTCTGTAACAAGAGTTACTCTTAGAACATTCATTACAAATAGTCTTCTACAGCCAACAGCCATTGCTTTTGGCCATAGCACTCTTAGGAATCCCGATCGTGTGCGCTTAGTTAGTACTTGGAATGGAGACTGCCAGGGAAAACTAGGCGCTGTAAGCTTTTAAGCTTAAGGCTCCGATTGTGAAGATTGTGGCTACAGTCATTTAAACACAAGAGGAGATCAAAACTTTAAAAAAATAAACAAATAAACAATAAATGAATAAAAAATAAACAAACAAATAAAAAAACAAACAAACAAAAAACATTGTACAGCCAGTTATTTATTTTGAGTTGTGAGGCTTTTTAGTTTACAAGCAGCTCTGTAACAAGAGTTACTCTTAGAACATTCATTACAAATAGTCTTCTACAGCCAACAGCCATTGCTTTTGGCCATAGCACTCTTAGGAATCCCGATCTTGTGCGCTTAGTTAATACTTGGAATGGAGACTGCCAGGGAACACTAGGCGATGTAAGCTTTTAAGCTTAAGGCTCCGATTGTGAAGATTGTAGCTACAGTCATTTAAACACAAGAGGAGATCAAAACTTTTTAAAAAATAAACAAATAAACAATAAATGAATAAAAAATAAACAAACTAATAAAAAAAAAAAAACAAACAAAAAACACTGTACAGCCAGTCATTTATTTTGAGTTGTGAGGCTCTTTAGTTTACAAGCAGCTCTGTAACAAGAGTTACTCTTAGAACAGTCATTACAAATAGTCTTCTACAGCCAACAGCCATTGCTTTTGGCCATAGCACTCTTAGGAATCCCGATCGTGTGCGCTTAGTTAGTACTTGGAATGGAGACTGCCAGGGAACACTAGGCGCTGTAAGCTTTTAAGCTTAAGGCTCCGATTGTGAAGATTGTAGCTACAGTCATTTAAACACAAGAGGAGATCAAAACTTTAAAAAAATAAACAAATAAACAATAAATGAATAAAAAATAAACAAACAAATAAAAAAACAAACAAACAAAAAACATTGTACAGCCAGTTATTTATTTTGAGTTGTGAGGCTTTTTAGTTTACAAGCAGCTCTGTAACAAGAGTTACTCTTAGAACAGTCATTACAAATAGTCTTCTACAGCCAACAGCCATTGCTTTTGGCCATAGCACTCTTAGGAATCCCGATCTTGTGCGCTTAGTTAATACTTGGAATGGAGACTGCCAGGGAACACTAGGCGCTGTAAGCTTTTAAGCTTAAGGCTCCGATTGTGAAGATTGTAGCTACAGTCATTTAAACACAAGAGGAGATCAAAACTTTTTAAAAAAATAAACAAATAAACAATAAATGAATAAAAAATAAACAAACAAATAAAAAAACAAACAAACAAAAAACACTGTACAGCCAGTCATTTATTTTGAGTTGTGAGGCTTTTTAGTTTACAAGCAGCTCTGTAACAAGAGTTACTCTTAGAACAGTCATTACAAATAGTCTTCTACAGCCAACAGCCATTGCTTTTGGCCATAGCACTCTTAGGAATCCCGATCGTGTGCGCTTAGTTAGTACTTGGAATGGAGACTGCCAGGGAACACTAGGCGCTGTAAGCTTTTAAGCTTAAGGCTCCGATTGTGAAGATTGTGGCTACAGTCATTTAAACACAAGAGGAGATCAACACTTTAAAAAAATAAACAAATAAACAATAAATGAATAAAAAATAAACAAACAAATAAAAAAACAAACAAACAAAAAACATTGTACAGCCAGTCATTTATTTTGAGTTGTGAGGCTTTTTAGTTTACAAGCAGCTCTGTAACAAGAGTTACTCTTAGAACAGTCATTACAAATAGTCTTCTACAGCCAACAGCCATTGCTTTTGGCCATAGCACTCTTAGGAATCCCGATCGTGTGCGCTTAGTTAGTACTTGGAATGGAGACTGCCAGGGAACACTAGGCGCTGTAAGCTTTTAAGCTTAAGGCTCCGATTGTGAAGATTGTGGCTACAGTCATTTAAACACAAGAGGAGATCAAAACTTTTTAAAAAATAAACAAATAAACAATAAATGAATAAAAAATAAACAAACAAATAAAAAAACAAACAAACAAAAAACACTGTACAGCCAGTCATTTATTTTGAGTTGTGAGGCTTTTTAGTTTACAAGCAGCTCTGTAACAAGAGTTACTCTTAGAACAGTCATTACAAATAGTCTTCTACAGCCAACAGCCATTGCTTTTGGCCATAGCACTCTTAGGAATCCCGATCGTGTGCGCTTAGTTAGTACTTGGAATGGAGACTGCCAGGGAACACTAGGCGCTGTAAGCTTTTAAGCTTAAGGCTCCGATTGTGAAGATTGTGGCTACAGTCATTTAAACACAAGAGGAGATCAAAACTTTAAAAAAATAAACAAATAAACAATAAATGAATAAAAAATAAACAAACAAATAAAAAAACAAACAAACAAAAAACATTGTACAGCCAGTCATTTATTTTGAGTTGTGAGGCTTTTTAGTTTACAAGCAGCTCTGTAACAAGAGTTACTCTTAGAACAGTCATTACAAATAGTCTTCTACAGCCAACAGCCATTGCTTTTGGCCATAGCACTCTTAGGAATCCCGATCGTGTGCGCTTAGTTAGTACTTGGAATGGAGACTGCCAGGGAACACTAGGCGCTGTAAGCTTTTAAGCTTAAGGCTCCGATTGTGAAGATTGTGGCTACAGTCATTTAAACACAAGAGGAGATCAAAACTTTAAAAAAATAAACAAATAAACAATAAATGAATAAAAAATAAACAAACAAATAAAAAACAAACAAACAAAAAACATTGTACAGCCAGTCATTTATTTTGAGTTGTGAGGCTTTTTAGTTTACAAGCAGCTCTGTAACAAGAGTTACTCTTAGAACAGTCATTACAAATAGTCTTCTATAGCCAACAGCCATTGCTTTTGGCCATAGCACTCTTAGGAATCCCGATCGTGTGCGCTTAGTTAGTACTTGGAATGGAGACTGCCAGGGAACACTAGACGCTGTAAGCTTTTAAGCTTAAGGCTCCGATTGTGAAGATTGTGGCTACAGTCATTTAAACACAAGAGGAGATCAAAACTTTAAAAAAATAAACAAATAAACAATAAATGAATAAAAAATAAACAAACAAATAAAAAAACAAACAAACAAAAAACATTGTACAGCCAGTCATTTATTTTGAGTTGTGAGGCTTTTTAGTTTACAAGCAGCTCTGTAACAAGAGTTACTCTTAGAACAGTCATTACAAATAGTCTTCTACAGCCAACAGCCATTGCTTTTGGCCATAGCACTCTTAGGAATCCCGATCGTGTGCGCTTAGTTAGTACTTGGAATGGAGACTGCCAGGGAACACTAGGCGCTGTAAGCTTTTAAGCTTAAGGCTCCGATTGTGAAGATTGTGGCTACAGTCATTTAAACACAAGAGGAGATCAAAACTTTAAAAAAATAAACATATAAACAATAAATGAATAAAAAATAAACAAACAAATAAAAAAACAAACAAACAAAAAACATTGTACAGCCAGTTATTTATTTTGAGTTGTGAGGCTTTTTAGTTTACAAGCAGCTCTGTAACAAGAGTTACTCTTAGAACAGTCATTACAAATAGTCTTCTACAGCCAACAGCCATTGCTTTTGGCCATAGCACTCTTAGGAATCCCGATCTTGTGCGCTTAGTTAATACTTGGAATGGAGACTGCCAGGGAACACTAGGCGCTGTAAGCTTTTAAGCTTAAGGCTCCGATTGTGAAGATTGTAGCTACAGTCATTTAAACACAAGAGGAGATCAAAACTTTTTAAAAAATAAACAAATAAACAATAAATGAATAAAAAATAAACAAACAAATAAAAAACAAACAAACAAAAAACACTGTACAGCCAGTCATTTATTTTGAGTTGTGAGGCTTTTTAGTTTACAAGCAGCTCTGTAACAAGAGTTACTCTTAGAACAGTCATTACAAATAGTCTTCTACAGCCAACAGCCATTGCTTTTGGCCATAGCACTCTTAGGAATCCCGATCGTGTGCGCTTAGTTAGTACTTGGAATGGAGACTGCCAGGGAACACTAGGCGCTGTAAGCTTTTAAGCTTAAGGCTCCGATTGTGAAGATTGTGGCTACAGTCATTTAAACACAAGAGGAGATCAAAACTTTAAAAAAATAAACAAATAAACAATAAATGAATAAAAAATAAACAAACAAATAAAAAAACAAACAAACAAAAAACATTGTACAGCCAGTCATTTATTTTGAGTTGTGAGGCTTTTTAGTTTACAAGCAGCTCTGTAACAAGAGTTACTCTTAGAACAGTCATTACAAATAGTCTTCTATAGCCAACAGCCATTGCTTTTGGCCATAGCACTCTTAGGAATCCCGATCGTGTGCGCTTAGTTAGTACTTGGAATGGAGACTGCCAGGGAACACTAGGCGCTGTAAGCTTTTAAGCTTAAGGCTCCGATTGTGAAGATTGTGGCTACAGTCATTTAAACACAAGAGGAGATCAAAACTTTAAAAAAATAAACAAATAAACAATAAATGAATAAAAAATAAACAAATAAATAAAAAAACAAACAAACAAAAAACATTGTACAGCCAGTTATTTATTTTGAGTTGTGAGGCTTTTTAGTTTACAAGCAGCTCTGTAACAAGAGTTACTCTTAGAACAGTCATTACAAATAGTCTTCTACAGCCAACAGCCATTGCTTTTGGCCATAGCACTCTTAGGAATCCCGATCGTGTGCGCTTAGTTAGTACTTGGAATGGAGACTGCCAGGGAACACTAGGCGCTGTAAGCTTTTAAGCTTAAGGCTCCGATTGTGAAGATTGTGGCTACAGTCATTTAAACACAAGAGGAGATCAAAACTTTAAAAAAATAAACAAATAAACAATAAATGAATAAAAAATAAACAAACAAATAAAAAAACAAACAAACAAAAAACATTGTACAGCCAGTCATTTATTTTGAGTTGTGAGGCTTTTTGGTTTACAAGCAGCTCTGTAACAAGAGTTACTCTTAGAACAGTCATTACAAATAGTCTTCTACAGCCAACAGCCATTGCTTTTGGCCATAGCACTCTTAGGAATCCCGATCTTGTGCGCTTAGTTAATACTTGGAATGGAGACTGCCAGGGAACACTAGGCGCTGTAAGCTTTTAAGCTTAAGGCTCCGATTGTGAAGATTGTAGCTACAGTCATTTAAACACAAGAGGAGATCAAAACTTTAAAAAAATAAACAAATAAACAATAAATGAATAAAAAATAAACAAACAAATAAAAAAACAAACAAACAAAAAACATTGTACAGCCAGTCATTTATTTTGAGTTGTGAGGCTTTTTAGTTTACACGCAGCTCTGTAACAAGAGTTACTCTTAGAACAGTCATTACAAATAGTCTTCTACAGCCAACAGCCATTGCTTTTGGCCATAGCACTCTTAGGAATCCCGATCGTGTGCGCTTAGTTAGTACTTGGAATGGAGACTGCCAGGGAACACTAGGCGCTGTAAGCTTTTAAGCTTAAGGCTCCGATTGTGAAGATTGTGGCTACAGTCATTTAAACACAAGAGGAGATCAAAACTTTAAAAAAATAAACAAATAAACAATAAATGAATAAAAAATAAACAAACTAATAAAAAAACAAACAAACAAAAAACATTGTACAGCCAGTCATTTATTTTGAGTTGTGAGGCTTTTTAGTTTACAAGCAGCTCTGTAACAAGAGTTACTCTTAGAACAGTCATTACAAATAGTCTTCTATAGCCAACAGCCATTGCTTTTGGCCATAGCACTCTTAGGAATCCCGATCTTGTGCTCTTAGTTAATACTTGGAATGGAGACTGCCAGGGAACACTAGGCGCTGTAAGCTTTTAAGCTTAAGGCTCCGATTGTGAAGATTGTAGCTACAGTCATTTAAACACAAGAGGAGATCAAAATTTAAAAAAAAATAAACAAATAAACAATAAATGAATAAAAAATAAACAAACAAATAAAAAAACAAACAAACAAAAAACACTGTACAGCCAGTCATTTATTTTGAGTTGTGAGGCTTTTTAGTTTACACGCAGCTCTGTAACAAGAGTTACTCTTAGAACAGTCATTACAAATAGTCTTCTACAGCCAACAGCCATTGCTTTTGGCCATAGCACTCTTAGGAATCCCGATCTTGTGCTCTTAGTTAGTACTTGGAATGGAGACTGCCAGGGAACACTAGGCGCTGTAAGCTTTTAAGCTTAAGGCTCCGATTGTGAAGATTGTGGCTACAGTCATTTAAACACAAGAGGAGATCAAAACTTTAAAAAAATAAACAAATAAACAATAAATGAATAAAAAATAAACAAACAAATAAAAAAACAAACAAACAAAAAACATTGTACAGCCAGTCATTTATTTTGAGTTGTGAGGCTTTTTAGTTTACAAGCAGCTCTGTAACAAGAGTTACTCTTAGAACAGTCATTACAAATAGTCTTCTATAGCCAACAGCCATTGCTTTTGGCCATAGCACTCTTAGGAATCCCGATCGTGTGCGCTTAGTTAGTACTTGGAATGGAGACTGCCAGGGAACACTAGGCGCTGTAAGCTTTTAAGCTTAAGGCTCCGATTGTGAAGATTGTGGCTACAGTCATTTAAACACAAGAGGAGATCAAAACTTTAAAAAAATAAACAAATAAACAATAAATGAATAAAAAATAAACAAACAAATAAAAAAACAAACAAACAAAAAACACTGTACAGCCAGTCATTTATTTTGAGTTGTGAGGCTTTTTAGTTTACACGCAGCTCTGTAACAAGAGTTACTCTTAGAACAGTCATTACAAATAGTCTTCTATAGCCAACAGCCATTGCTTTTGGCCATAGCACTCTTAGGAATCCCGATCGTGTGCGCTTAGTTAGTACTTGGAATGGAGACTGCCAGGGAACACTAGGCGCTGTAAGCTTTTAAGCTTAAGGCTCCGATTGTGAAGATTGTGGCTACAGTCATTTAAACACAAGAGGAGATCAAAACTTTAAAAAAATAAACAAATAAACAATAAATGAATAAAAAATAAACAAACAAATAAAAAAACAAACAAACAAAAAACACTGTACAGCCAGTCATTTATTTTGAGTTGTGAGGCTTTTTAGTTTACACGCAGCTCTGTAACAAGAGTTACTCTTAGAACAGTCATTACAAATAGTCTTCTATAGCCAACAGCCATTGCTTTTGGCCATAGCACTCTTAGGAATCCCGATCGTGTGCGCTTAGTTAGTACTTGGAATGGAGACTGCCAGGGAACACTAGGCGCTGTAAGCTTTTAAGCTTAAGGCTCCGATTGTGAAGATTGTAGCTACAGTCATTTAAACACAAGAGGAGATCAAAACTTTAAAAAAATAAACAAATAAACAATAAATGAATAAAAAATAAACAAACAAATAAAAAAACAAACAAACAAAAAACATTGTACAGCCAGTTATTTATTTTGAGTTGTGAGGCTTTTTAGTTTACAAGCAGCTCTGTAACAAGAGTTACTCTTAGAACAGTCATTACAAATAGTCTTCTACAGCCAACAGCCATTGCTTTTGGCCATAGCACTCTTAGGAATCCCGATCTTGTGCGCTTAGTTAATACTTGGAATGGAGACTGCCAGGGAACACTAGGCGCTGTAAGCTTTTAAGCTTAAGGCTCCGATTGTGAAGATTGTAGCTACAGTCATTTAAACACAAGAGGAGATCAAAACTTTTTAAAAAATAAACAAATAAACAATAAATGAATAAAAAATAAACAAACAAAAAACACTGTACAGCCAGTCATTTATTTTGAGTTGTGAGGCTTTTTAGTTTACAAGCAGCTCTGTAACAAGAGTTACTCTTAGAACAGTCATTACAAATAGTCTTCTACAGCCAACAGCCATTGCTTTTGGCCATAGCACTCTTAGGAATCCCGATCGTGTGCGCTTAGTTAGTACTTGGAATGGAGACTGCCAGGGAACACTAGGCGCTGTAAGCTTTTAAGCTTAAGGCTCCGATTGTGAAGATTGTGGCTACAGTCATTTAAACACAAGAGGAGATCAACACTTTAAAAAAATAAACAAATAAACAATAAATGAATAAAAAATAAACAAACAAATAAAAAAACAAACAAACAAAAAACATTGTACAGCCAGTCATTTATTTTGAGTTGTGAGGCTTTTTAGTTTACAAGCAGCTCTGTAACAAGAGTTACTCTTAGAACAGTCATTACAAATAGTCTTCTACAGCCAACAGCCATTGCTTTTGGCCATAGCACTCTTAGGAATCCCGATCGTGTGCGCTTAGTTAGTACTTGGAATGGAGACTGCCAGGGAACACTAGGCGCTGTAAGCTTTTAAGCTTAAGGCTCCGATTGTGAAGATTGTGGCTACAGTCATTTAAACACAAGAGGAGATCAAAACTTTTTAAAAAATAAACAAATAAACAATAAATGAATAAAAAATAAACAAACAAATAAAAAAACAAACAAACAAAAAACACTGTACAGCCAGTCATTTATTTTGAGTTGTGAGGCTTTTTAGTTTACAAGCAGCTCTGTAACAAGAGTTACTCTTAGAACAGTCATTACAAATAGTCTTCTACAGCCAACAGCCATTGCTTTTGGCCATAGCACTCTTAGGAATCCCGATCGTGTGCGCTTAGTTAGTACTTGGAATGGAGACTGCCAGGGAACACTAGGCGCTGTAAGCTTTTAAGCTTAAGGCTCCGATTGTGAAGATTGTGGCTACAGTCATTTAAACACAAGAGGAGATCAAAACTTTAAAAAAATAAACAAATAAACAATAAATGAATAAAAAATAAACAAACAAATAAAAAAACAAACAAACAAAAAACATTGTACAGCCAGTCATTTATTTTGAGTTGTGAGGCTTTTTAGTTTACAAGCAGCTCTGTAACAAGAGTTACTCTTAGAACAGTCATTACAAATAGTCTTCTACAGCCAACAGCCATTGCTTTTGGCCATAGCACTCTTAGGAATCCCGATCGTGTGCGCTTAGTTAGTACTTGGAATGGAGACTGCCAGGGAACACTAGGCGCTGTAAGCTTTTAAGCTTAAGGCTCCGATTGTGAAGATTGTGGCTACAGTCATTTAAACACAAGAGGAGATCAAAACTTTAAAAAAATAAACAAATAAACAATAAATGAATAAAAAATAAACAAACAAATAAAAAACAAACAAACAAAAAACATTGTACAGCCAGTCATTTATTTTGAGTTGTGAGGCTTTTTAGTTTACAAGCAGCTCTGTAACAAGAGTTACTCTTAGAACAGTCATTACAAATAGTCTTCTATAGCCAACAGCCATTGCTTTTGGCCATAGCACTCTTAGGAATCCCGATCGTGTGCGCTTAGTTAGTACTTGGAATGGAGACTGCCAGGGAACACTAGACGCTGTAAGCTTTTAAGCTTAAGGCTCCGATTGTGAAGATTGTGGCTACAGTCATTTAAACACAAGAGGAGATCAAAACTTTAAAAAAATAAACAAATAAACAATAAATGAATAAAAAATAAACAAACAAATAAAAAAACAAACAAACAAAAAACATTGTACAGCCAGTCATTTATTTTGAGTTGTGAGGCTTTTTAGTTTACAAGCAGCTCTGTAACAAGAGTTACTCTTAGAACAGTCATTACAAATAGTCTTCTACAGCCAACAGCCATTGCTTTTGGCCATAGCACTCTTAGGAATCCCGATCGTGTGCGCTTAGTTAGTACTTGGAATGGAGACTGCCAGGGAACACTAGGCGCTGTAAGCTTTTAAGCTTAAGGCTCCGATTGTGAAGATTGTGGCTACAGTCATTTAAACACAAGAGGAGATCAAAACTTTAAAAAAATAAACATATAAACAATAAATGAATAAAAAATAAACAAACAAATAAAAAAACAAACAAACAAAAAACATTGTACAGCCAGTTATTTATTTTGAGTTGTGAGGCTTTTTAGTTTACAAGCAGCTCTGTAACAAGAGTTACTCTTAGAACAGTCATTACAAATAGTCTTCTACAGCCAACAGCCATTGCTTTTGGCCATAGCACTCTTAGGAATCCCGATCTTGTGCGCTTAGTTAATACTTGGAATGGAGACTGCCAGGGAACACTAGGCGCTGTAAGCTTTTAAGCTTAAGGCTCCGATTGTGAAGATTGTAGCTACAGTCATTTAAACACAAGAGGAGATCAAAACTTTTTAAAAAATAAACAAATAAACAATAAATGAATAAAAAATAAACAAACAAATAAAAAACAAACAAACAAAAAACACTGTACAGCCAGTCATTTATTTTGAGTTGTGAGGCTTTTTAGTTTACAAGCAGCTCTGTAACAAGAGTTACTCTTAGAACAGTCATTACAAATAGTCTTCTACAGCCAACAGCCATTGCTTTTGGCCATAGCACTCTTAGGAATCCCGATCGTGTGCGCTTAGTTAGTACTTGGAATGGAGACTGCCAGGGAACACTAGGCGCTGTAAGCTTTTAAGCTTAAGGCTCCGATTGTGAAGATTGTGGCTACAGTCATTTAAACACAAGAGGAGATCAAAACTTTAAAAAAATAAACAAATAAACAATAAATGAATAAAAAATAAACAAACAAATAAAAAAACAAACAAACAAAAAACATTGTACAGCCAGTCATTTATTTTGAGTTGTGAGGCTTTTTAGTTTACAAGCAGCTCTGTAACAAGAGTTACTCTTAGAACAGTCATTACAAATAGTCTTCTATAGCCAACAGCCATTGCTTTTGGCCATAGCACTCTTAGGAATCCCGATCGTGTGCGCTTAGTTAGTACTTGGAATGGAGACTGCCAGGGAACACTAGGCGCTGTAAGCTTTTAAGCTTAAGGCTCCGATTGTGAAGATTGTGGCTACAGTCATTTAAACACAAGAGGAGATCAAAACTTTAAAAAAATAAACAAATAAACAATAAATGAATAAAAAATAAACAAATAAATAAAAAAACAAACAAACAAAAAACATTGTACAGCCAGTTATTTATTTTGAGTTGTGAGGCTTTTTAGTTTACAAGCAGCTCTGTAACAAGAGTTACTCTTAGAACAGTCATTACAAATAGTCTTCTACAGCCAACAGCCATTGCTTTTGGCCATAGCACTCTTAGGAATCCCGATCTTGTGCGCTTAGTTAATACTTGGAATGGAGACTGCCAGGGAACACTAGGCGCTGTAAGCTTTTAAGCTTAAGGCTCCGATTGTGAAGATTGTAGCTACAGTCATTTAAACACAAGAGGAGATCAAAACTTTAAAAAAATAAACAAATAAACAATAAATGAATAAAAAATAAACAAACAAATAAAAAAACAAACAAACAAAAAACATTGTACAGCCAGTCATTTATTTTGAGTTGTGAGGCTTTTTAGTTTACACGCAGCTCTGTAACAAGAGTTACTCTTAGAACAGTCATTACAAATAGTCTTCTACAGCCAACAGCCATTGCTTTTGGCCATAGCACTCTTAGGAATCCCGATCGTGTGCGCTTAGTTAGTACTTGGAATGGAGACTGCCAGGGAACACTAGGCGCTGTAAGCTTTTAAGCTTAAGGCTCCGATTGTGAAGATTGTGGCTACAGTCATTTAAACACAAGAGGAGATCAAAACTTTAAAAAAATAAACAAATAAACAATAAATGAATAAAAAATAAACAAACTAATAAAAAAACAAACAAACAAAAAACATTGTACAGCCAGTCATTTATTTTGAGTTGTGAGGCTTTTTAGTTTACAAGCAGCTCTGTAACAAGAGTTACTCTTAGAACAGTCATTACAAATAGTCTTCTATAGCCAACAGCCATTGCTTTTGGCCATAGCACTCTTAGGAATCCCGATCTTGTGCTCTTAGTTAATACTTGGAATGGAGACTGCCAGGGAACACTAGGCGCTGTAAGCTTTTAAGCTTAAGGCTCCGATTGTGAAGATTGTAGCTACAGTCATTTAAACACAAGAGGAGATCAAAATTTAAAAAAAAATAAACAAATAAACAATAAATGAATAAAAAATAAACAAACAAATAAAAAAACAAACAAACAAAAAACACTGTACAGCCAGTCATTTATTTTGAGTTGTGAGGCTTTTTAGTTTACACGCAGCTCTGTAACAAGAGTTACTCTTAGAACAGTCATTACAAATAGTCTTCTACAGCCAACAGCCATTGCTTTTGGCCATAGCACTCTTAGGAATCCCGATCTTGTGCTCTTAGTTAGTACTTGGAATGGAGACTGCCAGGGAACACTAGGCGCTGTAAGCTTTTAAGCTTAAGGCTCCGATTGTGAAGATTGTGGCTACAGTCATTTAAACACAAGAGGAGATCAAAACTTTAAAAAAATAAACAAATAAACAATAAATGAATAAAAAATAAACAAACAAATAAAAAAACAAACAAACAAAAAACATTGTACAGCCAGTCATTTATTTTGAGTTGTGAGGCTTTTTAGTTTACAAGCAGCTCTGTAACAAGAGTTACTCTTAGAACAGTCATTACAAATAGTCTTCTATAGCCAACAGCCATTGCTTTTGGCCATAGCACTCTTAGGAATCCCGATCGTGTGCGCTTAGTTAGTACTTGGAATGGAGACTGCCAGGGAACACTAGGCGCTGTAAGCTTTTAAGCTTAAGGCTCCGATTGTGAAGATTGTGGCTACAGTCATTTAAACACAAGAGGAGATCAAAACTTTAAAAAAATAAACAAATAAACAATAAATGAATAAAAAATAAACAAACAAATAAAAAAACAAACAAACAAAAAACACTGTACAGCCAGTCATTTATTTTGAGTTGTGAGGCTTTTTAGTTTACACGCAGCTCTGTAACAAGAGTTACTCTTAGAACAGTCATTACAAATAGTCTTCTATAGCCAACAGCCATTGCTTTTGGCCATAGCACTCTTAGGAATCCCGATCGTGTGCGCTTAGTTAGTACTTGGAATGGAGACTGCCAGGGAACACTAGGCGCTGTAAGCTTTTAAGCTTAAGGCTCCGATTGTGAAGATTGTGGCTACAGTCATTTAAACACAAGAGGAGATCAAAACTTTAAAAAAATAAACAAATAAACAATAAATGAATAAAAAATAAACAAATAAATAAAAAAACAAACAAACAAAAAACATTGTACAGCCAGTTATTTATTTTGAGTTGTGAGGCTTTTTAGTTTACAAGCAGCTCTGTAACAAGAGTTACTCTTAGAACAGTCATTACAAATAGTCTTCTACAGCCAACAGCCATTGCTTTTGGCCATAGCACTCTTAGGAATCCCGATCGTGTGCGCTTAGTTAGTACTTGGAATGGAGACTGCCAGGGAACACTAGGCGCTGTAAGCTTTTAAGCTTAAGGCTCCGATTGTGAAGATTGTGGCTACAGTCATTTAAACACAAGAGGAGATCAAAACTTTAAAAAAATAAACAAATAAACAATAAATGAATAAAAAATAAACAAACAAATAAAAAAACAAACAAACAAAAAACATTGTACAGCCAGTCATTTATTTTGAGTTGTGAGGCTTTTTGGTTTACAAGCAGCTCTGTAACAAGAGTTACTCTTAGAACAGTCATTACAAATAGTCTTCTATAGCCAACAGCCATTGCTTTTGGCCATAGCACTCTTAGGAATCCCGATCGTGTGCGCTTAGTTAGTACTTGGAATGGAGACTGCCAGGGAACACTAGGCGCTGTAAGCTTTTAAGCTTAAGGCTCCGATTGTGAAGATTGTGGCTACAGTCATTTAAACACAAGAGGAGATCAAAACTTTTAAAAAATAAACAAATAAACAATAAATGAATAAAAAATAAACAAATAAATAAAAAAACAAACAAACAAAAAACATTGTACAGCCAGTTATTTATTTTGAGTTGTGAGGCTTTTTAGTTTACAAGCAGCTCTGTAACAAGAGTTACTCTTAGAACAGTCATTACAAATAGTCTTCTACAGCCAACAGCCATTGCTTTTGGCCATAGCACTCTTAGGAATCCCGATCGTGTGCGCTTAGTTAGTACTTGGAATGGAGACTGCCAGGGAACACTAGGCGCTGTAAGCTTTTAAGCTTAAGGCTCCGATTGTGAAGATTGTGGCTACAGTCATTTAAACACAAGAGGAGATCAAAACTTTAAAAAAATAAACAAATAAACAATAAATGAATAAAAAATAAACAAATAAATAAAAAAACAAACAAACAAAAAACATTGTACAGCCAGTTATTTATTTTGAGTTGTGAGGCTTTTTAGTTTACAAGCAGCTCTGTAACAAGAGTTACTCTTAGAACAGTCATTACAAATAGTCTTCTACAGCCAACAGCCATTGCTTTTGGCCATAGCACTCTTAGGAATCCCGATCGTGTTCGCTTAGTTAGTACTTGGAATGGAGACTGCCAGGGAACACTAGGCGCTGTAAGCTTTTAAGCTTAAGGCTCCGATTGTGAAGATTGTGGCTACAGTCATTTAAACACAAGAGGAGATCAAAACTTTAAAAAAATAAACAAATAAACAATAAATGAATAAAAAATAAACAAACAAATAAAAAAACAAACAAACAAAAAACATTGTACAGCCAGTTATTTATTTTGAGTTGTGAGGCTTTTTGGTTTACAAGCAGCTCTGTAACAAGAGTTACTCTTAGAACAGTCATTACAAATAGTCTTCTACAGCCAACAGCCATTGCTTTTGGCCATAGCACTCTTAGGAATCCCGATCTTGTGCGCTTAGTTAATACTTGGAATGGAGACTGCCAGGGAACACTAGGCGCTGTAAGCTTTTAAGCTTAAGGCTCCGATTGTGAAGATTGTGGCTACAGTCATTTAAACACAAGAGGAGATCAAAACTTTAAAAAAATAAACAAATAAACAATAAATGAATAAAAAATAAACAAATAAATAAAAAAACAAACAAACAAAAAACATTGTACAGCCAGTTATTTATTTTGAGTTGTGAGGCTTTTTAGTTTACAAGCAGCTCTGTAACAAGAGTTACTCTTAGAACAGTCATTACAAATAGTCTTCTACAGCCAACAGCCATTGCTTTTGGCCATAGCACTCTTAGGAATCCCGATCGTGTGCGCTTAGTTAATACTTGGAATGGAGACTGCCAGGGAACACTAGGCGCTGTAAGCTTTTAAGCTTAAGGCTCCGATTGTGAAGATTGTGGCTACAGTCATTTAAACACAAGAGGAGATCAAAACTTTAAAAAAATAAACAAATAAACAATAAATGAATAAAAAATAAACAAACAAATAAAAAAACAAACAAACAAAAAACATTGTACAGCCAGTCATTTATTTTGAGTTGTGAGGCTTTTTGGTTTACAAGCAGCTCTGTAACAAGAGTTACTCTTAGAACAGTCATTACAAATAGTCTTCTACAGCCAACAGCCATTGCTTTTGGCCATAGCACTCTTAGGAATCCCGATCTTGTGCGCTTAGTTAATACTTGGAATGGAGACTGCCAGGGAACACTAGGCGCTGTAAGCTTTTAAGCTTAAGGCTCCGATTGTGAAGATTGTAGCTACAGTCATTTAAACACAAGAGGAGATCAAAACTTTAAAAAAATAAACAAATAAACAATAAATGAATAAAAAAATAAACAAACAAATAAAAAAACAAACAAACAAAAAACATTGTACAGCCAGTCATTTATTTTGAGTTGTGAGGCTTTTTAGTTTACAAGCAGCTCTGTAACAAGAGTTACTCTTAGAACAGTCATTACAAATAGTCTTCTACAGCCAACAGCCATTGCTTTTGGCCATAGCACTCTTAGGAATCCCGATCGTGTGCGCTTAGTTAGTACTTGGAATGGAGACTGCCAGGGAACACTAGGCGCTGTAAGCTTTTAAGCTTAAGGCTCCGATTGTGAAGATTGTGGCTACAGTCATTTAAACACAAGAGGAGATCAAAACTTTAAAAAAATAAACAAATAAACAATAAATGAATAAAAAATAAACAAACAAATAAAAAAACAAACAAACAAAAAACATTGTACAGCCAGTCATTTATTTTGAGTTGTGAGGCTTTTTAGTTTACAAGCAGCTCTGTAACAAGAGTTACTCTTAGAACAGTCATTACAAATAGTCTTCTATAGCCAACAGCCATTGCTTTTGGCCATAGCACTCTTAGGAATCCCGATCGTGTGCGCTTAGTTAGTACTTGGAATGGAGACTGCCAGGGAACACTAGGCGCTGTAAGCTTTTAAGCTTAAGGCTCCGATTGTGAAGATTGTGGCTACAGTCATTTAAACACAAGAGGAGATCAAAACTTTAAAAAAATAAACAAATAAACAATAAATGAATAAAAAATAAACAAACAAATAAAAAAACAAACAAACAAAAAACATTGTACAGCCAGTCATTTATTTTGAGTTGTGAGGCTTTTTGGTTTACAAGCAGCTCTGTAACAAGAGTTACTCTTAGAACAGTCATTACAAATAGTCTTCTACAGCCAACAGCCATTGCTTTTGGCCATAGCACTCTTAGGAATCCCGATCTTGTGCGCTTAGTTAATACTTGGAATGGAGACTGCCAGGGAACACTAGGCGCTGTAAGCTTTTAAGCTTAAGGCTCCGATTGTGAAGATTGTAGCTACAGTCATTTAAACACAAGAGGAGATCAAAACTTTAAAAAAATAAACAAATAAACAATAAATGAATAAAAAAATAAACAAACAAATAAAAAAACAAACAAACAAAAAACATTGTACAGCCAGTCATTTATTTTGAGTTGTGAGGCTTTTTAGTTTACAAGCAGCTCTGTAACAAGAGTTACTCTTAGAACAGTCATTACAAATAGTCTTCTACAGCCAACAGCCATTGCTTTTGGCCATAGCACTCTTAGGAATCCCGATCTTGTGCTCTTAGTTAGTACTTGGAATGGAGACTGCCAGGGAACACTAGGCGCTGTAAGCTTTTAAGCTTAAGGCTCCGATTGTGAAGATTGTGGCTACAGTCATTTAAACACAAGAGGAGATCAAAACTTTAAAAAAATAAACAATAAATGAATAAAAAATAAACAAACAAATAAAAAAACAAACAAACAAAAAACATTGTACAGCCAGTCATTTATTTTGAGTTGTGAGGCTTTTTAGTTTACAAGCAGCTCTGTAACAAGAGTTACTCTTAGAACAGTCATTACAAATAGTCTTCTATAGCCAACAGCCATTGCTTTTGGCCATAGCACTCTTAGGAATCCCGATCGTGTGCGCTTAGTTAGTACTTGGAATGGAGACTGCCAGGGAACACTAGGCGCTGTAAGCTTTTAAGCTTAAGGCTCCGATTGTGAAGATTGTGGCTACAGTCATTTAAACACAAGAGGAGATCAAAACTTTAAAAAAATAAACAAATAAACAATAAATGAATAAAAAATAAACAAACAAATAAAAAAACAAACAAACAAAAAACACTGTACAGCCAGTCATTTATTTTGAGTTGTGAGGCTTTTTAGTTTACACGCAGCTCTGTAACAAGAGTTACTCTTAGAACAGTCATTACAAATAGTCTTCTATAGCCAACAGCCATTGCTTTTGGCCATAGCACTCTTAGGAATCCCGATCTTGTGCGCTTAGTTAATACTTGGAATGGAGACTGCCAGGGAACACTAGGCGCTGTAAGCTTTTAAGCTTAAGGCTCCGATTGTGAAGATTGTAGCTACAGTCATTTAAACACAAGAGGAGATCAAAACTTTTTAAAAAATAAACAAATAAACAATAAATGAATAAAAAATAAACAAACAAATAAAAAAACAAACAAACAAAAAACATTGTACAGCCAGTCATTTATTTTGAGTTGTGAGGCTTTTTAGTTTACAAGCAGCTCTGTAACAAGAGTTACTCTTAGAACAGTCATTACAAATAGTCTTCTACAGCCAACAGCCATTGCTTTTGGCCATAGCACTCTTAGGAATCCCGATCATGTGCGCTTAGTTAGTACTTGGAATGGAGACTGCCAGGGAACACTAGGCGCTGTAAGCTTTTAAGCTTAAGGCTCCGATTGTGAAGATTGTGGCTACAGTCATTTAAACACAAGAGGAGATCAAAACTTTAAAAAAATAAACAAATAAACAATAAATGAATAAAAAATAAACAAATAAATAAAAAAACAAACAAACAAAAAACATTGTACAGCCAGTTATTTATTTTGAGTTGTGAGGCTTTTTAGTTTACAAGCAGCTCTGTAACAAGAGTTACTCTTAGAACAGTCATTACAAATAGTCTTCTACAGCCAACAGCCATTGCTTTTGGCCATAGCACTCTTAGGAATCCCGATCGTGTTCGCTTAGTTAGTACTTGGAATGGAGACTGCCAGGGAACACTAGGCGCTGTAAGCTTTTAAGCTTAAGGCTCCGATTGTGAAGATTGTGGCTACAGTCATTTAAACACAAGAGGAGATCAAAACTTTAAAAAAATAAACAAATAAACAATAAATGAATAAAAAATAAACAAACAAATAAAAAAACAAACAAACAAAAAACATTGTACAGCCAGTCATTTATTTTGAGTTGTGAGGCTTTTTGGTTTACAAGCAGCTCTGTAACAAGAGTTACTCTTAGAACAGTCATTACAAATAGTCTTCTACAGCCAACAGCCATTGCTTTTGGCCATAGCACTCTTAGGAATCCCGATCTTGTGCGCTTAGTTAATACTTGGAATGGAGACTGCCAGGGAACACTAGGCGCTGTAAGCTTTTAAGCTTAAGGCTCCGATTGTGAAGATTGTAGCTACAGTCATTTAAACACAAGAGGAGATCAAAACTTTAAAAAAATAAACAAATAAACAATAAATGAATAAAAAAATAAACAAACAAATAAAAAAACAAACAAACAAAAAACATTGTACAGCCAGTCATTTATTTTGAGTTGTGAGGCTTTTTAGTTTACAAGCAGCTCTGTAACAAGAGTTACTCTTAGAACAGTCATTACAAATAGTCTTCTACAGCCAACAGCCATTGCTTTTGGCCATAGCACTCTTAGGAATCCCGATCGTGTGCGCTTAGTTAGTACTTGGAATGGAGACTGCCAGGGAACACTAGGCGCTGTAAGCTTTTAAGCTTAAGGCTCCGATTGTGAAGATTGTGGCTACAGTCATTTAAACACAAGAGGAGATCAAAACTTTAAAAAAATAAACAAATAAACAATAAATGAATAAAAAATAAACAAACAAATAAAAAAACAAACAAACAAAAGACATTGTACAGCCAGTCATTTATTTTGAGTTGTGAGGCTTTTTAGTTTACAAGCAGCTCTGTAACAAGAGTTACTCTTAGAACAGTCATTACAAATAGTCTTCTATAGCCAACAGCCATTGCTTTTGGCCATAGCACTCTTAGGAATCCCGATCGTGTGCGCTTAGTTAGTACTTGGAATGGAGACTGCCAGGGAACACTAGGCGCTGTAAGCTTTTAAGCTTAAGGCTCCGATTGTGAAGATTGTGGCTACAGTCATTTAAACACAAGAGGAGATCAAAACTTTAAAAAAATAAACAAATAAACAATAAATGAATAAAAAATAAACAAATAAATAAAAAAACAAACAAACAAAAAACATTGTACAGCCAGTTATTTATTTTGAGTTGTGAGGCTTTTTAGTTTACAAGCAGCTCTGTAACAAGAGTTACTCTTAGAACAGTCATTACAAATAGTCTTCTACAGCCAACAGCCATTGCTTTTGGCCATAGCACTCTTAGGAATCCCGATCGTGTGCGCTTAGTTAGTACTTGGAATGGAGACTGCCAGGGAACACTAGGCGCTGTAAGCTTTTAAGCTTAAGGCTCCGATTGTGAAGATTGTGGCTACAGTCATTTAAACACAAGAGGAGATCAAAACTTTAAAAAAATAAACAAATAAACAATAAATGAATAAAAAATAAACAAACAAATAAAAAAACAAACAAACAAAAAACATTGTACAGCCAGTCATTTATTTTGAGTTGTGAGGCTTTTTGGTTTACAAGCAGCTCTGTAACAAGAGTTACTCTTAGAACAGTCATTACAAATAGTCTTCTACAGCCAACAGCCATTGCTTTTGGCCATAGCACTCTTAGGAATCCCGATCTTGTGCGCTTAGTTAATACTTGGAATGGAGACTGCCAGGGAACACTAGGCGCTGTAAGCTTTTAAGCTTAAGGCTCCGATTGTGAAGATTGTAGCTACAGTCATTTAAACACAAGAGGAGATCAAAACTTTAAAAAAATAAACAAATAAACAATAAATGAATAAAAAAATAAACAAACAAATAAAAAAACAAACAAACAAAAAACATTGTACAGCCAGTCATTTATTTTGAGTTGTGAGGCTTTTTAGTTTACAAGCAGCTCTGTAACAAGAGTTACTCTTAGAACAGTCATTACAAATAGTCTTCTACAGCCAACAGCCATTGCTTTTGGCCATAGCACTCTTAGGAATCCCGATCGTGTGCGCTTAGTTAGTACTTGGAATGGAGACTGCCAGGGAACACTAGGCGCTGTAAGCTTTTAAGCTTAAGGCTCCGATTGTGAAGATTGTGGCTACAGTCATTTAAACACAAGAGGAGATCAAAACTTTAAAAAAATAAACAAATAAACAATAAATGAATAAAAAATAAACAAACTAATAAAAAAACAAACAAACAAAAAACATTGTACAGCCAGTCATTTATTTTGAGTTGTGAGGCTTTTTAGTTTACAAGCAGCTCTGTAACAAGAGTTACTCTTAGAACAGTCATTACAAATAGTCTTCTATAGCCAACAGCCATTGCTTTTGGCCATAGCACTCTTAGGAATCCCGATCGTGTGCGCTTAGTTAGTACTTGGAATGGAGACTGCCAGGGAACACTAGGCGCTGTAAGCTTTTAAGCTTAAGGCTCCGATTGTGAAGATTGTGGCTACAGTCATTTAAACACAAGAGGAGATCAAAACTTTAAAAAAATAAACAAATAAACAATAAATGAATAAAAAATAAACAAATAAATAAAAAAACAAACAAACAAAAAACATTGTACAGCCAGTTATTTATTTTGAGTTGTGAGGCTTTTTAGTTTACAAGCAGCTCTGTAACAAGAGTTACTCTTAGAACAGTCATTACAAATAGTCTTCTACAGCCAACAGCCATTGCTTTTGGCCATAGCACTCTTAGGAATCCCGATCGTGTGCGCTTAGTTAGTACTTGGAATGGAGACTGCCAGGGAACACTAGGCGCTGTCAGCTTTTAAGCTTAAGGCTCCGATTGTGAAGATTGTGGCTACAGTCATTTAAACACAAGAGGAGATCAAAACTTTAAAAAAATAAACAAATAAAAAATAAATGAATAAAAAATAAACAAACAAATAAAAAAACAAACAAACAAAAAACATTGTACAGCCAGTCATTTATTTTGAGTTGTGAGGCTTTTTAGTTTACAAGCAGCTCTGTAACAAGAGTTACTCTTAGAACAGTCATTACAAATAGTCTTCTACAGCCAACAGCCATTGCTTTTGGCCATAGCACTCTTAGGAATCCCGATCTTGTGCTCTTAGTTAATACTTGGAATGGAGACTGCCAGGGAACACTAGGCGCTGTAAGCTTTTAAGCTTAAGGCTCCGATTGTGAAGATTGTAGCTACAGTCATTTAAACACAAGAGGAGATCAAAACTTTAAAAAAATAAACAAATAAACAATAAATGAATAAAAAATAAACAAACAAATAAAAAAACAAACAAACAAAAAACATTGTACAGCCAGTTATTTATTTTGAGTTGTGAGGCTTTTTAGTTTACAAGCAGCTCTGTAACAAGAGTTACTCTTAGAACAGTCATTACAAATAGTCTTCTACAGCCAACAGCCATTGCTTTTGGCCATAGCACTCTTAGGAATCCCGATCTTGTGCTCTTAGTTAATACTTGGAATGGAGACTGCCAGGGAACACTAGGCGCTGTAAGCTTTTAAGCTTAAGGCTCCGATTGTGAAGATTGTAGCTACAGTCATTTAAACACAAGAGGAGATCAAAACTTTAAAAAAAATAAACAAATAAACAATAAATGAATAAAAAATAAACAAACAAATAAAAAAACAAACAAACAAAAAACACTGTACAGCCAGTCATTTATTTTGAGTTGTGAGGCTTTTTAGTTTACACGCAGCTCTGTAACAAGAGTTACTCTTAGAACAGTCATTACAAATAGTCTTCTACAGCCAACAGCCATTGCTTTTGGCCATAGCACTCTTAGGAATCCCGATCGTGTGCGCTTAGTTAGTACTTGGAATGGAGACTGCCAGGGAACACTAGGCGCTGTAAGCTTTTAAGCTTAAGGCTCCGATTGTGAAGATTGTGGCTACAGTCATTTAAACACAAGAGGAGATCAAAACTTTAAAAAAATAAACAAATAAACAATAAATGAATAAAAAATAAACAAACAAATAAAAAAACAAACAAACAAAAAACATTGTACAGCCAGTCATTTATTTTGAGTTGTGAGGCTTTTTAGTTTACAAGCAGCCCTGTAACAAGAGTTACTCTTAGAACAGTCATTACAAATAGTCTTCTATAGCCAACAGCCATTGCTTTTGGCCATAGCACTCTTAGGAATCCCGATCGTGTGCGCTTAGTTAGTACTTGGAATGGAGACTGCCAGGGAACACTAGGCGCTGTAAGCTTTTAAGCTTAAGGCTCCGATTGTGAAGATTGTGGCTACAGTCATTTAAACACAAGAGGAGATCAAAACTTTAAAAAAATAAACAAATAAAAAATAAATGAATAAAAAATAAACAAACAAATAAAAAAACAAACAAACAAAAAACATTGTACAGCCAGTCATTTATTTTGAGTTGTGAGGCTTTTTAGTTTACAAGCAGCTCTGTAACAAGAGTTACTCTTAGAACAGTCATTACAAATAGTCTTCTACAGCCAACAGCCATTGCTTTTGGCCATAGCACTCTTAGGAATCCCGATCTTGTGCTCTTAGTTAATACTTGGAATGGAGACTGCCAGGGAACACTAGGCGCTGTAAGCTTTTAAGCTTAAGGCTCCGATTGTGAAGATTGTAGCTACAGTCATTTAAACACAAGAGGAGATCAAAATTTAAAAAAAAATAAACAAATAAACAATAAATGAATAAAAAATAAACAAACAAATAAAAAAACAAACAAACAAAAAAACACTGTACAGCCAGTCATTTATTTTGAGTTGTGAGGCTTTTTAGTTTACACGCAGCTCTGTAACAAGAGTTACTCTTAGAACAGTCATTACAAATAGTCTTCTACAGCCAACAGCCATTGCTTTTGGCCATAGCACTCTTAGGAATCCCGATCGTGTGCGCTTAGTTAGTACTTGGAATGGAGACTGCCAGGGAACACTAGGCGCTGTAAGCTTTTAAGCTTAAGGCTCCGATTGTGAAGATTGTGGCTACAGTCATTTAAACACAAGAGGAGATCAAAACTTTAAAAAAATAAACAAATAAACAATAAATGAATAAAAAATAAACAAACAAATAAAAAAACAAACAAACAAAAAACATTGTACAGCCAGTCATTTATTTTGAGTTGTGAGGCTTTTTGGTTTACAAGCAGCTCTGTAACAAGAGTTACTCTTAGAACAGTCATTACAAATAGTCTTCTACAGCCAACAGCCATTGCTTTTGGCCATAGCACTCTTAGGAATCCCGATCTTGTGCTCTTAGTTAATACTTGGAATGGAGACTGCCAGGGAACACTAGGCGCTGTAAGCTTTTAAGCTTAAGGCTCCGATTGTGAAGATTGTAGCTACAGTCATTTAAACACAAGAGGAGATCAAAACTTTAAAAAAAATAAACAAATAAACAATAAATGAATAAAAAATAAACAAACAAATAAAAAAAAACAAACAAAAAACACTGTACAGCCAGTCATTTATTTTGAGTTGTGAGGCTTTTTAGTTTACACGCAGCTCTGTAACAAGAGTTACTCTTAGAACAGTCATTACAAATAGTCTTCTACAGCCAACAGCCATTGCTTTTGGCCATAGCACTCTTAGGAATCCCGATCGTGTGCGCTTAGTTAGTACTTGGAATGGAGACTGCCAGGGAACACTAGGCGCTGTAAGCTTTTAAGCTTAAGGCTCCGATTGTGAAGATTGTGGCTACAGTCATTTAAACACAAGAGGAGATCAAAACTTTAAAAAAATAAACAAATAAACAATAAATGAATAAAAAATAAACAAACAAATAAAAAAACAAACAAACAAAAAACATTGTACAGCCAGTCATTTATTTTGAGTTGTGAGGCTTTTTAGTTTACAAGCAGCTCTGTAACAAGAGTTACTCTTAGAACAGTCATTACAAATAGTCTTCTATAGCCAACAGCCATTGCTTTTGGCCATAGCACTCTTAGGAATCCCGATCGTGTGCGCTTAGTTAGTACTTGGAATGGAGACTGCCAGGGAACACTAGGCGCTGTAAGCTTTTAAGCTTAAGGCTCCGATTGTGAAGATTGTGGCTACAGTCATTTAAACACAAGAGGAGATCAAAACTTTAAAAAAATAAACAAGTAAAAAATAAATGAATAAAAAATAAACAAACAAATAAAAAAACAAACAAACAAAAAACATTGTACAGCCAGTCATTTATTTTGAGTTGTGAGGCTTTTTAGTTTACAAGCAGCTCTGTAACAAGAGTTACTCTTAGAACAGTCATTACAAATAGTCTTCTACAGCCAACAGCCATTGCTTTTGGCCATAGCACTCTTAGGAATCCCGATCTTGTGCTCTTAGTTAATACTTGGAATGGAGACTGCCAGGGAACACTAGGCGCTGTAAGCTTTTAAGCTTAAGGCTCCGATTGTGAAGATTGTAGCTACAGTCATTTAAACACAAGAGGAGATCAAAATTAAAAAAAAAATAAACAAATAAACAATAAATGAATAAAAAATAAACAAACAAATAAAAAAACAAACAAACAAAAAACACTGTACAGCCAGTCATTTATTTTGAGTTGTGAGGCTTTTTAGTTTACACGCAGCTCTGTAACAAGAGTTACTCTTAGAACAGTCATTACAAATAGTCTTCTACAGCCAACAGCCATTGCTTTTGGCCATAGCACTCTTAGGAATCCCGATCGTGTGCGCTTAGTTAGTACTTGGAATGGAGACTGCCAGGGAACACTAGGCGCTGTAAGCTTTTAAGCTTAAGGCTCCGATTGTGAAGATTGTGGCTACAGTCATTTAAACACAAGAGGAGATCAAAACTTTAAAAAAATAAACAAATAAACAATAAATGAATAAAAAATAAACAAACAAATAAAAAAACAAACAAACAAAAAACACTGTACAGCCAGTCATTTATTTTGAGTTGTGAGGCTTTTTAGTTTACACGCAGCTCTGTAACAAGAGTTACTCTTAGAACAGTCATTACAAATAGTCTTCTACAGCCAACAGCCATTGCTTTTGGCCATAGCACTTTTAGGAATCCCGATCGTGTGCGCTTAGTTAGTACTTGGAATGGAGACTGCCAGGGAACACTAGGCGCTGTAAGCTTTTAAGCTTAAGGCTCCGATTGTGAAGATTGTGGCTACAGTCATTTAAACACAAGAGGAGATCAAAACTTTAAAAAAATAAACAAATAAACAATAAATGAATAAAAAATAAACAAACAAATAAAAAAACAAACAAACAAAAAACATTGTACAGCCAGTCATTTATTTTGAGTTGTGAGGCTTTTTAGTTTACAAGCAGCTCTGTAACAAGAGTTACTCTTAGAACAGTCATTACAAATAGTCTTCTATAGCCAACAGCCATTGCTTTTGGCCATAGCACTCTTAGGAATCCCGATCGTGTGCGCTTAGTTAGTACTTGGAATGGAGACTGCCAGGGAACACTAGGCGCTGTAAGCTTTTAAGCTTAAGGCTCCGATTGTGAAGATTGTGGCTACAGTCATTTAAACACAAGAGGAGATCAAAACTTTAAAAAAATAAACAAATAAACAATAAATGAATAAAAAATAAACAAACAAATAAAAAAACAAACAAACAAAAAACATTGTACAGCCAGTCATTTATTTTGAGTTGTGAGGCTTTTTAGTTTACAAGCAGCTCTGTAACAAGAGTTACTCTTAGAACAGTCATTACAAATAGTCTTCTACAGCCAACAGCCATTGCTTTTGGCCATAGCACTCTTAGGAATCCCGATCGTGTGCGCTTAGTTAGTACTTGGAATGGAGACTGCCAGGGAACACTAGGCGCTGTAAGCTTTTAAGCTTAAGGCTCCGATTGTGAAGATTGTGGCTACAGTCATTTAAACACAAGAGGAGATCAAAACTTTAAAAAAATAAACAAATAAACAATAAATGAATAAAAAATAAACAAACAAATAAAAAAACAAACAAACAAAAAACATTGTACAGCCAGTTGTTTATTTTGAGTTGTGAGGCTTTTTAGTTTACAAGCAGCTCTGTAACAAGAGTTACTCTTAGAACAGTCATTACAAATAGTCTTCTACAGCCAACAGCCATTGCTTTTGGCCATAGCACTCTTAGGAATCCCGATCGTGTGCGCTTAGTTAGTACTTGGAATGGAGACTGCCAGGGAACACTAGGCGCTGTAAGCTTTTAAGCTTAAGGCTCCGATTGTGAAGATTGTGGCTACAGTCATTTAAACACAAGAGGAGATCAAAACTTTAAAAAAATAAACAAATAAACAATAAATGAATAAAAAATAAACAAACAAATAAAAAACAAACAAACAAAAAACATTGTACAGCCAGTCATTTATTTTGAGTTGTGAGGCTTTTTAGTTTACAAGCAGCTCTGTAACAAGAGTTACTCTTAGAACAGTCATTACAAATAGTCTTCTACAGCCAACAGCCGTTGCTTTTGGCCATAGCACTCTTAGGAATCCCGATCTTGTGCGCTTAGTTAATACTTGGAATGGAGACTGCCAGGGAACACTAGGCGCTGTAAGCTTTTAAGCTTAAGGCTCCGATTGTGAAGATTGTGGCTACAGTCATTTAAACACAAGAGGAGATCAAAACTTTAAAAAAATAAACAAATAAACAATAAATGAATAAAAAATAAACAAACAAATAAAAAAACAAACAAACAAAAAACATTGTACAGCCAGTTATTTATTTTGAGTTGTGAGGCTTTTTAGTTTACAAGCAGCTCTGTAACAAGAGTTACTCTTAGAACAGTCATTACAAATAGTTTTCTACAGCCAACAGCCATTGCTTTTGGCCATAGCACTTTTAGGAATCCCGATCGTGTGCGCTTAGTTAGTACTTGGAATGGAGACTGCCAGGGAACACTAGGCGCTGTAAGCTTTTAAGCTTAAGGCTCCGATTGTGAAGATTGTGGCTACAGTCATTTAAACACAAGAGGAGATCAAAACTTTAAAAAAATAAACAAATAAACAATAAATGAATAAAAAATAAACAAACAAATAAAAAAACAAACAAACAAAAAACATTGTACAGCCAGTCATTTATTTTGAGTTGTGAGGCTTTTTAGTTTACAAGCAGCTCTGTAACAAGAGTTACTCTTAGAACAGTCATTACAAATAGTCTTCTATAGCCAACAGCCATTGCTTTTGGCCATAGCACTTTTAGGAATCCCGATCGTGTGCGCTTAGTTAGTACTTGGAATGGAGACTGCCAGGGAACACTAGGCGCTGTAAGCTTTTAAGCTTAAGGCTCCGATTGTGAAGATTGTGGCTACAGTCATTTAAACACAAGAGGATATCAAAACTTTAAAAAAAATAAACAAATAAACAATAAATGAATAAAAAATAAACAAACAAATAAAAAAACAAACAAACAAAAAACATTGTACAGCCAGTCATTTATTTTGAGTTGTGAGGCTTTTTAGTTTACAAGCAGCTCTGTAACAAGAGTTACTCTTAGAACAGTCATTACAAATAGTCTTCTACAGCCAACAGCCATTGCTTTTGGCCATAGCACTCTTAGGAATCCCGATCGTGTGCGCTTAGTTAGTACTTGGAATGGAGACTGCCAGGGAACACTAGGCGCTGTAAGCTTTTAAGCTTAAGGCTCCGATTGTGAAGATTGTGGCTACAGTCATTTAAACACAAGAGGAGATCAAAACTTTAAAAAAAATAAACAAATAAACAATAAATGAATAAAAAATAAACAAACAAATAAAAAAACAAACAAACAAAAAACATTGTACAGCCAGTTATTTATTTTGAGTTGTGAGGCTTTTTAGTTTACAAGCAGCTCTGTAACAAGAGTTACTCTTAGAACAGTCATTACAAATAGTCTTCTACAGCCAACAGCCATTGCTTTTGGCCATAGCACTCTTAGGAATCCCGAGCTTGTGCGCTTAGTTAGTACTTGGAATGGAGACTGCCAGGGAACACTAGGCGCTGTAAGCTTTTAAGCTTAAGGCTCCGATTGTGAAGATTGTGGCTACAGTCATTTAAACACAAGAGGAGATCAAAACTTTAAAAAAATAAACAAATAAACAATAAATGAATAAAAAATAAACAAACAAATAAAAAACAAACAAACAAAAAACATTGTACAGCCAGTCATTTATTTTGAGTTGTGAGGCTTTTTAGTTTACAAGCAGCTCTGTAACAAGAGTTACTCTTAGAACAGTCATTACAAATAGTCTTCTACAGCCAACAGCCATTGCTTTTAGCCATAGCACTCTTAGGAATCCCGATCTTGTGCGCTTAGTTAATACTTGGAATGGAGACTGCCAGGGAACACTAGGCGCTGTAAGCTTTTAAGCTTAAGGCTCCGGTTGTGAAGATTGTAGCTACAGTCATTTAAACACAAGAGGAGATCAAAACTTTAAAAAAATAAACAAATAAACAATAAATGAATAAAAAATAAACAAACAAATAAAAAAACAAACAAACAAAAAACATTGTACAGCCAGTCATTTATTTTGAGTTGTGAGGCTTTTTAGTTTACAAGCAGCTCTGTAACAAGAGTTACTCTTAGAACAGTCATTACAAATAGTCTTCTACAGCCAACAGCCATTGCTTTTGGCCATAGCACTCTTAGGAATCCCGATCGTGTGCGCTTAGTTAGTACTTGGAATGGAGACTGCCAGGGAACACTAGGCGCTGTAAGCTTTTAAGCTTAAGGCTCCGATTGTGAAGATTGTGGCTACAGTCATTTAAACACAAGAGGAGATCAAAACTTTAAAAAAAATAAACAAATAAACAATAAATGAATAAAAAATAAACAAACAAATAAAAAAACAAACAAACAAAAAACATTGTACAGCCAGTTATTTATTTTGAGTTGTGAGGCTTTTTAGTTTACAAGCAGCTCTGTAACAAGAGTTACTCTTAGAACAGTCATTACAAATAGTCTTCTACAGCCAACAGCCATTGCTTTTGGCCATAGCACTCTTAGGAATCCCGATCTTGTGCGCTTAGTTAATACTTGGAATGGAGACTGCCAGGGAACACTAGGCGCTGTAAGCTTTTAAGCTTAAGGCTCCGATTGTGAAGATTGTGGCTACAGTCATTTAAACACAAGAGGAGATCAAAACTTTAAAAAAATAAACAAATAAACAATAAATGAATAAAAAATAAACAAACAAATAAAAAAACAAACAAACAAAAAACATTGTACAGCCAGTCATTTATTTTGAGTTGTGAGGCTTTTTAGTTTACAAGCAGCTCTGTAACAAGAGTTACTCTTAGAACAGTCATTACAAATAGTCTTCTACAGCCAACAGCCATTGCTTTTGGCCATAGCACTCTTAGGAATCCCGATCGTGTGCGCTTAGTTAGTACTTGGAATGGAGACTGCCAGGGAACACTAGGCGCTGTAAGCTTTTAAGCTTAAGGCTCCGATTGTGAAGATTGTGGCTACAGTCATTTAAACACAAGAGGAGATCAAAACTTTAAAAAAAATAAACAAATAAACAATAAATGAATAAAAAATAAACAAACAAATAAAAAAAAAAAAAAAAAAAAACATTGTACAGCCAGTTATTTATTTTGAGTTGTGAGGCTTTTTAGTTTACAAGCAGCTCTGTAACAAGAGTTACTCTTAGAACAGTCATTACAAATAGTCTTCTACAGCCAACAGCCATTGCTTTTGGCCATAGCACTCTTAGGAATCCCGATCGTATGCGCTTAGTTAGTACTTGGAATGGAGACTGCCAGGGAACACTAGGCGCTGTAAGCTTTTAAGCTTAAGGCTCCGATTGTGAAGATTGTGGCTACAGTCATTTAAACACAAGAGGAGATCAAAACTTTAAAAAAATAAACAAATAAACAATAAATGAATAAAAAATAAACAAACAAATAAAAAAACAAACAAACAAAAAACATTGTACAGCCAGTCATTTATTTTGAGTTGTGAGGCTTTTTAGTTTACAAGCAGCTCTGTAACAAGAGTTACTCTTAGAACAGTCATTACAAATAGTCTTCTACAGCCAACAGCCATTGCTTTTGGCCATAGCACTCTTAGGAATCCCGATCGTGTGCGCTTAGTTAGTACTTGGAATGGAGACTGCCAGGGAACACTAGGCGCTGTAAGCTTTTAAGCTTAAGGCTCCGATTGTGAAGATTGTGGCTACAGTCATTTAAACACAAGAGGAGATCAAAACTTTAAAAAAATAAACAAATAAACAATAAATGAATAAAAAATAAACAAACAAATAAAAAAACAAACAAACAAAAAACATTGTACAGCCAGTCATTTATTTTGAGTTGTGAGGCTTTTTAGTTTACAAGCAGCTCTGTAACAAGAGTTACTCTTAGAACAGTCATTACAAATAGTCTTCTACAGCCAACAGCCATTGCTTTTGGCCATAGCACTCTTAGGAATCCCGATCTTGTGGGCTTAGTTAGTACTTGGAATGGAGACTGCCAGGGAACACTAGGCGCTGTAAGCTTTTAAGCTTAAGGCTCCGATTGTGAAGATTGTGGCTACAGTCATTTAAACACAAGAGGAGATCAAAACTTTAAAAAAATAAACAAATAAACAATAAATGAATAAAAAATAAACAAACAAATAAAAAAACAAACAAACAAAAAACATTGTACAGCCAGTTATTTATTTTGAGTTGTGAGGCTTTTTAGTTTACAAGCAGCTCTGTAACAAGAGTTACTCTTAGAACAGTCATTACAAATAGTCTTCTACAGCCAACAGCCATTGCTTTTGGCCATAGCACTCTTAGGAATCCCGATCTTGTGCGCTTAGTTAATACTTGGAATGGAGACTGCCAGGGAACACTAGGCGCTGTAAGCTTTTAAGCTTAAGGCTCCGATTGTGAAGATTGTAGCTACAGTCATTTAAACACAAGAGGAGATCAAAACTTTAAAAAAATAAACAAATAAACAATAAATGAATAAAAAATAAACAAACAAATAAAAAAACAAACAAACAAAAAACATTGTACAGCCAGTTATTTATTTTGAGTTGTGAGGCTTTTTAGTTTACAAGCAGCTCTGTAACAAGAGTTACTCTTAGAACAGTCATTACAAATAGTCTTCTACAGCCAACAGCCATTGCTTTTGGCCATAGCACTCTTAGGAATCCCGATCTTGTGCGCTTAGTTAATACTTGGAATGGAGACTGCCAGGGAACACTAGGCGCTGTAAGCTTTTAAGCTTAAGGCTCCGATTGTGAAGATTGTAGCTACAGTCATTTAAACACAAGAGGAGATCAAAACTTTAAAAAAATAAACAAATAAACAATAAATGAATAAAAAATAAACAAACAAATAAAAAAACAAACAAACAAAAAACATTGTACAGCCAGTCATTTATTTTGAGTTGTGAGGCTTTTTAGTTTACAAGCAGCTCTGTAACAAGAGTTACTCTTAGAACAGTCATTACAAATAGTCTTCTACAGCCAACAGCCATTGCTTTTGGCCATAGCACTCTTAGGAATCCCGATCGTGTGCGCTTAGTTAGTACTTGGAATGGAGACTGCCAGGGAACACTAGGCGCTGTAAGCTTTTAAGCTTAAGGCTCCGATTGTGAAGATTGTGGCTACAGTCATTTAAACACAAGAGGAGATCAAAACTTTAAAAAAAATAAACAAATAAACAATAAATGAATAAAAAATAAACAAACAAATAAAAAACAAACAAACAAAAAACATTGTACAGCCAGTTATTTATTTTGAGTTGTGAGGCTTTTTAGTTTACAAGCAGCTCTGTAACAAGAGTTACTCTTAGAACAGTCATTACAAATAGTCTTCTACAGCCAACAGCCATTGCTTTTGGCCATAGCACTCTTAGGAATCCCGATCGTGTGCGCTTAGTTAGTACTTGGAATGGAGACTGCCAGGGAACACTAGGCGCTGTAAGCTTTTAAGCTTAAGGCTCCGATTGTGAAGATTGTGGCTACAGTCATTTAAACACAAGAGGAGATCAAAACTTTAAAAAAATAAACAAATAAACAATAAATGAATAAAAAATAAACAAACAAATAAAAAAACAAACAAACAAAAAACATTGTACAGCCAGTTATTTATTTTGAGTTGTGAGGCTTTTTAGTTTACAAGCAGCTCTGTAACAAGAGTTACTCTTAGAACAGTCATTACAAATAGTCTTCTACAGCCAACAGCCGTTGCTTTTGGCCATAGCACTCTTAGGAATCCCGATCTTGTGCGCTTAGTTAATACTTGGAATGGAGACTGCCAGGGAACACTAGGCGCTGTAAGCTTTTAAGCTTAAGGCTCCGATTGTGAAGATTGTGGCTACAGTCATTTAAACACAAGAGGAGATCAAAACTTTAAAAAAATAAACAAATAAACAATAAATGAATAAAAAATAAACAAACAAATAAAAAAACAAACAAACAAAAAACATTGTACAGCCAGTTATTTATTTTGAGTTGTGAGGCTTTTTAGTTTACAAGCAGCTCTGTAACAAGAGTTACTCTTAGAACAGTCATTACAAATAGTCTTCTACAGCCAACAGCCATTGCTTTTGGCAATAGCACTCTTAGGAATCCCGATCTTGTGCGCTTAGTTAATACTTGGAATGGAGACTGCCAGGGAACACTAGGCGCTGTAAGCTTTTAAGCTTAAGGCTCCGGTTGTGAAGATTGTAGCTACAGTCATTTAAACACAAGAGGAGATCAAAACTTTAAAAAAATAAACAAATAAACAATAAATGAATAAAAAATAAACAAACAAATAAAAAAACAAACAAACAAAAAACATTGTACAGCCAGTCATTTATTTTGAGTTGTGAGGCTTTTTAGTTTACAAGCAGCTCTGTAACAAGAGTTACTCTTAGAACAGTCATTACAAATAGTCTTCTACAGCCAACAGCCATTGCTTTTGGCCATAGCACTCTTAGGAATCCCGATCGTGTGCGCTTAGTTAGTACTTGGAATGGAGACTGCCAGGGAACACTAGGCGCTGTAAGCTTTTAAGCTTAAGGCTCCGATTGTGAAGATTGTGGCTACAGTCATTTAAACACAAGAGGAGATCAAAACTTTAAAAAAAATAAACAAATAAACAATAAATGAATAAAAAATAAACAAACAAATAAAAAAACAAACAAACAAAAAACACTGTACAGCCAGTTATTTATTTTGAGTTGTGAGGCTTTTTAGTTTACAAGCAGCTCTGTAACAAGAGTTACTCTTAGAACAGTCATTACAAATAGTCTTCTACAGCCAACAGCCATTGCTTTTGGCCATAGCACTCTTAGGAATCCCGATCGTGTGCGCTTAGTTAGTACTTGGAATGGAGACTGCCAGGGAACACTAGGCGCTGTAAGCTTTTAAGCTTAAGGCTCCGATTGTGAAGATTGTGGCTACAGTCATTTAAACACAAGAGGAGATCAAAACTTTAAAAAAAAATAAACAAATAAACAATAAATGAATAAAAAATAAACAAACAAATAAAAAAACAAACAAACAAAAAACACTGTACAGCCAGTTATTTATTTTGAGTTGTGAGGCTTTTTAGTTTACAAGCAGCTCTGTAACAAGAGTTACTCTTAGAACAGTCATTACAAATAGTCTTCTACAGCCAACAGCCATTGCTTTTGGCCATAGCACTCTTAGGAATCCCGATCTTGTGCGCTTAGTTAATACTTGGAATGGAGACTGCCAGGGAACACTAGGCGCTGTAAGCTTTTAAGCTTAAGGCTCCGATTGTGAAGATTGTAGCTACAGTCATTTAAACACAAGAGGAGATCAAAACTTTAAAAAAATAAACAAATAAACAATAAATGAATAAAAAATAAACAAACAAATAAAAAAACAAACAAACAAAAAACATTGTACAGCCAGTTATTTATTTTGAGTTGTGAGGCTTTTTAGTTTACAAGCAGCTCTGTAACAAGAGTTACTCTTAGAACAGTCATTACAAATAGTCTTCTACAGCCAACAGCCATTGCTTTTGGCCATAGCACTCTTAGGAATCCCGATCTTGTGCGCTTAGTTAGTACTTGGAATGGAGACTGCCAGGGAACACTAGGCGCTGTAAGCTTTTAAGCTTAAGGCTCCGATTGTGAAGATTGTGGCTACAGTCATTTAAACACAAGAGGAGATCAAAACTTTAAAAAAATAAACAAATAAACAATAAATGAATAAAAAATAAACAAACAAATAAAAAAACAAACAAACAAAAAACATTGTACAGCCAGTCATTTATTTTGAGTTGTGAGGCTTTTTAGTTTACAAGCAGCTCTGTAACAAGAGTTACTCTTAGAACAGTCATTACAAATAGTCTTCTACAGCCAACAGCCATTGCTTTTGGCCATAGCACTCTTAGGAATCCCGATCGTGTGCGCTTAGTTAGTACTTGGAATGGAGACTGCCAGGGAACACTAGGCGCTGTAAGCTTTTAAGCTTAAGGCTCCGATTGTGAAGATTGTGGCTACAGTCATTTAAACACAAGAGGAGATCAAAACTTTAAAAAAATAAACAAATAAACAATAAATGAATAAAAAATAAACAAACAAATAAAAAAACAAACAAACAAAAAACATTGTACAGCCAGTCATTTATTTTGAGTTGTGAGGCTTTTTAGTTTACAAGCAGCTCTGTAACAAGAGTTACTCTTAGAACAGTCATTACAAATAGTCTTCTACAGCCAACAGCCATTGCTTTTGGCCATAGCACTCTTAGGAATCCCGATCGTGTGCGCTTAGTTAGTACTTGGAATGGAGACTGCCAGGGAACACTAGGCGCTGTAAGCTTTTAAGCTTAAGGCTCCGATTGTGAAGATTGTGGCTACAGTCATTTAAACACAAGAGGAGATCAAAACTTTAAAAAAATAAACAAATAAACAATAAATGAATAAAAAATAAACAAACAAATAAAAAAACAAACAAACAAAAAACATTGTACAGCCAGTCATTTATTTTGAGTTGTGAGGCTTTTTAGTTTACAAGCAGCTCTGTAACAAGAGTTACTCTTAGAACAGTCATTACAAATAGTCTTCTACAGCCAACAGCCATTGCTTTTGGCCATAGCACTCTTAGGAATCCCGATCGTGTGCGCTTAGTTAGTACTTGGAATGGAGACTGCCAGGGAACACTAGGCGCTGTAAGCTTTTAAGCTTAAGGCTCCGATTGTGAAGATTGTGGCTACAGTCATTTAAACACAAGAGGAGATCAAAACTTTAAAAAAATAAACAAATAAACAATAAATGAATAAAAAATAAACAAACAAATAAAAAAACAAACAAACAAAAAACATTGTACAGCCAGTCATTTATTTTGAGTTGTGAGGCTTTTTAGTTTACAAGCAGCTCTGTAACAAGAGTTACTCTTAGAACAGTCATTACAAATAGTCTTCTACAGCCAACAGCCATTGCTTTTGGCCATAGCACTCTTAGGAATCCCGATCGTGTGCGCTTAGTTAGTACTTGGAATGGAGACTGCCAGGGAACACTAGGCGCTGTAAGCTTTTAAGCTTAAGGCTCCGATTGTGAAGATTGTGGCTACAGTCATTTAAACATAAGAGGAGATCAAAACTTTAAAAAAATAAACAAATAAACAATAAATGAATAAAAAATAAACAAACAAATAAAAAAACAAACAAACAAAAAACATTGTACAGCCAGTTATTTATTTTGAGTTGTGAGGCTTTTTAGTTTACAAGCAGCTCTGTAACAAGAGTTACTCTTAGAACAGTCATTACAAATAGTCTTCTACAGCCAACAGCCATTGCTTTTGGCCATAGCACTCTTAGGAATCCCGATCTTGTGCGCTTAGTTAATACTTGGAATGGAGACTGCCAGGGAACACTAGGCGCTGTAAGCTTTTAAGCTTAAGGCTCCGATTGTGAAGATTGTAGCTACAGTCATTTAAACCCAAGAGGAGATCAAAACTTTAAAAAATTAAACAAATAAACAATAAATGAATAAAAAATAAACAAACAAATAAAAAAACAAACAAACAAAAAACATTGTACAGCCAGTCATTTATTTTGAGTTGTGAGGCTTTTTAGTTTACAAGCAGCTCTGTAACAAGAGTTACTCTTAGAACAGTCATTACAAATAGTCTTCTACAGCCAACAGCCATTGCTTTTGGCCATAGCACTCTTAGGAATCCCGATCGTGTGCGCTTAGTTAGTACTTGGAATGGAGACTGCCAGGGAACACTAGGCGCTGTAAGCTTTTAAGCTTAAGGCTCCGATTGTGAAGATTGTGGCTACAGTCATTTAAACACAAGAGGAGATCAAAACTTTAAAAAAATAAACAAATAAACAATAAATGAATAAAAAATAAACAAACAAATAAAAAAACAAACAAACAAAAAACATTGTACAGCCAGTTATTTATTTTGAGTTGTGAGGCTTTTTAGTTTACAAGCAGCTCTGTAACAAGAGTTACTCTTAGAACAGTCATTACAAATAGTCTTCTACAGCCAACAGCCATTGCTTTTGGCCATAGCACTCTTAGGAATCCCGATCTTGTGCGCTTAGTTAATACTTGGAATGGAGACTGCCAGGGAACACTAGGCGCTGTAAGCTTTTAAGCTTAAGGCTCCGATTGTGAAGATTGTGGCTACAGTCATTTAAACACAAGAGGAGATCAAAACTTTAAAAAAAATAAACAAATAAACAATAAATGAATAAAAATAAACAAACAAATAAAAAAACAAACAAACAAAAAACATTGTACAGCCAGTCATTTATTTTGAGTTGTGAGGCTTTTTAGTTTACAAGCAGCTCTGTAACAAGAGTTACTCTTAGAACAGTCATTACAAATAGTCTTCTACAGCCAACAGCCATTGCTTTTGGCCATAGCACTCTTAGGAATCCCGATCGTGTGCGCTTAGTTAGTACTTGGAATGGAGACTGCCAGGGAACACTAGGCGCTGTAAGCTTTTAAGCTTAAGGCTCCGATTGTGAAGATTGTAGCTACAGTCATTTAAACACAAGAGGAGATCAAAACTTTAAAAAAATAAACAAATAAACAATAAATGAATAAAAAATAAACAAACAAATAAAAAAACAAACAAACAAAAAACATTGTACAGCCAGTTATTTATTTTGAGTTGTGAGGCTTTTTAGTTTACAAGCAGCTCTGTAACAAGAGTTACTCTTAGAACAGTCATTACAAATAGTCTTCTACAGCCAACAGCCATTGCTTTTGGCCATAGCACTCTTAGGAATCCCGATCTTGTGCGCTTAGTTAAATGACTGTAGCTACAATCTTCACAATCGGAGCCTTAATCTTAAAAGCTTACAGCGCCTAGTGTTCCCTGGCAGTCTCCATTCCAAGTACTAACTAAGCGCACACGATCGGGATTCCTAAGAGTGCTATGGCCAAAAGCAATGGCTGTTGGCTGTAGAAGACTATTTGTAATGACTGTTCTAAGAGTAACTCTTGTTACAGAGCTGCTTGTAAACTAAAAAGCCTCACAACTCAAAATAAATGACTGGCTTTCCAGTGTTTTTTGTGTAGTGGAGTATGGACCAAATATGAATACCAGATCGAAATGAAGAAATGAAAAGTTTTGGATTAAAACTTTTCCAGTCTGAATAGGACCTTTCCTCTGCGACCAAGTCACATTCCAGAGGACTGTCTGTGCCCGCGGGGGTCAAAGCCCACACACACGCACACTCATAAGCTAAGAGCATCAAAGAACCCTTTAAAGTAACACATGGCCCCAACAACCCCGTCTCTCTTTTAACTAACAGGAACTGTCGAGATAACTAACTTAAAGAGACAGGAACCTCAAACAAAGGAGAGAGCTTTTACGGCCCGTTTTTATGACAATGGCACCCAAATGTCTAATCCTTATCTTTCACGGAGATCAACAGATGTTCAAACCAAAGTGACCTCGAGTGAACTCCCGTGAATCAACAGCTGAAGCACGAATCAACAGCGACACCAAATGGACACTGGCGAAACTACGCCTCGCTCGGAGTCGCTGGAAAACAATAGCGGAAAATAATCAAACTCTGATTATTTGTGTATTAAACCTATGTATTGATGTCACTTTCTGTACCCTCAGATGAATGCCTACCTCCTAATGAAATGTGTATATTGTGGACTGTTTTCTATCATGAAGAGAAATCCTACCTCTGAATAGGATTAAACGAACTAATATACTTTCCCAGCATAGCATCATAAATGGGACGTAAAGATGAAACCTTATGTAACTGTCTGATGTTAATAGTCCAATGTACTCATTGTTATATGTTGATAGCGGGTATAAGAATTTTGATATGAGAAATTCATATTCTTTATGTGAGAATCAATGATTCAAACTCCCTTCGACTCTCTCCCCCTAGCGAGAGTCACGTGAGACTGAACTCGCGTCCAATCAGAAAGAGGACGCCTCCCATTAGGGCGTGACCGCGCCAGCCTTGAAAATAGCAGCTCGACTGCTCACATCCAGTTCGAAGTTTTGAAGAGTCGCGAGGACTCTACAGAAGTAACGGACCACGAAAGAAAGTGGAAAGAGAGGACGCCGACGAGAAACCTTGAACGACAAAGAAACGCTGTCTCTTCCACGCCGACAACGAAACAAAAGAAAAACCTCTCAGACTTCAAAAGCTTACGAGAGACGTCTCGAAATTAGCTAAGAGTATGAAGTTTTACTAATACGTCGAGTAATTTGAATATCTTTCTTTTCTTTTAATCGTGTTTATGTCTTATAACCCAATCTAAGTTTAATCTCACAACTGATCGAAGCAGGTGAACTTATTCGTGGCCAGAGTAAGGAAACACTGCCGATACATCAGAAGTCTTAGAATAAGTGAGTTTATTGAAGCGGTTTCAGTTCTGGAGCTGCCATAACTAGCGAACCGCTCGTCCAAAACGTCCATATTTTGGACTCTCCCACTCCGGACCGAAGGCCGAAGAGAGGATCCTGCCGCCTGCGTCATCACACTCCGGGTACGCCCGAGACAACTCAATCAACGAAGAAAGACCTCCACGCTAAACCAGCCTGGATACTTCGGCGGTAAGAACCGCGAGACTAAGTGAGACGCCTCCATTCCCAGGACTTCAAAGAGCCTCTGCATCCAAACGAGTGATGAAAACCGACGAAAAGTAAGCTAAACTTATGCATTTCCAGAGCTGAAACCGAATTAAGTTCTTGATAAATTTTGTATTAATTAAACCTTAGCTAGTAACTTCAGTCACAAATTAGAAAGCCTAGCTCACCTTTAAGCTCGAATCAGTTCCCCCTGCCGGACACAGTGAGATTACAAGGTTGTGCTATGTTAATTAAATACTTCTCTTTATTAATAAAACTCTCATTATTTGAAATCACAGTGTGTGCAATTTGTTCATTAGAATTTCTGAAAATCCTGAAGAACTCATTTAGCATGATTATTATTCATTCTCAAACTAATTATTAATGTTTTAATTGCTTAAACCAATTATAAATCTTAATTAATTTCATTAAGTCAAATATCAGAGGTTGGAGGAGTTTGAATAAAGTCAAGGCTATAAAACAAATTATAAAATTATATGTATGTATTTGTGGTGTACCTTACTACACTACATTTGTTTATTTGTTTTTTATTTGTTTGTTTATTTTTTATTCATTTATTGTTTATTTGTTTAATATTTTAAAGTTTTGATCTCCTCTTGTGTTTAAATGACTGTAGCTACAATCTTCACAATCGGAGCCTTAAGCTAAAAAGCTTACAGCGCCTAGTGTTCCCTGGCAGTCTCCATTCCAAGTACTAACTAAGCGCACAAGCTCGGGATTCCTAAGAGTGCTATGGCCATAAGCAATGACTGTTGGCTGTAGAAGACTATTTGTAATGACTGTTCTAAGAGTAACTCTTGTTACAGAGCTGCTTGTAAACTAAAAAGCCTCACAACTCAAAATAAATGACTGGCTTTCCAGTGTTTTTTTGTTTATTTGTTTTTTTATTTGTTTGTTTATTTTTTATTCATTTATTGTTTATTTGTTTATTTTTTTTTAAGTTTTGATCTCCTCTTGTGTTTAAATGACTGTAGCTACAATCTTCACAATCGGAGCCTTAAGCTTAAAAGCTTACAGCGCCTAGTGTTCCCTGGCAGTCTCCATTCCAAGTACTAACTAAGCGCACACGATCGGGATTCCTAAGAGTGCTATGGCCAAAAGCAATGGCTGTTGGCTGTAGAAGACTATTTGTAATGACTGTTCTAAGAGTAACTCTTGTTACAGAGCTGCTTGTAAACTAAAAAGCCTCACAACTCAAAATAAATGACTGGCTGTACAATGTTTTTTGTTTGTTTGTTTTTTTATTTGTTTGTTTATTTTTTATTCATTTATTGTTTATTTGTTTATTTTTTTAAAGTTTTGATCTCCTCTTGTGTTTAAATGACTGTAGCTACAATCTTCACAATCGGAGCCTTAAGCTTAAAAGCTTACAGCGCCTAGTGTTCCCTGGCAGTCTCCATTCCAAGTATTAACTAAGCGCACAAGATCGGGATTCCTAAGAGTGCTATGGCCAAAAGCAATGGCTGTTGGCTGTAGAAGACTATTTGTAATGACTGTTCTAAGAGTAACTCTTGTTACAGAGCTGCTTGTAAACTAAAAAGCCTCACAACTCAAAATAAATGACTGGCTTTCCAGTGTTTTTTGTTTATTTGTTTTTTTATTTGTTTGTTTATTTTTTATTCATTTATTATTTATTTTTTTAAAGTTTTGATCTCCTCTTGTGTTTAAATGACTGTAGCTACAATCTTCACAATCGGAGCCTTAAGCTAAAAAGCTTACAGCGCCTAGTGTTCCCTGGCAGTCTCCATTCCAAGTACTAACTAAGCGCACAAGCTCGGGATTCCTAAGAGTGCTATGGCCATAAGCAATGACTGTTGGCTGTAGCAGACAATTTGTAATGACTGTTCTAAGAGTAACTCTTGTTACAGAGCTGCTTGTAAACTAAAAAGCCTCACAACTCAAAATAAATGACTGGCTTTCCAGTGTTTTTTGTTTATTTGTTTTTTATTTGTTTGTTTATTTTTTATTCATTTATTGTTTATTTGTTTATTTTTTTAAAGATTTGATCTCCTCTTGTGTTTAAATGACTGTAGCTACAATCTTCACAATCGGAGCCTTAAGCTAAAAAGCTTACAGCGCCTAGTGTTCCCTGGCAGTCTCCATTCCAAGTACTAACTAAGCGCACAAGCTCGGGATTCCTAAGAGTGCTATGGCCATAAGCAATGACTGTTGGCTGTAGAAGACTATTTGTAATGACTGTTCTAAGAGTAACACTTGTTACAGAGCTGCTTGTAAACTAAAAAGCCTCACAAGTCAAAATAAATGACTGGCTTTCCAGTGTTTTTTGTTTATTTGTTTTTTTATTTGTTTGTTTATTTTTTATTCATTTATTATTTATTTGTTTATTTTTTTAAAGTTTTGATCTCCTCTTGTGTTTAAATGACTGTAGCTACAATCGTCACAATCGGAGCCTTTAGCTAAAAAGCTTACAGCGCCTAGTGTTCCCTGGCAGTCTCCATTCCAAGTACTAACTAAGCGCACAAGATCAGGGATTCCTAAGAGTGCTATGGCCATAAGCAATGACTGTTGGCTGTAGCAGACAATTTGTAATGACTGTTCTAAGAGTAACACTTGTTACAGAGCTGCTTGTAAACTAAAAAGCCTCACAACTCAAAATAAATGACTGGCTTTCCAGTGTTTTTTGTTTATTTGTTTTTTATTTGTTTGTTTATTTTTTATTCATTTATTGTTTATTTGTTTATTTTTTTAAAGTTTTGATCTCCTCTTGTGTTTAAATGACTGTAGCTACAATCTTCACAATCGGAGCCTTAAGCTAAAAAGCTTACAGCGCCTAGTGTTCCCTGGCAGTCTCCATTCCAAGTACTAACTAAGCGCACAAGCCCGGGATTCCTAAGAGTGCTATGGCCATAAGCAATGACTGTTGGCTGTAGAAGACTATTTGTAATGACTGTTCTAAGAGTAACTCTTGTTACAGAGCTGCTTGTAAACTAAAAAGCCTCACAACTCAAAATAAATGACGGGCTTTCCAGTGTTTTTTGCTTGTTTGTTTTTTTATTTGTTTGTTTATTTTTTATTCATTTATTTTTTATTTGTTTATTTTTTTTTAAGTTTTGATCTCCTCTTGTGTTTAAATGACTGTAGCTACAATCGTCACAATCGGAGCCTTAAGCTAAAAAGCTTACAGCGCCTAGTGTTCCCTGGCAGTCTCCATTCCAAGTACTAACTAAGCGCACAAGATCAGGGATTCCTAAGAGTGCTATGGCCATAAGCAATGACTGTTGGCTGTAGCAGACAATTTGTAATGACTGTTCTAAGAGTAACACTTGTTACAGAGCTGCTTGTAAACTAAAAAGCCTCACAACTCAAAATAAATGACTGGCTTTCCAGTGTTTTTTGTTTATTTGTTTTTTTATTTGTTTGTTTATTTTTTATTCATTTATTGTTTATTTGTTTATTTTTTTAAAGTTTTGATCTCCTCTTGTGTTTAAATGACTGTAGCTACAATCTTCACAATCGGAGCCTTAAGCTAAAAAGCTTACAGCGCCTAGTGTTCCCTGGCAGTCTCCATTCCAAGTACTAACTAAGCGCACAAGCTCGGGATTCCTAAGAGTGCTATGGCCATAAGCAATGACTGTTGGCTGTAGAAGACTATTTGTAATGACTGTTCTAAGAGTAACTCTTGTTACAGAGCTGCTTGTAAACTAAAAAGCCTCACAACTCAAAATAAATGACTGGCTTTCCAGTGTTTTTTGTTTATTTGTTTTTTATTTGTTTGTTTATTTTTTATTCATTAATTGTTTATTTGTTTATTTTTTTTTAAAGTTTTGATCTCCTCTTGTGTTTAAATGACTGTAGCTACAATCTTCACAATCGGAGCCTTAAGCTAAAAAGCTTACAGCGCCTAGTGTTCCCTGGCAGTCTCCATTCCAAGTACTAACTAAGCGCACAAGATCAGGGATTCCTAAGAGTGCTATGGCCATAAGCAATGACTGTTGGCTGTAGAAGACTATTTGTAATGACTGTTCTAAGAGTAACTCTTGTTACAGAGCTGCTTGTAAACTAAAAAGCCTCACAACTCAAAATAAATGACTGGCTTTCCAGTGTTTTTTGTTTATTTGTTTTTTATTTGTTTGTTTATTTTTTATTCATTAATTGTTTATTTGTTTATTTTTTTTTAAAGTTTTGATCTCCTCTTGTGTTTAAATGACTGTAGCTACAATCTTCACAATCGGAGCCTTAAGCTAAAAAGCTTACAGCGCCTAGTGTTCCCTGGCAGTCTCCATTCCAAGTACTAACTAAGCGCACAAGATCAGGGATTCCTAAGAGTGCTATGGCCATAAGCAATGACTGTTGGCTGTAGCAGACAATTTGTAATGACTGTTCTAAGAATAACACTTGTTACAGAGCTGCTTGTAAACTAAAAAGCCTCACAACTCAAAATAAATGACTGGATTTCCGGTGTTTTTTGTTTATTTGTTTTTTTATTTGTTTGTTTATTTTTTATTCATTTATTGTTTATTTGTTTATTTTTTTAAAGTTTTGATCTCCTCTTGTGTTTAAATGACTGTAGCTACAATCTTCACAATCGGAGCCTTAAGCTAAAAAGCTTACAGCGCCTAGTGTTCCCTGGCAGTCTCCATTCCAAGTACTAACTAAGCGCACAAGATCGGGATTCCTAAGAGTGCTATGGCCATAAGCAATGACTGTTGGCTGTAGCAGACAATTTGTAATGACTGTTCTAAGAGTAACACTTGTTACAGAGCTGCTTGTAAACTAAAAAGCCTCACAACTCAAAATAAATGACTGGCTTTCCAGTGTTTTTTGTTTATTTGTTTTTTTTATTTGTTTGTTTATTTTTTATTCATTTATTGTTTATTTGTTTATTTTTTTAAAGTTTTGATCTCCTCTTGTGTTTAAATGACTGTAGCTACAATCTTCACAATCGGAGCCTTAAGCTAAAAAGCTTACAGCGCCTAGTGTTCCCTGGCAGTCTCCATTCCAAGTACTAACTAAGCGCACAAGCTCGGGATTCCTAAGAGTGCTATGGCCATAAGCAATGACTGTTGGCTGTAGAAGACTATTTGTAATGACTGTTCTAAGAGTAACTCTTGTTACAGAGCTGCTTGTAAACTAAAAAGCCTCACAACTCAAAATAAATGACGGGCTTTCCAGTGTTCTTTGTTTGTTTGTTTTTTTATTTGTTTGTTTATTTTTTATTCATTTATTTTTTATTTGTTTATTTTTTTTAAAGTTTTGATCTCCTCTTGTGTTTAAATGACTGTAGCTACAATCTTCACAATCGGAGCCTTAAGCTAAAAAGCTTACAGCGCCTAGTGTTCCCTGGCAGTCTCCATTCCAAGTACTAACTAAGCGCACAAGATCGGGATTCCTAAGAGTGCTATGGCCATAAGCAATGACTGTTGGCTGTAGCAGACAATTTGTAATGACTGTTCTAAGAGTAACACTTGTTACAGAGCTGCTTGTAAACTAAAAAGCCTCACAACTCAAAATAAATGACTGGCTTTCCAGTGTTTTTTGTTTATTTGTTTTTTATTTGTTTGTTTATTTTTTATTCATTTATTGTTTATTTGTTTATTTTTTTTTTTTAGTTTTGATCTCCTCTTGTGTTTAAATGACTGTAGCTACAATCTTCACAATCGGAGCCTTAAGCTAAAAAGCTTACAGCGCCTAGTGTTCCCTGGCAGTCTCCATTCCAAGTACTAACTAAGCGCACAAGATCGGGATTCCTAAGAGTGCTATGGCCATAAGCAATGACTGTTGGCTGTAGCAGACAATTTGTAATGACTGTTCTAAGAGTAACACTTGTTACAGAGCTGCTTGTAAACTAAAAAGCCTCACAACTCAAAATAAATGACGGGCTTTCCAGTGTTTTTTGTTTATTTGTTTTTTATTTGTTTGTTTATTTTTTATTCATTTATTGTTTATTTGTTTATTTTTTTTTTTAAGTTTTGATCTCCTCTTGTGTTTAAATGACTGTAGCTACAATCTTCACAATCGGAGCCTTAAGCTAAAAAGCTTACAGCGCCTAGTGTTCCCTGGCAGTCTCCATTCCAAGTACTAACTAAGCGCACAAGATCGGGATTCCTAAGAGTGCTATGGCCATAAGCAATGACTGTTGGCTGTAGCAGACAATTTGTAATGACTGTTCTAAGAGTAACACTTGTTACAGAGCTGCTTGTAAACTAAAAAGCCTCACAACTCAAAATAAATGACGGGCTTTCCAGTGTTTTTTAATTATTTGTTTTTTATTTGTTTGTTTATTTTTTATTCATTTATTTTTTATTTGTTTATTTTTTTAAAAGTTTTGATCTCCTCTTGTGTTTACATGACTGTAGCTACAATCTTCACAATCGGAGCCTTAAGCTAAAAAGCTTACAGCGCCTAGTGTTCCCTGGCAGTCTCCATTCCAAGTACTAACTAAGCGCACAAGCTCGGGATTCCTAAGCGTGCTATGGCCATAAGCAATGACTGTTGGCTGTAGAAGACTATTTGTAATGACTGTTCTAAGAGTAACTCTTGTTACAGAGCTGCTTGTAAACTAAAAAGCCTCACAACTCAAAATAAATGACGGGCTTTCCAGTGTTTTTTGTTTATTTGTTTTTTATTTGTTTGTTTATTTTTTATTCATTTATTGTTTATTTGTTTATTTTTTTTTTAAGTTTTGATCTCCTCTTGTGTTTAAATGACTGTAGCTACAATCTTCACAATCGGAGCCTTAAGCTAAAAAGCTTACAGCGCCTAGTGTTCCCTGGCAGTCTCCATTCCAAGTACTAACTAAGCGCACAAGATCGGGATTCCTAAGAGTGCTATGGCCATAAGCAATGACTGTTGGCTGTAGCAGACTATTTGTAATGACTGTTCTAAGAGTAACACTTGTTACAGAGCTGCTTGTAAACTAAAAAGCCTCACAACTCAAAATAAATGACTGGCTTTCCAGTGTTTTTTGTTTATTTGTTTTTTTATTTGTTTGTTTATTTTTTATTCATTTATTGTTTATTTGTTTATTTTTTTTTTTTAGTTTTGATCTCCTCTTGTGTTTACATGACTGTAGCTACAATCTTCACAATCGGAGCCTTAAGCTAAAAAGCTTACAGCGCCTAGTGTTCCCTGGCAGTCTCCATTCCAAGTACTAACTAAGCGCACAAGCTCGGGATTCCTAAGCGTGCTATGGCCATAAGCAATGACTGTTGGCTGTAGAAGACTATTTGTAATGACTGTTCTAAGAGTAACTCTTGTTACAGAGCTGCTTGTAAACTAAAAAGCCTCACAACACAAAATAAATGACGGGCTTTCCAGTGTTTTTTAATTATTTGTTTTTTATTTGTTTGTTTATTTTTTATTCATTTATTGTTTATTTGTTTATTTTTTTTTTAAGTTTTGATCTCCTCTTGTGTTTAAATGACTGTAGCTACAATCTTCACAATCGGAGCCTTAAGCTAAAAAGCTTACAGCGCCTAGTGTTCCCTGGCAGTCTCCATTCCAAGTACTAACTAAGCGCACAAGATCGGGATTCCTAAGAGTGCTATGGCCATAAGCAATGACTGTTGGCTGTAGCAGACAATTTGTAATGACTGTTCTAAGAGTAACACTTGTTACAGAGCTGCTTGTAAACTAAAAAGCCTCACAACTCAAAATAAATGACTGGCTTTCCAGTGTTTTTTGTTTATTTGTTTTTTATTTGTTTGTTTATTTTTTATTCATTTATTGTTTATTTGTTTATTTTTTTTTTTTAGTTTTGATCTCCTCTTGTGTTTAAATGACTGTAGCTACAATCTTCACAATCGGAGCCTTAAGCTAAAAAGCTTACAGCGCCTAGTGTTCCCTGGCAGTCTCCATTCCAAGTACTAACTAAGCGCACAAGATCGGGATTCCTAAGAGTGCTATGGCCATAAGCAATGACTGTTGGCTGTAGAAGACTATTTGTAATGACTGTTCTAAGAGTAACTCTTGTTACAGAGCTGCTTGTAAACTAAAAAGCCTCACAACTCAAAATAAATGACGGGCTTTCCAGTGTTTTTTGTTTGTTTGTTTTTTTATTTGTTTGTTTATTTTTTATTCATTTATTTTTTATTTGTTTATTTTTTTAAAAGTTTTGATCTCCTCTTGTGTTTACATGACTGTAGCTACAATCTTCACAATCGGAGCCTTAAGCTAAAAAGCTTACAGCGCCTAGTGTTCCCTGGCAGTCTCCATTCCAAGTACTAACTAAGCGCACAAGCTCGGGATTCCTAAGCGTGCTATGGCCATAAGCAATGACTGTTGGCTGTAGAAGACTATTTGTAATGACTGTTCTAAGAGTAACTCTTGTTACAGAGCTGCTTGTAAACTAAAAAGCCTCACAACTCAAAATAAATGACGGGCTTTCCAGTGTTTTTTGTTTATTTGTTTTTTATTTGTTTGTTTATTTTTTATTCATTTATTGTTTATTTGTTTATTTTTTTTTTAAGTTTTGATCTCCTCTTGTGTTTAAATGACTGTAGCTACAATCTTCACAATCGGAGCCTTAAGCTAAAAAGCTTACAGCGCCTAGTGTTCCCTGGCAGTCTCCATTCCAAGTACTAACTAAGCGCACAAGATCGGGATTCCTAAGAGTGCTATGGCCATAAGCAATGACTGTTGGCTGTAGCAGACAATTTGTAATGACTGTTCTAAGAGTAACACTTGTTACAGAGCTGCTTGTAAACTAAAAAGCCTCACAACTCAAAATAAATGACGGGCTTTCCAGTGTTTTTTAATTATTTGTTTTTTATTTGTTTGTTTATTTTTTATTCATTTATTGTTTATTTGTTTATTTTTTTTTTAAGTTTTGATCTCCTCTTGTGTTTAAATGACTGTAGCTACAATCTTCACAATCGGAGCCTTAAGCTAAAAAGCTTACAGCGCCTAGTGTTCCCTGGCAGTCTCCATTCCAAGTACTAACTAAGCGCACAAGCTCGGGATTCCTAAGAGTGCTATGGCCATAAACAATGACTGTTGGCTGTAGAAGACTATTTGTAATGACTGTTCTAAGAGTAACTCTTGTTACAGAGCTGCTTGTAAACTAAAAAGCCTCACAACTCAAAATAAATGACGGGCTTTCCAGTGTTTTTTGTTTGTTTGTTTTTTTATTTGTTTGTTTATTTTTTATTCATTTATTTTTTATTTGTTTATTTTTTTAAAAGTTTTGATCTCCTCTTGTGTTTACATGACTGTAGCTACAATCTTCACAATCGGAGCCTTAAGCTAAAAAGCTTACAGCGCCTAGTGTTCCCTGGCAGTCTCCATTCCAAGTACTAACTAAGCGCACAAGCTCGGGATTCCTAAGCGTGCTATGGCCATAAGCAATGACTGTTGGCTGTAGAAGACTATTTGTAATGACTGTTCTAAGAGTAACTCTTGTTACAGAGCTGCTTGTAAACTAAAAAGCCTCACAACACAAAATAAATGACGGGCTTTCCAGTGTTTTTTAATTATTTGTTTTTTATTTGTTTGTTTATTTTTTATTCATTTATTGTTTATTTGTTTTTTTTTTTTTTTAAGTTTTGATCTCCTCTTGTGTTTAAATGACTGTAGCTACAATCTTCACAATCGGAGCCTTAAGCTAAAAAGCTTACAGCGCCTAGTGTTCCCTGGCAGTCTCCATTCCAAGTACTAACTAAGCGCACAAGATCGGGATTCCTAAGAGTGCTATGGCCATAAGCAATGACTGTTGGCTGTAGCAGACAATTTGTAATGACTGTTCTAAGAGTAACACTTGTTACAGAGCTGCTTGTAAACTAAAAAGCCTCACAACTCAAAATAAATGACTGGCTTTCCAGTGTTTTTTGTTTATTTGTTTTTTTATTTGTTTGTTTATTTTTTATTCATTTATTGTTTATTTTTTTAAAGTTTTGATCTCCTCTTGTGTTTAAATGACTGTAGCTACAATCTTCACAATCGGAGCCTTAAGCTAAAAAGCTTACAGCGCCTAGTGTTCCCTGGCAGTCTCCATTCCAAGTACTAACTAAGCGCACAAGCTCGGGATTCCTAAGAGTGCTATGGCCATAAGCAATGACTGTTGGCTGTAGAAGACTATTTGTAATGACTGTTCTAAGAGTAACACTTGTTACAGAGCTGCTTGTAAACTAAAAAGCCTCACAACTCAAAATAAATGACGGGCTTTCCAGTGTTTTTTGTTTGGTTGTTTTTTATTTGTTTGTTTATTTTTTATTCATTTATTTTTTATTTGTTTATTTTTTTTTAAAGTTTTGATCTCCTCTTGTGTTTAAATGACTGTAGCTACAATCTTCACAATCGGAGCCTTAAGCTAAAAAGCTTACAGCGCCTAGTGTTCCCTGGCAGTCTCCATTCCAAGTACTAACTAAGCGCACAAGCTCCGGATTCCTAAGAGTGCTATGGCCATAAGCAATGACTGTTGGCTGTAGAAGACTATTTGTAATGACTGTTCTAAGAGTAACTCTTGTTACAGAGCTGCTTGTAAACTAAAAAGCCTCACAACACAAAATAAATGACGGGCTTTCCAGTGTTTTTTGTTTATTTGTTTTTTATTTGTTTGTTTATTTTTTATTCATTTATTGTTTATTTGTTTATTTTTTTTTTAAGTTTTGATCTCCTCTTGTGTTTAAATGACTGTAGCTACAATCTTCACAATCGGAGCCTTAAGCTAAAAAGCTTACAGCGCCTAGTGTTCCCTGGCAGTCTCCATTCCAAGTACTAACTAAGCGCACAAGATCGGGATTCCTAAGAGTGCTATGGCCATAAGCAATCAAATCAAATCAAATCAAATTTATTTATATAGCGCTTTTCACAACTGATGTTGTCACAAAGCAGCTTCACAGAATTCCAGTAAGACAAGATTTGACATGAAATGTAAAGACAAATGTAAAACCCTCAAGTGAGCAAGCCAGGGGCGACAGTGGCAAGGAAAAACTCCCCCAGCTGAGGAAGAAACCTTGGGAGGAACCAAGGCTCACAAGGGGTGACCCATCCTCCTCTGGTCAATCTACTGGTGATGATAGTTAGTAGTCCATGAGAACTTCAGTGTAGGGACAGCTTCAAGGCACTTGGTGGTTGCTGGAGCGTGGGCAGCTGGTCTGAAGCGTGGAGGAGGATCTCGACAGTCATCCATCAGTGTCCAGACAGACAAGTGGGCAGTCGTTTACTCGGAAAGATGTAAAGGGATGGAATTAGTTTTGAACTGTTTTGTGTTTGTAAAGTAGAAAATATGAAAATTTCCAGAGTGTGGCTAATGACTCCGGCAGATCTGACTATGACAGCTTTAACTAAAAGGAGAGAACCAGGAGGACACACAGACACGGGAGCATCCTGAAACACTGGCATCCCTCCGCTCCACCGTCAACAAACCTGAGTGATCGCGAGAAACGGCGGGACGACAGCACCAGCATCTCAGTTTACTATAATTCCCTGTGTCCATGGACCCCCCGGATCTGCCGCCTTTATCTATGGGGGAGCATTAGCTACCAAATGATAAACTAAACAAATGAGTTTTTAGCCTACATTTGAAGATTGCGACTGTGTCTGAGTCCCGAACATTTTCTGGAAGATCATTCCAGAGTTGGGGGGCTTTATAAGAAAAGGCTCTTCCCCCAGCTGAGGCCTTCTGAATTCTGGGAACATTTAAAAATCCAGTATTCTGTGATCTGAGTGAACGTGGGGGCTCATAATAGGAAATTGTATCTTGAAGATATTCAGGAGCAAGCCCATGTAGGGCTTTATATGTTAATAACAAAATTTTGTAGTCAATGCGGAATTTAACAGGCAGCCAATGAAGTGATGATAAAACTGGGCTGATATGTTCAAATTTTCTAGTTTTAGTGAGGACCCTAGCTGCAGCATTTTGAACTAGTTGAAGTTTTCTTAAATTGCTGCTGGTGCATCCTGACAGTAGTGCGTTACAGTAGTCAAGCCTTGAAGTAATAAAGGCATGTACTAATGTTTCTGCGTCCTGGAGGGATAAGGCATTTCTAATCTTAGCAATATTGCGAAGATGTAAAAAAGCTGTCCTAGTGATACTACCTATGTGTTGATCAAATGATAAATCCGGGTCAATTATGACACCAAGATTTTTTGCTGCTGAACCAGGTTTAACTGGAAAGTTAGCTAGATTTAAAATTAAGTCTGATAATTTATTTCTTGTCACTTTTGGACCCAAAAGCAGGACCTCTGTTTTGTTGCTGTTTAGGAGGAGGAAATTACGCAACATCCAGCCTTTCACGTCTTTTACACAGTCCTCTATTTTCTTTAATCTGTGTTTGTCATCGGGCTTGGCTGAAATATACAATTGTGTGTCGTCTGCGTAACAGTGAAAGTTAATGTCATGGTTTCTTATAACTGTGCCTAGCGGTAACATGTATAATGTAAATAATAATGGTCCTAAAATAGAGCCTTGTGGAATTCCAAATCTTACTTTAGAATAATTTGAATTTAGATTGTTTACTTTTACGAATTGATAACGTTCCGTTAAGTAAGATTTAAACCATAATAGGGCTGTCCCTGTGATTCCAACCATGTTTTCTAACCTTTCTATGAGAATATTGTGGTCTATTGTATCGAAGGCTGCGCTTAGGTCAAGAAGCACCAACAGGGATACGTGGCCTTGATCAGAGGCAAGAAGAAGATCATTTGTTATCTTGACTAGAGCTGTCTCTGTACTATGATGTTGCCTGAATCCAGATTGGAATTTTTCATATATATGATTCTTATGTAGATATGAACTAAGTTGTTGGGCCACAGCTTTTTCTAAGATCTTACACAGAAATGGCAAATTAGAAATAGGCCTGTAATTAGACAGTGTACTAGCATCAAGATTTGGTTTCTTGATCATAGGTTTAATAACTGCTAGTTTAAAAGCTTTGGGTACATGGCCCAGACTAAGCGATGAGTTTACTATAGTTAAAAGAGGATCAATAATAGCTGGTAGTACTTCTTTGAGCAACTTTGTGGGAATTGCATCAAGTGTGCAAGTTGTACAGTTTGCGGAGGTGATAATCTTCTCTAGTTCTAATTGTGGGAGTGGGCAAAAGGTTTCAAGTCTTTCTTTTACAGTTATATTATGTTTTATTTCATTCACATCAGGTGGCAGCCAGGATGGATTTGATCCTGTGGCTAGAGTTTGTTGTCTAACAAAGCAATGACTGTTGGCTGTAGCAGACAATTTGTAATGACTGTTCTAAGAGTAACACTTGTTACAGAGCTGCTTGTAAACTAAAAAGCCTCACAACTCAAAATAAATGACTGGCTTTCCAGTGTTTTTTGTTTATTTGTTTTTTTATTTGTTTGTTTATTTTTTATTCATTTATTGTTTATTTGTTTATTTTTTTAAAGTTTTGATCTCCTCTTGTGTTTAAATGACTGTAGCTACAATCTTCACAATCGGAGCCTTAAGCTAAAAAGCTTACAGCGCCTAGTGTTCCCTGGCAGTCTCCATTCCAAGTACTAACTAAGCGCACAAGATCGGGATTCCTAAGAGTGCTATGGCCATAAGCAATGACTGTTGGCTGTAGCAGACAATTTGTAATGACTGTTCTAAGAGTAACACTTGTTACAGAGCTGCTTGTAAACTAAAAAGCCTCACAACTCAAAATAAATGACTGGCTTTCCAGTGTTTTTTGTTTATTTGTTTTTTTATTTGTTTGTTTATTTTTTATTCATTTATTGTTTATTTGTTTATTTTTTTAAAGTTTTGATCTCCTCTTGTGTTTAAATGACTGTAGCTACAATCTTCACAATCGGAGCCTTAAGCTAAAAAGCTTACAGCGCCTAGTGTTCCCTGGCAGTCTCCATTCCTAGTACTAACTAAGCGCACAAGCTCGGGATTCCTAAGAGTGCTATGGCCATAAGCAATGACTGTTGGCTGTAGAAGACTATTTGTAATGACTGTTCTAAGAGTAACACTTGTTACAGAGCTGCTTGTAAACTAAAAAGCCTCACAACTCAAAATAAATGACTGGCTTTCCAGTGTTTTTTGTTTATTTGTTTTTTTATTTGTTTGTTTATTTTTTATTCATTTATTCTTTATTTTTTTAAAGTTTTGATCTCCTCTTGTGTTTAAATGACTGTAGCTACAATCTTCACAATCGGAGCCTTAAGCTAAAAAGCTTACAGCGCCTAGTGTTCCCTGGCAGTCTCCATTCCAAGTACTAACTAAGCGCACAAGCTCGGGATTCCTAAGAGTGCTATGGCCATAAGCAATGACTGTTGGCTGTAGAAGACTATTTGTAATGACTGTTCTAAGAGTAACTCTTGTTACAGAGCTGCTTGTAAACTAAAAAGCCTCACAACTCAAAATAAATGACGGGCTTTCCAGTGTTCTTTGCTTGTTTGTTTTTTTATTTGTTTGTTTATTTTTTATTCATTTATTTTTTATTTGTTTATTTTTTTTAAAGTTTTGATCTCCTCTTGTGTTTAAATGACTGTAGCTACAATCGTCACAATCGGAGCCTTAAGCTAAAAAGCTTACAGCGCCTAGTGTTCCCTGGCAGTCTCCATTCCAAGTACTAACTAAGCGCACAAGCTCGGGATTCCTAAGAGTGCTATGGCCATAAGCAATGACTGTTGGCTGTAGCAGACAATTTGTAATGACTGTTCTAAGAGTAACTCTTGTTACAGAGCTGCTTGTAAACTAAAAAGCCTCACAACACAAAATAAATGACGGGCTTTCCAGTGTTTTTTAATTATTTGTTTTTTATTTGTTTGTTTATTTTTTATTCATTTATTGTTTATTTGTTTATTTTTTTTTTAAGTTTTGATCTCCTCTTGTGTTTAAATGACTGTAGCTACAATCTTCACAATCGGAGCCTTAAGCTAAAAAGCTTACAGCGCCTAGTGTTCCCTGGCAGTCTCCATTCCAAGTACTAACTAAGCGCACAAGATCGGGATTCCTAAGAGTGCTATGGCCATAAGCAATGACTGTTGGCTGTAGCAGACAATTTGTAATGACTGTTCTAAGAGTAACACTTGTTACAGAGCTGCTTGTAAACTAAAAAGCCTCACAACTCAAAATAAATGACTGGCTTTCCAGTGTTTTTTGTTTATTTGTTTTTTTATTTGTTTGTTTATTTTTTATTCATTTATTGTTTATTTGTTTATTTTTTTAAAGTTTTGATCTCCTCTTGTGTTTAAATGACTGTAGCTACAATCTTCACAATCGGAGCCTTAAGCTAAAAAGCTTACAGCGCCTAGTGTTCCATGGCAGTCTCCATTCCAAGTACTAACTAAACGCACAAGCTCGGGATTCCTAAGAGTGCTATGGCCATAAGCAATGACTGTTGGCTGTAGCAGACAATTTGTAATGACTGTTCTAAGAGTAACACTTGTTACAGAGCTGCTTGTAAACTAAAAAGCCTCACAACTCAAAAAAAAAAGACTGGCTTTCCAGTGTTTTTTGTTTATTTGTTTTTTTATTTGTTTGTTTATTTTTTATTCATTTATTGTTTATTTGTTTATTTTTTTAAAGTTTTGATCTCCTCTTGTGTTTAAATGACTGTAGCTACAATCTTCACAATCGGAGCCTTAAGCTAAAAAGCTTACAGCGCCTAGTGTTCCCTGGCAGTCTCCATTCCAAGTACTAACTAAGCGCACAAGCTCGGGATTCCTAAGAGTGCTATGGCCATAAGCAATGACTGTTGGCTGTAGAAGACTATTTGTAATGACTGTTCTAAGAGTAACTCTTGTTACAGAGCTGCTTGTAAACTAAAAAGCCTCACAACTCAAAATAAATGACTGGCTTTCCAGTGTTTTTTGTTTATTTGTTTTTTTATTTGTTTGTTTATTTTTTATTCATTTATTGTTTATTTGTTTATTTTTTTTTTTAGTTTTGATCTCCTCTTGTGTTTAAATGACTGTAGCTACAATCTTCACAATCGGAGCCTTAAGCTAAAAAGCTTACAGCGCCTAGTGTTCCCTGGCAGTCTCCATTCCAAGTACTAACTAAGCGCACAAGCTCGGGATTCCTAAGAGTGCTATGGCCATAAGCAATGACTGTTGGCTGTAGAAGACTATTTGTAATGACTGTTCTAAGAGTAACACTTGTTACAGAGCTGCTTGTAAACTAAAAAGCCTCACAACTCAAAATAAATGACTGGCTTTCCAGTGTTTTTTGTTTATTTGTTTTTTATTTGTTTGTTTATTTTTTATTCATTTATTGTTTATTTGTTTATTTTTTTAAAGTTTTGATCTCCTCTTGTGTTTAAATGACTGTAGCTACAATCTTCACAATCGGAGCCTTAAGCTAAAAAGCTTACAGCGCCTAGTGTTCCCTGGCAGTCTCCATTCCAAGTACTAACTAAGCGCACAAGATCGGGATTCCTAAGAGTGCTATGGCCATAAGCAATGACTGTTGGCTGTAGCAGACAATTTGTAATGACTGTTCTAAGAGTAACACTTGTTACAGAGCTGCTTGTAAACTAAAAAGCCTCACAACTCAAAATAAATGACTGGCTTTCCAGTGTTTTTTGTTTATTTGTTTTTTTTATTTGTTTGTTTATTTTTTATTCATTTATTTTTTATTTGTTTATTTTTTTTAAAGTTTTGATCTCCTCTTGTGTTTAAATGACTGTAGCTACAATCGTCACAATCGGAGCCTTAAGCTAAAAAGCTTACAGCGCCTAGTGTTCCCTGGCAGTCTCCATTCCAAGTACTAACTAAGCGCACAAGCTCGGGATTCCTAAGAGTGCTATGGCCATAAGCAATGACTGTTGGCTGTAGAAGACTATTTGTAATGACTGTTCTAAGAGTAACACTTGTTACAGAGCTGCTTGTAAACTAAAAAGCCTCACAACTCAAAATAAATGACGGGCTTTCCAGTGTTTTTTGTTTATTTGTTTTTTATTTGTTTGTTTATTTTTTATTCATTAATTGTTTATTTGTTTATTTTTTTTTTAAGTTTTGATCTCCTCTTGTGTTTAAATGACTGTAGCTACAATCTTCACAATCGGAGCCTTAAGCTAAAAAGCTTACAGCGCCTAGTGTTCCCTGGCAGTCTCCATTCCAAGTACTAACTAAGCGCACAAGCTCGGGATTCCTAAGAGTGCTATGGCCATAAGCAATGACTGTTGGCTGTAGAAGACTATTTGTAATGACTGTTCTAAGAGTAACTCTTGTTACAGAGCTGCTTGTAAACTAAAAAGCCTCACAACTCAAAATAAATGACGGGCTTTCCAGTGTTTTTTGTTTATTTGTTTTTTTATTTGTTTGTTTATTTTTTATTCATTTATTGTTTATTTGTTTATTTTTTTTTTTAAGTTTTGATCTCCTCTTGTGTTTAAATGACTGTAGCTACAATCTTCACAATCGGAGCCTTAAGCTAAAAAGCTTACAGCGCCTAGTGTTCCCTGGCAGTCTCCATTCCAAGTACTAACTAAGCGCACAAGCTCCGGATTCCTAAGAGTGCTATGGCCATAAGCAATGACTGTTGGCTGTAGAAGACTATTTGTAATGACTGTTCTAAGAGTAACACTTGTTACAGAGCTGCTTGTAAACTAAAAAGCCTCACAACTCAAAATAAATGACTGGCTTTCCAGTGTTTTTTGCTTGTTTGTTTTTTTATTTGTTTGTTTATTTTTTATTCATTTATTTTTTATTTGTTTATTTTTTTTAAAGTTTTGATCTCCTCTTGTGTTTAAATGACTGTAGCTACAATCGTCACAATCGGAGCCTTAAGCTAAAGAGCTTACAGCGCCTAGTGTTCCCTGGCAGTCTCCATTCCAAGTACTAACTAAGCGCACAAGCTCCGGATTCCTAAGAGTGCTATGGCCATAAGCAATGACTGTTGGCTGTAGCAGACAATTTGTAATGACTGTTCTAAGAGTAACACTTGTTACAGAGCTGCTTGTAAACTAAAAAGCCTCACAACTCAAAATAAATGACTGGCTTTCCAGTGTTTTTTGTTTATTTGTTTTTTTATTTGTTTGTTTACTTTTTATTCATTTATTGTTTATTTGTTTATTTTTTTAAAGTTTTGATCTCCTCTTGTGTTTAAATGACTGTAGCTACAATCTTCACAATCGGAGCCTTAAGCTAAAAAGCTTACAGCGCCTAGTGTTCCCTGGCAGTCTCCATTCCAAGTACTAACTAAGCGCACAAGCTCGGGATTCCTAAGAGTGCTATGGCCATAAGCAATGACTGTTGGCTGTAGAAGACTATTTGTAATGACTGTTCTAAGAGTAACACTTGTTACAGAGCTGCTTGTAAACTAAAAAGCCTCACAACTCAAAATAAATGACGGGCTTTCCAGTGTTTTTTGTTTGGTTGTTTTTTTATTTGTTTGTTTATTTTTTATTCATTTATTTTTTATTTGTTTATTTTTTTTTAAAGTTTTGATCTCCTCTTGTGTTTAAATGACTGTAGCTACAATCTTCACAATCGGAGCCTTAAGCTAAAAAGCTTACAGCGCCTAGTGTTCCCTGGCAGTCTCCATTCCAAGTACTAACTAAGCGCACAAGCTCCGGATTCCTAAGAGTGCTATGGCCATAAGCAATGACTGTTGGCTGTAGAAGACTATTTGTAATGACTGTTCTAAGAGTAACACTTGTTACAGAGCTGCTTGTAAACTAAAAAGCCTCACAACTCAAAATAAATGACTGGCTTTCCAGTGTTTTTTGCTTGTTTGTTTTTTTATTTGTTTGTTTATTTTTTATTCATTTATTTTTTATTTGTTTATTTTTTTTAAAGTTTTGATCTCCTCTTGTGTTTAAATGACTGTAGCTACAATCGTCACAATCGGAGCCTTAAGCTAAAAAGCTTACAGCGCCTAGTGTTCCCTGGCAGTCTCCATTCCAAGTACTAACTAAGCGCACAAGCTCCGGATTCCTAAGAGTGCTATGGCCATAAGCAATGACTGTTGGCTGTAGCAGACAATTTGTAATGACTGTTCTAAGAGTAACACTTGTTACAGAGCTGCTTGTAAACTAAAAAGCCTCACAACTCAAAATAAATGACTGGCTTTCCAGTGTTTTTTGTTTATTTGTTTTTTTATTTGTTTGTTTATTTTTTATTCATTTATTGTTTATTTGTTTATTTTTTTAAAGTTTTGATCTCCTCTTGTGTTTAAATGACTGTAGCTACAATCTTCACAATCGGAGCCTTAAGCTAAAAAGCTTACAGCGCCTAGTGTTCCCTGGCAGTCTCCATTCCAAGTACTAACTAAGCGCACAAGCTCGGGATTCCTAAGAGTGCTATGGCCATAAGCAATGACTGTTGGCTGTAGAAGACTATTTGTAATGACTGTTCTAAGAGTAACACTTGTTACAGAGCTGCTTGTAAACTAAAAAGCCTCACAACTCAAAATAAATGACTGGCTTTCCAGTGTTTTTGTTTATTTGTTTTTTTATTTGTTTGTTTATTTTTTATTCATTTATTGTTTATTTGTTTATTTTTTTAAAGTTTTGATCTCCTCTTGTGTTTAAATGACTGTAGCTACAATCTTCACAATCGGAGCCTTAAGCTAAAAAGCTTACAGCGCCTAGTGTTCCCTGGCAGTCTCCATTCCAAGTACTAACTAAGCGCACAAGCTCGGGATTCCTAAGAGTGCTATGGCCATAAGCAATGACTGTTGGCTGTAGAAGACTATTTGTAGTGACTGTTCTAAGAGTAACTCTTGTTACAGAGCTGCTTGTAAACTAAAAAGCCTCACAACTCAAAATAAATGACGGGCTTTCCAGTGATTTTTGCTTGTTTGTTTTTTTATTTGTTTGTTTATTTTTTATTCATTTATTTTTTATTTGTTTATTTTTTTTAAAGTTTTGATCTCCTCTTGTGTTTAAATGACTGTAGCTACAATCGTCACAATCGGAGCCTTAAGCTAAAAAGGTTACAGCGCCTAGTGTTCCCTGGCAGTCTCCATTCCAAGTACTAACTAAGCGCACAAGCTCGGGATTCCTAAGAGTGCTATGGCCATAAGCAATGACTGTTGGCTGTAGCAGACAATTTGTAATGACTGTTCTAAGAGTAACACTTGTTACAGAGCTGCTTGTAAACTAAAAAGCCTCACAACTCAAAATAAATGACTGGCTTTCCAGTGTTTTTTGTTTATTTGTTTTTTTATTTGTTTGTTTATTTTTTATTCATTTATTGTTTATTTGTTTTTTTTTTTTTTAAGTTTTGATCTCCTCTTGTGTTTAAATGACTGTAGCTACAATCTTCACAATCGGAGCCTTAAGCTAAAAAGCTTACAGCGCCTAGTGTTCCCTGGCAGTCTCCATTCCTAGTACTAACTAAGCGCACAAGCTCGGGATTCCTAAGAGTGCTATGGCCATAAGCAATGACTGTTGGCTGTAGCAGACAATTTGTAATGACTGTTCTATGAGTAACACTTGTTACAGAGCTGCTTGTAAACTAAAAAGCCTCACAACTCAAAATAAATGACTGGCTTTCCAGTGTTTTTTGTTTATTTGTTTTTTTATTTGTTTGTTTATTTTTTATTCATTTATTGTTTATTTGTTTATTTTTTTTTTAAGTTTTGATCTCCTCTTGTGTTTAAATGACTGTAGCTACAATCTTCACAATCGGAGCCTTAAGCTAAAAAGCTTACAGCGCCTAGTGTTCCCTGGCAGTCTCCATTCCAAGTACTAACTAAGCGCACAAGATCGGGATTCCTAGGAGTGCTATGGCCATAAGCAATGACTGTTGGCTGTAGCAGACAATTTGTAATGACTGTTCTAAGAGTAACACTTGTTACAGAGCTGCTTGTAAACTAAAAAGCCTCACAACTCAAAATAAATGACTGGCTTTCCAGTGTTTTTTGTTTATTTGTTTTTTTATTTGTTTGTTTATTTTTTATTCATTTATTGTTTATTTGTTTATTTTTTTTAAGTTTTGATCTCCTCTTGTGTTTAAATGACTGTAGCTACAATCTTCACAATCGGAGCCTTAAGCTTAAAAGCTTACAGCGCCTAGTGTTCCCTGGCAGTCTCCATTCCAAGTACTAACTAAGCGCACAAGATCGGGATTCCTAAGAGTGCTATGGCCATAAGCAATGACTGTTGGCTGTAGAAGACTATTTGTAATGACTGTTCTAAGAGTAACTCTTGTTACAGAGCTGCTTGTAAACTAAAAAGCCTCACAACTCAAAATAAATGACGGGCTTTCCAGTGTTTTTTGTTTATTTGTTTTTTTATTTGTTTGTTTATTTTTTATTCATTTATTGTTTATTTGTTTATTTTTTTTTTTTTAAGTTTTGATCTCCTCTTGTGTTTAAATGACTGTAGCTACAATCTTCACAATCGGAGCCTTAAGCTAAAAAGCTTACAGCGCCTAGTGTTCCCTGGCAGTCTCCATTCCAAGTACTAACTAAGCGCACAAGCTCGGGATTCCTAAGAGTGCTATGGCCATAAGCAATGACTGTTGGCTGTAGAAGACTATTTGTAATGACTGTTCTAAGAGTAACTCTTGTTACAGAGCTGCTTGTAAACTAAAAAGCCTCACAACTCAAAATAAATGACTGGCTTTCCAGTGTTTTTTGTTTATTTGTTTTTTTATTTGTTTGTTTATTTTTATTCATTTATTGTTTATTTGTTTATTTTTTTTAAAGTTTTGATCTCCTCTTGTGTTTAAATGACTGTAGCTACAATCTTCACAATCGGAGCCTTAAGCTAAAAAGCTTACAGCGCCTAGTGTTCCCTGGCAGTCTCCATTCCAAGTACTAACTAAGCGCACAAGCTCGGGATTCCTAAGAGTGCTATGGCCATAAGCAATGACTGTTGGCTGTAGAAGACTATTTGTAATGACTGTTCTAAGAGTAACTCTTGTTACAGAGCTGCTTGTAAACTAAAAAGCCTCACAACTCAAAATAAATGACGGGCTTTCCAGTGTTTTTTGTTTATTTGTTTTTTTATTTGTTTGTTTATTTTTTATTCATTTATTGTTTATTTGTTTATTTTTTTTTTTTTAAGTTTTGATCTCCTCTTGTGTTTAAATGACTGTAGCTACAATCTTCACAATCGGAGCCTTAAGCTAAAAAGCTTACAGCGCCTAGTGTTCCCTGGCAGTCTCCATTCCAAGTACTAACTAAGCGCACAAGATCGGGATTCCTAAGAGTGCTATGGCCATAAGCAATGACTGTTGGCTGTAGCAGACAATTTGTAATGACTGTTCTAAGAGTAACACTTGTTACAGAGCTGCTTGTAAACTAAAAAGCCTCACAACTCAAAATAAATGACTGGCTTTCCAGTGTTTTTTGTTTATTTGTTTTTTTATTTGTTTGTTTATTTTTTATTCATTTATTGTTTATTTGTTTATTTTTTTAAAGTTTTGATCTCCTCTTGTGTTTAAATGACTGTAGCTACAATCTTCACAATCGGAGCCTTAAGCTAAAAAGCTTACAGCGCCTAGTGTTCCCTGGCAGTCTCCATTCCAAGTACTAACTAAGCGCACAAGCTCGGGATTCCTAAGAGTGCTATGGCCATAAGCAATGACTGTTGGCTGTAGAAGACTATTTGTAATGACTGTTCTAAGAGTAACACTTGTTACAGAGCTGCTTGTAAACTAAAAAGCCTCACAACTCAAAATAAATGACTGGCTTTCCAGTGTTTTTTGTTTATTTGTTTTTTTATTTGTTTGTTTATTTTTTATTCATTTATTGTTTATTTGTTTATTTTTTTTAAAGTTTTGATCTCCTCTTGTGTTTAAATGACTGTAGCTACAATCTTCACAATCGGAGCCTTAAGCTAAAAAGCTTACAGCGCCTAGTGTTCCCTGGCAGTCTCCATTCCAAGTACTAACTAAGCGCACAAGCTCGGAATTCCTAAGAGTGCTATGGCCATAAGCAATGACTGTTGGCTGTAGAAGACTATTTTTAATGACTGTTCTAAGAGTAACTCTTGTTACAGAGCTGCTTGTAAACTAAAAAGCCTCACAACTCAAAATAAATGACGGGCTTTCCAGTGTTTTTTGCTTGTTTGTTTTTTTATTTGTTTGTTTATTTTTTATTCATTTATTTTTTATTTGTTTATTTATTTTAAAGTTTTGATCTCCTCTTGTGTTTAAATGACTGTAGCTACAATCGTCACAATCGGAGCCTTAAGCTAAAAAGCTTACAGCGCCTAGTGTTCCCTGGCAGTCTCCATTCCAAGTACTAACTAAGCGCACAAGATCGGGATTCCTAAGAGTGCTATGGCCATAAGCAATGACTGTTGGCTGTAGCAGACAATTTGTAATGACTGTTCTAAGAGTAACACTTGTTACAGAGCTGCTTGTAAACTAAAAAGCCTCACAACTCAAAATAAATGACTGGCTTTCCAGTGTTTTTTATTTATTTGTTTGTTTATTTTTTATTCATTTATTGTTTATTTGTTTATTTGTTTATTTTTTTAAAGTTTTGATCTCCTCTTGTGTTTAAATGACTGTAGCTACAATCTTCACAATCGGAGCCTTAAGCTAAAAAGCTTACAGCGCCTAGTGTTCCCTGGCAGTCTCCATTCCAAGTACTAACTAAGCGCACAAGCTCGGGATTCCTAAGAGTGCTATGGCCATAAGCAATGACTGTTGGCTGTAGAAGACTATTTGTAATGACTGTTCTAAGAGTAACTCTTGTTACAGAGCTGCTTGTAAACTAAAAAGCCTCACAACTCAAAATAAATGACGGGCTTTCCAGTGTTTTTTGTTTGTTTGTTTTTTTATTTGTTTGTTTATTTTTTATTCATTTATTTTTTATTTGTTTATTTTTTTTAAAGTTTTGATCTCCTCTTGTGTTTAAATGACTGTAGCTACAATCTTCACAATCGGAGCCTTAAGCTAAAAAGCTTACAGCGCCTAGTGTTCCCTGGCAGTCTCCATTCCAAGTACTAACTAAGCGCACAAGATCGGGATTCCTAAGAGTGCTATGGCCATAAGCAATGACTGTTGGCTGTAGCAGACAATTTGTAATGACTGTTCTAAGAGTAACACTTGTTACAGAGCTGCTTGTAAACTAAAAAGCCTCACAACTCAAAATAAATGACTGGCTTTCCAGTGTTTTTTGTTTATTTGTTTTTTTATTTGTTTGTTTATTTTTTATTCATTTATTGTTTATTTGTTTATTTTTTTAAAGTTTTGATCTCCTCTTGTGTTTAAATGACTGTAGCTACAATCTTCACAATCGGAGCCTTAAGCTAAAAAGCTTACAGCGCCTAGTGTTCCCTGGCAGTCTCCATTCCAAGTACTAACTAAGCGCACAAGATCGGGATTCCTAAGAGTGCTATGGCCATAAGCAATGACTGTTGGCTGTAGCAGACAATTTGTAATGACTGTTCTAAGAGTAACACTTGTTACAGAGCTGCTTGTAAACTAAAAAGCCTCACAACTCAAAATAAATGACTGGCTTTCCAGTGTTTTTTGTTTATTTGTTTTTTTATTTGTTTGTTTATTTTTTATTCATTTATTGTTTATTTGTTTTTTTTTCTTTAAGTTTTGATCTCCTCTTGTGTTTAAATGACTGTAGCTACAATCTTCACAATCGGAGCCTTAAGCTAAAAAGCTTACAGCGCCTAGTGTTCCCTGGCAGTCTCCATTCCAAGTACTAACTAAGCGCACAAGATCGGGATTCCTAGGAGTGCTATGGCCATAAGCAATGACTGTTGGCTGTAGCAGACAATTTGTAATGACTGTTCTAAGAGTAACACTTGTTACAGAGCTGCTTGTAAACTAAAAAGCCTCACAACTCAAAATAAATGACTGGCTTTCCAGTGTTTTTTGTTTATTTGTTTTTTTATTTGTTTGTTTATTTTTTATTCATTTATTGTTTATTTGTTTATTTTTTTAAAGTTTGGATCTCCTCTTGTGTTTAAATGACTGTAGCTACAATCGTCACAATCGGAGCCTTAAGCTAAAAAGCTTACAGCGCCTAGTGTTCCCTGGCAGTCTCCATTCCAAGTACTAACTAAGCGCACAAGATCGGGATTCCTAAGAGTGCTATGGCCATAAGCAATGACTGTTGGCTGTAGCAGACAATTTGTAATGACTGTTCTAAGAGTAACACTTGTTACAGAGCTGCTTGTAAACTAAAAAGCCTCACAACTCAAAATAAATGACTGGCTTTCCAGTGTTTTTTATTTATTTGTTTGTTTATTTTTTATTCATTTATTGTTTATTTGTTTATTTGTTTATTTTTTTAAAGTTTTGATCTCCTCTTGTGTTTAAATGACTGTAGCTACAATCTTCACAATCGGAGCCTTAAGCTAAAAAGCTTACAGCGCCTAGTGTTCCCTGGCAGTCTCCATTCCAAGTACTAACTAAGCGCACAAGCTCGGGATTCCTAAGAGTGCTATGGCCATAAGCAATGACTGTTGGCTGTAGAAGACTATTTGTAATGACTGTTCTAAGAGTAACTCTTGTTACAGAGCTGCTTGTAAACTAAAAAGCCTCACAACTCAAAATAAATGACGGGCTTTCCAGTGTTTTTTGTTTGTTTTTTTATTTGTTTGTTTATTTTTTATTCATTTATTTTTTATTTGTTTATTTTTTTTAAAGTTTTGATCTCCTCTTGTGTTTAAATGACTGTAGCTACAATCTTCACAATCGGAGCCTTAAGCTAAAAAGCTTACAGCGCCTAGTGTTCCCTGGCAGTCTCCATTCCAAGTACTAACTAAGCGCACAAGATCGGGATTCCTAAGAGTGCTATGGCCATAAGCAATGACTGTTGGCTGTAGCAGACAATTTGTAATGACTGTTCTAAGAGTAACACTTGTTACAGAGCTGCTTGTAAACTAAAAAGCCTCACAACTCAAAATAAATGACTGGCTTTCCAGTGTTTTTTATTTATTTGTTTGTTTATTTTTTATTCATTTATTGTTTATTTGTTTATTTGTTTATTTTTTTAAAGTTTTGATCTCCTCTTGTGTTTAAATGACTGTAGCTACAATCTTCACAATCGGAGCCTTAAGCTAAAAAGCTTACAGCGCCTAGTGTTCCCTGGCAGTCTCCATTCCAAGTACTAACTAAGCGCACAAGCTCGGGATTCCTAAGAGTGCTATGGCCATAAGCAATGACTGTTGGCTGTAGCAGACAATTTGTAATGACTGTTCTAAGAGTAACACTTGTTACAGAGCTGCTTGTAAACTAAAAAGCCTCACAACTCAAAATAAATGACTGGCTTTCCAGTGTTTTTTGTTTATTTGTTTTTTTATTTGTTTGTTTATTTTTTATTCATTTATTGTTTATTTGTTTATTTTTTTAAAGTTTTGATCTCCTCTTGTGTTTAAATGACTGTAGCTACAATCTTCACAATCGGAGCCTTAAGCTAAAAAGCTTACAGCGCCTAGTGTTCCCTGGCAGTCTCCATTCCAAGTACTAACTAAGCGCACAAGATCGGGATTCCTAAGAGTGCTATGGCCATAAGCAATGACTGTTGGCTGTAGCAGACAATTTGTAATGACTGTTCTAAGAGTAACACTTGTTACAGAGCTGCTTGTAAACTAAAAAGCCTCACAACTCAAAATAAATGACTGGCTTTCCAGTGTTTTTTGTTTATTTGTTTTTTTATTTTTTATTCATTTATTGTTTATTTGTTTTTTTTTCTTTAAGTTTTGATCTCCTCTTGTGTTTAAATGACTGTAGCTACAATCTTCACAATCGGAGCCTTAAGCTAAAAAGCTTACAGCGCCTAGTGTTCCCTGGCAGTCTCCATTCCAAGTACTAACTAAGCGCACAAGATCGGGATTCCTAGGAGTGCTATGGCCATAAGCAATGACTGTTGGCTGTAGCAGACAATTTGTAATGACTGTTCTAAGAGTAACACTTGTTACAGAGCTGCTTGTAAACTAAAAAGCCTCACAACTCAAAATAAATGACTGGCTTTCCAGTGTTTTTTGTTTATTTGTTTTTTTATTTGTTTGTTTATTTTTTATTCATTTATTGTTTATTTGTTTATTTTTTTAAAGTTTGGATCTCCTCTTGTGTTTAAATGACTGTAGCTACAATCGTCACAATCGGAGCCTTAAGCTAAAAAGCTTACAGCGCCTAGTGTTCCCTGGCAGTCTCCATTCCAAGTACTAACTAAGCGCACAAGATCGGGATTCCTAAGAGTGCTATGGCCATAAGCAATGACTGTTGGCTGTAGCAGACAATTTGTAATGACTGTTCTAAGAGTAACACTTGTTACAGAGCTGCTTGTAAACTAAAAAGCCTCACAACTCAAAATAAATGACTGGCTTTCCAGTGTTTTTTATTTATTTGTTTGTTTATTTTTTATTCATTTATTGTTTATTTGTTTATTTGTTTATTTTTTTAAAGTTTTGATCTCCTCTTGTGTTTAAATGACTGTAGCTACAATCTTCACAATCGGAGCCTTAAGCTAAAAAGCTTACAGCGCCTAGTGTTCCCTGGCAGTCTCCATTCCAAGTACTAACTAAGCGCACAAGCTCGGGATTCCTAAGAGTGCTATGGCCATAAGCAATGACTGTTGGCTGTAGCAGACAATTTGTAATGACTGTTCTAAGAGTAACACTTGTTACAGAGCTGCTTGTAAACTAAAAAGCCTCACAACTCAAAATAAATGACTGGCTTTCCAGTGTTTTTTGTTTGTTTGTTTGTTTATTTTTTATTCATTTATTGTTTATTTGTTTATTTGTTTATTTTTTTAAAGTTTTGATCTCCTCTTGTGTTTAAATGACTGTAGCTACAATCTTCACAATCGGAGCCTTAAGCTAAAAAGCTTACAGCGCCTAGTGTTCCCTGGCAGTCTCCATTCCAAGTACTAACTAAGCGCACAAGCTCGGGATTCCTAAGAGTGCTATGGCCATAAGCAATGACTGTTGGCTGTAGAAGACTATTTGTAATGACTGTTCTAAGAGTAACTCTTGTTACAGAGCTGCTTGTAAACTAAAAAGCCTCACAACTCAAAATAAATGACGGGCTTTCCAGTGTTTTTTGTTTGTTTTTTTATTTGTTTGTTTATTTTTTATTCATTTATTTTTTATTTGTTTATTTTTTTTTAAAGTTTTGATCTCCTCTTGTGTTTAAATGACTGTAGCTACAATCTTCACAATCGGAGCCTTAAGCTAAAAAGCTTACAGCGCCTAGTGTTCCCTGGCAGTCTCCATTCCAAGTACTAACTAAGCGCACAAGATCGGGATTCCTAAGAGTGCTATGGCCATAAGCAATGACTGTTGGCTGTAGCAGACAATTTGTAATGACTGTTCTAAGAGTAACACTTGTTACAGAGCTGCTTGTAAACTAAAAAGCCTCACAACTCAAAATAAATGACTGGCTTTCCAGTGTTTTTTATTTATTTGTTTGTTTATTTTTTATTCATTTATTGTTTATTTGTTTATTTGTTTATTTTTTTAAAGTTTTGATCTCCTCTTGTGTTTAAATGACTGTAGCTACAATCTTCACAATCGGAGCCTTAAGCTAAAAAGCTTACAGCGCCTAGTGTTCCCTGGCAGTCTCCATTCCAAGTACTAACTAAGCGCACAAGCTCGGGATTCCTAAGAGTGCTATGGCCATAAGCAATGACTGTTGGCTGTAGCAGACAATTTGTAATGACTGTTCTAAGAGTAACACTTGTTACAGAGCTGCTTGTAAACTAAAAAGCCTCACAACTCAAAATAAATGACTGGCTTTCCAGTGTTTTTTGTTTATTTGTTTTTTTATTTGTTTGTTTATTTTTTATTCATTTATTGTTTATTTGTTTACTTTTTTAAAGTTTTGATCTCCTCTTGTGTTTAAATGACTGTAGCTACAATCTTCACAATCGGAGCCTTAAGCTAAAAAGCTTACAGCGCCTAGTGTTCCCTGGCAGTCTCCATTCCAAGTACTAACTAAGCGCACAAGCTCGGGATTCCTAAGAGTGCTATGGCCATAAGCAATGACTGTTGGCTGTAGCAGACAATTTGTAATGACTGTTCTAAGAGTAACACTTGTTACAGAGCTGCTTGTAAACTAAAAAGCCTCACAACTCAAAATAAATGACTGGCTTTCCAGTGTTTTTTGTTTATTTGTTTTTTTATTTGTTTGTTTATTTTTTATTCATTTATTGTTTATTTGTTTATTTTTTTTTAAAGTTTTGATCTCCTCTTGTGTTTAAATGACTGTAGCTACAATCTTCACAATCGGAGCCTTAAGCTAAAAAGCTTACAGCGCCTAGTGTTCCCTGGCAGTCTCCATTCCAAGTACTAACTAAGCGCACAAGATCGGGATTCCTAGGAGTGCTATGGCCATAAGCAATGACTGTTGGCTGTAGCAGACAATTTGTAATGACTGTTCTAAGAGTAACACTTGTTACAGAGCTGCTTGTAAACTAAAAAGCCTCACAACTCAAAATAAATGACTGGCTTTCCAGTGTTTTTTGTTTATTTGTTTTTTTATTTGTTTGTTTATTTTTTATTCATTTATTGTTTATTTGTTTATTTTTTTAAAGTTTTGATCTCCTCTTGTGTTTAAATGACTGTAGCTACAATCTTCACAATCGGAGCCTTAAGCTAAAAAGCTTACAGCGCCTAGTGTTCCCTGGCAGTCTCCATTCCAAGTACTAACTAAGCGCACAAGCTCGGGATTCCTAAGAGTGCTATGGCCATAAGCAATGACTGTTGGCTGTAGAAGACTATTTGTAATGACTGTTCTAAGAGTAACACTTGTTACAGAGCTGCTTGTAAACTAAAAAGCCTCACAACTCAAAATAAATGACTGGCTGTACAATGTTTTTTGTTTGTTTGTTCTTTTATTTGTTTGTTTATTTTTTATTCATTTATTGTTTATTTGTTTATTTTTTTTTAAAGTTTTGATCTCCTCTTGTGTTTAAATGACTGTAGCTACAATCTTCACAATCGGAGCCTTAAGCTAAAAAGCTTACAGCGCCTAGTGTTCCCTGGCAGTCTCCATTCCAAGTACTAACTAAGCGCACAAGATCGGGATTCCTAAGAGTGCTATGGCCATAAGCAATGACTGTTGGCTGTAGCAGACAATTTGTAATGACTGTTCTAAGAGTAACACTTGTTACAGAGCTGCTTGTAAACTAAAAAGCCTCACAACTCAAAATAAATGACTGGCTTTCCAGTGTTTTTTATTTATTTGTTTGTTTATTTTTTATTCATTTATTGTTTATTTGTTTATTTGTTTATTTTTTTAAAGTTTTGATCTCCTCTTGTGTTTAAATGACTGTAGCTACAATCTTCACAATCGGAGCCTTAAGCTAAAAAGCTTACAGCGCCTAGTGTTCCCTGGCAGTCTCCATTCCAAGTACTAACTAAGCGCACAAGCTCGGGATTCCTAAGAGTGCTATGGCCATAAGCAATGACTGTTGGCTGTAGCAGACAATTTGTAATGACTGTTCTAAGAGTAACACTTGTTACAGAGCTGCTTGTAAACTAAAAAGCCTCACAACTCAAAATAAATGACTGGCTTTCCAGTGTTTTTTGTTTATTTGTTTTTTTATTTGTTTGTTTATTTTTTATTCATTTATTGTTTATTTGTTTACTTTTTTAAAGTTTTGATCTCCTCTTGTGTTTAAATGACTGTAGCTACAATCTTCACAATCGGAGCCTTAAGCTAAAAAGCTTACAGCGCCTAGTGTTCCCTGGCAGTCTCCATTCCAAGTACTAACTAAGCGCACAAGCTCGGGATTCCTAAGAGTGCTATGGCCATAAGCAATGACTGTTGGCTGTAGCAGACAATTTGTAATGACTGTTCTAAGAGTAACACTTGTTACAGAGCTGCTTGTAAACTAAAAAGCCTCACAACTCAAAATAAATGACTGGCTTTCCAGTGTTTTTTGTTTATTTGTTTTTTTATTTGTTTGTTTATTTTTTATTCATTTATTGTTTATTTGTTTATTTTTTTTTAAAGTTTTGATCTCCTCTTGTGTTTAAATGACTGTAGCTACAATCTTCACAATCGGAGCCTTAAGCTAAAAAGCTTACAGCGCCTAGTGTTCCCTGGCAGTCTCCATTCCAAGTACTAACTAAGCGCACAAGATCGGGATTCCTAGGAGTGCTATGGCCATAAGCAATGACTGTTGGCTGTAGCAGACAATTTGTAATGACTGTTCTAAGAGTAACACTTGTTACAGAGCTGCTTGTAAACTAAAAAGCCTCACAACTCAAAATAAATGACTGGCTTTCCAGTGTTTTTTGTTTATTTGTTTTTTTATTTGTTTGTTTATTTTTTATTCATTTATTGTTTATTTGTTTATTTTTTTAAAGTTTTGATCTCCTCTTGTGTTTAAATGACTGTAGCTACAATCTTCACAATCGGAGCCTTAAGCTAAAAAGCTTACAGCGCCTAGTGTTCCCTGGCAGTCTCCATTCCAAGTACTAACTAAGCGCACAAGCTCGGGATTCCTAAGAGTGCTATGGCCATAAGCAATGACTGTTGGCTGTAGAAGACTATTTGTAATGACTGTTCTAAGAGTAACACTTGTTACAGAGCTGCTTGTAAACTAAAAAGCCTCACAACTCAAACTAAATGACTGGCTTTCCAGTGTTTTTGTTTATTTGTTTTTTTATTTGTTTGTTTATTTTTTATTCATTTATTGTTTATTTGTTTATTTTTTTAAAGTTTTGATCTCCTCTTGTGTTTAAATGACTGTAGCTACAATCTTCACAATCGGAGCCTTAAGCTAAAAAGCTTACAGCGCCTAGTGTTCCCTGGCAGTCTCCATTCCAAGTACTAACTAAGCGCACAAGATCGGGATTCCTAAGAGTGCTATGGCCATAAGCAATGACTGTTGGCTGTAGCAGACAATTTGTAATGACTGTTCTAAGAGTAACACTTGTTACAGAGCTGCTTGTAAACTAAAAAGCCTCACAACTCAAAATAAATGACTGGCTTTCCAGTGTTTTTTGTTTATTTGTTTTTTTATTTGTTTGTTTATTTTTTATTCATTTATTGTTTATTTGTTTATTTTTTTAAAGTTTTGATCTCCTCTTGTGTTTAAATGACTGTAGCTACAATCTTCACAATCGGAGCCTTAAGCTAAAAAGCTTACAGCGCCTAGTGTTCCCTGGCAGTCTCCATTCCAAGTACTAACTAAGCGCACAAGATCGGGATTCCTAAGAGTGCTATGGCCATAAGCAATGACTGTTGGCTGTAGCAGACAATTTGTAATGACTGTTCTAAGAGTAACACTTGTTACAGAGCTGCTTGTAAACTAAAAAGCCTCACAACTCAAAATAAATGACTGGCTTTCCAGTGTTTTTTGTTTATTTGTTTTTTTATTTGTTTGTTTATTTTTTATTCATTTATTGTTTATTTGTTTTTTTTTCTTTAAGTTTTGATCTCCTCTTGTGTTTAAATGACTGTAGCTACAATCTTCACAATCGGAGCCTTAAGCTAAAAAGCTTACAGCGCCTAGTGTTCCCTGGCAGTCTCCATTCCAAGTACTAACTAAGCGCACAAGATCGGGATTCCTAGGAGTGCTATGGCCATAAGCAATGACTGTTGGCTGTAGCAGACAATTTGTAATGACTGTTCTAAGAGTAACACTTGTTACAGAGCTGCTTGTAAACTAAAAAGCCTCACAACTCAAAATAAATGACTGGCTTTCCAGTGTTTTTTGTTTATTTGTTTTTTTATTTGTTTGTTTATTTTTTATTCATTTATTGTTTATTTGTTTATTTTTTTAAAGTTTGGATCTCCTCTTGTGTTTAAATGACTGTAGCTACAATCGTCACAATCGGAGCCTTAAGCTAAAAAGCTTACAGCGCCTAGTGTTCCCTGGCAGTCTCCATTCCAAGTACTAACTAAGCGCACAAGATCGGGATTCCTAAGAGTGCTATGGCCATAAGCAATGACTGTTGGCTGTAGCAGACAATTTGTAATGACTGTTCTAAGAGTAACACTTGTTACAGAGCTGCTTGTAAACTAAAAAGCCTCACAACTCAAAATAAATGACTGGCTTTCCAGTGTTTTTTATTTATTTGTTTGTTTATTTTTTATTCATTTATTGTTTATTTGTTTATTTGTTTATTTTTTTAAAGTTTTGATCTCCTCTTGTGTTTAAATGACTGTAGCTACAATCTTCACAATCGGAGCCTTAAGCTAAAAAGCTTACAGCGCCTAGTGTTCCCTGGCAGTCTCCATTCCAAGTACTAACTAAGCGCACAAGCTCGGGATTCCTAAGAGTGCTATGGCCATAAGCAATGACTGTTGGCTGTAGAAGACTATTTGTAATGACTGTTCTAAGAGTAACTCTTGTTACAGAGCTGCTTGTAAACTAAAAAGCCTCACAACTCAAAATAAATGACGGGCTTTCCAGTGTTTTTTGTTTGTTTTTTTATTTGTTTGTTTATTTTTTATTCATTTATTTTTTATTTGTTTATTTTTTTTAAAGTTTTGATCTCCTCTTGTGTTTAAATGACTGTAGCTACAATCTTCACAATCGGAGCCTTAAGCTAAAAAGCTTACAGCGCCTAGTGTTCCCTGGCAGTCTCCATTCCAAGTACTAACTAAGCGCACAAGATCGGGATTCCTAAGAGTGCTATGGCCATAAGCAATGACTGTTGGCTGTAGCAGACAATTTGTAATGACTGTTCTAAGAGTAACACTTGTTACAGAGCTGCTTGTAAACTAAAAAGCCTCACAACTCAAAATAAATGACTGGCTTTCCAGTGTTTTTTATTTATTTGTTTGTTTATTTTTTATTCATTTATTGTTTATTTGTTTATTTGTTTATTTTTTTAAAGTTTTGATCTCCTCTTGTGTTTAAATGACTGTAGCTACAATCTTCACAATCGGAGCCTTAAGCTAAAAAGCTTACAGCGCCTAGTGTTCCCTGGCAGTCTCCATTCCAAGTACTAACTAAGCGCACAAGCTCGGGATTCCTAAGAGTGCTATGGCCATAAGCAATGACTGTTGGCTGTAGCAGACAATTTGTAATGACTGTTCTAAGAGTAACACTTGTTACAGAGCTGCTTGTAAACTAAAAAGCCTCACAACTCAAAATAAATGACTGGCTTTCCAGTGTTTTTTGTTTATTTGTTTTTTTATTTGTTTGTTTATTTTTTATTCATTTATTGTTTATTTGTTTACTTTTTTAAAGTTTTGATCTCCTCTTGTGTTTAAATGACTGTAGCTACAATCTTCACAATCGGAGCCTTAAGCTAAAAAGCTTACAGCGCCTAGTGTTCCCTGGCAGTCTCCATTCCAAGTACTAACTAAGCGCACAAGCTCGGGATTCCTAAGAGTGCTATGGCCATAAGCAATGACTGTTGGCTGTAGCAGACAATTTGTAATGACTGTTCTAAGAGTAACACTTGTTACAGAGCTGCTTGTAAACTAAAAAGCCTCACAACTCAAAATAAATGACTGGCTTTCCAGTGTTTTTTGTTTATTTGTTTTTTTATTTGTTTGTTTATTTTTTATTCATTTATTGTTTATTTGTTTATTTTTTTTTAAAGTTTTGATCTCCTCTTGTGTTTAAATGACTGTAGCTACAATCTTCACAATCGGAGCCTTAAGCTAAAAAGCTTACAGCGCCTAGTGTTCCCTGGCAGTCTCCATTCCAAGTACTAACTAAGCGCACAAGATCGGGATTCCTAGGAGTGCTATGGCCATAAGCAATGACTGTTGGCTGTAGCAGACAATTTGTAATGACTGTTCTAAGAGTAACACTTGTTACAGAGCTGCTTGTAAACTAAAAAGCCTCACAACTCAAAATAAATGACTGGCTTTCCAGTGTTTTTTGTTTATTTGTTTTTTTATTTGTTTGTTTATTTTTTATTCATTTATTGTTTATTTGTTTATTTTTTTAAAGTTTTGATCTCCTCTTGTGTTTAAATGACTGTAGCTACAATCTTCACAATCGGAGCCTTAAGCTAAAAAGCTTACAGCGCCTAGTGTTCCCTGGCAGTCTCCATTCCAAGTACTAACTAAGCGCACAAGATCGGGATTCCTAAGAGTGCTATGGCCATAAGCAATGACTGTTGGCTGTAGCAGACAATTTGTAATGACTGTTCTAAGAGTAACACTTGTTACAGAGCTGCTTGTAAACTAAAAAGCCTCACAACTCAAAATAAATGACGGGCTTTCCAGTGTTTTTTGTTTATTTGTTTTTTTATTTGTTTGTTTATTTTTTATTCATTTATTGTTTATTTGTTTATTTTTTTAAAGTTTTGATCTCCTCTTGTGTTTAAATGACTGTAGCTACAATCTTCACAATCGGAGCCTTAAGCTAAAAAGCTTACAGCGCCTAGTGTTCCCTGGCAGTCTCCATTCCTAGTACTAACTAAGCGCACAAGCTCGGGATTCCTAAGAGTGCTATGGCCATAAGCAATGACTGTTGGCTGTAGAAGACTATTTGTAATGACTGTTCTAAGAGTAACACTTGTTACAGAGCTGCTTGTAAACTAAAAAGCCTCACAACTCAAAATAAATGACTGGCTTTCCAGTGTTTTTTGTTTATTTGTTTTTTTATTTGTTTGTTTATTTTTTATTCATTTATTGTTTATTTTTTTAAAGTTTTGATCTCCTCTTGTGTTTAAATGACTGTAGCTACAATCTTCACAATCGGAGCCTTAAGCTAAAAAGCTTACAGCGCCTAGTGTTCCCTGGCAGTCTCCATTCCAAGTACTAACTAAGCGCACAAGCTCGGGATTCCTAAGAGTGCTATGGCCATAAGCAATGACTGTTGGCTGTAGAAGACTATTTGTAATGACTGTTCTAAGAGTAACTCTTGTTACAGAGCTGCTTGTAAACTAAAAAGCCTCACAACTCAAAATAAATGACGGGCTTTCCAGTGTTTTTTGCTTGTTTGTTTTTTTATTTGTTTGTTTATTTTTTATTCATTTATTTTTTATTTGTTTATTTTTTTTAAAGTTTTGATCTCCTCTTGTGTTTAAATGACTGTAGCTACAATCGTCACAATCGGAGCCTTAAGCTAAAAAGCTTACAGCGCCTAGTGTTCCCTGGCAGTCTCCATTCCAAGTACTAACTAAGCGCACAAGCTCGGGATTCCTAAGAGTGCTATGGCCATAAGCAATGACTGTTGGCTGTAGCAGACAATTTGTAATGACTGTTCTAAGAGTAACACTTGTTACAGAGCTGCTTGTAAACTAAAAAGCCTCACAACTCAAAATAAATGACTGGCTTTCCAGTGTTTTTTGTTTATTTGTTTTTTTATTTGTTTGTTTATTTTTTATTCATTTATTGTTTATTTGTTTATTTTTTTAAAGTTTTGATCTCCTCTTGTGTTTAAATGACTGTAGCTACAATCGTCACAATCGGAGCCTTAAGCTAAAAAGCTTACAGCGCCTAGTGTTCCCTGGCAGTCTCCATTCCAAGTACTAACTAAGCGCACAAGATCGGGATTCCTAAGAGTGCTATGGCCATAAGCAATGACTGTTGGCTGTAGCAGACAATTTGTAATGACTGTTCTAAGAGTAACTCTTGTTACAGAGCTGCTTGTAAACTAAAAAGCCTCACAACTCAAAATAAATGACTGGCTTTCCAGTGTTTTTTGTTTATTTGTTTTTTTATTTGTTTTTTTAATTTTTATTCATTTATTGTTTATTTGTTTATTTTTTTAAAGTTTTGATCTCCTCTTGTGTTTAAATGACTGTAGCTACAATCTTCACAATCGGAGCCTTAAGCTAAAAAGCTTACAGCGCCTAGTGTTCCCTGGCAGTCTCCATTCCAAGTACTAACTAAGCGCACAAGCTCGGGATTCCTAAGAGTGCTATGGCCATAAGCAATGACTGTTGGCTGTAGAAGACTATTTGTAATGACTGTTCTAAGAGTAACTCTTGTTACAGAGCTGCTTGTAAACTAAAAAGCCTCACAACTCAAAATAAATGACTGGCTTTCCAGTGTTTTTTGTTTGTTTGTTTTTTTATTTGTTTGTTTATTTTTTATTCATTTATTTTTTATTTGTTTATTTTTTTTAAAGTTTTGATCTCCTCTTGTGTTTAAATGACTGTAGCTACAATCTTCACAATCGGAGCCTTAAGCTAAAAAGCTTACAGCGCCTAGTGTTCCCTGGCAGTCTCCATTCCAAGTACTAACTAAGCGCACAAGCTCGGGATTCCTAAGAGTGCTATGGCCATAAGCAATGACTGTTGGCTGTAGAAGACTATTTGTAATGACTGTTCTAAGAGTAACTCTTGTTACAGAGCTGCTTGTAAACTAAAAAGCCTCACAACTCAAAATAAATGACGGGCTTTCCAGTGTTTTTTGTTTATTTGTTTTTTTATTTGTTTGTTTATTTTTTATTCATTTATTGTTTATTTGTTTATTTTTTTTTTTTAAGTTTTGATCTCCTCTTGTGTTTAAATGACTGTAGCTACAATCTTCACAATCGGAGCCTTAAGCTAAAAAGCTTACAGCGCCTAGTGTTCCCTGGCAGTCTCCATTCCAAGTACTAACTAAGCGCACAAGATCGGGATTCCTAAGAGTGCTATGGCCATAAGCAATGACTGTTGGCTGTAGCAGACAATTTGTAATGACTGTTCTAAGAGTAACACTTGTTACAGAGCTGCTTGTAAACTAAAAAGCCTCACAACTCAAAATAAATGACTGGATTTCCGGTGTTTTTTGTTTATTTGTTTTTTTATTTGTTTGTTTATTTTTTATTCATTTATTGTTTATTTGTTTATTTTTTTAAAGTTTTGATCTCCTCTTGTGTTTAAATGACTGTAGCTACAATCTTCACAATCGGAGCCTTAAGCTAAAAAGCTTACAGCGCCTAGTGTTCCCTGGCAGTCTCCATTCCAAGTACTAACTAAGCGCACAAGCCCGGGATTCCTAAGAGTGCTATGGCCATAAGCAATGACTGTTGGCTGTAGAAGACTATTTGTAATGACTGTTCTAAGAGTAACTCTTGTTACAGAGCTGCTTGTAAACTAAAAAGCCTCACAACTCAAAATAAATGACTGGCTTTCCAGTGTTTTTTGCTTGTTTGTTTTTTTATTTGTTTGTTTATTTTTTATTCATTTATTTTTTATTTGTTTATTTTTTTTTAAGTTTTGATCTCCTCTTGTGTTTAAATGACTGTAGCTACAATCGTCACAATCGGAGCCTTAAGCTAAAAAGCTTACAGCGCCTAGTGTTCCCTGGCAGTCTCCATTCCAAGTACTAACTAAGCGCACAAGATCAGGGATTCCTAAGAGTGCTATGGCCATAAGCAATGACTGTTGGCTGTAGCAGACAATTTGTAATGACTGTTCTAAGAGTAACACTTGTTACAGAGCTGCTTGTAAACTAAAAAGCCTCACAACTCAAAATAAATGACTGGCTTTCCAGTGTTTTTTGTTTATTTGTTTTTTTATTTGTTTGTTTATTTTTTATTCATTTATTGTTTATTTGTTTATTTTTTTAAAGTTTTGATCTCCTCTTGTGTTTAAATGACTGTAGCTACAATCTTCACAATCGGAGCCTTAAGCTAAAAAGCTTACAGCGCCTAGTGTTCCCTGGCAGTCTCCATTCCAAGTACTAACTAAGCGCACAAGCTCGGGATTCCTAAGAGTGCTATGGCCATAAGCAATGACTGTTGGCTGTAGAAGACTATTTGTAATGACTGTTCTAAGAGTAACTCTTGTTACAGAGCTGCTTGTAAACTAAAAAGCCTCACAACTCAAAATAAATGACGGGCTTTCCAGTGTTTTTTGTTTATTTGTTTTTTATTTGTTTGTTTATTTTTTATTCATTAATTGTTTATTTGTTTATTTTTTTTTAAAGTTTTGATCTCCTCTTGTGTTTAAATGACTGTAGCTACAATCTTCACAATCGGAGCCTTAAGCTAAAAAGCTTACAGCGCCTAGTGTTCCCTGGCAGTCTCCATTCCAAGTACTAACTAAGCGCACAAGATCAGGGATTCCTAAGAGTGCTATGGCCATAAGCAATGACTGTTGGCTGTAGCAGACAATTTGTAATGACTGTTCTAAGAATAACACTTGTTACAGAGCTGCTTGTAAACTAAAAAGCCTCACAACTCAAAATAAATGACTGGATTTCCGGTGTTTTTTTGTTTATTTGTTTTTTTATTTGTTTGTTTATTTTTTATTCATTTATTGTTTATTTGTTTATTTTTTTAAAGTTTTGATCTCCTCTTGTGTTTAAATGACTGTAGCTACAATCTTCACAATCGGAGCCTTAAGCTAAAAAGCTTACAGCGCCTAGTGTTCCCTGGCAGTCTCCATTCCAAGTACTAACTAAGCGCACAAGATCAGGGAGTCCTAAGAGTGCTATGGCCATAAGCAATGACTGTTGGCTGTAGAAGACTATTTGTAATGACTGTTCTAAGAGTAACTCTTGTTACAGAGCTGCTTGTAAACTAAAAAGCCTCACAACTCAAAATAAATGACGGGCTTTCCAGTGTTCTTTGCTTGTTTGTTTTTTTATTTGTTTGTTTATTTTTTATTCATTTATTTTTTATTTGTTTATTTTTTTTAAAGTTTTGATCTCCTCTTGTGTTTAAATGACTGTAGCTACAATCGTCACAATCGGAGCCTTAAGCTAAAAAGCTTACAGCGCCTAGTGTTCCCTGGCAGTCTCCATTCCAAGTACTAACTAAGCGCACAAGCTCGGGATTCCTAAGAGTGCTATGGCCATAAGCAATGACTGTTGGCTGTAGAAGACTATTTGTAATGACTGTTCTAAGAGTAACTCTTGTTACAGAGCTGCTTGTAAACTAAAAAGCCTCACAACTCAAAATAAATGACGGGCTTTCCAGTGTTCTTTGCTTGTTTGTTTTTTTATTTGTTTGTTTATTTTTTATTCATTTATTTTTTATTTGTTTATTTTTTTTAAAGTTTTGATCTCCTCTTGTGTTTAAATGACTGTAGCTACAATCGTCACAATCGGAGCCTTAAGCTAAAAAGCTTACAGCGCCTAGTGTTCCCTGGCAGTCTCCATTCCAAGTACTAACTAAGCGCACAAGCTCGGGATTCCTAAGCGTGCTATGGCCATAAGCAATGACTGTTGGCTGTAGAAGACTATTTGTAATGACTGTTCTAAGAGTAACTCTTGTTACAGAGCTGCTTGTAAACTAAAAAGCCTCACAACTCAAAATAAATGACTGGCTTTCCAGTGTTTTTTGTTTATTTGTTTTTTATTTGTTTGTTTATTTTTTATTCATTTATTGTTTATTTGTTTATTTTTTTTTTAAGTTTTGATCTCCTCTTGTGTTTAAATGACTGTAGCTACAATCTTCACAATCGGAGCCTTAAGCTAAAAAGCTTACAGCGCCTAGTGTTCCCTGGCAGTCTCCATTCCAAGTACTAACTAAGCGCACAAGATCGGGATTCCTAAGAGTGCTATGGCCATAAGCAATGACTGTTGGCTGTAGCAGACAATTTGTAATGACTGTTCTAAGAGTAACACTTGTTACAGAGCTGCTTGTAAACTAAAAAGCCTCACAACTCAAAATAAATGACTGGCTTTCCAGTGTTTTTTGTTTGTTTGTTTTTTTATTTGTTTGTTTATTTTTATTCATTTATTTTTTATTTGTTTATTTTTTTAAAAGTTTTGATCTCCTCTTGTGTTTACATGACTGTAGCTACAATCTTCACAATCGGAGCCTTAAGCTAAAAAGCTTACAGCGCCTAGTGTTCCCTGGCAGTCTCCATTCCAAGTACTAACTAAGCGCACAAGCTCGGGATTCCTAAGCGTGCTATGGCCATAAGCAATGACTGTTGGCTGTAGAAGACTATTTGTAATGACTGTTCTAAGAGTAACTCTTGTTACAGAGCTGCTTGTAAACTAAAAAGCCTCACAACTCAAAATAAATGACGGGCTTTCCAGTGTTTTTTGTTTATTTGTTTTTTATTTGTTTGTTTATTTTTTATTCATTTATTGTTTATTTGTTTATTTTTTTTTTAAGTTTTGATCTCCTCTTGTGTTTAAATGACTGTAGCTACAATCTTCACAATCGGAGCCTTAAGCTAAAAAGCTTACAGCGCCTAGTGTTCCCTGGCAGTCTCCATTCCAAGTACTAACTAAGCGCACAAGATCGGGATTCCTAAGAGTGCTATGGCCATAAGCAATGACTGTTGGCTGTAGCAGACAATTTGTAATGACTGTTCTAAGAGTAACACTTGTTACAGAGCTGCTTGTAAACTAAAAAGCCTCACAACTCAAAATAAATGACTGGCTTTCCAGTGTTTTTTGTTTATTTGTTTTTTTATTTGTTTGTTTATTTTTTATTCATTTATTGTTTATTTGTTTATTTTTTTTTTTTAGTTTTGATCTCCTCTTGTGTTTAAATGACTGTAGCTACAATCTTCACAATCGGAGCCTTAAGCTAAAAAGCTTACAGCGCCTAGTGTTCCCTGGCAGTCTCCATTCCAAGTACTAACTAAGCGCACAAGCTCGGGATTCCTAAGAGTGCTATGGCCATAAGCAATGACTGTTGGCTGTAGAAGACTATTTGTAATGACTGTTCTAAGAGTAACTCTTGTTACAGAGCTGCTTGTAAACTAAAAAGCCTCACAACTCAAAATAAATGACTGGCTTTCCAGTGTTTTTTGTTTATTTGTTTTTTTTATTTGTTTGTTTATTTTTTATTCATTTATTGCTTATTTGTTTATTTTTTTTAAAGTTTCCTCTCCTCTTGTGTTTAAATGACTGTAGCTACAATCTTCACAATCAGAGCCTTAAGCTAAAAAGCTTACAGCACCTAGTGTTCCCTGGCAGTCTCCATTCCAAGTACTAACTAAGCCCACAAGATCGGGATTCCTAAGAGTGCTATGGCCATAAGCAATGACTGTTGGCTGTAGAAGACTATTTGTAATGACTGTTCTAAGAGTAACTCTTATTACAGAGCTGCTTGTAAACTAAGAAGCCTCACAACTCAAAATAAATGACTGGCTTTCCAGTGTTTTTTGTTTATTTGTTTTTTTTTTATTTGTTTGTTTATTTTTTATTCATTTATTGCTTATTTGTTTATTTTTTTTAAAGTTTTCCTCTCCTCTTGTGGTTAAATGTGTGTAGCTACAATCTTCACAATCGGAGCCTTAAGCTAAAAAGCTTACAGCACCTAGTGTTCCTTGGCAGTCTCCATTCAAAGTACTAACTAAGCCCACAAGATCGGGATTCCTAAGAGTGCTATGGCCATAAGCAATGACTGTTGGCTGTAGAAGACTATTTGTAATGACTGTTCTAAGAGTAACTCTTGTTACAGAGCTGCTTGTAAACTAAAAAGCCTCACAACTCAAAATAAGTGACAGGCTTTCCAGTGTTTTTTCTTTATTAGTTTTTTTATTTGTTTGTTTATTTTTTATTCATTTATTGTTTATTTGTTTATTTTTTTTTAAGTTTTCTTCTCCTCTTGTGTTTAAATGAGTGTAGCTACAATCTTCACAATCGGAGCCTTAAGCTAAAAAGCTTACAGCACCTAGTGTTCCCTGGCAGTCTCCATTCCAAGTACTAACTAAGCCCACAAGATCGGGATTCCTAAGAGTGCTATGGCCATAAGCAATGACTGTTGGCTGTAGAAGACTATTTGTAATGACTGTTCTAAGAGTAACTCTTGTTACAGAGCTGCTTGTAAACTAAAAAGCCTCACAACTCAAAATAAATGACTGGCTTTCAAGTGTTTTTTGTTTATTTGTTTTTTTTATTTGTTTGTTTATTTTTTATTCATTTATTGTTTATTTGTTTATTTTTTAAAAAAGTTTTCCTCTCCTCTTGTGTTTAAATGACTGTAGCTACAATCTTCACAATCGGAGCCTTAAGCTAAAAAGCTTACAGCACCTAGTGTTCCCTGGCAGTCTCCATTCCAAGTACTAACTAAGCCCACAAGATCGGGATTCCTAAGAGTGCTATGGCCATAAGCAATGACTGTTGGCTGTAGAAGACTATTTGTAATGACTGTTCTAAGAGTAACTCTTATTACAGAGCTGCTTGTAAACTAAGAAGCCTCACAACTCAAAATAAATGACTGGCTTTCCAGTGTTTTTTGTTTATTTGTTTTTTTTTTATTTGTTTGTTTATTTTTTATTCATTTATTGCTTATTTGTTTATTTTTTTTAAAGTTTTCCTCTCCTCTTGTGGTTAAATGTGTGTAGCTACAATCTTCACAATCGGAGCCTTAAGCTAAAAAGCTTACAGCACCTAGTGTTCCTTGGCAGTCTCCATTCAAAGTACTAACTAAGCCCACAAGATCGGGATTCCTAAGAGTGCTATGGCCATAAGCAATGACTGTTGGCTGTAGAAGACTATTTGTAATGACTGTTCTAAGAGTAACTCTTGTTACAGAGCTGCTTGTAAACTAAAAAGCCTCACAACTCAAAATAAGTGACAGGCTTTCCAGTGTTTTTTCTTTATTAGTTTTTTTATTTGTTTGTTTATTTTTTATTCATTTATTGTTTATTTGTTTATTTTTTTTTAAGTTTTCTTCTCCTCTTGTGTTTAAATGAGTGTAGCTACAATCTTCACAATCGGAGCCTTAAGCTAAAAAGCTTACAGCACCTAGTGTTCCCTGGCAGTCTCCATTCCAAGTACTAACTAAGCCCACAAGATCGGGATTCCTAAGAGTGCTATGGCCATAAGCAATGACTGTTGGCTGTAGAAGACTATTTGTAATGACTGTTCTAAGAGTAACTCTTGTTACAGAGCTGCTTGTAAACTAAAAAGCCTCACAACTCAAAATAAATGACTGGCTTTCAAGTGTTTTTTGTTTATTTGTTTTTTTTATTTGTTTGTTTATTTTTTATTCATTTATTGTTTATTTGTTTATTTTTTAAAAAAGTTTTCCTCTCCTCTTGTGTTTAAATGACTGTAGCTACAATCTTCACAATCGGAGCCTTAAGCTAAAAAGCTTACAGCACCTAGTGTTCCCTGGCAGTCTCCATTCCAAGTACTAACTAAGCCCACAAGATCGGGATTCCTAAGAGTGCTATGGCCATAAGCAATGACTGTTGGCTGTAGAAGACTATTTGTAATGACTGTTCTAAGAGTAACTCTTGTTACAGAGCTGCTTGTAAACTAAAAAGCCTCACAACTCAAAATAAGTGACAGGCTTTCCAGTGTTTATTGTTTATTTGTTTGTTTATTTGTTTGTTTATTTTTTATTAATTTATTGTTTATTTGTTTATTTTTTAAAGTTTTCCTCTCCTCTTGTGTTTAAATGAGTGTAGCTACAATCTTCACAATCGGAGCCTTAAGCTAAAAAGCTTACAGCACCTAGTGTTCCCTGGCAGTCTCCATTCCAAGTACTATCTAAGCCCACAAGATCGGGATTCCTAAGAGTGCTATGGCCATAAGCAATGACTGTTGGCTGTAGAAGACTATTTGTAATGACTGTTCTAAGAGTAACTCTTGTTACAGAGCAGCTTGTAAACTAAAAAGCCTCACAACTCAAAATAAGTGACTGGCTTTCCAGTGTTTTTTGTTTATTTGATTGTTTATTTTTTATTCATTTATTGTTTATTTGTTTATTTTATTTTAAAGTTTTCCTCTCCTCTTGTGTTTAAATGAGTGTAGCTACAATCTTCACAATCGGAGCCTTAAGCTAAAAAGCTTACAGCACCTAGTGTTCCCTGGCAGTCTCCATTCCAAGTACTAACTAAGCCCACAAGATCGGGATTCCTAAGAGTGCTATGGCCATAAGCAATGACTGTTGGCTGTAAAAGACTATTTGTAATGACTGTTCTAAGAGTAACTCTTGTTACAGAGCTGCTTGTAAACTAAAAAGCCTCACAACTCAAAATAAATGACTGGCTTTCCAGTGTTTTTTGTTTATTTGTTTTTTTTATTTGTTTGTTTATTTTTTATTCATTTATTGTTTATTTGTTTATTTTTTTAAAAGTTTTCCTCTCCTCTTGTGTTTAAATGAGTGTAGCTACAATCTTCACAATCGGAGCCTTAAGCTAAAAAGCTTACAGCACCTAGTGTTCCCTAGCAGTCTCCATTCCAAGTACTAACTAAGCCCACAAGATCGGGATTCCTAAGAGTGCTATGGCCATAAGCAATGACTGTTGGCTGTAGAAGACTATTTGTAATGACTGTTCTAAGAGTAACTCTTGTTACAGAGCTGCTTGTAAACTAAAGAGCCTCACAACTCAAAATAAATGACTGGTTTTCAAGTGTTTTTTGTTTATTTGTTTTTTTATTTGTTTGTTTATTTTTTATTCATTTATTGTTTATTTGTTTATTTTTTAAAAAAGTTTCCTCTCCTCTTGTGTTTAAATGACTGTAGCTACAATCTTCACAATCGGAGCCTTAAGCTAAAAAGCTTACAGCACCTAGTGTTCCCTGGCAGTCTCCATTCCAAGTACTAACTAAGCCCACAAGATCGGGATTCCTAAGAGTGCTATGGCCATAAGCAATGACTGTTGGCTGTAAAAGACTATTTGTAATGACTGTTCTAAGAGTAACTCTTGTTACAGAGCTGCTTGTAAACTAAAAAGCCTCACAACTCAAAATAAATGACTGGCTTTCCAGTGTTTTTTGTTTATTTGTTTTTTTTATTTGTTTGTTTATTTTTTATTCATTTATTGTTTATTTGTTTATTTTTTTTAAAGTTTTCCTCTCCTCTTGTGTTTAAATGAGTGTAGCTACAATCTTCACAATCGGAGCCTTAAGCTAAAAAGCTTACAGCACCTAGTGTTCCCTAGCAGTCTCCATTCCAAGTACTAACTAAGCCCACAAGATCGGGATTCCTAAGAGTGCTATGGCCATAAGCAATGACTGTTGGCTGTAGAAGACTATTTGTAATGACTGTTCTAAGAGTAACTCTTGTTACAGAGCTGCTTGTAAACTAAAGAGCCTCACAACTCAAAATAAATGACTGGTTTTCAAGTGTTTTTTGTTTATTTGTTTTTTTATTTGTTTGTTTATTTTTTATTCATTTATTGTTTATTTGTTTATTTTTTAAAAAAGTTTCCTCTCCTCTTGTGTTTAAATGACTGTAGCTACAATCTTCACAATCGGAGCCTTAAGCTAAAAAGCTTACAGCACCTAGTGTTCCCTGGCAGTCTCCATTCCAAGTACTAACTAAGCCTACAAGATCGGGATTCCTAAGAGTGCTATGGCCATAAGCAATGACTGTTGGCTGTAGAAGACTATTTGTAATGACTGTTCTAAGAGTAACTCTTGTTACAGAGCTGCTTGTAAACTAAAAAGCCTCACAACTCAAAATAAATGACTGGCTTTCCAGTGTTTTTTGTTTATTTGTTTTTTTTATTTGTTTGTTTATTTTTTATTCTTTTATTGTTTATTTTTTAATTTTTTTTAAAGTTTTCCTCTCCTCTTGTGTTTAAATGACTGTAGCTACAATCTTCACAATTGGAGCCTTAAGCTAAAAAGCTTACAGCACCTAGTGTTCCCTAGCAGTCTCCATTCCAAGTACTAACTAAGCCCACAAGATCGGGATTCCTAAGAGTGCTATGGCCATAAGCAATGACTGTTGGCTGTAGAAGACTATTTGTAATGACTGTTCTAAGAGTAACTCTTGTTACAGAGCTGCTTGTAAACTAAAGAGCCTCACAACTCAAAATAAATGACTGGTTTTCAAGTGTTTTTTGTTTATTTGTTTTTTTATTTGTTTGTTTATTTTTTATTCATTTATTGTTTATTTGTTTATTTTTTAAAAAAGTTTCCTCTCCTCTTGTGTTTAAATGACTGTAGCTACAATCTTCACAATCGGAGCCTTAAGCTAAAAAGCTTACAGCACCTAGTGTTCCCTGGCAGTCTCCATTCCAAGTACTAACTAAGCCCACAAGATCGGGATTCCTAAGAGTGCTATGGCCATAAGCAATGACTGTTGGCTGTAGAAGACTATTTGTAATGACTGTTCTAAGAGTAACTCTTGTTACAGAGCTGCTTGTAAACTAAAAAGCCTCACAACTCAAAATAAGTGACTGGCTTTCCAGTGTTTTTTGTTTATTTTTTATTAATTTATTGTTTATTTGTTTATTTTTTTAAAAGTTTTCCTCTCCTCTTGTGTTTAAATGACTGTAGCTACAATCTTCACAATCGGAGCCTTAAGCTAAAAAGCTTACAGCACCTAGTGTTCCCTGGCAGTCTCCATTCCAAGTACTATCTAAGCCCACAAGATCGGGATTCCTAAGAGTGCTATGGCCATAAGCAATGACTGTTGGCTGTAGAAGACTATTTGTAATGACTGTTCTAAGAGTAACTCTTGTTACAGAGCAGCTTGTAAACTAAAAAGCCTCACAACTCAAAATAAGTGACTGGCTTTCCAGTGTTTTTTGTTTATTTGATTGTTTATTTTTTATTCATTTATTGTTTATTTGTTTATTTTATTTTAAAGTTTTCCTCTCCTCTTGTGTTTAAATGAGTGTAGCTACAATCTTCACAATCGGAGCCTTAAGCTAAAAAGCTTACAGCACCTAGTGTTCCCTGGCAGTCTCCATTCCAAGTACTAACTAAGCCCACAAGATCGGGATTCCTAAGAGTGCTATGGCCATAAGCAATGACTGTTGGCTGTAAAAGACTATTTGTAATGACTGTTCTAAGAGTAACTCTTGTTACAGAGCTGCTTGTAAACTAAAAAGCCTCACAACTCAAAATAAATGACTGGCTTTCCAGTGTTTTTTGTTTATTTGTTTTTTTTATTTGTTTGTTTATTTTTTATTCATTTATTGTTTATTTGTTTATTTTTTTAAAAGTTTTCCTCTCCTCTTGTGTTTAAATGAGTGTAGCTACAATCTTCACAATCGGAGCCTTAAGCTAAAAAGCTTACAGCACCTAGTGTTCCCTAGCAGTCTCCATTCCAAGTACTAACTAAGCCCACAAGATCGGGATTCCTAAGAGTGCTATGGCCATAAGCAATGACTGTTGGCTGTAGAAGACTATTTGTAATGACTGTTCTAAGAGTAACTCTTGTTACAGAGCTGCTTGTAAACTAAAAAGCCTCACAACTCAAAATAAATGACTGGCTTTTCAGTGTTTTTTGTTTATTTGTTTTTTATTTGTTTGTTTATATTTTATTCATTATTTGTTTATTTTTTTTTAAAGTTTTCCTCTCCTCTTGTGTTTAAATGACTGTAGCTACAATCTTCACAATCGGAGCCTTAAGCTAAAAAGCTTACAGCACCTAGTGTTCCCTGGCAGTCTCCATTCCAAGTACTAACTAAGCCTACAAGATCGGGATTCCTAAGAGTGCTATGGCCATAAGCAATGACTCTTGGCTGTAGAAGACTATTTGTAATGACTGTTCTAAGAGTAACTCTTGTTACAGAGCTGCTTGTAAACTAAAAAGCCTCACAACTCAAAATAAATGACTGGCTTTCCAGTGTTTTTTGTTTATTTGTTTTTTTTATTTGTTTGTTTATTTTTTATTCATTTATTGTTTATTTGTTTATTTTTTTAAAAGTTTTCCTCTCCTCTTGTGTTTAAATGAGTGTAGCTACAATCTTCACAATCGGAGCCTTAAGCTAAAAAGCTTACAGCACCTAGTGTTCCCTAGCAGTCTCCATTCCAAGTACTAACTAAGCCCACAAGATCGGGATTCCTAAGAGTGCTATGGCCATAAGCAATGACTGTTGGCTGTAGAAGACTATTTGTAATGACTGTTCTAAGAGTAACTCTTGTTACAGAGCTGCTTGTAAACTAAAAAGCCTCACAACTCAAAATAAATGACTGGCTTTTCAGTGTTTTTTGTTTATTTGTTTTTTTATTTGTTTGTTTATTTTTTATTCATTATTTGTTTATTTTTTTTTTTAAGTTTTCCTCTCCTCTTGTGTTTAAATGACTGTAGCTACAATCTTCACAATCGGAGCCTTAAGCTAAAAAGCTTACAGCACCTAGTGTTCCCTGGCAGTCTCCATTCCAAGTACTATCTAAGCCCACAAGATCGGGATTCCTAAGAGTGCTATGGCCATAAGCAATGACTGTTGGCTGTAGAAGACTATTTGTAATGACTGTTCTAAGAGTAACTCTTGTTACAGAGCAGCTTGTAAACTAAAAAGCCTCACAACTCAAAATAAGTGACTGGCTTTCCAGTGTTTTTTGTTTATTTGATTGTTTATTTTTTATTCATTTATTGTTTATTTGTTTATTTTATTTTAAAGTTTTCCTCTCCTCTTGTGTTTAAATGAGTGTAGCTACAATCTTCACAATCGGAGCCTTAAGCTAAAAAGCTTACAGCACCTAGTGTTCCCTGGCAGTCTCCATTCCAAGTACTAACTAAGCCCACAAGATCGGGATTCCTAAGAGTGCTATGGCCATAAGCAATGACTGTTGGCTGTAAAAGACTATTTGTAATGACTGTTCTAAGAGTAACTCTTGTTACAGAGCTGCTTGTAAACTAAAAAGCCTCACAACTCAAAATAAATGACTGGCTTTCCAGTGTTTTTTGTTTATTTGTTTTTTTTATTTGTTTGTTTATTTTTTATTCATTTATTGTTTATTTGTTTATTTTTTTAAAAGTTTTCCTCTCCTCTTGTGTTTAAATGAGTGTAGCTACAATCTTCACAATCGGAGCCTTAAGCTAAAAAGCTTACAGCACCTAGTGTTCCCTAGCAGTCTCCATTCCAAGTACTAACTAAGCCCACAAGATCGGGATTCCTAAGAGTGCTATGGCCATAAGCAATGACTGTTGGCTGTAGAAGACTATTTGTAATGACTGTTCTAAGAGTAACTCTTGTTACAGAGCTGCTTGTAAACTAAAAAGCCTCACAACTCAAAATAAATGACTGGTTTTCAAGTGTTTTTTGTTTATTTGTTTTTTTATTTGTTTGTTTATTTTTTATTCATTTATTGTTTATTTGTTTATTTTTTAAAAAAGTTTCCTCTCCTCTTGTGTTTAAATGACTGTAGCTACAATCTTCACAATCGGAGCCTTAAGCTAAAAAGCTTACAGCACCTAGTGTTCCCTGGCAGTCTCCATTCCAAGTACTAACTAAGCCTACAAGATCGGGATTCCTAAGAGTGCTATGGCCATAAGCAATGACTCTTGGCTGTAGAAGACTATTTGTAATGACTGTTCTAAGAGTAACTCTTGTTACAGAGCTGCTTGTAAACTAAAAAGCCTCACAACTCAAAATAAATGACTGGCTTTTCAGTGTTTTTTGTTTATTTGTTTTTTTATTTGTTTGTTTATTTTTTATTCATTATTTGTTTATTTTTTTTTTAAAGTTTTCCTCTCCTCTTGTGTTTAAATGACTGTAGCTACAATCTTCACAATCGGAGCCTTAAGCTAAAAAGCTTACAGCACCTAGTGTTCCCTGGCAGTCTCCATTCCAAGTACTATCTAAGCCCACAAGATCGGGATTCCTAAGAGTGCTATGGCCATAAGCAATGACTTTTGGCTGTAGAAGACTATTTGTAATGACTGTTCTAAGAGTAACTCTTGTTACAGAGCAGCTTGTAAACTAAAAAGCCTCACAACTCAAAATAAGTGACTGGCTTTCCAGTGTTTTTTGTTTATTTGATTGTTTATTTTTTATTCATTTATTGTTTATTTGTTTATTTTATTTTAAAGTTTCCTCTCCTCTTGTGTTTAAATGAGTGTAGCTACAATCTTCACAATCGGAGCCTTAAGCTAAAAAGCTTACAGCACCTAGTGTTCCCTGGCAGTCTCCATTCCAAGTACTAACTAAGCCCACAAGATCGGGATTCCTAAGAGTGCTATGGCCATAAGCAATGACTGTTGGCTGTAAAAGACTATTTGTAATGACTGTTCTAAGAGTAACTCTTGTTACAGAGCTGCTTGTAAACTAAAAAGCCTCACAACTCAAAATAAATGACTGGCTTTCCAGTGTTTTTTGTTTATTTGTTTTTTTTATTTGTTTGTTTATTTTTTATTCATTTATTGTTTATTTGTTTATTTTTTTAAAAGTTTTCCTCTCCTCTTGTGTTTAAATGAGTGTAGCTACAATCTTCACAATCGGAGCCTTAAGCTAAAAAGCTTACAGCACCTAGTGTTCCCTAGCAGTCTCCATTCCAAGTACTAACTAAGCCCACAAGATCGGGATTCCTAAGAGTGCTATGGCCATAAGCAATGACTGTTGGCTGTAGAAGACTATTTGTAATGACTGTTCTAAGAGTAACTCTTGTTACAGAGCTGCTTGTAAACTAAAAAGCCCCACAACTCAAAATAAATGACTGGTTTTCAAGTGTTTTTTGTTTATTTGTTTTTTTATTTGTTTGTTTATTTTTTATTCATTTATTGTTTATTTGTTTATTTTTTAAAAAAGTTTCCTCTCCTCTTGTGTTTAAATGACTGTAGCTACAATCTTCACAATCGGAGCCTTAAGCTAAAAAGCTTACAGCACCTAGTGTTCCCTGGCAGTCTCCATTCCAAGTACTAACTAAGCCCACAAGATCGGGATTCCTAAGAGTGCTATGGCCATAAGCAATGACTGTTGGCTGTAAAAGACTATTTGTAATGACTGTTCTAAGAGTAACTCTTGTTACAGAGCTGCTTGTAAACTAAAAAGCCTCACAACTCAAAATAAATGACTGGCTTTCCAGTGTTTTTTGTTTATTTGTTTTTTTTATTTGTTTGTTTATTTTTTATTCATTTATTGTTTATTTGTTTATTTTTTTAAAAGTTTTCCTCTTCTCTTGTGTTTAAATGAGTGTAGCTACAATCTTCACAATCGGAGCCTTAAGCTAAAAAGCTTACAGCACCTAGTGTTCCCTAGCAGTCTCCATTCCAAGTACTAACTAAGCCCACAAGATCGGGATTCCTAAGAGTGCTATGGCCATAAGCAATGACTGTTGGCTGTAGAAGACTATTTGTAATGACTGTTCTAAGAGTAACTCTTGTTACAGAGCTGCTTGTAAACTAAAAAGCCTCACAACTCAAAATAAATGACTGGTTTTCAAGTGTTTTTTGTTTATTTGTTTTTTTATTTGTTTGTTTATTTTTTATTCATTTATTGTTTATTTGTTTATTTTTTAAAAAAGTTTCCTCTCCTCTTGTGTTTAAATGACTGTAGCTACAATCTTCACAATCGGAGCCTTAAGCTAAAAAGCTTACAGCACCTAGTGTTCCCTGGCAGTCTCCATTCCAAGTACTAACTAAGCCCACAAGATCGGGATTCCTAAGAGTGCTATGGCCATAAGCAATGACTGTTGGCTGTAAAAGACTATTTGTAATGACTGTTCTAAGAGTAACTCTTGTTACAGAGCTGCTTGTAAACTAAAAAGCCTCACAACTCAAAATAAATGACTGGCTTTCCAGTGTTTTTTGTTTATTTGTTTTTTTATTTATTTGTTTTTATTTGTTTGTTTATTTTTTATTAATTTATTGTTTATTTGTTTATTTTTTAAAGTTTTCCTCTCCTCTTGTGTTTAAATGAGTGTAGCTACAATCTTCACAATCGGAGCCTTAAGCTAAAAAGCTTACAGCACCTAGTGTTCCCTGGCAGTCTCCATTCCAAGTACTAACTAAGCCCACAAGATCGGGATTCCTAAGAGTGCTATGGCCATAAGCAATGACTGTTGGCTGTAGAAGACTATTTGTAATGACTGTTCTAAGAGTAACTCTTGTTACAGAGCTGCTTGTAAACTAAAAAGCCTCACAACTCAAAATAAGTGACAGGCTATCTTGTATTTTTTGTTTATTAGTTTTTTATTTGTTTGTTTATTTTTTATTCATTTATTGTTTATTTGTTTATTTTTTTTAAGTTTTCCTCTCCTCTTGTGTTTAAATGAGTGTAGCTACAATCTTCACAATCGGAGCCTTAAGCTAAAAAGCTTACAGCACCTAGTGTTCCCTGGCAGTCTCCATTCCAAGTACTAACTAAGCCCACAAGATCGGGATTCCTAAGAGTGCTATGGCCATAAGCAATGACTGTTGGCTGTAGAAGACTATTTGTAATGACTGTTCTAAGAGTAACTCTTGTTACAGAGCTGCTTGTAAACTAAAAAGCCTCATAACTCAAAATAAGTGACTGGCTTTCCAGTGTTTTTTGTTTATTTTTTATTCATTTATTGTTTATTTGTTTATTTTTTTAAAAGTTTTCCTCTCCTCTTGTGTTTAAATGAGTGTAGCTACAATCTTCACAATCGGAGCCTTAAGCTAAAAAGCTTACAGCACCTAGTGTTCCCTGGCAGTCTCCATTCCAAGTACTAACTAAGCCCACAAGATCGGGATTCCTAAGAGTGCTATGGCCATAAGCAATGACTGTTGGCTGTAGAAGACTATTTGTAATGACTGTTCTAAGAGTAACTCTTGTTACAGAGCTGCTTGTAAACTAAAAAGCCTCACAACTCAAAATAAATGACTGGCTTTCCAGTGTTTTTTGTTTGTTTGTTTTTTATTTGTTTGTTTATTTTTTATTAATTTATTGTTTATTTGTTTATTTTTTTTAAAAAATTTCCTCTCCTCTTGTGTTTAAATGACTGTAGCTACAATCTTCACAATCGGAGCCTTAAGCTAAAAAGCTTACAGCACCTAGTGTTCCCTGGCAGTCTCCATTCCAAGTACTAACTAAGCCCACAAGATCGGGATTCCTAAGAGTGCTATGGCCATAAGCAATGACTGTTGGCTGTAGAAGACTATTTGTAATGACTGTTCTAAGAGTAACTCTTGTTACAGAGCTGCTTGTAAACTAAAAAGCCTCACAACTCAAAATAAATGACTGGCTTTCCAGTGTTTTTTGTTTATTTGTTTTTTATTTGTTTGTTTATTTTTTATTCATTTATTGTTTATTTGTTTATTTTTTTTAAGTTTTCCTCTCCTCTTGTGTTTAAATGAGTGTAGCTACAATCTTCACAATCGGAGCCTTAAGCTAAAAAGCTTACAGCACCTAGTGTTCCCTGGCAGTCTCCATTCCAAGTACTAACTAAGCCCACAAGATCGGGATTCCTAAGAGTGCTATGGCCATAAGCAATGACTGTTGGCTGTAGAAGACTATTTGTAATGACTGTTCTAAGAGTAACTCTTGTTACAGAGCTGCTTGTAAACTAAAAAGCCTCACAACTCAAAATAAGTGACTGGCTTTCCAGTGTCTTTTGTTTATTTGTTTGTTTATTTTTTATTCATTCATTGTTTATTTGTTTATTTTTTTTAAAGTTTTCCTCTCCTCTTGTGTTTAAATGAGTGTAGCTACAATCTTCACAATCGGAGCCTTAAGCTAAAAAGCTTACAGCACCTAGTGTTCCCTGGCAGTCTCCATTCCAAGTACTAACTAAGCCCACAAGATCGGGATTCCTAAGAGTCCTATGGCCATAAGCAATGACTGTTGGCTGTAGAAGACTATTTGTAATGACTGTTCTAAGAGTAACTCTTGTTACAGAGCTGCTTGTGAACTAAAAAGCCTCACAACTCAAAATAAATGACTGGCTTTCAAGTGTTTTTTGTTTATTTGTTTTTTTATGTGTTTGTTTATTTTTTTATTCATTTATTGTTTATTTGTTTATTTTCTTTTTAAAGTTTTCCTCTCCTCTTGTGTTTAAATGACTGTAGCTACAATCTTCACAATCGGAGCCTTAAGCTAAAAAGCTTACAGCACCTAGTGTTCCCTGGCAGTCTCCATTCCAAGTACTAACTAAGCCCACAAGATCGGGATTCCTAAGAGTGCTATGGCCATAAGCAATGACTGTTGGCTGTAGAAGACTATTTGTAATGACTGTTCTAAGAGTAACTCTTGTTACAGAGCTGCTTGTAAACTAAAAAGCCTCACAACTCAAAATAAGTGACTGGCTTTCCAGTGTTTTTTGTTTATTTGTTTGTTTATTTTTTATTCATTTATTGTTTATTTGTTTATTTTCTTTTTAAAGTTTTCCTCTCCTCTTGTGTTTAAATGACTGTAGCTACAATCTTCACAATCGGAGCCTTAAGCTAAAAAGCTTACAGCACCTAGTGTTCCCTGGCAGTCTCCATTCCAAGTACTAACTAAGCCCACAAGATCGGGATTCCTAAGAGTGCTATGGCCATAAGCAATGACTGTTGGCTGTAGAAGACTATTTGTAATGACTGTTCTAAGAGTAACTCTTGTTACAGAGCAGCTTGTAAACTAAAAAGCCTCACAACTCAAAATAAGTGACTGGCTTTCCAGTGTTTTTTGTTTATTTGATTGTTTATTTTTTATTCATTTATTGTTTATTTGTTTATTTTTTTTTAAGTTTTCCTCACCTCTTGTGTTTAAATGTGTGTAGCTACAATCTTCACTATCGGAGCCTTAAGCTAAAAAGCTTACAGCACCTAGTGTTCCCTGGCAGTCTCCATTCCAAGTACTAACTAAGCCCACAAGATCGGGATTCCTAAGAGTGCTATGGCCATAAGCAATGACTGTTGGCTGTAGAAGACTATTTGTAATGACTGTTCTAAGAGTAACTCTTGTTACAGAGCTGCTTGTAAACTAAAAAGCCTCACAACTCAAAATAAATGACTGGCTTTCAAGTGTTTTTTGTTTATTTGTTTTTTTATTTGTTTGTTTATTTTTTTATTCATTTATTGTTTATTTGTTTATTTTCTTTTTAAAGTTTTCCTCTCCTCTTGTGTTTAAATGACTGTAGCTACAATCTTCACAATCGGAGCCTTAAGCTAAAAAGCTTACAGCACCTAGTGTTCCCTGGCAGTCTCCATTCCAAGTACTAACTAAGCCCACAAGATCGGGATTCCTAAGAGTGCTATGGCCATAAGCAATGACTGTTGGCTGTAGAAGACTATTTGTAATGACTGTTCTAAGAGTAACTCTTGTTACAGAGCTGCTTGTAAACTAAAAAGCCTCACAACTCAAAATAAATGACTGGCTTTCCAGTGTTTTTTGTTTATTTGTTTTTTATTTGTTTGTTTATTTTTTATTAATTTATTGTTTATTTGTTTATTTTTTTTAAGTTTTCCTCTCCTCTTGTGTTTAAATGAGTGTAGCTACAATCTTCACAATCGGAGCCTTAAGCTAAAAAGCTTACAGCACCTAGTGTTCCCTGGCAGTCTCCATTCCAAGTACTAACTAAGCCCACAAGATCGGGATTCCTAAGAGTGCTATGGCCATAAGCAATGACTGTTGGCTGTAGAAGACTATTTGTAATGACTGTTCTAAGAGTAACTCTTGTTACAGAGCTGCTTGTAAACTAAAAAGCCTCACAACTCAAAATAAATGACTGGCTTTCCAGTGTCTTTTGTTTATTTGATTGTTTATTTTTTATTCATTTATTGTTTATTTGTTTATTTTTTTTTAAACTTTTCCTCACCTCTTGTGTTTAAATGAGTGTAGCTACAATCTTCACAATCGGAGCCTTAAGCTAAAAAGCTTACAGCGCCTAGTGTTCCCTGGCAGTCTCCATTCCAAGTACTAACTAAGCCCACAAGATCGGGATTCCTAAGAGTGCTATGGCCATAAGCAATGACTGTTGGCTGTAGAAGACTATTTGTAATGACTGTTCTAAGAGTAAGTCTTGTTACAGAGCTGCTTGTAAACTAAAAAGCCTCACAACTCAAAATAAGTGACTGGCTTTCCAGTGTTTTTTGTTTATTTTTTATTCATTTATTGTTTATTTGTTTATTTTTTTTAAAGTTTTGATCTCCTCTTGTGTTTAAATGACTGTAGCTACAATCTTCACAATCGGAGCCTTAAGCTAAAAAGCTTACAGCACCTAGTGTTCCCTGGCAGTCTCCATTCCAAGTACTAACTAAGCGCACAAGATCGGGATTCCTAAGAGTGCTATGGCCATAAGCCTCCGAGAGGGGTTTGAGAGTGGAGATCTGGCAACCCGTTTGGCTGTTTCTGTACCCGTTTGGAAGCTGTTTTGATCGCTCGGGTTTTCCTGTTTACTCGTTTCCATTGTTATTTCTATATTTATATCTGTTTTTATAACCTACTAACCATCCATAGATCTATCTTTTAGATTGTCTCCGCAGGAATATTCATTACAGAGGCACTAAAACTGCCACCGGACCCTGGAGTAACGTTCTTGGTGTAAGTTACTAAAATTCACTAAAAGCGGTAAGTACCTGCAATTCCATGGCTACTACTGGCTGTTTTGCCTGTTCAGAGTGTGGCATGTTTAGTTTAACGCCCTTTTCCACCTCTAGCGATAAATATAGTGGTTGTATTTGTAGTAAGTGTCAGCTAGTTAGCTCTCTGGTGGATAAAGTGGACCAGCTAGAAGTGCGCATCCGGAGCTTATTGTTGAGGGATAAACAGCGAGATTCAGTGTTAGCAACTCCGGGTGCCTTAGGGAGAGTTAGCACCCCCACGACTCCGGCGTTAGAGCCCTCACAGCGGGGTGAATGGGTGACGTCTCGGCGTCATAGCCGGAAAGCTAAGGCCGATGCTAACGCTGAGGCCAAAGCTAGCCCACCGGGACACCACGCTCCTCCGATTCGCGTGTCAAACAGGTTTGCCCTGCTCAGCGAAGCACCCGCTGAGGAGCCTGTTAAGAGTGCTCTGGTTATAGGAGACTCTATTGTTCGGCACGTGAAATTAGCTACTCCTTTAGGGGCGCCGGCAGTAACAGTTAGCTGTTTATCGGGAGCCAGAGCGCCGGATATTAGTGGCAACCTTAGACTGTTAGCTAATAGGAGATATTCGAGGGTAGTCATTCATGTAGGGGCCAATGATATTCGTCTGCGGCAGTCTGAGGTAACTAAGGGTAATATTACAGAGGTGATTAAACTGGCCCAGACGATGTCCGATGCCGTAATCTGCTCTGGCCCCATACCAATGCGGCGTGGCGACGAAGCTTACAGCAGACTTTGGGCGTTAAACTGCTGGATGTCCAAGTGGTGTTCCGAAAATCAAGTGGGCTTTATAGACAATTGGTTACGTTTTGAGGGCAAGCCTGGTCTTATAGGTAGGGATGGTATCCACCCCACGCGGGAGGGTGCTGCCTTACTTTCTTGCAGTATAGCACATAGTCTTTTAGTTAGTCGGCAGAGTAGTGTAGATAGCTGCTGACAATCCAGAGCCGGGACCAGGCCGCAGACAGACAGGCTAAACCGACCGTCTGCGAACTGTCTTGAGGCGTCACCCAGGTTCAACTGTATTGAGACTGTGTCTTTCCCCCGAACTAAATGTAAAAGTAGAAAAACAAAATCAGCCTGTTTCAGCAACCTAATCAATATTAAATCATACACAACACCTAGCAGCAACACCTCAGAACTAAAATTTGGGTTACTCAACATAAGATCACTAAACTCAAAAGCACTCATCGTAAATGATATTATAAGTGATCATAAATTCAATGTTTTCTGTCTCACGGAAACGTGGGTTAAACCAAATGAATATTTAGCACTAAATGAAGCCACCCCCCTAGGCTATAATTATGCACATAGCCCAAGAATATCAGGCAAAGGAGGTGGAGTATGTGTAATTTACCAAAATACCCTAGAAATTAGTCTTAAACAATGTGACACCTTTTCTTCTTTTGAGGTTCTCTCCACTATTATTACAAATCCGGTCACAAAAAAGGACGCATTTTTATTATGCAACATTTACAGACCACCAGGGCCTTACTTAGAATTTCTGAAAGAATTCAGCGATTTTGCTACAAACCTAGCGGTGTGCAATCATAAAGTTATAATTGTAGGAGATTTCAATATCCATTTCGAGAAGGAAAGTGACCCACTAAAAAGGCATTTACCTCAATCTTAGACTCTATTGGTATTACTCAAAATGTAAAAGGGCCTACACACTACTGCAGCCACACTTTAGACTTAGTTCTGACACTAGGTCTTAACATTGACAAAATTAATATCTTACCGCAATCCTCATCAATCTCCGATCATTATTTAATTTCATATGAGCTACGTTTTATCCATAATCTATGTAAGAACCCTCGCTATTCTACAAGGCGTATAATAAAACCATCTACCGCCCTACAATTTATAGAAAACCTACCAGAACTATCGACCCCAGTTCCAACTCCATCAGACCCAATGGACCTAGATGTACTAACTGACTACCTAGAAAATACCTGTCGATCTACTTTAGAAAAGGTAGCACCACTTAAACATAAAAGTATAAGACAGAAAAAGCTCGCACCATGGTATAACGATAAGACCCGTACTTTAAAACAAACATTACGAAAACTAGAGCGGAAATGGCGATCAACCAAGCTTGAAGTGTTTCATTCTGCCTGGAAGGACAGCCTTATAGAGTATAGAAATGCCCTCACTAAAGCTCGCTCAGCATATCTGGCCTCGCTGATCTCCAATAATAAAAATAATCCGAGAGCACTGTTTAGTGTGTTTTCTAGAATTACAAAAAATCAAGCAGGTTCTGAACAACTAATTCCAACAACTCTCACCAGTAAAGATTTTATGGACTTTTTTAATAATAAAATTGAGAATATTAGACAACAAACTCTAGCCACAGGATCAAATCCATCCTGGCTGCCACCTGATGTGAATGAAATAAAACATAATATAACTGTAAAAGAAAGACTTGAAACCTTTTACCCACTCCCACAATTAGAACTAGAGAAGATTATCACCTCCGCAAACTGTACAACTTGCACACTTGACGCAATTCCCACAAAGTTGCTCAAAGAAGTACTACCAGCTATTATTGATCCTCTTTTAACTATAGTAAACTCATCGCTTAGTCTGGGCCATGTACCCAAAGCTTTTAAACTAGCAGTTATTAAACCTATGATCAAGAAACCAAATATTGATGCTAGTACACTGTCTAATTACAGGCCTATTTCTAATTTGCCATTTCTGTCTAAGATCTTAGAAAGAGCTGTGGCCCAACAACTTAGTTCATATCTACATAAGAATCATATATATGAAAAATTCCAATCTGGATTCAGGCAACATCATAGTACAGAGACAGCTCTAGTCAAGATAACAAATGATCTTCTTCTTGCCTCTGATGAAGGCCACGTATCCCTGTTGGTGCTTCTTGACCTAAGCGTAGCCTTCGATACAATAGACCACAATATTCTCATAGAAAGGTTAGAAAACATGGTTGGAATCACAGGGACAGCCCTATTATGTTTCAAATCTTACTTAACGGAACGTTATCAATTCGTAAAAGTAAACAATCTAAATTCAAATTATGCTAAAGTAAGATTTGGAATTCCACAAGGCTCTATTTTACGACCATTATTATTTACATTATACATGTTACCGCTAGGCACAGTTATAAGAAACCATGACATTAACTTTCACTGTTACGCAGACGACACACAATTGTATATTTCAGCCAAGCCCGATGACAAACACAGATTAAAGAAAATAGAGGACTGTGTAAAAGACGTGAAAGGCTGGATGTTGCGTAACTTCCTCCTTCTAAACAGCAACAAAACAGAGGTCCTGCTTTTGGGTCCAAAAGTGACAAGAAATAAATTATCAGATTTAATTTTAAATCTAGCTAACTTTCCAGTTAAACCTGGTTCAGCAGCAAAAAATCTTGGTGTCATAATTGACCCGGATTTATCATTTGATCAACACATAGGCAGTATCACTAGGACAGCTTTTTTACATCTTCGCAATATTGCTAAGATTAGAAATGCCTTATCCCTCCAGGACGCAGAAACATTAGTATATGCCTTTATTACTTCAAGGCTTGACTACTGTAACGCACTACTGTCAGGATGCACCAGCAGCAATTTAAGAAAACTTCAACTAGTTCAAAATGCTGCAGCTAGGGTCCTCACTAAAACTAGAAAATTTGAACATATCAGCCCAGTTTTATCATCACTTCATTGGCTGCCTGTTAAATTCCGCATTGACTACAAAATTTTGTTATTAACATATAAAGCTCTACATGGGCTTGCTCCTGAATATCTTCAAGATACAATTTCCTATTATGAGCCTCCACGTTCACTCAGATCACAGAATACTGGATTTTTAAATGTTCCCAGAATTCAGAAGGCCTCAGCTGGGGGAAGAGCCTTTTCTTATAAAGCCCCCCAACTCTGGAATAATCTTCCAGAAAATGTTCGGGACTCAGACACAGTCGCAATCTTCAAATGTAGGCTAAAAACACATTTGTTTAGTTTATCATTTGGTAGCTAATGCTCCCCCATAGATAAAGGCGGCAGATCCGGGGGGTCCATGGACACAGGGAATTATAGTATACTGAGACGCTGGTGCTGTCGTCCCGCCGCTTCTCGCGATCACTCAGGTTTGTTGACGGTGAAGCGGAGGGATGCCAGTGTTTCAGGATGCTCCCGTGTCTGTGTGTCCTCCTGGTTCTCTCCTTTTAGTTAAAGCTGTCATAGTCAGATCTGCCGGAGTCATTAGCCACACTCTGGAAATTTTCATATTTTCTACTTTACAAACACAAAACAGTTCAAAACTAATTCCATCCCTTTACATCTTTCCGAGTAAATGACTGCCCACCTGTCTGTCTGGACACTGAGGGATGACTGTCGAGATCCTCCTCCACGCTTCAGACAAGCTGCCCACGCTCCAGCAACCACCAAGTGCCTTGAAGCTGTCCCTACACTGAAGTTCTCATGGACTACTAACTATCATCACCAGTAGATTGACCAGAGGAGGATGGGTCACCCCTTGTGAGCCTTGGTTCCTCCCAAGGTTTCTTCCTCAGCTGGGGGAGTTTTTCCTTGCCACTGTCGCCCCTGGCTTGCTCACTTGAGGGTTTTACATTTGTCTTTACATTTCATGTCAAATCTTGTCTTACTGGAATTCTGTGAAGCTGCTTTGTGACAACATCAGTTGTGAAAAGCGCTATATAAATAAATTTGATTTGATTTCATTTATTTTGAGTTGTGAGGCTTTTTAGTTTACAAGCAGCTCTGTAACAAGAGTTACTCTTAGAACAGTCATTACAAATAGTCTTCTACAGCCAACAGTCATTGCTTATGGCCATAGCACTCTTAGGAATCCCGATCTTGTGGGCTTAGTTAATACTTGGAATGGAGACTGCCAGGGAACACTAGGTGCTGTAAGCTTTTTAGCTTAAGGCTCCGATTGTGAAGATTGTAGCTACAGTCATTTAAACACAAGAGGAGAGGAAAACTTTTTAAAAAATAAACAAATAAACAATAAATGAATAAAACAAACAAATAAACAAACAAATAAACAAAAAACACTGGAAAGCCAGTCATTTATTTTGAGTTGTGAGGCTTTTTAGTTTACAAGCAGCTCTGTAACAAGAGTTACTCTTAGAACAGTCATTACAAATAGTCTTCTACAGCCAACAGTCATTGCTTATGGCCATAGCACTCTTAGGAATCCCGATCTTGTGGGCTTAGTTAGTACTTGGAATGGAGACTGCCAGGGAACACTAGGTGCTGTAAGCTTTTTAGCTTAAGGCTCCAATTGTGAAGATTGTAGCTACAGTCATTTAAACACAAGAGGAGAGGAAAACTTTTAAAAAAATAAACAAATAAACAATAAATGAATAAAAAATAAACAAACAAATAAACAAAAAACACTGGAAAGCCAGTCATTTATTTTGAGTTGTGAGGCTTTTTAGTTTACAAGCAGCTCTGTAACAAGAGTTACTCTTAGAACAGTCATTACAAATAGTCTTCTACAGCCAACAGTCATTGCTTATGGCCATAGCACTCTTAGGAATCCCGATCTTGTGGGCTTAGTTAGTACTTGGAATGGAGACTGCCAGGGAACACTAGGTGCTGTAAGCTTTTTAGCTTAAGGCTCCGATTGTGAAGATTGTAGCTACACACATTTAAACACAAGAGGAGAGGAAAACTTTAAAAAAAATAAACAAATAAACAATAAATGAATAAAAAATAAACAAAAAACACTGGAAAGCCAGTCACTTATTTTGAGTTGTGAGGCTTTTTAGTTTACAAGCAGCTCTGTAACAAGAGTTACTCTTAGAACAGTCATTACAAATAGTCTTCTACAGCCAACAGTCATTGCTTATGGCCATAGCACTCTTAGGAATCCCGATCTTGTGGGCTTAGTTAGTACTTGGAATGGAGACTGCCAGGGAACACTAGGTGCTGTAAGCTTTTTAGCTTAAGGCTCCAATTGTGAAGATTGTAGCTACAGTCATTTAAACACAAGAGGAGAGGAAAACTTTAAAAAAAATAAACAAATAAACAATAAATGAATAAAAAATAAACAAACAAATAAACAAACAAATAAACAAAAAACACTGGAAAGCCAGTCATTTATTTTGAGTTGTGAGGCTTTTTAGTTTACAAGCAGCTCTGTAACAAGAGTTACTCTTAGAACAGTCATTACAAATAGTCTTCTACAGCCAACAGTCATTGCTTATGGCCATAGCACTCTTAGGAATCCCGATCTTGTGCGCTTAGTTAGTACTTGGAATGGAGACTGCCAGGGAACACTAGGTGCTGTAAGCTTTTTAGCTTAAGGCTCCGATTGTGAAGATTGTAGCTACACACATTTAAACACAAGAGGAGAGGAAAACTTTTAAAAAAATAAACAAATAAACAATAAACAATAAATGTTTCCCCCCCAGCTGAGGAAGAAACCTTGGGAGGAACCAAGGCTCACAAGGGGTGACCCATCCTCCTCTGGTCAATCTACTGGTGATGATAGTTAGTAGTCCATGAGAACTTCAGTGTAGGGACAGCTTCAAGGCACTTGGTGGTTGCTGGAGCGTGGGCAGCTGGTCTGAAGCGTGGAGGAGGATCTCGACAGTCATCCATCAGTGTCCAGACAGACAGGTGGGCAGTCGTTTACTCGGAAAGATGTAAAGGGATGGAATTAGTTTTGAACTGTTTTGTGTTTGTAAAGTAGAAAATATGAAAATTTCCAGAGTGTGGCTAATGACTCCGGCAGATCTGACTATGACAGCATTAACTAAAAGGAGAGAACCAGAAGGACACACAGACGCGGGAGCATCCTGAAACACTGGCATCCCTCCGCTCCACCGTCAACAAACCTGAGTGATCGCGAGAAGCGGCGGGACGACAGCACCAGCGTCTCAGTATACTATAATTCCCTGTGTCCATGGACCCCCCGGATCTGCCGCCTTTATCTATGGGGGAGCATTAGCTACCAAATGATAAACTAAACAAATGAGTTTTTAGCCTACATTTGAAGATTGCGACTGTGTCTGAGTCCCGAACATTTTTTGGAAGATCATTCCAGAGTTGGGGGGCTTTATAAGAAAAGGCTCTTCCCCCAGCTGAGGCCTTCTGAATTCTGGGAACATTTAAAAATCCAGTATTCTGTGATCTGAGTGAACGTGGAGGCTCATAATAGGAAATTGTATCTTGAAGATATTCAGGAGCAAGCCCATGTAGAGCTTTATATGTTAATAACAAAATTTTGTAGTCAATGCGGAATTTAACAGGCAGCCAATGAAGTGATGATAAAACTGGGCTGATATGTTCAAATTTTCTAGTTTTAGTGAGGACCCTAGCTGCAGCATTTTGAACTAGTTGAAGTTTTCTTAAATTGCTGCTGGTGCATCCTGACAGTAGTGCGTTACAGTAGTCAAGCCTTGAAGTAATAAAGGCATGTACTAATGTTTCTGCGTCCTGGAGGGATAAGGCATTTCTAATCTTAGCAATATTGCGAAGATGTAAAAAAGCTGTCCTAGTGATACTACCTATGTGTTGATCAAATGATAAATCCGGGTCAATTATGACACCAAGATTTTTTGCTGCTGAACCAGGTTTAACTGGAAAGTTAGCTAGATCTAAAATTAAATCTGATAATTTATTTCTTGTCACTTTTGGACCCAAAAGCAGGACCTCTGTTTTGTTGCTGTTTAGAAGGAGGAAGTTACGCAACATCCAGCCTTTCACGTCTTTTACACAGTCCTCTATTTTCTTTAATCTGTGTTTGTCATCGGGCTTGGCTGAAATATACAATTGTGTGTCATCTGCGTAACAGTGAAAGTTAATGTCATGGTTTCTTATAACTGTGCCTAGCGGTAACATGTATAATGTAAATAATAATGGTCCTAAAATAGAGCCTTGTGGAATTCCAAATCTTACTTTAGAATAATTTGAATTTAGATTGTTTACTTTTACGAATTGATAACGTTCCGTTAAGTAAGATTTGAACCATAATAGGGCTGTCCCTGTGATTCCAACCATGTTTTCTAACCGTTCTAGGAGAATATTGTGGTCTATTGTATCGAAGGCTGCGCTTAGGTCAAGAAGCACCAACAGGGATACGTGGCCTTGATCAGAGGCAAGAAGAAGATCATTTGTTATCTTGACTAGAGCTGTCTCTGTACTATGATGTTGCCTGAATCCAGATTGGAATTTTTCATATATATGATTCTTATGTAGATATGAACTAAGTTGTTGGGCCACAGCTCTTTCTAAGATCTTAGACAGAAATGGCAAATTAGAAATAGGCCTGTAATTAGACAGTGTACTAGCATCAAGATTTGGTTTCTTGATCATAGGTTTAATAACTGCTAGTTTAAAAGCTTTGGGTACATGGCCCAGACTAAGCGATGAGTTTACTATAGTTAAAAGAGGATCAATAATAGCTGGTAGTACTTCTTTGAGCAATTTTGTGGGAATTGCATCAAGTGTGCAAGTTGTACAGTTTGCGGAGGTGATAATCTTCTCTAGTTCTAATTGTGGGAGTGGGTAAAAGGTTTCAAGTCTTTCTTTTACAGTTATATTATGTTTTATTTCATTCACATCAGGTGGCAGCCAGGATGGATTTGATCCTGTGGCTAGAGTTTGTTGTCTAATATTCTCAATTTTATTAAAAAAGTCCATAAAATCTTTACTGGTGAGAGTTGTTGGAATTAGTTGTTCAGAACCTGCTTGATTTTTTGTAATTCTAGAAAACACACTAAACAGTGCTCTCGGATTATTTTTATTATGGGAGATCAGCGAGGCCAGATATGCTGAGCGAGCTTTAGTGAGGGCATTTCTATACTCTATAAGGCTGTCCTTCCAGGCAGAATGGAACACTTCAAGCTTAGTTGATCGCCATTTCCGCTCTAGTTTTCGTAATGTTTGTTTTAAAGTACGGGTCTTATCGTTATACCATGGTGCGAGCTTTTTCTGTCTTATACTTTTATGTTTAAGTGGTGCTACCTTTTCTAAAGTAGATCGACAGGTATTTTCTAGGTAATCAGTTAGTACATCTAGGTCCATTGGGTCTGATGGAGTTGGAACTGGGGTCGATAGTTCTGGTAGGTTTTCTATAAATTGTAGGGCGGTAGATGGTTTTATTATACGCCTTGTAGAATAGCGAGGGTTCTTACATATATTATGGATAAAACGTAGCTCATATGAAATTAAGTGATGATCGGAGATTGCTGAGGATTGCGGTAAGATATTAATTTTGTCAATGTTAAGACCTAGTGTCAGAACTAAGTCTAAAGTGTGGCTGCAGTAGTGTGTAGGCCCTGTTACATTTTGAGTAATGCCAATAGAGTCTAAGATTGAGGTAAATGCCTTTTTTAGTGGGTCACTTTCCTTCTCAAAATGGATATTGAAATCTCCTACAATTATAACTTTATGATTGCACACCGCTAGGTTTGTAGCAAAATCGCTGAATTCTTTCAGAAATTCTAAGTAAGGCCCTGGTGGTCTGTAAATGTTGCATAATAAAAATGCGTCCTTTTTTGTGACCGGATTTGTAATAATAGTGGAGAGAACCTCAAAAGAAGAGAAGGTGTCACATTGTTTAAGACTAATTTCTAGGGTATTTTGGTAAATTACACATACTCCACCTCCTTTGCCTGATATTCTTGGGCTATGTGCATAATTATAGCCTAGGGGGGTGGCTTCATTTAGTGCTAAATATTCATTTGGTTTAACCCACGTTTCCATGAGACAGAAAACATTGAATTTATGATCACTTATAATATCATTTACGATGAGTGCTTTTGAGTTTAGTGATCTTATGTTGAGTAACCCAAATTTTAGTTCTGAGGTGTTGCTGCTAGGTGTTGTGTATGATTTAATATTGATTAGGTTGCTGAAACAGGCTGATTTTGTTTTTCTACTTTTACATTTAGTTCGGGGGAAAGACACAGTCTCAATACAGTTGAACCTGGGTGACGCCTCAAGACAGTTCGCAGACGGTCGGTTTAGCCTGTCTGTCTGCGGCCTGGTCCCGGCTCTGGATTGTCAGCAGTCAACACTACTCTGCTGACTAACTAAAAGACTATGTGCTATACTGCAAGAAAGTAAGGCAGCACCCTCCCGCGTGGGGTGGATACCATCCCTACCTATAAGACCAGGCTTGCCCTCAAAACGTAACCAATTGTCTATAAAGCCCACTTGATTTTCGGAACACCACTTGGACATCCAGCAGTTTAACGCCCAAAGTCTGCTGTAAGCTTCGTCGCCACGCCGCATTGGTATGGGGCCAGAGCAGATTACGGCATCGGACATCGTCTGGGCCAGTTTAATCACCTCTGTAATATTACCCTTAGTTACCTCAGACTGCCGCAGACGAATATCATTGGCCCCTACATGAATGACTACCCTCGAATATCTCCTATTAGCTAATAGTCTAAGGTTGCCACTAATATCCGGCGCTCTGGCTCCCGATAAACAGCTAACTGTTACTGCCGGCGCCCCTAAAGGAGTAGCTAATTTCACGTGCCGAACAACAGAGTCTCCTATAACCAGAGCACTCTTAACAGGCTCCTCAGCGGGTGCTTCGCTGAGCAGGGCAAACCTGTTTGACACGCGAATCGGAGGAGCGTGGTGTCCCGGTGGGCTAGCTTTGGCCTCAGCGTTAGCATCAGCCTTAGCTTTCCGGCTATGACGCCGAGACGTCACCCATTCACCCCGCTGTGAGGGCTCTAACGCCGGAGTCGTGGGGGTGCTAACTCTCCCTAAGGCACCCGGAGTTGCTAACACTGAATCTCGCTGTTTATCCCTCAACAATAATAAGCTCCGGATGCGCACTTCTAACTGGTCCACTTTATCCACCAGAGAGCTAACTAGCTGACACTTAGTACAAATACAACCACTATATTTATCGCTAGAGGTGGAAAAGGGCGTTAAACTAAACATGCCACACTCTGAGCAGGCAAAACAGCCAGTAGTAGCCATGGAATTGCAGGTACTTACCGCTTTTAGTGAATTTTAGTAACTTACACCAAGAACGTTACTCCAGGGTCCGGTGGCAGTTTTAGTGCCTCTGTAATGAATATTCCTGCGGAGACAATCTAAAAGATAGATCTATGGATGGTTAGTAGGTTATAAAAACAGATATAAATATAGAAATAACAATGGAAACGAGTAAACAGGAAAACCCGAGCGATCAAAACAGCTTCCAAACGGGTACAGAAACAGCTGACTGGCTTTCCAGTGTTTTTTGTTCATTTGTTTTTTTATTTGTTTGTTTATTTTTTATTCATTTATTGTTTATTTGTTTATTTTTTTAAAGTTTTCCTCTCCTCTTGTGTTTAAATGACTGTAGCTACAATCTTCACAATCGGAGCCTTAAGCTAAAAAGCTTACAGCACCTAGTGTTCCCTGGCAGTCTCCATTCCAAGTACTAACTAAGCCCACAAGATCGGGATTCCTAAGAGTGCTATGACCATAAGCAATGACTGTTGGCTGTAGAAGACTATTTGTAATGACTGTTCTAAGAGTAACTCTTTTTACAGAGCTGCTTGTAAACTAAAAAGCCTCACAACTCAAAATAAATGACTGGCTTTCCAGTGTTTTTTGTTTATTTGTTTTTTTATTTGTTTGTTTATTTTTTATTCATTTATTGTTTATTTGTTTATTTTTTTAAAGTTTTGATCTCCTCTTGTGTTTAAATGACTGTAGCTACAATCTTCACCATCGGAGCCTTAAGCTAAAAAGCTTACAGCACCTAGTGTTCCCTGGCAGTCTCCATTCCAAGTACTAACTAAGCCCACAAGATCGGGATTCCTAAGAGTGCTATGGCCATAAGCAATGACTGTTGGCTGTAGAAGACTATTTGTAATGACTGTTCTAAGAGTAACTCTTGTTACAGAGCTGCTTGTAAACTAAAAAGCCTCACAACTCAAAATAAATGACTGGCTTCCCAGTGTTTTTTATTTATTTGTTTTTTTATTTGTTTGTTTATTTTTTATTCATTTATTGTTTATTTGTTTATTTTTTTTAAAGTTTTCCTCTCCTCTTGTGTTTAAATGAGTGTAGCTACAATCTTCACAATCAGAGCCTTAAGCTAAAAAGCTTACAGCACCTAGTGTTCCCTGGCAGTCTCCATTCCAAGTACTAACTAAGCCCACAAGATCGGGATTCCTAAGAGTGCTATGACCATAAGCAATGACTGTTGGCTGTAGAAGACTATTTGTAATGACTGTTCTAAGAGTAACTCTTGTTACAGAGCTGCTTGTAAACTAAAAAGCCTCACAACTCAAAATAAATGACTGGCTTTCCAGTGTTTTTTGTTTATTTGTTTGTTTATTTTTTATTCATTTATTGTTTATTTGTTTATTTTTTAAAAAGTTTTGATCTCCTCTTGTGTTTAAATGACTGTAGCTACAATCTTCACAATCGGAGCCTTAAGCTAAAAAGCTTACAGCACCTAGCGTTCCCTGGCAGTCTCCATTCCAAGTACTAACTAAGCCCACAAGATCGGGATTCCTAAGAGTGCTATGACCATAAGCAATGACTGTTGGCTGTAGAAGACTATTTGTAATGACTGTTCTAAGAGTAACTCTTGTTACAGAGCTGCTTGTAAACTAAAAAGCCTCACAACTCAAAATAAATGACTGGCTTTCCAGTGTTTTTTGTTTATTTGTTTGTTTATTTTTTATTCATTTATTGTTTATTTGTTTATTTTTTAAAAAGTTTTGATCTCCTCTTGTGTTTAAATGACTGTAGCTACAATCTTCACAATCGGAGCCTTAAGCTAAAAAGCTTACAGCACCTAGCGTTCCCTGGCAGTCTCCATTCCAAGTACTAACTAAGCGCACAAGATCGGGATTCCTAAGAGTGCTATGGCCATAAGCAATGACTGTTGGCTGTAGAAGACTATTTGTAATGACTGTTCTAAGAGTAACTCTTGTTACAGAGCTGCTTGTAAACTAAAAAGCCTCACAACTCAAAATAAATGACTGGCTTTACAGTGTTTTTTGTTTATTTGTTTGTTTATTTTTTTATTAATTTATTGTTTATTTGTTTATTTTTTTAAAGTTTTCCTCTCCTCTTGTGTTTAAATGACTGTAGCTACAATCTTCACAATCGGAGCCTTAAGCTAAAAAGCTTACAGCACCTAGTGTTCCCTGGCAGTCTCCATTCCTAACTAACTAAGCCCACAAGATCGGGATTCCTAAGAGTGCTATGGCCATAAGCAATGACTGTTGGCTGTAGAAGACTATTTGTAATGACTGTTCTAAGAGTAACTCTTGTTACAGAGCTGCTTGTAAACTAAAAAGCCTCACAACTCAAATTAAAATGATTGGCTTTCCAGTGTTTTTGTTTATTTGTTTTTTATTTGTTTGTTTATTTTTAGTCATTTATTGTTTATTTGTTTATTTTTTTTAGTTTTGCTCTCCTCTTGTGTTTAAATGACTGTAGCTACAATCTTCACAATCGGAGCCTCAAACATGTTTTGTACATGCAGAAATGTCATTTCATTTTCTCTGCAGTCGTTAATTGATTTCATAAATGTAACACAGTATAGTTTGCTTATACATAGCCCAAAGGCAAAAAGACCCTGTTATGCGCAGTGTTATTTCATTTAAAATTTCAAAAGGGTTTTGGGGCTCCCAGTGTTTTCTTTACTGTATGAAACAGGTCCAAATGGCTCTTTGAGTGGTAAAGGTTGCCGACCCCTGACCTAGAAGCACCGTGCTTCCCAAATTTCAAGGCTGTAATTCTATTTTCTGTCTGCAGGGGTCGTAAACGGACATGCGATTAACATTGGTATTTATAGCAGGACAAAAGCTATGGTTGACATAAACTGGCCATACATGCATTCTTCATGCATGTACAGCATACATACATACATACAAAATGTAATCTGACAACCTACCCTAATTTATCAAGCATTCAAATAAATACAAATTTAAATTAAACTATATATACCTCACAGAACTATCAACCCCAGTTCCAACTCCATCAGACCCAATGGACCTAGATGTACTAACTGATTACCTAGAAAATTCCTGTCGATCTACTTTAGAAAAGGTAGCACCACTTAAACATAAAAGTATAAGACAGAAAAAGCTCGCACCATGGTATAATGATAAGACCCGTACTTTAAAACAAACATTACGGAAACTAGAGCGGAAATGGCAATAAACCAAGCTGGAAGTGTTCCACTCTGCCTGGAAGGACAGCCTTATAGAGTATAGAAATGCCCTCACTAAAGCTCGCTCAGCATATCTGGCCTCGCTGATCTCCAGTAATAAAAATAATCCGTGAGCACTGTTTAGTGTGTTTTCTAGAATTACAAAAATCAAGCAGGTTCAGAACAACTAATTCCAGCAACTCTCACCAGTAAAAATTTATGGACTTTTTTAATAATAAAATTGAGAATATTAGACAACAAACTCAAGCCACAGGATTAACTCCGACCTGGCTGCCACCCGATGTGAATGATATAAAACATAATGTAACTGTAAAAGAAAGACTTGAAACCTTTTACCCACTCCCACAATTAGAACTAGACAAGATTATGACCTCCGCAAACTGTACAACTTGCACACTTGATGCAATTCCCACAAAATTGCTCAAAGAAGTACTACCAGCTATTATCGATCCTCTTTTAACTATAGTAAACTCATCCCTTAGCCTGGGCCGTGTACCCAAAGCTTTTAAACTAGCAGTTATTAAACCTATGATCAAGAAACCAAATCTTGATGCTAGTACACTGTTTAATTACAGGCCTATTTCAAATTTGCCATTTCTGTCCAAGATCTTAGAAAAAGCTGTGGCCCAACAGCTCAGTTCATATCTACATAAGAATCATATATATGAAAAATTCCAATCTGGATTGGCAACATCATAGTACAGAGACAGCTCTAGTCAAGATAACAAATGATCTTCTTCTTGCCTCTGATGAAGGCCACGTATCCCTGTTGGTGCTTCTTGACCTAAGCGCAGCCTTCGATACAATAGACCACAATATTCTCATAGAAAGGTTAGAAAACATGGTTGGAATCACAGGGACAGCCCTATTATGTTTCAAATCTTACTTAACGGAACGTTATCAATTCGTAAAAGTAAACAATCTAAATTCAAATTATTCTAAAGTAAGATTTGGAATTCCACAAGGCTCTATTTTAGGACCATTATTGTTTACATTATACATGCTACCGCTAGGCACAGTTATAAGAAACCATGACATTAACTTTCACTGTTACGCAGACGACACGCAATTGTATATTTCAGCCAAGCCCGATGACAAACACAGATTAAAGAAAATAGAGGACTGTGTAAAAGACGTGAAAGGCTGGATGTTGCGTAACTTCCTCCTTCTAAACAGCAACAAAACAGAGGTCCTGCTTTTGGGTCCAAAAGTGGCAAGAAATAAATTATCAGATTTAATTTTAAATCTCGCTGACTTTCCAGTTAAACCTGGTTCAGCTGCAAAAAATCTTGGTGTCATAATTGACCCGGATTTATCATTTGATCAACACATAGGCAGTATCACTAGGACAGCTTTTTTACATCTTCGCAATATTGCTAAGATTAGAAATGCCTTATCCCTTCAGGATGCAGAAACATTAGTATATGCCTTTATTACTTCAAGGCTTGACACCTGTAATGCACTACTGTCAGGATGCACCAGCAGCAATTTAAGAAAACTTCAACTAGTTCAAAATGCTGCAGCTAGGGTCCTCACTAAAACTAGAAAATTTGAACATATCAGCCCAGTTTTATCATCACTTCATTGGCTGCCTGTTAAATTCCGCATTGACTACAAAATTTTGTTATTAACATATAAAGCTCTACATGGGCTTGCTCCTGAATATCTTCAAGATACAATTTCCTATTATGAGCCTCCACGTTTACTCAGATCACAGAATACTGGATTTTTAATAGTTCTCAGAATTCAGAAGGCCTCAGCTGGGGGAAGAGCCTTTTCTAATAAAGCCCCCAAACTCTGGAATGATCTTCCAGAAAATGTTCGGGACTCAGACACAGTCGCAATCTTCAAATCTAGGCTAAAAACTCATTTGTTTAGTTTATCTTTTGGTAATTAATGCTCCCCATAGATAAAGGCGGCAGATCCGGGGGGTCCATGGACACAGGGAATTATAATAAACTGAGACGCTGGTGCTGTCGTCCCGCCGCTTCTCGCGATCACTCAGGTTTGTTGACGGTGGAGCGGAGGGATGCCAGTGTTTCAGGGGACTCCCGTGTCTGTGTGTCCTTCTGGTTCTCTCCTTTTAGTTAAAGCTGTTATAGTCAGATCTGCTGGAGTCATTAGCCACACTCTGGAAATTTTCATATTTTCTACTTTACAAACACCAAACAGTTCAAAATTTATTCCATCCCTTTACATCTTTTCGAGTAAATGACTGCCCACCTGTCTATCTGGACACTGATGGATGACTGTCAAGATCCTCCTCCATGCTTCAGATCAGCTGCCCACGCTCCAGCAACCACCAAGTGCCTTGAAGCTGCCCCTACACTGAAGTTCTCACGGACTACTAACTATTATCACCAGTAGATTGACCAGAGGGGGATGGGTCACCCCTTGCGAGCCTTGGTTCCTCCCAAGGTTTCTTCCTCAGCTGGGGGAGTTTTTCCTTGTCACTATCGCCCCTGGCTTGCTCACTTGAGGGTTTTACATTTTGTTTTTTTACATTTCATGTCAAATCTTTGTCTTACTGGAATTCTGTGAAGCTGCTTTGTGACAACATCAGTTGTGAAAAGCGCTATATAAATAAATTTGATTTGATTTGATTATATAAATCAGTTAAATAAGTGTACAGAAATTATTTGAATATAAATAAAATTAGATTAAAATAATTTCTTACTTTAAAATCTTTATTTATATATTATATATCTTTAAAAAATAACCACAATTCACATAAATAAATGTGAAAAACAAAACAAATAATTATATAAATAAATAAAGATAAATGCATTTATAACAGTAACTGAGTGGTCAATCTTAATCATATGTCTGAATAACAGAAACTTAGGAGTGAATTTTTTGCACTCCCTGTTGGCAGAAAATAGAAATCACAATCATTGCACAGCACTTTGGTCAACATTGTCAGTGAAATGTGCTCTATAAATAGATTTTACGTACTTACTTACAAATAACAAACACGTTGTACAAAGGCTAACATTATCAAACATTATGTATGCCTTATGTTTTTTAGTTAAACTTTTACATTTTAATGAGGTCAAAACAATCAGTATGTAGTGTGCTGAGGGATTAATGCTTTCCGACCTTTTTAAAAATATTTTATAAAGCAGACATTACATGTTCTAAAATCTGATTGGTGAGCCACGTAAAAAACATTTTATATTCACACCCATATTACGTTATAACCACACCACCTTAAATTCAATTTCATTCAGTTCTCTTTTTAAAAGGAAAATTAATTAAACAGATATTCTAGCACATGGCCACCTTGGTGCTCATATAAAACTCCAATATACCTGAATCACTATCTGCCAAAGAAAAGTGTTGTCACCAAGAATGTCTTCCTTCGCACCTACACAATTAAACAAACTTTATGAAATATCTGCATGTCCTACTTCAAATATGTCTATATTGTGTCTTTGTAATGCATAAATATATTAAAAATGGATTATATACATAATTACTTACAATGTTAATATTAGTTTTTCAGCTAACTTAAGATACCAATTAACATTACCTTTTATACACATGGTAATGCCTTATATAAAGTAATTTCTAAATAACAATAACAATAATAAAACATAATTGGTTGACTTAAAACAATGTAGAATTGATAAAAATGTAGTTAAACCCAAGTAAACCATGTGGTTAAAAACCAGACTGAGTGTAGACTAGTGTGCTAATTCTTATGGGAAAGCTTAGATAAAATCAGAAATTTATCTATTTATCTATTAAGTATTATTGTCCTCTTAAAGTTAATGTGAAGATGAGTTTACTGGGTTAAACCAAATATTTCTTCAATGCCTATTCAACCTAAAAGGGAAAAGGAGGGCGGTAGGGTGGGGGCATTTGGTATAGAACAACATATGCTTCATACACATTCATAAACCACCCTGAACTCCTTCCTAAATACTTCTGAAGTCACCTCCCCGTTTCAGCCTCTAGGGGCGTGGGCCGTACTATCAAAATGACAATAAATCCATCCATCCATTATCTATAACCGCTTATCCAATTTAGGGTCGCGGGGGGTCCAGAGCCTACCTGGAATCATCGGGCGCAAGGCGGGAATACACCCTGGAGGGGACGCCAGTCCTTCACAGGGCAATGACAATAAATAATAATTGCTAATCAAAGTATATAACAGTTATATGAACAAGATGTATGAATACATGCGTGTAAGATGCAGATGATTCTAGATGGATCGTCGATGGTAGCATAGGTTGCTGTCGTGGTTCAAAAGATTGCCTTTTATAGTCACAATTTAATAAGACTCCACCCATGGCCTCGGAGTTATCAAACACTCCACCAATCAAAACTCTGGACACATCTACTCATGCAGTTTATTTTATTTATTTATTTAAAAAAAAATAACTTTTAACTCGGGTGTGTGGACAAATCTGTCCTGTGCATTCGTTGATGCAAATAATTGGAACAGAAGAGGTTAACACAGAGTTTGAGTGAACAATCAAAACAGTTTTATTAAACAGAATTCTGGAGAGCACAGTACATAAAATACAACCTAGCCTAATACCTCCTGTGCTCCGAAGATCTTGCTTTCTGACTCCTCTTCTTATACTATGTTCTGTCTGACTCTAAAGCAAGGTGTCTATTTGTGATTGGACCTCAATTTGTGCGCATCATCGTTGCTAGGCGGTTGCTATGTGTGTTTAACTGTTTTTCTGTCTGGATATGTAAGTATTATTGAACATTCTGTTTTGCTTCAGCTGATCTATCTGATAAGGAGTGCGCTAATGTGTGTTGCTGCTTTTCTTACTCATATTGCCTAAGCTTTGCAAGATTGCTCAAGATTAACTGTCTGCATATGCAGATCATATTGATTGCTATGAACCCCTGACCTTCCTGTTTTGACTACTGTCCTTGCAGGGTTATTTTAAGGTCAAGTAATGTCAAACCATACCTTGCCAGGCGTAGTAATTATTAATAATGTTTTCCACAGGTGGCACGGTGGCGCAGCAGGTAGGTGTCGCAGTCACACAGCTCCAGGGGCCTGGAGGTTGTGGGTTCAATTCCCACTCCGGGTGACTGTCTGTGAGGAGTTGGTATGTTCTCCACGTGTCCACATGGGTTTCCTCCGGGTGCTCTGGTTTCCTTCCACAGTCCAAAAACACACGCTGGTAGGTGGATTGGTGACTCAAAAGTGTCCATAGGTGTGTGTGTGTCTGTGTTGCCCTTTGAAGGGCTGGTGCCCCCTCCAGGGTGTATTCCCACCTTGTGCCCAATGATTCCAGGTAGGCTCTGGACCCTGAACTGCTTTTAACTCCTCTTGATATAGAAATAAAATATTTGTCACAGAGAATGCATTCAGAGACCTTGAAACAACAAATAACATTGTTAAAACACTTTAAAACCTTAGTGTGTAATTGTTCACCCCCTGATTTTGTTTAATATATTTTGTTATATATTAATTTTTCCATTTTGTAATATATTAATTTCCCCACACATTCTATCATGTCCAATGCTATGTTTATAGGGCAATTATATGCAAATAAATCCACAGTAAAATTTCTTCATCTTCAGGAAAAATAGTCTGTTATATTTAGTTTTTTTTTGTGAGACTTTCAGATTTTTGAGACACTTTGAAAATAAAGAAATAATATTCGCGGAAGGATCTAAACGTGTAGTTTTTCCACGGTATGGAAGTTGTGTTCATATTTCGCCATCTAGCGGCGACAGAATGCAACTAGTGTAGCATTTAAGGTGAAACAAAAAATCCAAATGAATGATGTGGAAATCTGAAAGCTTAAATTCAAAAACAGTTTTTGTTCAGATGGATCATTTCAGATGGATCATTTCAGTGCAAAAAATTCAGTGTTACAGATTCAAAGGTGGTAATATTTCAAGGTCTGATGAGACAGATTTGCTTCCATAAAATTGTATATTTCAGCCAAAACTGATGACAAACACAGATTAAAGAAAATAGAGGACTGGGTAAAAGACGTATAAGGCTGGATGTTGCTTCCTCCTTCTAAACAGCAACAAAACAGAGGTCCTGATTTTGGGTCCAAAAGTGGCACGAAATAAATTATCAGATTTAATTAAAAATCCCACTGACTTTCCAGTTAAACCTGGTTTAGCAGCAAAAAATCTTGGTGTCATAATTGACCTGGATTTATCATTTGATCAACACATAGGCATTATCATTAGAAAAGCTTTTTTATATCTTCACAACAAGATTAGAAATGCCTTATCCCTGCAGGACACAGAAACATTAGTACATATCTTTATTACTTCAAGGCTTGACTATTGTAACGCACTACTGTCAGGATGCACAAGCAGAAATTTAAGTAAACTTCAACTAGTTCAAAATGCTGCAGCCAGGGTCCTCACTAAAACTAGAAAATTTGAACATATCAGTCCAGTTCTATCATCAATTCATTGGCTGCCTGTTAAATTCTGCATCGATTACAAAATTATGTTATTAATATAAAAAGCTCTAAATTGGCTTCCTCCTGAATACCTTCAAGATACTATTTCCTATTATGAGCCTCCACAATTACTCAGATCACAGAGCACTGGATTTTTAATAGTTCCCAGAATTCAGAAGGCCTCAGCTGGGGAAGAGCTTTTTCTTATAAAGCCCCCCCCAACTCTGGAATGATCTTCCAGAAAATGTTAGGGACTCACAAATGTTAGGGACTAATTCGCAATCTTCGAATTTAGGCTAAAAACCCATTTGTTTAGTTTATCTTTTGGTACTTAATGCTCCCTCATAGGCGGCAGATCCAGGGAGTCCATGGATACAGGGAATTATAGTAAACTGAGACACTGGTGCTGTCATCCCAACACTTCACGCGATCATTCAGGGTTGTTGACAGTGGAGCGGAGGGATGTCAGTGTTTCAGGATACTCCCATGTCTATGTGTCCTTCTGATTCTCTCCTTTTAGTTAAAGCTGTCATAGTCAGATTTGCTGGAGTCATTAGCCACACTCTGGAAATTCACATTTTCTGCTTTACAAACACAAAAGAGATTAAAACTAATTCCATTCCTTTACCTTTTTCCGAATAAACAACCGTCCACCTGTCCGGCTGGACACTGATGGATGACTGTCGAGTTCCTCCTCCATGCTTCAGACCAGCTTCCCACACTCCAGCAACCACCAAGTGCCTTGGAGCTGCCCGCCCCACACTGAAGTTCTCACAGACTCCTAACTATTACTACAAGTAGATTGACCAGAGGAGGATAGGTCACCCCTTGCGAGCCTTGGTTCCTCCCAAGGTTTCTTCCTCAGCTGAGGGAGTTTTTTCTTGCCACTGTTGCCCTTGACTTGCTCACCTGGGCATTTTTACATCTTTTACATTCTTTACATTTTTACATTTCATGTCAAAACTTTGTCTTACCGGAATTCTGTGAAGCTGCTTTGTGACAACATAAGTTGTAAAAAGCGCTATACAAATAAATTTGATTTGATTTGATTTGATTTATGATTCTGTCTATTCTGGTTTTCATTATATACAAACTAGAATTTGTTATTTTGTATATTCCTTGTTTGTTACAAACATGTTTTAGTTGCACGTTCTTACGTCTCTTTCTAATCTAATGAACTTGTTCAAATCATAATTTGATATTCTCTTGAGCTTCAACTTTGATAAAATGAACCATTAATGACATTTACTTTACTTAGCGTTACTGTAGAGTTTTATGTTTGTTGCCTCTTCACAGATCTGGAAAGTGTACCTGAAACTGTACATACTTTTTTTTGGTTAATTGTCTGTTATTAGTAAATGTTTACTGTGTAAATATTCACGGTCTGTCCATTAGTAAATGTTACTCCATAAAAGTACATGGTCTGTCCAATAGTAGCTAAATGTTAATATTACTGTGCAAACAGTTGTTATAAAAACACCCACCATGTTTGTCCATTTGTATGTCTTGCCCTGTCACATGATTTAAGCAGTCTGGGTGGAATATGCCTGGGTGGAATATGCCTGGGTGGAATAAGGCCTCTTTGCTGGTTGGGCTGGTGATGGCTGTGATGTAGGCATTTCTCTTGACAAGGACTGGCGTCTGTCAGGCAGAGAATGATGTGGTGGCTGCAGAGAAACAGTAAAGGTCTGTCACATTCTGTGAAGGAGGTGGTAGATGGGATGATGGTGACTGTGTGAAAGTTGGTTGTGCCCAAGGAAACCTTTTCTGGCCGGGCTGAGGCTGGTAGTGACTGTTGAGGTTATGATGGCTGGTGTGGACCTCTATGATGTTGTTCACTGGGCCCTGAGAGCTGTGAACCTTTTTTGTAAAAAGCAGGACATTTTTAACAAAGATTTCCAATAATTTTACATTCAGTGTAAAGTCACATGTGCTTATGTGCTGGTGTCATTTGGCAATCAATATCACATCATTATCATCATCTAAAATAACAGCAACAACAAAAAAGTGCTAGTGTGAGTTGCCATGATGTCATGTCACCCCAGAAAATGTTATGACACACTCTATTGTCACCAGATATCTAGGTCACTTGACATAGTTGTTAATGTCACTTGACATCAAATTTGACAACAGCAGTCTTTATGACAACTACCACCTTTTGGAATAAGCATTTATGTAGGTGTCATGTAGCCTTAAGGAGAGTAACCTACAGTAAAGTGTTATCATAAAGGGAATAAAAGAAGAATCCTGTCCTGTGAGTGATGGGAGGACTGGGCACAGAGAGAGAGAAAGAGCGAGAGAGAGAGTTAGAGAGAGGGACAGAGAAAAGGCTACTGACAGGACCTTTTTTATTTCAGAAATTTGGCAGCCCTACACACATGAGGTGTAGTGAGTTTCCTGACAGATCAGTGTCATTTCAAGACAAATATAAAGAAAAAACATTAATCGAATGCCTGTTACAATCTTTAATCAACCAAATTGAAATGCCAATGATGCACTTGTTGAAATAGTATTATGCTACCAGAGGAAGCCTGATTATTGATAAATGTAAAGTAAGCCTGCTAAAAAAAGCCAGTTACAATTACATTAAACACTGCAGTATTTAGGGCAGACTGAATTGATGATTATTTCCTTTTCTGATATTTTACAGATACCTTTATATAATGAGTTAATAGTTTTGTTTTTCAAGCCCTGTAGATGGATATTGGAAATGTTATATTTTGTAAAGGCGGCAGCTACTTGTGGCTTTGCTTAAACTGTACCTCATCAAAGAAATTAGTTAAAGCTTAGCCCACCTAATCATTAATCACTAGTGATGGCCCTGATCAGAAGAAATGAAAAACACAGATTGAGAGAGATAGGAGCAGTGGAAAATGATTAATTAAAAAACATTTTAATACCCAGATAAGTCAATTTAAAATTACTTGGTTTTAAAGTTTGTGTTCATGATGAAGATGACTCTGTCTCTGCTGCATCTATTTGAGAAAGCTCTAATCTGTGCTCAGTTCTCCAAAAAGAATCAGGGTTTTATCCTCCATTATCTTCAAACTCTAGCTTTAGCTCTATACGATGAGCTCTATTGTTAGATCCATTGTTAGTGCGATAGGGTTAACTCAGTAGTGTTAACACTACAGTGTTAGTTCTATTCTTATCTAGTTATTAACTCCACGGGGTAAGCTCTGATGTTAGTTCTATTAGTTCTACAGTGTTAGGTCTGTAGGGTTAGCTCTATTGTTAGCTCTGTTGTTATCTCTATAGGGTTAGCTCTGTTGTTATCTCTATAGTGTTAGCTCTATTGTTAGCTCTGTAGAGTTAACTCTGTAGATTCTGATAAACAAGGCAAACATATATTAGAATGTGATAATTTATGAAGAAGAGGAGAGAAATATGTCAATAAGAAAAACAAACTCAGAGTTAATAACATCCCTGATAGCAAGGAGACAGCAGGCCATGGGTGATCCACTGAGGTCAAAGTTGGAGGTCCCCTGGCATTTTGCACATCATTTTCTGGGCAGACCCCCAATGGTTAAACGGATTTTTAGACAAAATGCCACATTTTAGCACTTTTCCTTTAACAGTCTGTTATACAAATTTTTCATTCATTAGATTATTTTGTTATTCTTTATGAATTATATTCATTCATTCATTCATTCATTCATTCATTCATTGTCTGTGACGGCTTATCCAGTTCAGGGTCGCAGTGGGTCCAGTGCCTACCTGAACCCACCAGGCAGGAACACACCCTGGAGGGGACACCGGTCCTTCACGGGGTCAAACACACTCACACAATCACACCTACGGACACTTCTGTGTCACCAATCCACCTACCAACATGTATTTTTGGACCGTGGGAGTAAACTGGAGCACCCGGAAAAAAACATGCAAACACAGGGAGAACATACCAAACTCCTCAGAGAGGGTCATCAAGAGCAGAACTTGAACCAACAACCTCCAGGTCCCTGGAGCTATGTGACTGCAACACTACTGTTTACACAACTTTATATCAGTAAATAATTTTTATCCAGCAGAGTCAACATTTTCAGCACAATCATTTTATATCAGGGGTACTCATTATAATCTCTCATAGTTGTTGGAAATATTTGTATTAGATTGTTTTCTAGAATAAGCCTCTGTGAATTTAAAATGTTATGAAATGAAATTAAAAAAGTTAGATCCTGTACACAATCAGACAGCAATCTGAGTGGTCTACAGTCAGTGGTGTGCCAACATTTTAAGCGAGTGGGCTGATATATGCTAGCTGTCTTGATCATGCTAATACTAATTATAAACTTAATTAAGTTATGTCAGAAATTTATCTTGTGTTTGGTTTGTTATCAAACATAAATGTATAGCCTTTTTAAAGGAGTCAGTCTTCATCACAGTCCAAACACATCAGTGCACAGAACAGCAGGACCCAATTCACTTTATCAATTTGTTAGTACGGACCAAGCCCGTAGAGGCTGAAATGGGGAGGTTAACTCAGAAGTCTTCAGGTTAGCTAATGAATGCGTATGAAGCCGGACCCCCCGTTGGATAAATAAATACGAGAAAAGGGTGGAGACGGGGTGGAGGGGGGGCAAATTTAAAACAGGAGGCTCGGTGGGCTTGATAATGGCTGAACACGGTTCCAAATATGGGGATTAGCAGAAATGACACAGCATGGAGGAGCAAGCTGACGTAGTGAAGCAGTCGAGTCAAGATCCGTCTCCTGAACTAAATGAAGCAAGTTTGCCTGACGCGGAAATTAACATGAATTTGTGGGGTATATATAGGCCTGAGAGGAGGAGTTCAGGCATGGTCCTACTCCCAAAATTATGTTATTACATAACTTCAAGTCGTGATCAGAAAGGAGGTGGAGCTACACCGTTTTCTCATTTTTGGATTTAACTTGGACAGAAGCGAGAAACTGTTAGTAATAAAATAATCATCAGATGATTCCCAGTAGGGGCGGCACAGTAGCACAGCAGGTAGTGTCGCAGTCACACAGCTCCAGGGACCTGGAGGTTGTGGCTTCGATTCCCGCTCCAGGTGACTGTCTGTGAGGAGTTAGTGTGTTCTCCCTGTGTCCACGTGGTTTTCCTCCGGGTGCTCCAGTTTCTTCCCACAGTCCAAAAACACATGTTGGTAGGTGGATTGGCGACTCAAATGTGTCCATAGGTGTAAGTGAATGTGCACCCAATGATTCCAGGTAGGCTCTGGACCCAGAACTGGATAAGGGGTTACAGATAATGAATGATTCCCAGTAAAAAAAAATGTTTCCACTTTTACTGTTTATTTGAAATTTGATTTCTCAGGAATTTTACAGTACGGTCAGGTCAGAATAAATTATTAATGTTTTCAACATGAAAGAACAAAATATTTGTTGTATGTATGACAATAATATTAATGCTGTAATTATTCACTGAAATTAATGTGTTCTAAAACCAGTCAAAAAAATCATGATGAGTATGTGTGGAGATGGTGTCAGTAGTATGTTGTTGCTGTAAGGTGTTGATGATGTCAGTGGTTTGGTGATGATGTCAACAGTGTGGTGATGATGTCAGCGGTCCTTTGATGGTGCCTGTAGTGTGGTGATTATGTCAGCAGTATTGGATCAGTTCACTGAGTGTGCAGCCGGACCGGCAGCAGATCCCAGCTGGTCCCACGTCCCGCGCGGTTCTCCTTACTTCCACCAACTCTTGGTTCTGTCTTTGGATGGATCTGAGGTTCTCTGTGTTCTGGACTTGAGTCATCATCTGTCCACTGTCCATGAGACGAGCTAAAAACACACAAAAACAAATAAACCACTGTCCCGGAAAACCAACTCTTTCCCCATTCCCCTAGAACAGACAATATTTATAAACTCAGTCAATCAATCAGTCAGTCCATTAATCAAAAACTAACAAACCACTGTGAAATCTCAAGAGTAAACAGTCACCTACCATCAGCACTGATGTGTTTTATAGTAAAGTCCAGCGCTGAGCGCCGTAGCCGGGAGCTTCCACAGGAAGTGACCACCATTCGAATAAACTCTCGACCACAGAGTTTCACTCTGACGTCCTGCCCATCACTGTGGTCAGAAACCACCAGTAACACAGCAAAAGTGACCAGCCACACACCAGCCATGCTTTGTCTATGTGAGTCTCAGACGTGTGGAATTTGTTCTGACATATGATTCAGGTGTGTATTAATATACCCCTACCCGTGTGTGTGTTTGTGTGTGTGTGTGTGTGTGTATGATTACCATTGCTGGACCTTGGAAACAGAATATAATGTTCTGGTCCTGAAGGCTGGAACAGTTGAGATAAGAGTGATTTATTAAAGGCTCTCCGGTCAAGGACTCTGCAAAACAGTCATCATGAAAACATTCTGTTTGTTGTTAAACACCTGACCTTGCTGCACCAGAAATATACTGACCAGCTTATAATGTGACTGATACCCCTCTATAACAGATACCACCAAAAATGTGAAACATTGATACCTCACCTCAACTACAGTTCGATACTCACCCTCCAGCACAGTCCAATACACCCCCTCCATCACAGTCTGATATTCTACCAGAATCTGATACAGCCCCTCCGTCAAAGTCAGATGCTCCACCTCCACGATATTCCGTTATTCCACCTCCAGTAGAGTTTGATATAGCCCCTCCATCACTGTCCGATACCCCACCTCTACCACTTTCAGATACCCCCTCCATTACAGTCAGATACCGACCCTCCATCACAGTCTAGTACACCCTATCCAGCACAGTCCGATACAACCTGTCCATCACAGTCCAATACATCCTGTTCATAACAGTCCGATACACCCCATCAATTGTAGTCTAATTCACCCCCCTCCATCACGGTCTGATACAGCTTCTCCATCACATTTTGATACACACCTACACCTCAGTCCATTACCACCACAAATCAATAGTTCACCTCCATCACAGTCAGATACAGCCCTTCCAGCCCAATCAGATACAGCCTCTCCTTCACAATCAGATGCTCCACCTCCACCACATTTAGATTACTCACAGTCAGATACCCCCTTACTCACAGTCAGATACAGCCCCTCCATCACAGTCCGATAGTCCATCACCACCACAAATCGATAGTGCACCTCCATCACAGTCCAAAACACCCCCTCCACCAGTCAGATACAGCATTTCCATCACATACAGATACAGCCCGCCCATCACAGTCAGATGCTCCACCTCCATCACATTCATATACTCCTTACTCACAGTCAGATACAGCCCCTCCATCACTGTCTGATATACCACCTACTCTCATGTAGGGGTATGTCAAGAGATACAAAGGAAAGGTAAAAAGAGCAAGGAATAGAAACAGATGGCAAGGATAGAGGTAAGTGTGGGAGACTTTATTTAAAATAAGAAACAAAAAATACAGGGCTAAGACACTAAACACGGCAAACATTGTAGCTAAACACTAAACAAGAACAAAACAGAGCAAAGGGGCAAAACACAAAGCAGAGGGGTTATTAGATTAGATTAGATTTAATTTATTTTTCACATACAAAGTTATACAAGTACAACATTGCAGCGAAATTACTTTCCGTCTGTCCACTCACCCAAACAGGGGTTAGGTGTGCGCAACAGACACAATGGCAGCAGATGCCCGCACCATCTTACAGTTAGAAGAAACAGCTGGATTACAAGAGGGCAGTGGTGGTAAAAAAAAAAGAAGGTCACAGACTGTGCCTTCAGGAAGCACAGTGTGTGATCTTGAAGAAAAACAACGCCTATAGCACACAAGCAACACACACAGATAGTTTAAGTGACATGGACAAAAGCAGTAGGAGGCGTGTTCAGGGGGGGCAAGATTCAATCTGTGAAAAAGTCCAAGAATGTAGTAGCAATCATGTCTCCTTGAGCCCACAGTTCACAGGATAGGTTGCAGCAGATATCTCCATGGCAATGTTTCTCCGGGGGATTTTGACTATCAGCAGCTCAAGGCTACTGACCTGAAGACTACTGAAGATAGCTGGGGCAGCCAAAACAGATAAGTTCAGTTTATTGAGATCAGAGACCTGAAGCTAATTTGAGCTAATAGTCCCTCTGATTAAAGTTCCATTTTTGCTCTGGTCTTCCAAACATTCAATCTTGGAGTTCAAAGCCGTTAGTTGCTCCATGATGAAATCCAAGCTTCTACTCACAGTCCCAGTCTGTGTGCCAATGGCTCTGCCCATCCCGTCAATCATGTTGGTCAGTTTCCTTGGACTGTTTACAACTGACTCAACTCCTTTAATTTTCCGATAAACCAGGGCACCACCTAATCCAATCAGCAGAAAGCCCACGATCTTAAGTCCAAATAGGTATACATCTTCTATGTCCTCAATGGAAAGAGGTGCCAGACATAACACGCACCACCTCTCCCATCCATCCATGGCATATCCAGCCGGCGTCATTCCATCAGGGCAGGTGTGCTCCCCTGAGCCCAAGCTTCTCCTTGAGAAGATGGTGTCAGTAGCATTGAGAGACCAGTTGATCAATTCCATTCCTAATTTTTATTCGAAGCGTGGTGTTAAGAGAGTCTCTGAGGGTAGACAAGACAAGAGCCAAGCAGGAAAGATAAGAAGTGGAGAGGGAGAAAATGCGACCGCATCCCACGAGAGCAAGAGCAAAAGATTACATCAAACAAAGCTAAACAATAAACAAGGGGGCTAAAAACTAAACAAGAAAGCTGAACACTAAACAAGAAAGCTTGAAACATAGAACAAAATATAATATATAAAATATATATATAAAAACCAAGGACATGAAGCACAAACATACAATGACCCACAAACAGGAAACACTGACATGGATTATAAAAAGACAACACACACAAGAAACACCTGGGAACTGATACCAAGGGGCAGGACCGCAAAGGAGGCACAACGAGAGGGTGGAGAAAAGGCAGAGACAAGGAGGGAAACAAGAACCAAAACAAAAACAGAGCCATGTGCTAAAGGAGCACATGGTGGCACACAGGAAACAAAGAGCAGGAGAACAAGAAACAGGGCAAAAGTTTGACACCTGCATTACAGTCCAATACTCCACCTCCACCCCAGTCCACTCCACCTCCATCACAGTATGAGGCACCACCTCCACTAGTGTCTGATACAGCCCTTCCATCACAGTCAAATACTCCGCTTTCACAACATTCCATTACTCCACGTCCACCATAGTCTCTCCATCACATCAAAATCCAATAAACCCACTCAATCACATTCCAATACACCCCCCCCCATCACAGTCCGATTCAGCATGTTCTTCACAGTCCAATACACCACCTGCATCACAATCTAATACTCCACCTTAATCACAGTCAGATATGGCCACTACATCACAGTCTGATATTGCATCTCCACCACAGTCAGATACACCCCCTCCATCACAGTTGGATACTCCATCTCCATCAGAGTCAGATTCAGCCCCTCCATCACAGTCCAATACTCGACCACCACCACAACAGTCCAATACTCCACCTCCACCAAAGTCCGATACAACCTCTCCATCACTGTCCGATACAGCTCCTCGATCATAGTATACCACATACCGGTATACCACAGTCTGCTACTCCACCTTCATCACACTCTGATACTCCACCTACCTAACAGTCAATCCAGCCCCTCCATCACAGTACAATACTCCACCTCCATCGCATTCCGATACCACCACTCCATCACAGTCTGCTAATCTACCTCCATCACAGTCCAGTGCACCACCTCTATCACAGTCCCACAGTCCCACCCACGCCCCACCTCCACCACTTTTAGCTACACACTCCATGAAAGTCAGATACAGATACAGCATCTACATCATAATCCTTTTTTCATTCATTCATTATCTGTAACCGCTTATTCAGTTCAGGGTCGCGGTGGGTCCAGAGCCTACCTGGAATCATTGGACGCAAGGCAGGAATACACCCTGGAGGGGGCGCCAGTCCTTCACAGGGCAACACAAACACACATACATTCACTCACACATTCACACCTATGGACACTTTTGAGTCACCAATCCACCTAACAACGTGTGTTTTTGGACTGTGGGAGAAAACCGGAGCACCCGGAGGAAACCCACGCGGACACGGGGAGAACACACTAACTCCTCGGAGTGGGAATCCTGGTACCTGGAGCTGTGTGACTGCGACACTACCTGCTGCACCACCATGCTGCTACATCACAATCCAATACTGCAAACTAAACCTGCAAACTAAGTGTATGTCAGGTTAGTTCAAGGTCAGTGCTTTATCAGAACAAAATTCTGTTCCTCATCTTGTATGTCAAACTGGGATGTCTCTAAGGAAACTAAGCTGGCAGAAACATCGAGCAATTATCTTATGCTTATGACATATAAACTACCTATATAAATCCTCTGTGAAAACATCTTCTTTGTCCACATTCACACAGTACTCTGGGCTATTGTACGTTGACCACCTTAAGGTTAAATAAATTACTTTCTGATTGCAAATGCTCTGTTAGATTTCAATTCTTAATACCTGTATTTATTTTCTCCAGCACTACTTATTTTCTCAACCTGCCGTTGGCAGGACTTTACACTGTCTTGGAGGGGGGGACCATTTTCAGTGGAAAGGGACTGATCACCCCTTGAACTCCATCTCACCTGTTTGAGGAACGGGACACTGACAGACCTACGAACCCTGACATGCTGAAATTCAGGAAAGAACCTGGTGGTTGAAATTTTTTTCAAAATTCCTTGGTCACTATCTGTAACGTCCTGTGTTTATTTTTCTAGCCATGTGCTCATTTTACACATGGCTCTGTTTATTTGTCCTTGTCTCCGCCCATGTCCCGCCTTTGTTCCGCTTCCTTGTTCTTTACCCTCATTATCCGTTTCATGTGTTTCTCGTTTGTTGATGTATTTAAGTCCCCTTGTGTCACTTCCTGGTATCGGTCATTGTATTGTTTGTTTCCCTGTCAGGTTGTTTTGTATCGTTCTCGCTTTCGTCTTACTCCCTAAGTCATGTTGTATTGTAGGTATTATTTTGCTAAGTTCTAGTCTTGTTCTTGTTTGGTTTTGCTATGTTCCTAGTTATGTCGTGTTGTTTCTTTGTTTTGTTAGATTGAAGTATATGTGTTTTAGCGTTTGCGTCCACCTCCGTCAGTCCGCCCCACTATCCGTAACACTATCCTGCATTTCAGAAGTAGCTTATACGTGTGACAGCTGTAGAATATTGTCTGTGTGAAGGTATTCAATTCTTGGTCACTCCGAGTATCTCATAAATGGGTCAAGGTACTTCAAAGGGAGGGAAAGGAAACCCATTCCATATCAAAAAAACAAAAAAACAAAAAGGAAACAGTAATCTGTGATCAGTCTTTAAATTTGCAGAAATAAACTCTGGACGATTGGCCTCCTCCTCCTCCTACTCCCTTGACAAAATAATGACACAGATGAAAGCGCAGAAGAGCAACCCTCCTCTAACCTCAGCCACTCCCCAGCCACCGAAAGCTCAACCCAACACCAAAGTGGTAGAAGAGATGAATACCAGAGGGATCCTCCTCCATTTGAACGTTTGCAGCAACACACTAAAGTCCTGGAGGAACAAATCAGAGAACTGGAAGAAAGACGCAGAAAAGAGAAAGCAGCAAAACACCTCCTCCCACTGCACCACCTCAGGAAAATCCAGAGGGACTGAGCACCTCGCTTCAAATGCAGAGTATCCAGGTGATGGGACCTAATGGGACAGATTATGTTTTCAGACCATGGACAATGGAAGACATAAAGACTATATGTGAAGATCTCCGTCCAATTTCAAAGGGAGGACCGAAGTTTGTAGTCAAGCTGAGGATTTTTGTGAATGGGTGGAAGCCTTCTGTGAATGAACTGACAAAGGCATATGTCATAGATACACCTCCACCACAATTCGTTACTCTACGTCCACAAAAGTCGAATTCAGCTCTCCATTACTGTCCGATATGGCCACTCCATCATGGTTGAATGCTCCCGTTCCTCCACAAAAAGATTCATCCCAAAACACCAGCCCCCTCCATCACATTCGGATAATCCACCTCCATCCAAGTCACATACATCCCCTACATCACAGTCCAATACAGCCCCACCATCACAGTCCGATAATCCAAATCCAGCACAGTCCAACACCCCATCTCCACCACATTCCGATACAGCCTCCATGGCAGTCCAATGCAGCCTGTCTATCACAGTCTGATACTCCACCACCACAAAAGATTGATGCTCCACCTCCACTACATTCCATTAATCCACCACCACAGTCCAATACAGCCCCTCCATCACAATCTGATACCCCACCTCCACCATATTCTGATACACCCTCCTTGACAGTGAGATACAGCCCCTCCATCACAGTCTGATACTCCACTACTGCCACAGTCCGATACATCCTCCATAACAGTCATATACACTCTAAAAAATGCTGGGTTGAGCATGTTGGGTCATGTTGTTGGGTTATTTTGACTTAAATTTGGTTAATAACAAGCAACCTAGCAGCATTGGGTTGTGTATGCGGACCTGAAAGGGAACAGTCACGTCATGCGTTGTAATAGGCGGGAAGCAGAGAAGCTGAGAAGCTCGAGCGAAAAGAAGAAACCGAAAAAAACGAAGATACCGAAGCTGAACACCAGAGGAGAAGAATTTCTTTTGGCCGTGAGCATATTTGTAAGTTTTTTTTTTCATTTACATAATCTTAATGTATAGATTAAAACCGTTTTGTATTAATCGGGATCTTAGTTGAGTTCATATTTCTGGTCAGGGAGTAAATCCCAGTTTCCTGATTAACGGACATTATCATTCTGCCGAAGGAAATAAAGACCCAGGCTAACGTCACTAGCTACCTAAGTCAGGTTGATTTTTACTAAACCTATATTTATGATGTTTATCGTTGTATCTTCTAGTGTACCCAATTTGGAAGTACTGTGTTTATTAACATTGGCGTTGCTTTGATGTTATTTCTTGCCTGCTAACGCTAGGTCAGTTATGCTAGCGGTACCTCAGATAAATTTCCTGCTCTGCGCCGCCGTGAGGTAGAACTAGATAGATAGCGTTAGCTGAGTTGAATTAGCTTCCACCTGACTTAAGTTCACTTCTGCCGTTCTTGGACTGATATGGCCCGTGTGTGGTAGCCTTAGGGTATGTCATGCCTTATCCCTATTGGGATGTTCGCTTTTTATATGAAAGCCGATGCGCTAAAAAAAAAATCTGTACAGCACTCCTTAACCAGTGCTTGTGATTCCTTTGAAATGAATACATCCTTTGCTTGTTTTTTTACTTATATGAAACAAGTGATAAAAATTACGATGTGAAATCAAGATGTGAAAATAGCTTTCCATCTTCGTATTAGAATTTTCATTTCCACCTTAACACTAGAAGCATCACGCTTATTTGACCGACTGAGACCGGAGCAAAGAGAGCCGCTGGTTTGACAGCTGTGACTAAAGTCTCCCTTCCACACCAAAACCAACACAACACACGGAGTAAAGTCAGTCACAGCGCTCAAATACACACCGGCTCTCTGTGCTCCTAGTGTTAAAATTGTCACTAGTCGAAGCTGATGTTGCCTTCCTTATTTATTTTTCCCCCTTCCACCTTAAATGCTATTTTCGGAAGACGTTTGCTTTTTATTCTCCATTTTTCGTATTCAAATGTTTATTTCTACCTTAAACCTGTCAGTATATGAGGCTAACATTGACGTAATTCACTAGCTTCTTGTTTGAATTAGTAGTTCCATCTTAAAAGGGGTAACTGTGATGATTGTTAGCTTTTTAAAAAAGTCTCTTTCCTCTTTTTCTTTGTTCAAAATGCATTAAACACCTTTTAATACCACTCGTTATATTCGTAAAAACACAAACCACAAATATTTTACCTTTTAATACCCTTTATTCCTCATGTACCTCTTATAAAACATGCACTACACTAAATTTAACTAGTTGTTAACTGGAGCTGTGTATGAGATAAATATATTCATTTTTCCTATTCATATTCATTAGTGTTGCACCTTGAAACCAGACAATCGCACCCCAATATGGTGCCCACGCCAAAAAGATTGTCATTTCCACCCATGAACATGACGGGTACTCGGCAATGTGACGTCAGCTGCAACCCATTAATAAATGCGTAATACTATGTCAACACAGTGGATTATCTTGACTTTCTAACTTTACACATGGTGTTTTTTTTTTTATTTGGTCTTTCTAAAATGTTATGTTGATATCTGCAGTGACACATGGATGAATTTGTTCAAACGAAGACTGAAATCTTCAAACATTAATTCCTAAAATCGAAGGTCTGTAAAATTTTTGTGTGCATCCTCTCTCTCTCTCTCTCTCTCTCTTACTCAATTTTAGTTTTGCTACAATGTATATAATGTTTAAGGACAGTGAGTTTTCAGGTATAGACGTTTTGTCTATACACGAAAAAAAACCAAGGTTTTGTCTCGGTTTTGGCCTCCCATCCCCACACAGTGTTTTAGGTCACTGAAAATTGAGATTTTGCAAAAATGCTCTCCCAAGGTGGAGACTTTTAAAAACATGGTTGTCACTGTGCTCACGAGGATGAGGAAAACTGAGACAGCACATCTGTCTTTGTCTGAAATACAAATAGCTTTTCACTTTCTCTATATTAAATTACATCAGTCATACACTACACTGTACACAAGCAGATAGCAATAGATTTCAGATACCCACATATGAATAACTATAAATGATGTTGTATTAGGAATATATAATGCACTGTTAAGACTTAGATTCAGTAAGTTAATGACTTGCGTAGTGCACTAGATAGGGAGTATTGAGTGATTTGGGATTAAAACTCAGGCTTCATGGTGTGTTGATGTCTCGCTTAAAGGGAATGTCTACATTTGTTGGAAAACACAGTTCTCTCAGTTTTGTTTACATTCGTAAGTTTTGCGTCTTTTAAGGTAAACGCCATGTTTGAGGGGGGAAAACTGTAAGTTTTAGTCTTTGTTTGAATTACCACAGAAACTCATTTATAACTCGAGTAGTTAAGTTTTGTAGCGCTTTCGGTAATTAAATTCTTTACTCTTCTTTTCAAATTTTTTTTTTTTTCATTAAAAGACAAGTGTCGTTTTTAATATTACACAACAGTTACGTTAAAAATCAGTGATGACCTTTAAATGACAACTATTTGGTACACAACACTTTAAACTTTTGTACGCATATTGAGGTATGTATAAAGCATGTATTTGTCCCCAGAACACTGACCCGGAAAGTTTTGTTTTATATTTAGGTTTAAAATCTTCACATATAAATAAATAATCACATTTCTTTTTTTTTTAAATATATTTAGAAAATGTATTTTATTACCTCTACTCCTCAGCGTCTGCTGTGACTGTGGACAGGGCTATGCAAGAGTGGCTTAAGGACAACATTCATCCACCAAGCCAGGTTAGACAATACATGAAGGTGACTGCAATCCATAGAGCTAATGGATAAGGGAGAATCGGACCAAAACAGTTGTAGAAATACTACAAGAATATCCACGTCTGTTGGACACCGCATATGGAGAGAGATTAGTCTCAAAATACTTTACAAATGTGTAAATGTTAATCCACAAATTAAACACAAGGCATAAATTTGTTTCACTGTTCACAAATGAACACATCCTAAGCTGTGTCTCACAGTCTGCAGTTTGTACAAATACAGTTACATTCATAAACACACGTGTTTGTTTTTCATAGACATATCAATTTTATGCAAAAATAAATACATTTGTTTAAATTTACATTGTAAATATTTGTAAAGTCGAAGTCTCGAATATAAATTTATTTGTAAATTGTTGAATCTGCGTTTGTGAATAGAGTCACTCACGTGTTTTCCGTGACGTGCATTTGTTCATTTCCTCTGGCAGGTTTTTGGGTTTTGAGACTTTCCTCTCGCATTTCACTCGATCCAAATACAAATGCAGCCTGATCCACTTTAATTAAAGAAGTAATCTTTAATGCTGACAGCAAGTGGTTAAAATGAGTAGTGCACTCCACATTCAGAACATTACCCACATCCTCATTTTAAAAGGCAGATGTTTGCTTTTTATTCACAATTTTTGTTTTCAAACAGGAAAATAGAGATATATTTGAAGCTGTTCCCTAGAAACAGAAAAAATAGATTTTTATGCTTTTGCAGCTGTTTTTCTTATGTAATGCATAATGAATGCATTGACCAATACATTCTTCTTGCTGGCCATAATCAATTTAAAGTCTGTCATGTTATCTAGTAACATAGACTCCTTAATATGTATTATATTAAATAATATACATAAGAGATGAAACAGCGCCACTTGATTTAGGCTTAGTGTATTTTTGTCTGTGACTTTTTTATTCTTATGGGCTTTAGACAATTACATTTAAAGCATTTTTATTTTAAATATGCGAACATGGGAAAAATATCAGTAAAATATAATGTAAAGTTGGGATAAACATAACAAAGAAAGGCAACTGATACGCTATCAAAGCTAGCATCTGTCCAAACATATCATTACTCTAAAAGCTTAGTGTCCAGGCTGTAGGCCACAAATGTGCAGGTGCTTTTTATTTCTGTTATATAGTACAAATGCTTAACCTATTGTGGGCTGTACCCTGGAATTCCATGTGAGTTAGTTTGTGATTTTGTTAATTTATTCACTCATTCATACATTAATTCAATTTGCTCTTTCCCACCTTTGCTCAACTTGTTTTCCTAGGTTGGAAGTAATATGGCTGAGTATTTAAGACATACCAAGGACACCAGGGAGCTTCCATATGTTCTGATGCTTGGGGACTGCAGTCGTTGTTCTCAAGCTTTTGTAATCATCAGTGGAGAAGCTCTGGAGCAGAGCACACTACTGAGAGCAGTGGATGTTTGCTTCAAAGCATTTTACGTATTTGACCTCCAATATCTTGTTGTCATTTATTAATTGTATTTTCAATAACATTTATAACCTGAAGAAAAATAATTTGAACTTGTTTTTTGTGGACTTCTGGACTAGATGTGTTTCTTGGTAAATTATTTTGTGTTGCTTGATTCTCCTGTTGTCTGTGTGTATAAACAATATAAATACACTTTACATTTTTTTTTTGAATATTTTAAATGTATAAAAATCTACAATATTTCGATAACTTGACTATTGTAAATATGTATTTTATTCCAGCTAGACACTGATTATATTTTTATTTTTGTTTGTTGGCTTATTAATAAAAATATTCTGGAATAATATTTGTGTGCATGCTTGCATTATGCAATGCAAAATGATTAAAAATGAACCAACCCAAAGGTTGCCGTAACCCTACAATATAGTTGTTTTTACCCAATAGTGGGTCAATGTCAATAACCCAGCCTGTTTGGTTAAACTGGTAACCCAGCATAGCTGGGTTAAAATAACTAATGCTGGGTTTGTCCCTATTTGACCCAGCGCTGGGTTAACAAATTGAACCAACTTGGGTTATTTCAACCCAACCATTTTTTAGAGTGTACAGACACTTCTTCACAGTCCGATACTCCACCTTCCTCACAGTGAATACAGCTCCTCCATCACAGTCCAATACTCTACCTCCATCACATTCCGATACGGCCAATCACAGTCCGATAATCCACCTCCATGACATTCCAATACTCCACCTCCATCACATTCCAATCCACCTCCATCTGATACACAACCTCCATCACAGTCTGATTAAGCCACTCCATCACAGTCTGATACAGCGCCTCCATTACAGTCCAAAACACCCCCACCACCGCAGTCCAATACAGTCCCTCCTTCACAGTAAGATACTCCACCTCCACAACATTCCGTTATTCCACCTCAACCACAGTCAATTTATTAAATTCTGATACCTTATCGATACAAGCCCTCGATCACAGTCCAATACACATCCTCCATCTCAGTCCAATAAACCCCTCCAATCATAGTCCGGCATGCCACCACTATCACAGTTCGATAATCCACCTTCATCACAGTCTGTTACTCCACCTCCACCACAATCCAATACAGCTCCACCATCACAATCAAATAAACTTTCTCCACCAGAGTCAGATAATCTCCGTCCAACACAGTCCTATACAGCCCATCCATCTCAGTCCAATACACCCACTCCATCACAGTCTGATACGCCACCTCCATCACAGTCCATTGCTTCATGTTCACCACATTCCTATACAGCTCCTCCATCACAATACAATTAACTTTCTCCACCACAGTCAGATACTCCTCCTTCACCACAGACCGGTAGAGCCCAACCATCACAGTCCAATACACCACCTTCATTACAGTCTGAAACATCACAGTCAAACATCAAAGCACTGAGACAGCCCTAGTCAAGATAACAAACAATCTTCTACTTAACAGAACATTATCAATTCCTAAAAGTAAACGATTTATCTTCAAATTATTCTAAAGTAAAATTTGGAATTCAGCAAGGTTCTATTTTAGGACGGGCAAAGTTTTAAGAAACTATGACATTAACTTTCACTGTTACGCAGATGATATGCAATTGTATATTTCAGCCAAGCCAGATGGCCAACACAGATGAAAGAAAATAGAGGACTGTGTAAATGACATGAAAGCCTGGATGTTGCATAACTTCCTCCTTCTGAACAGTAAAGAAACAGGGTCCTGAGGTCCTGCTTTTGGGTCCAAAGGTGGCAAGAAATAAATGATCAGATTTAATTTTAAATCTTGCTGACTTTCCAGTGAAACCTGGTTCAGCAGCAAAACATCTTGGTGTCATAATTGACCCGGATTTGTCATTTGATCAGCACATAATAGCTTGACTATTGTAATGCACTACTGTCAGGATGCACAAGCAGAAATTTAAGTTTAATTAACTAGTTCAAATGCTGCAACCAGGATCCTCACTAAAACTGAAAATTTGAACATATCAGGCCAGTTCTATTATCAATTAATTGGCTGCCTGTTAAATTCCACAATGATTACAAAATTCTGTTCTTAACATACAAAGCTCTACATGGGCTCGCTCCTGAATTCCTTCACGATATCAAATCAAATCAAATTTATTTATATAGCGCTTTTCACAACTGATGTTGTCACAAAGAAGCTTCACAGAGTTCCAGTAAGACAAAGATTTGACATGAAATGTAAAAACAAATGTAAAACCCTCAAGTGAGCAAGCCAGGGGCGACAGTGGCAAGGAAAAACTCCCCCAGCTGAGGAAGAAACCTTGGGAGGAACCAAGGCTCACAAGGGGTGACCAATCCTCCTCTGGTCAATCCACTGGTGATAATAGTTAGTAGTCCATAAGAACTTCAGTGTAGGGACAGCTTCAAGGCACTTGGTGGTTGCTGGAGCGTGGGCAGTTGGTCTGAAGCGTGGAGGAGGATCTCAACAGTCATCCATCAGTGTCCAGACAGACAGGTGGGCAGTTAGACAGACAGGTGGGCAGATAGTATTTCTTATTATAGTAATCAAACCACCACAATTACTCAGATCACAGAGCACTGGATTTTTAATAGTTCCCAGAATTCAGAAGGCCTCAGCTGAGGGAAGAGCTTATAAAGTCCCCCAACTCTGGAATGATCTTCCAGAAAATGTTTGGGACTCAGACACAGTCGCAATCTTCAGATCTAGGCTAAAAACTAATTTGTTTGGTTTAGCTTTTGGTAGTTAATGCTCCCCATAGACAAAGGAAGCAGACCCAAAGGGGTCCATGGACACAGGGGATTATAGTAAACTGAGATGCTGGTGCTGTCGTCCCACCGCTTCACGCGATCACTCAGGTTTGTCGATGGTGGAGCGGAGGGATGCCAGTTTTCAGGATGCTCCCATGTCTGTGTTTCCTTCTGGTTCACTCCTTTTAGTTAAAGCTGTCATACTCAGATCAGTCATTAGCCACACTCTGGAAATTTTCACATATTCTGCTTTACAAACACCAAAGAGATTAAAACTAATTCCATCCCTTTACCTTTTTCAGAGTAAACGACCGCCCACCTGTTCGGCTGGACACTGATGGATGGATGGAGCTCCTCCTCCACGCTTCAGACCAGCTGTCCATGCTCCAGTCACCACCAAGTGCCTTGGAGCTGCCCACCCTACACTGAAGTTTTCACAGACTCCTAACTATTATTACCAGTAGATTGACCAGAGGATGATAGTCACCCATTGTGAGACTTGGTTCCTCCCAAGGTTTCTTACTCAGCTGAGGGAGTTTTTCCTTGCCACTGTCACCCTTGGCTTGCTCATCTGGGGATTTAAAAATTTTTACATTTCATGTCAAAACTTTGTCTTACCGGAATTCTGTGAAGCGGCTTTGTGACAACATCAGTTATAAAAAGCGCTATACAAATAAGTTTGATTCGATTTGATACTCCACAACTATCACAGTCAGATACTCCATTATCAGCACAGAGTCCGTTACAGCTCCTCCATCACAGTGTGATTCAGCCACTCAATCACAGTTCGAAATGCTACCTCCACCTAATCCGATATAACACTTCGACCAGAGTTCAACCCTCCACCTCTATCACAGTCAGATGCAGCCCCTCTATCACAGTCCAATAAACTTTCTCCACCACAGTCCGATACAGCCCCTCTACCACAGTTTGATATACCCCTCTAACACTGTCTGTTACTCAACATCCAGCAGAGTCAGATTCAGCCTGTCCATCACATTCTGAAATGGCCACTCCATCACACTCCACACACCTCCACCACAGTCCAAAAATACACCTCCACCACAGTTTGATACTCCACCTCCAAAAGAGCCTAATACACCCCCTCCATCACAGTCTGATTAAGCCCCTCCATCAGTCAATTCCACTTGCAAGACAGTCAGATACACTCCACTCCCTATACAGCTTGATATAGCCCGTCAATCACAGTCCAATACATCACAGTCAGATACCGGCCCTCCATCACAGGCAGATACTTCAACTCCCTAACAGTCGATACAGCCTAGCCAACAGTCTGCCTCCATCTCATTTCCATACAGCCCTTCCTTCTCAGACTGATACACACCCTCCACCACATTCTGGAACTTCGGGAGTGTCATCCCCGTTCATCATCCCTTGAGAGAGAGAGAATATGAGGCACTATTTGTAACTTTGTTTTGACATGTCTTTGGACCAATCAGAGTGTGCCACGTCACCAAGCCATGCCCCTTTCGGGAGGGAATTCCTGCCCCTTTGTCCAATCAGAAGCATCTATTTGTTCGGAAGTCCCGCCCTCGCTTCGACCAATCATAAGCGTATATTTTACCCGGAATTCCCGCCTTCCCCTCAACCAATCATAAACGTGTAATTTAACCATAATTTCTCTACATACGCGCGCACACGCTCTGTTTTATCACAGGTACCCCGTCACGAGCTACTCTTTCTCACGCGCACACGCGCTACCATAATCGCTAACGATCTGCACACATTCTGTTTTATCACAGGTACCAAGTACGACCTATGCTCCTGCGCACATGCGCTACCATCGCTAACGATCAACCACCCCCCACACGATGAACCCCGCATACAGATACGCGAACCTCGCCCTTTAATTACAGGAATCGTCCCAACGGTCTCCCACCCCCACCAAACAGTCACGACACACGCACATACCCACACACACACACATTCATTATCTGTAACTGCTTATCCAATTCAGAGTGGGTCCAGAGCCTACCTGGAATCATTGGGCGGGGAATACATCCTGGAGGGGGCGCCAGTCCTTCACAGGGCACACACACACACATAAGTAAAATTATAATTTTCTAACTCCAAGTTCGAAATGATTAATAGTGTTTTAGTGATTAAAAATTGTTTTAAAATCATTCATTTTCTCCCCCGTTCAAAAAACAGTCTATGACCCTCTCCCCAAAACATACTGTTTTCATATGATAAAAATTATTTTAAAGATGTCTTAACGCTGCCCCTCCCAAACCCCCCTCCGCACTGTACGTCAGATAGTTTACGATAAGTGTCTCTGAAGCAGTGGCAATTGCTCTAAGACAGCAAGGGAAGCTCAGCTTCCCCTAAAATGTCAAAAAATAAGTGATCAAATATATACTGTTGTGTGTACATGTCATTGAATAAATATGCACTAGAACGCGAATAACTTTTGTTCAGAATCAGCTTCTTATCACTGGTAAAGACGCGGCTTTCCTCTCAATCATTCGTGCAGATTCACAGCGATTTAAACACATAGTTCAATAGTGAAGCAGCGAAGTGCAGCGAAAAAAGACGAGTCATTGGATAAATGCTGGGCTTTGTCCCGCTCAGCGTCTCTGGGGTCTATGGGGCAGTGGGTTGGCCTCGGCTGGCCCGGACGCTCAGCTTCTGCATGATGATTGGATGATCTGTCTGAGGCTGAATCCCTTTTTGATTGACAGCGAAATGAGCGAATCAGCGATCCTTTGGTTTAAACATCTGTGGGAGCATTACATTTTCATTCTGTTCTGAGTTGAACCAGACTTTCTTAAACCTCTTAGCGGCATTTTCTTTGTTAAAAACCACTAGGGACAAATCGAGCTTCTATTTCTGGTGGGGTTTTTTTGTAGCCGCTTGTGTTTGGAGACTGACTTCTATCACTCTTTCTGACTTCTATTGCAGTTTCTAGCGGGTGCTTCTGAGCCCCTCCACCATCACAAAGCACTCACATGCAGACACACTTCACATGGGCCAAGGCCGTTTAAGCAGCCTAGCTCTGCTGGCTATTGAGAGGACACTAGTCAAGTCCCTGGAAAAAACGCCTTGTTGGTACGACAGGGTCACAGATCATTTTCTTGAAAAGGAACGGAGGGTAGAATTTACGTATAAATAAACCGATACATTTTATGATGTAGGCCGAAATTGAGCTTCCCCTCCTTGAAAGACCAGCATCCGCCACTGCTCTGAGGTATATGTAGGAGCTCGTTAGCTCTCTAAAATTTACACATTACACGCTGACATACAGCTTTGGCTGACATACAGCTCGGACTGGAACCAAAATCTACAGGTAAGAACTGACATTCTGTTATTTTTCATGGAAAATAAGATTAATTTAAGAATATTATTATGTATTTTATTAAAAAATATTTTATTTATGTATTTATTTTTAGATTGAGATCAAAGGAGAACAGACACGATGGCTAATATTTTACAACCTCCAAGAATAATTGAAACTTTATTTTTTCATCTTTAGATTTCAATAAAAACAATCTGGCACTATTATGATGCTACTTTCTACGAATGCTGTTATCTGTGAAGAGCCATCGACTGCTGACTCAAGAATGTAATACTTATTTTATTTTAATTTAATTTTTATTTATTCATTTTGCATTATTGTATTAGTCAAATGGCGCAGAAACACCCTAACAATGAGGTTTTAAACAATGATGCTAAGAAGTCTAACATCAGTCCTTTTTCACATGATTTAAATAGCACTCAGATAATCTGCGAACTAAAGCGAAGTATTTCAAAATTAGAAACTAAATTGAATGAACACGATAAGTGTACAACTCTGAATCCTTTTCTGTTAGAAGCTGTCAATCAGCTTAATGACAGTTTGTCAATAAATCCAACCCCAAACTTTGAATGTTTAACATCTCCTAACAATACTGAATAAAATACAGCTGACAGTTTGCGTGATGTTTTCTTTGAACTGGAGCAGAGCTTATCCAAATTACAAAACACACTCAATGAATATGATACGTGTACAACTCTGAATCTTTTTCTGTTAGACGCTGTAAAACAGCTTAATGACAGTTTGTCAGAACCTTCTAATCCAATCCTAAACTTTGATTTTTTCTATGAACTAAATCAAAGTCTTTTGAGATTAAATGATAATCTGATAAACTTAAGTCAAAATTCATTAACCAGTCCTGATTATCATGATGATTCGAGTAACGAACATTCACTTTATTTTGAGAATAACCCCAATGACAATTCTCCTCCATCCCCTAGTGTTGAAACAGAGAATGGCCACAATGACAATCCTCCTCCACCTGACAATGGTGATGTACCACCACCATTGTGTTATTGACCCAAATATCAATATAAATCGCTTAGACAGATTCCGCACCACAGAAATTAGAAGAAGGATAAACTTTTCCTCTCTTGGCAACGTCGATAGTTTTGCCGAATTTTGCAGTTATGTTCTTGAGATTTTAAATGAAATGCTCAATGTTGCCAATGATGAAATAGGTGGTCAGAGTGATGGTGTGTTTGTAGAAATTCAGGGTGATTCGCTCAATGTTTCGTCACGTGTTCAGATGGGGGTATCGACCTGAATTCCTTTCTGATGTTGTTTGAAAACGCCATACAGAGTAAATTTGAAATTCTTTCCGATGAAACTTTACAATTAGTTATTCGGATTGTGCATGCTCCTCAGGGTGGAGGGGAAAAAAAGCTATTGGTATCTTCAGCACAGATTTTGTTCAGAAAAAGATGAAACATCTGTATGTTTTTCACAACAAAGATAACCTCTGTTTTGCCTTATGCGTTTCTCATATATTGAATCCTGATAAAAACATTTTTGAAGTACAACAAATAGCGAGGCAACTGCAAAATGATGTAGGTTTATCCACAGATGAAATGGTTAGCTTTGCACATATTGCACGCTTTGAGCAACATTTGAACTGCAAAATCATAGTGTTGTTACCGAAGTGATGAAAAGAAGGGGTATAGTTTGTTTCAGAACACTAACATGCCTCATGACAAAACCGTTTACCTGTTCTTGCAAGATAACCATTATTACGGTGTCAAAAATCTTAAAGGTGTTTTAGGTACATCTTACGTCTGCCCTTACTGTTCCACTGGCTTTAACAATCAGAAACATCAAAAATGTGATTTTCATTGCAACGTATGTCTTGACAAAGATTCTCCTAAACAACCAAAAAAGACTGTGCAATGTATAGATTGTCTAAGGCTTCGTAGATCGCAGTATTGTTATGATAAACATAAAACAGTGATTGATTCAAGCGATGATCAAACTTTATGCAAAACTAGATTGTACTGCCCTAAATGCAATATCATGCAGGATCAGAGTAAAGGATCAAAAAAGCAACAGTGTCAAACCAGTCGTTGTAAAAACTGCAGAGCCAAAGTTGATTCAGAAATCATGCATGAATGTTTTATGCAACCTATAATATTTGAAATTCCTGATGAAAAGTACGTCTTTTATGATTTTGAGACAAATCAACAAACAGGTTACCACATAGCTAATTATATATGTTGCATTGATTTCAAAGGTAGGGAGTGGACAGCAAAAGGGGACAAATGCGTGGCATCATTCTTTAGGAAGTATCGCAAGGAAAAGTATAAAAGTTATACATTCATAGCGCACAATGCTAGAGGGTATGATTCATACCTTTTGTTGAACCGTTTGGTAAAGGAAGGTAACATCATAACATCATAGCGCAAGGTGGTAAAATCTTGTGTTTTCAAGATGTTGAGTATAAACAGAGATACATCGATAGTCTCTCTTTTCTCCCTATGAGACTGAGTGCTATTCCAAAGGTTATGGGGTTCACAATAGACAAAAAAGGATATTTTCCACATTTTTGGAATACTGTGGAAAATCAGAATTATGTAGGATCTTATCCGAAATCCGAGTTCTATGGGGTAAACACCATGATGGCCAAAGAAAGAGAAGAATTTTTTGAATGGTACAATACACGTACAGGAAAGTTCTTTGACTTTAAGGAAGAAATGGCTCAATATTGTAAGAATGATGTCCACATTCTGAAAAAAGGTTGTATAGCTTTCAGGGATGATATACTGAGCAGTACAATGGTTGACCCGTTCAAATGCATCACCATAGCTAGTGTCTGTTTGCAAATATTCAGAATCAACTTTCTGTCTGAAAACATTTTAGCTATCCCGCCTTTAGATAATTACATCGACAGTCAGAAATCATTCTCAACATCTTCCATACAATGGCTCAAGTACATCTCTGAGAGAGACAAGATCCCCATCCGACATGCCCTCAATGAAGGTGAGGTCAAGTTCGGAAACTACTTTGTGGATGGTTATTATGACGATGGTAGTGAACGAAAGGCTTTTGAGTTTTTAGGATGTTTTTATCACGGATGTGATAAATGTTTTCCTTCAAATTTACCACATCCTCTAAGTAAGAGTTCACAATCCTTTGGGGATGTTTATCAAAATTCTATGGATAGAATTAAGACTTTGCAAAACACTTTCAAACTGAACATAACTATGATGTGGGAGCATACCTGGAATGATATGAAAAGATCAAACCAGGATGTTAAATTGTTTATGACCCGCTTTGACTTTCCTGAGCGCATAAAACCGCGAGATGCTCTGTTCGGTGGTCGAACAAACACATTGCATCTCCATTATATAGCACAGCCCGGTGAAAGGATTGATTACTATGATTTCACGTCCCTCTATCCTTATGTAAATAAAACAAAGATGTACCCCATCATGTTTCGTGATTTTCAACCGTTGGAAAAATATTTTGGGCTCATTAGAGCAAAAGTTCTCCCCCCTAAGGGCTTGTGGGCCCCTGTTATCCCGTATAGGGTGAAAAGCAAACTCTTGTTTACTTTGTGTCGAACGTGTGCTGAACAACAAATGCATAATTGTAAACACACGGAAATCAAAGACCCTGATCAAAGACCCTAGTGAGTTTTTACAATTCATATTCTCGGATATGTATAATGTAAGTCATTTCTCTTTTCTGAATCAGGAAGTGGCATTGGTGCAGTGGCGTTATGCAGATGATAGGTGTCTCAAACCAGGTAATGCTTATGTATTTATCAGTATTTTCACCACAGCTTATGCTTGACTTGAATTGTACAATCTGATAGATTGACTACAGCAGAGATGCCTATACACAGATACTGACAGCGATATTTTCAAAAGTAAAGAAGGTGACTGGATGCCTCCTCTAAGTGATTACTTAGGAGGTTTTACGAGCAAACTGGACACAGGCGATTTTTTCACAGATTTTGTCAGCGGGGATCCAAAAACCTACGGTTACCGCACTCTCAAATGTAAAACTACAATGAAAGTTAAGGGTATTACTTTAAACTACACCAATGGTGAAATTGTGAACTTGAAATCCTTGACAGAACTGGTTAATGAACATGTGAAAAATCCTAATTCTTATGTGGAAATTATGACTACCCACAATCAAATTGTGAGAGATAAAAGAGGCTTTCACTTAAAAAACAAATCACTGATGAAAAGATTCAGAGTTGTGTAGGACGTGTTCTCTTACCTGATTTCACAACTTTACCATACGGTTATTAAATAACTAACTAATTAAAAATGATTAATCCAAAGGGATTTGATTCTACAATTCAGCTTCCTTTTTTTCTTGTATAGTGTGTGGACCAAGCTATAGTAGAAAATCTTTTTTTATCAAAATGTTGTTGGAAAATTGTATGGATTCCATGTCAAAAATCCCAGATCAAATTGTATGTTGTTATACGTGCTGGCAACTTCTCTATGATGAACTGTTGAACAAAATAAACAATTTAAAAGCATCAACGCCAGAAGAACTTAGTCTCAGGTCAGGATTGTTTTCGTGGGAGAATCCTGCAGTGTATATACCAAAAACAAATTGTAAAGTACTGAAAAATGTCTAAAGAGAAATGTCCAGGTTTTGAGATCTCTATATCATGCTACCCCTGGAGAAAGGAAGGTTATATTGCGTAAAGCTCCCACAGATCTCATATTAGGCATCTGTGAATTAGCCCTAAATCTACTCAGAGGAAACATTCCTTTAACGTCTCGACAATATCATCAGTTTAAAAGACAGAAAAATGAATTAAACTATTTGCTAATAAAAGAACATCCGTGGAGGCTAAAATAAAATCTGTTAACCAATCCAGAGGTTTTCTTCTGCCTTTATTAAGTGTAGCAGTCCCCTTCATCAGCAGTTTAATAGCATCCGGCCAGAGATAACATGGAAACCACTGATAAGATGTATTTAGTGCCTCAACACCAACTACATAAACTTAAAAACATGACGAGTGGAAAAGAAACTGTTAGAAAAACGGTGGAAAATGATTTAGATGATGTGATGCATCATATATTGAATAGATCTGATTTCATTCCTTATGAAAAGGCTAAACTTTACGCATCAGCCTTGCAAAGATTTTTAAAACATTGTCAAACAGGGGGAAGAGGAAACCTCTCAATTAACCCTTTCCCTACCTGCTGAAAATAAGCCATTGACGGATGCAACTGAAAATAAACCTTTGACGGAGGCGACTGAGGATGTACAAACAACCAAAGATGAAATTATTAAAGAGGTTTTAGGAAATGTTCCAGCCAGAACCCAAAAAAAAATGCTTCTTACATCATGGAGAAAATATTAAAGTCTAACGATGTAGCTTCATGGAATGAAGGAGAATTTATTTTCAAAGGTCAAACAGTCAAACGATCACACATGTTGGATTTGATTAAAAATCTCACAGCTCCTCAAAAAGTATCTGATGACTGGAGACGGTTAGGCTGGGCTGAACTGTTACAAACTGTCGCTAACTTAAACATTCCATTTTCAATCATTCCTAATGCAGGGGTTAGACGTAAAATATCTGATGTTAAAAAATCAAAATCATTGTTTTGTCCTCCTGCTTCCTCCTCCCCTAAAAGTTATGATTCCTTCAAACTGGTTGAATTTTTAATTAACCATATTATAATTTTATTTTATAAATGATGAATCTTTGTAACGATTAATCATGTAATGTTTTTCTTTATCTCCTCCTTGGATCACCACCTTAATAGCAATAGCCCCTGGTAGGGTCTCCCAAGGCAAATTGGTCCTAGGTGATGGGCCAGACAAAGAGTGATCCATAAAGACAAGGGAAAAAAAATCAAGAACATGGACACAGCCTCCCTTGCCTGGAGTAGGGTTACCGGGGCCTCACCCTGGAGCCAGGCCTGGGGGAGGGGCTCCTTGGCGAACGCCTGGTGGCTGGACTTTCACTCATGGGGTCCGGCCTCCCATGGGCCCACCACCTGTGGGAGAGGTAGTAATCCGGGTCTGGTGCATTGTGGATCGGGTGGCGGTCGGGGTCGGGGGCCCTGGCGTTCTGATCCTTGGTTACTGAAACTGGCTTTTGGAACATGGAACGTAACCTCTCTGGTGGGAAAAGAGCCTGAGCTGGTGCGCGAGGTTGAGAGGTACCGGCTGGATATAGTTGGGCTCACCACGACACACAGTATGGGCTCTGGAACCAATCTCCTTGAGAGGGGCTGGATGCTCTTTCACTCTGGAGTTGCCCAGGGTGAGAGGCAGGAGTGGGCTTAATCATAGCTCCCCGGCTTAGCGCCTGTACATTGGGGTTTACCCCAGTGGACGAGAGGGTAATCTCCCTGCGCCTTTTGGTTGGGGAAAGGGCTCTGACTGTTGTTTGTGCTTATGCACCGAACAGCAGTTCAGAGTACCATGCCTTCTTGGGGACCCTAGAGGGGGTGCTGGAGAGCACTCATTCTGGGGACTCCATTGTTCTGCTGGGGGACTTCAACGCTCACGTGGGTAATGACAGTGAGACTGGGCTCTTTGCTACGAGCTATCCAGTCCCTGTACAAACAGAGCAGGAGTCTGGTTTGTATGGCTGGCAGTAAGTCAGACTGGTTTCCGTCATAATGGACACCGTAATAATGGTCTCCGTCAGGGCTGCCCGTTGTCACCGGTTCTGTTCATAATTTTTACGAGCCAGGACCGGCTAGTTTGCAGCCGAGTGTGAAGCGGTAGGGATGAGGATCAGCACCTCCAAGTCCGAGTCTATGGTAAGAAGGGTGGAGTGCTCTCTCCAGGTTGGAAGTGAGATCCTGCCTCAAGTGGAGGAGTTTAAATACCTCGGGGTCTTGTTCACGAGTGAGGGAAAGATGGAGCGTGAGATTGACAGGCGGATCGGTGCAGCGTTAGCAGTAATGCGGGCTCTGTACCGGTCCGTTGTGGTGAAGAGAGAGCTGCATAGAAAAGCAAAGCTCTCGATTTACCGTTTCTACGTCCCAACCCTCACCTATGGTCACGAGCTTTGGGTAGTGACCGAAAGAACGAGATCGCGGGTACAAGCGGCTGAAATGAGTTTTCTCCGCAGGGTGTCTGGACTCTCCCTTAGAGACAGGGTTAGGAGCTTGGACATCCGGGAGACACTTGGAGTGGAGCCGCTGCTCCTCCACGTCAAGAGGAGCCAGTTGAGGTGGTTCGGGCATCTGGTCCGGATGCCTCCTGGACGCCTTCCTGGTGAGGTGTTCCGGGCATGTCCAACGGGGAGGAGGCCCCGGGGCAGACCAAGAACACGCTGGAGAGACTACATGTCTCGACTGGCCTGGGAAGGCCTTGGTATACCCAAGGAGGAGCCGGAGGCGGTGGCTGGGGAGAGGGATGTCTGGGTTTCTTTGCTCTGACTGCTTCCCCCGCGACCCGGAATAGCGGCAGATAATGGATGGATGGATGGATGTTTTTCTTTATTTAAATAAAATGTCTTTTCATTGATTTTACATGCATTATCATTATTATTTTTCATTTAAACACTATTTTAGATTGTTAATTAATTGAATATAATTCATAATATGTGTGTTATTTTTTCTAGGGTACATTTTTTTTAACAAAAGCTACAACCATATCATAGTTTCTTTTTAAATCATCACTATACATAAACATAATTTGATTAAAAGTATATCCTTTAACTATATGACATAAAAAGTATACACAATGCTGTCCGCAACAAACTGATTCGAACCTCTGAACTTGTTTTGAGTTAGTTTTTATTTTTTAGTTAGATTTTATTTCCAGACAGTTCTTTTTTTTTTAAAAAATAATAAATAAATTCAGGAAAAATGGGGGATTTTGGTTGATTTCTATATGAATCGAAAAAATATCCTGCGGTTTCATTGATGACACATAAAGCCAACCAGTGTTCCCCAGGCATGTGACTCGGATGAGTGTTTACGATGAATAACGCAGGAAACTGCGTCAACCTGTTCTCAGCTAACTCATCACTAGCAAAAACACTGTAAAACTTTTTTAGAGGAGGACAACTTTTCACCAACTCTGTAAGTTCTCCGGTATCCATGATTATTGATAATCTATGAGAACGTTTTGACGACTGTTGATTTCCAAAATTGAATCAAAACTGGCATACACAATTAGATTCACAGTCCACGGAAGAGGGTTTCAAAATCTTAGTTCCAATCTCATATTACCCGACTTTATTAAAGATAGATGCTGTCTGTGTCCATTTAAAAATTAAATGGATTTTTATTGTATGCTCCGCTGAAAGTGTCATTGTTGACCATTCCGAAAATTAATGTTTTAGGAAGGGGCCCAAGGAACAGGTTCTCTTGGGTACAAATACGACTGCCTGTGTGTAGACTGAAAGTTTTCATACAGACCCTTTCTAATGGATACTTAGCGGTGGCGTTGATTAACGCCTGCACATGACTCAGTTTCACAGCTGGAGAAACTGTTACTTTTTTCACAAACAGTGATGCTGAGTTTGTAATCCCTCTGTCCTTTTTCATTAGACAAAATTCCTCTTTACTTCGAACCATTTTAATTTTTAAATCAACTCTGTTTAGTAAAAGTTTATCTTGAAAAAATATATCAGAGTGGATGTGCCCGATCAAATCAAAGGTTTTACTTTCTGAGCTAAAAAGAGCCCTGTTTTTTAATCCATTATTACGACCTTGCGGGTCGGTTACATCCATCTGACTGGCTGTATCTTTATAAAACAACTCAGTTGAAAATTGCGTTTGCAAGGCGTCTGCGCCATAATTCAGAATACACTCCATTATTGATCTGTAAGGGTAAGTATTGCTTGATTGACTGATGAGGCGATCCCCGAGCATAACATCTACTTGTGAAAATAGAGATGGTATAGGGTAGTTAATAATTCTGACCTTGGCATTGTTAGCAATATTTGACCCATCAGGATTTGTAATCTTACATCATCTTAGATGTAAAAAGGTGTTGTTCATGTCCAGGTAGTCTTCCCCATTTCCTGCTACGTAAAACTCCAAGGGTCCGTTATCCGTCAAGGATCCGGAAAGTGGTGGTATTTCAACATAAGTATATTTTTCAATACTTGTTTGAGTGTAAGGTAATGTAAAAATGTCTAGCTCAGATTTGGTGCATTCAGTTGAAAGTCTGTGTAAGAAAGCCATTATGTTAGAAAATGTTCAATCTTCTTCGTTTGATAGAGGAGAAGGACGAAGCACGCTTGTTGTCTCTTCGTTTGTTCTTTTTCACTCTGCCTTTACTCTCTGTGAGCTTTCGCTTTTTATCTGTAATTACAACGCGCCTCCCAGGAGGCCTCTTAACATTTTTGCGCGCAATCACAACAATTCCTGATCCATCCTGTTTTTGATTCCTGCTAATAATATTGCTCATGACGTCACTTACTATGCCTTGCACAGCTGTTTTAAAATGTGGTTTTACAATAGATATACCCCTTTTAATAACAGGCACAGCCATTCTAAAAAGCGTTTTGAAGATTCCGCCTAACCCGGAACCATACATAGTCGGTGTTCCTTGATACCCCGGCAGACCACTTCCTGCTCGGTTTGTATAATATTATATAAGATTTCTGGGGTCCATGTAGCTTATACCGGTAATTTTCAAACGCGAAATGAATGTTTTGCGGGTCTAAAGTGAAGTTTAGCAATGAATTTTAATTAGAGAAAAGGAATATGTTGATGCTGGTCTGATTTAATTTCAATAACTATATCGTTTATAAAACTCTTGCTCACAGGTACGTAGTGTGGCTTGTCATAAGTTATTGTGACAATTTCGTTGTTCTCACCGGTTATATGTACAAATCTCAACAATGGTACAAAACTATCCCCTACCCTTTGATAATAAATAATGTATGTATACATGTACAGGGTATAAAATCCTGCACAGACATCTACCGCATAGGGAGCCTCAGGTTCATCAAGTGTAATATTTGTTTTGGTTCCAGACCTAATATAATTGATAGAATCCCATGAGCCCCCAGCAAATAACTTTTATCAGTTACCATACGTATTTTGTAGGTATTAACATTATATTGGGTTTTTATTTCAAGAGCTAACTTTTTTATCGCTCTATTTATTTCCTGAACCAGAGCATCTATGTTGATGTAATACCCTGAACTCATCTGGCAGGTATAAAATTATTTTTTTATTCTGTCATCTAATTAGGCAAAAAATATGCTTTCCCACGCTGTCAATGAGTACCATGAATGAGGATATTGTACTTAAGTGAGAGCCACCTCCCAGTCTCCTGTCAATTCAATAGGTTTGGCAAATTTGGTGGTGTAACATGAAATCTTGTTTTCAGGATAGATGTCTTTGGATGCGTCATGTAGAGTCACGTAGAACCGTGTCTCTTCCATGATTATGATTTTCAAGGCGTTCGTATCAAATCTTTTTAAACTTTGATGTCAATCACATCCTTTGCAGGAATCCAAGAGTTAAACTTTTCAGGCCACCCCACCCATTTCACTAAACACATTTTTCTCCTATTTTGTATTTTTTCATCTAAAATTTTCTCAATTTTATAGGTTTTATTTTTTTTCCGACTATAATTTTTTGTAGTTCCTGTTCATAAATTGCCCCATCAATATTTTCACCATCCATATCTTGCAGCTTGTAAACCGGAGGATCTCTCGGTATCTGTTCCAAAACCGTGAACTTTTCATTCGTATAGTTTAAATTGTCTTTTCACATGTGAAATCTTTACAATGTCACCGATCTTAAACGTAGTTTCTTGGTTCTTGAAGGAATCAACCCATACAAGTTTTTAAAAACTTTGAATGAATTTGATTCATTAACATCAACAAGTTTCATTTTGATAGAGCTGTAGTAATTATTATTGTAAGCAAGAACCATATCCTGTACCACATCAACGTATTTTCTCGTATTAACAGCTTTGAAATATTTCCACATTTTATTTCTAAGCGTCTTGTTAAAACGTTCACAGACCGAAGCTTTCTGCCCTGTGCCTGTTGCAAAATGTACGATATTATACCTGTTCATTAATCCTTGAAAGCTTTTATTAAAAAATTATTTTCCTTGGTCAGTTTGCAGTTTTTTAGGAACTCTCCCATCCATCAGAATAGACTCAAAAGCTTTTGTCACCTCAGCTCCTGATTTGTTCCGTAATACACGTACCCAAGCATATTTAGATAAAATATCTATACAAGTTAACATAAGTTTCATATTCTCGTTATTCTCTGATAAACTAGTCATATCCACTAAATCGGCTTGCCATTGCTCATCCATGTTTTTCACAAAAACTCTGTTTTTCTTAAATTTCACAGAAACAGGTTTATGCAGAGTGTATGCATCCTGCGCTGCTAGACAGGTTTTAAGTTCACCATCGTTTATCCGTTTACCAATTTTCTGAACAATAGCTCTTTGCAAACTCTCAACCCCTCCATAAGATCCTGGGTCTGAGGTCGTGTAATAGGTGTGCCTCATTAACTGCTTCGTCATATTTGTAATAATGAGTCAAATATGTGTGAACTCAATATTTTATTGATTTATATTCAGAAACCTTAGGGCCTAAAATAAAAGTGTTAGATAAATAATATACTTTAGTTTAATAATTAAACAAGACACAGCAGAGTCAAACATTTTATTTTCAAAACACACACTGCATGAATTAAATTTATATTATTACTTTTCAAAAATCACACATTGTTTAAGATACATGAAATAATTTTAATATTAGTTTTCAAAAATCACACGCAATTGGTTACATACTTTTAAAAGAATAAAAAATATATATACAAAAAAATAAATAAATAAAATAAATAAATAAATAAAAACAAAAATAAAATAAATAAACAAAATAAACGTACAATTACTTTTACTTTTCAAAAATCACACATTTGGTTACATTTTGTTTTAAAATAATAAAAAAATAAATAAAATAAAAATATATACATAAAATAAAATTAAAATTAAAAAGTTCAGAGGTGTTAGCGACATATTCAGACATTTTATTGAGTAGGTGAGGTGAAGTGGTCCATGAGATGTTGAATTTGATAACCCCAGTAATCTACATTGTCGTTATTGACTTGTTCGGAGTACATGGGCGGAGCTTTGTCTTTGATCTCTTTTAGAGCAGTTGTGATATTCATCTCGTTTTGCAAATCGCACACAATCGTTTCAAACGACCCCAACAATTTTTCTAAAGATGGGAGATGAATGTACCCACAGAGATGCAATACTCTCGCTAAGAGAAATTTAAGACACGGGCGAGTTTCTTGAGAAGCCTTTTAGCGTTGACGTGTAGGTAAAATTCTTCCGGATCGTAGAAGCATGAATGTTGGTGTTGCGATGGATGGTCGACGACGCAGCCGTTGCAGTTTTCAACCATATCCTTCTGAATCACCTTCTCAAGGAGGTCCGCTGTGAAAGCCCGAATGATGGAGAGCATAGACGGGGTCACAAACTCGTCATCCTGAGCCGTGGTTTTGAAAGATTCTGAAGTTCCATCCTCACCCATAGTTTCAAAAAGTTCTGAAGTGGCGTTGTCACAGTTTTGAGCATAGTACAGGTTGACATATTCCTGAGCCATTTTCAGCAGACGTTGCGTTGTCACATTCTGAGACACGAGTGACTTGTTGAAAGAGAGAGAGAGAGAGAGAGAGAGAGTGTAGCTTGTTTTTATCTCTCAAGAGTCTTGGGTGTGTACTTTGGCACCTCCTCTAACACCCCATACAAGGAAAGCTGGTGTCGGATTCAAAAATGGTCATCTAATCTTATTTTTAATCTCTGAAGACCTTTAATCAATTCGGATTCTTCAAACGTTCAATGTTTTCAAACCATTCTTTATATATTTCTTTCCAATCTTCCCATTCTATTTTCATGCAGGAGTCACAATGTGAAGAAAATCCCGTATCAGGTGCATTTATTTTGTGACTGTATAACATTGACAAACAGACAAAACACGTTCCTTTAACATTCTTTACGATTTGGAGAGCAAAAGTGTGCAATGTCACAGCTCTTGTTGAATTCCAAGGTTTGATGAGGATCTTGAATTGTTGCGAAGAATACAAATTACCAGACATAATTTTAGTGTTGAGCTCGTAGCAATGGTTAGTGAAACTGTCCCGATCGTTCCGATGAAGCGTAAAAATTTCTGTGGCATCTTTGCAACTCTCTGTTGAGCTTTTGAAAAATGATACGCTGTCTCTCTCATGATCAAACTTAAATCCTAAGTACAATCCATTTCTTAATTTAAATGTTTTAACCTTGTCTGATTCAGAGAACGTGAAGAAGTACGGTTAAGAGATGATGAGGGTAACTTTCTTGGAGCTTGTAAAATATTAGCCATCGTGACTGTTCTTCTTTGTTCTTAATCTAAAAATAAATAAATAAATATATATATAAATAAATAACATATTTTTAAATGAAATATAAAATAATATTCTTAAATTAATCTTATTTTCCGTGATAAATAACAGAATGTCAGTTCTTACCTGTAATGAGCTCCTAGATATACTGAGTCACTTATCGTAAACTATCTGAAGTACAGCGAGGAGGGGGGTTTGGGAGGGGCAGCGTTAAGACATCTTCAAATGTCATTTTTATCATATGAAAACAGTATGTTTTTGGGGTGAGGGTCATAGACCGTTTTTTGAATGGGAGAGAAAATGAACGATTTTAAAACAATCTTTAATCACTAAAACACCATTATTCATTTAGAACGTGGAGTTAGAAAATTATAATTTTACTTATGTATGCCGGTGTGTGTGTGTATGTGGGTATGTGCGTGTGTCATGACCGTTTGTTGGGGGTGGGAGACCCTTGGGCGTTTCCTGTAATGAACCCGCGCATGCGCAATAAAGGGGTGGGGGGTTCGAGTATGTGTGTGCGCGATAAAGGGGGGGTTTGCGTATGTGTGTGTGCGATAAAGTGGTGGGGGTTCGCGTTTATGTGTGCGCAATAAAGGGGTGGGAGGTGGTTGATCGTTAGCGATTATGGTAGCGCGTGTGCGCCTGATAAAGCGTAGCTTGTGACTTGATACCTGTGATAAAACAGAGCCTGTGCGCAGGACTTCCTGTCAAATAGACGCTTCTGATTGGACAAGGGACAGGACTTCCTTCCCAAAAGGGGGCTTGATGACGTGGCACGCTCTGATTGGCCCAAATGACCTGTCAAAATGAAGTTACAAATAGTGCCTCATATTCTCTCTCTAGTGTGCCACTGGTAAAAACTTACAGTTTTGTGGCTGTTCTTATATACTTTGATTGGAGGAAAACAGTACTTTTGTTTAATTTGTTTGTTTGCTTGTTTTGTTGTGTTGCCTCACCATGACTTCGAATGACCAAAATGTTCAAGTATGTAATAAAACAACCTGGAAACCTACTAACTATAGAAATAGCACACTAGTCAAGGGTGACATGGTATTGTACTTGTTTAGTGCAACAATTTTTTTCCATTTGGTCCTGGTGTCTGGACCAAAGGGGGAACATTAGTTAAAATAAAGGCAGGGCTGTAGGTAGCCATAAAATGAATACTGGTCAAAGGGTCATGGTGAAGCAAAATGGCAAGCTGTTTCAGAATGTTTTTACTTTGTAAGAATTCATGGAAATATTTCATACCGTAAATGGATATTTACCCATTTTGCCCCAGAATTGAGTGCTAGGGAAAGCTGTAGAGGAGGTGGGTGAAGCACAGAGCCTCAGGGAAGATCCATAGTTTTTAGGCTGTGGTGGCTACCCCTGTTGGTGAAGATTTCAACACACTGTGTGGAACCATACCAGTCCCCTCTGAGGGACATATGGTGGGGCAGAGTATAACTTAATTGCAGATAAACTTCTCACCTGTGAAGAGTTTACTGTGGAAGTATATTTTTTTGTGTTGGTTACAGATAAACCAGAGCCAGACAGTGCTCCTACCTACCCAGCATGGTCTGTATGATCTTCACACTTCTGACCAAAACTACGACAGCTGAAGAGCTGAGTGTCTACAGCTTCAACCAGATCTTAAGATCTCTCATCAAATGATGTTCTTCAAGGCATTATGCATACATCTTGGCCATTTGATGCTTACAGAGCTGAGGAGCTGTAGAGGCATGCGCTACGAAAAATGGACTGAAGGGAAACAGTGTTGAAGCATTTGACCATTTCATACTTGTAATGATGATACAGTTTTGTGATTCTCCATTAAGAGAATCAAAGGACGGATTGAGAGAAACTATGTCATCATACACCTCCCCTCACACCTCTTGTTTCTTATTTCCTTGACCATCACCCTTATCACACCTACCCCTCCTCTCACCCCTATTCTTCCTCCTATCCCTCCCCTGATTTCCATTTTCTCTCACCTTTTCCCCCCTTCCTCTGTCTTACATGTTCTTCATCACCCTCATTCTATATACCCCTCCTCTCACTCCTCTTCTTCCTCCAATTCCCTTCCCCCACTACTCCAATGTATATAAGGCCCTCCTAAAATATTTGGTGTTAGACTGGATCGGGATCAGACTGGATCAGGAACAGAATGAACTCGCTATAGACTGAACTGGTGACAAACTGATGACCAAGCTGTGCCCGTTCTTTTCTGCTTGCCCGTGAGGAAACCTCTGAACCTCCAGTTTCTAAACTTCATATCATCCTGAGATAGACTGAGATCATCCAGCTGTACTCATACATGGTCCCGTGTATGTGTAAATAAACTCCAGTCAATGCCGAACTCCAGTCTCCTGACTCTTCAATGCCGAATTTTTAACAATTGTCATTAGATGATATCATATCTCTGGCCATTCGTCTCGCTCAACTTAAACATGGTAGAGGTCTACGCAAACTCCCTACGTCCACTACAGTTCTGCTTGTCTGACTGTTCTCTCACCTAGATCCAGAGCCACCCCAACCTATGAAATGTGATGGGTTTCGCCTGTCTCACGAGGAGGGGCTCCATCATCTGTAGGGAGGTCTCTGCCTCTATTGTGGGATTCCTGGCCATGTTATACAGGAATGTCAGAGTCATCCTCGAAGAACCATGGCACCTACCCCAGGAAAGTGGTGAGTGTACCCACACTGGGGCTGGTATCTAAGTCCTTTTTTCTCCCTGTAATGTATGACTGTTCCAAATCTCTTTCTGTGTTTTCAGCCTTAATAGATTCTGGGGCTGAGGGAAATTTTATCCACTCCAAGCTCGTAGATCAACGAGCTGTCGAACATCTTGATACCCCATTGAGAATTTTTTTTTTGTTAACTTCACTGAATATGAAATAATCTTGGGGTTACCCTGGCTTCAAAGACATCTCATGGGCAGAAAGAGAGATTATTTCCTGGTCTACATTTTGTCATTGTCACTGTGTTAAATTCTTTATAACGGTTCAGCCTACCGCCATTGAAAGTCCTAATGCAACAGTCAATATCCTCTCAGAATACAATGATCTTAGAGAGTTATTCAGTAAAACTAGGGCCACCCAGCTTCCTCCTCACCGGGAATATGACTGTGCTATAGACCTGATAGATGGTGCTATTCTACCCAAGTCTCAGGTATATCCCCTGACACAGGACGAGGAGAGAGCCATGGAGGAATATATCAAGGAACCCTTAGAACAAGGTTTGATATGACCGTCTACCTCTCCTGCTGCAGCCAGTTTCTTCTTTGTTAAAAAAAGGGAAGGGGGCTTCGACCCTGTATTGACTACCGTGGGCTTTATCAGATATCAAGAACTTACTCTTATCCTTTGCCCCTAGTCCCGTCGCCTTAGAACAACTTTGTGGGGCAACCAAATTTTGTAAATTAGATCTCCATAGTCCATGCAACTTGATTCGAATTCGTAAAGGTGATGAGTGGAAAACGGCCTTTGTTACCACTAAGGGGCACTACAAATACACTGTAATGCCTTTTGGTTTGAAAATTTTTTTTTTTAATTTATCAGCAGTGATCCAAGTCTTTCTGAATGATGTCTTAAGGGAGATGCTTGGTGTATATGTAATTGCTTTTATCGATGATATACTGATTTACTCCCCTAATAGGGAGAGTCACGTTCAACATGTGAGAAATGTGCTTACTCGTCTCCTGGAACATCAGTTGTATGTGAAGGGTGAGAAGTGTGAATTTCATCTCTCACATTCGTCTCATTCTTAGGTTACATCATCAGCTCTAAAGGGATTGTCATGGGAATGGCGCCATTGGCTAGAGGGGGTGTTACACCATTTTGTGGTGCTAATGGACCACAAAAATCTATAGTATTTGAAATCGGCCAAAAGATTAAATCCCCGTCAGGCGCGTTGTTCTCTATTTTTCTCCCGTTTTAATTTCTCCATTACCTATCTTCCAGGCACCCGTAATGTTAAGGCTGACACCCACTCTCGTATGTACATGCCTTTGGATGCCTTCGTATGTACATGCTTTGTTTATACCTGTGGCAAAACCACAGGTATAAACAAAGCTAATTAAAGCAGGCTAATTAAAGAGATACAAAAAAATCAAAGGATTCGACTAAAGACTGTATGCTGTCCTGAACAGGTGGGTCTTGAGGCGTGATTTAAAAATGTCCAGGGAATCAATATTAAGAATTTCCAATGGGAGGGAATTCCAAAGACAGGGGGCGGTGCGGCTAAAAGCTCTAGACCCCATGGTGGTCAGACGGGCTAGAGGGACAGTGAGACTGATGGATGAAGAGGATCTAAGAGTCCGGCAGGGTCTGTTTATGTGGTGGAGCTCTGTGAGGTATAGTGGGGCAAGGTGATGGATGGCCTTAAAAGTAAGCAATATGAGTTTAAAGTCAATGCGAGATTTAACACGGAGCCAGTGGAGCTGTTGAAGAACAGGGGTAATGTGATCAATGGATGGAGTTCTAGAGATAATACGGGCTGCAGCATTCTGAACCAATTGCAACTTATGAAGGGACTTGAAGGGGAGACCAGATAAAAGAGAATTGCAATAGTCCAGACGGGATGTGACCAGGGAGTGGACCAGGATGGCAGTATTGTCAGGAGTGAGGGAAGGACGGAGGCGGTTGATATGACGAAGATGGAGGTATGCAGAGCGAGTGATGTTATTTATATGGGTTTGGAAAGACAGAGTGCTATCAAGGACGACACCCAGACTCGTTACCTGAGGGGAGGGGGAAACAAAAGTATTGTCAATGGGGATGGAGAAACTGTTTACTTTTGCAAGAGTGGATTTTGAACCAATGAGGAGAACCTCTGTTTTATCACTGTTGAGTTTGAGAAAATTGGAGGAGAACCAAGACTTCCTCTAAGCAATTGCATAGGGAGGTGGGAGGGAGAGAGGAAGTGGGTTTGCTAGAAAGGTAGAGCTGGGTGTCGTCAGCATAGCAATGAAACTGGATGTTGTGTTTACAGAAGATATGACCAAGGGGGAGAAGATAGATTATGAAGAGAATTGGACCAAGGACAGAGCCTTGAGGAACACCGGATGTGAGAGGAGATGGCTGGGATGTGAATGTCTTTAAATGAATAAACTGAGTGCGGTCAAAAAGATATGAGGTGAACCAGTCCAGTGGTGTGTTGGAAAAACCGATGGCTGAGTTTATGGAGGAGGATAGAATGGGAGACGGTGTCAAATGCTGCACTCAGGTCAAGAAGAATGAGTATTGATAAATCACCAGAGTCTGCTGCAGTCAGAAGGTCATTTGTTATTTTGAGGAATGCTGTTTCTGTACTGTGATGAGGACGAAACCCAGATTGAAACTGCTCATAGAGGTGATTATTAGAGAGATGGGAATGAATCTGAGAGGCAACTGTCTTCTCTAGGATTTTTGAAAGAAAAGGTAGGTTAGAGATGGGACGAAGGATATTGAAGTTGTTAGGATCTAGACCGGGTTTCTTAAGAATAGGGGTGACTGCAGCAGACTTTAAAAACGAAGGGAAAGATCCAGAAGTGAGGGAGGAGTGAATAATGGCAGTTATCAGAGGCAATAGTGAAGATAAACATGCTTTAACCAGGGGTGTTGGGAGAGGGTCAAGTTGAGAAGTGGAAGGTTTAGATTTATGGATGAGATCAGAGATATTGGAGATAGTTGGAAGTTGAAATGTAGTAAATGGGTGAATATAAGGGGCTGAAACTGGAGGAAATAATGTACAGATAGTGTCAGGAAGCAATTGTTGGTGTATCAGATCTATTTTGGTATTGAAGAATGACATTAGTAAGTTGCAATGGTCGGCAGAGTAGAAATGAGAAGGTAAAGAGTCCGGTGGGTGGAGAGTGGAGGTGACCAAAGAAAACAGGGCCCGTGTGTTTCCATCACCAGCTCTAATTAGTTCGGAGAAGTATTGGGATTTTGTTGTGCGAAGGTTGTCTTTATATAGAAGGAGATGGTTATGATAAAGATCCTTGTGGATTGTGAGTCCAGTTTTCTTGAAGAGGCGCTCCAGCTGGCGTCCAGTAGCTTTGAGCTGACGTAGGTAAGTTGTGAACCAAGGAGCTGAATGGGTGAAAAAGACAGTCCGGGTTTTTAAAGGAGCGAGTGAGTCCAGTAGAGAGTGAAGTCCAGTGTTATAGAGTTGAACCAAATCATCAGTAGTGGCTGAATTACTCGGATTAGGAAGACTGTCAATACCTGATAAAAGTGAGGTTAGATTAACATTTTTGATATTATGGTATGTAATGATACGTGGTGGTCTATTTTTAGATAAAGCCATATTGATTTTGAATGAAATAACAGAATGATCAGAGACAGGGAGTTCGTTGGCAGTACAGTTGTGTGGAGTTACACCAGAACAGCAGACCAGGTCCAAGGTATGTCCTTTAGAGTGAGTTGGGAAGTTGACATGCTGTTGTAATCCAAAACTGTCCAGGCAAGATGTAAAATCCTTAGAAGTGGTGTGGTTTACATTGTCCATATGTATGTTGAAATCACCAAGCAGAATAATATTGGAAAAATGTGAACAGAGGAAAGTGAGAAATGCTGAAAAGTCACTTATGAAATCCTTATTAGGCTTGGGAGGACGATAGATAGTAGCCAGAACAGTTGGTTTTGGACCATGCAGCTGTATGGCTACTACTTCAAATGTGATGTAAACAGGTAAAGTGAGTGTGGTGGCTTTCAACTGCTCATGGTAAAGTATCGTGATACCTCCTCCTTGACCAGTAACATGCGGCTGAGTGATGTAAACAAACCCAGCCGGCATTAGCTCATTCAGCTGGGAAAAGTCCCCTGGTTGTTGCCACGTCTCAGTAAGACAGAGAATGTCGAACTTACGGTCGAGGAGGATGTCCCGGATGAGAAGGCTTTTACCCGTGAGGGACCGAGTGTTGAGAAGCCCAACGTTAACATCACAATGGTCCATTGATACTTGTACCGTCTTTTCCGTTGGCTTCTGGGTTATGCTATTTAGACTGTTTGTTCCTGTCCTCAGTTCTCCTGTGTTTTTGTGCTCTGCCTAGTCAAGAATAAACCTCTTGTCAATAAAGTCCTGTTTTCATCTGCAAGCGTCTGCCACGTCCCTCTTTCGTTACAGTGTGTTTGTGTGTGTCTGAGGTTTATTCACATGCCCCTTGGGAAAAATGACAGCAATGTTCAGAATGTGGGCTTATCAGGACTTATGACTAATGGAGAACTGAGTGTAGAACTTACTGATCTAGAATATGAAGTTTGAAGTGTAGGCCTTTAGTGATGGTGGTCTTATGGAAAATGGAGAACTCATGGGGCTGGCTCTTTGTTCACATTGACCTTTCACACATTTTGTTCACGCTCATCAGACACTTCTTGAATTGAATTGGGTCCACTTTATTTATCTTCAAGGGACAAGTCCCCAGGGAATGCTGGACACAAGGACCTCACAAATATAACAGCAGGAAATGGCAAAATATTAAAAGTATCTATAGCTGCCAGGTATTTGAGAGCCAGCTGTAGCCGAGATGTTACTGTACCCTTTTGTCCCGTCACACTAATACGGGAAGTATGTCACAGCGCCTACTGTGCCAGTACACCCTGCAGCACAGCGGGACCTGTGCTGGTACACCCAGCAGAACAGCAGCTGCTGTGCCGGTACACCTAGCAGAACAGTGTGTTTTACCTTAATTAAATATTGGATGTGTTTGTGTGTTAAAGTGTTGTAATTTTTATTTTTATTGACCAATTACCATGAAAATCATCCATGGTCCAAAATATCAAATTATCAACACTTTATATTCCTGTAGTCATTAAAAGTGCATTTTCTATAAAAATGTACTAGCTAACATTTTTCTTTTTTAATTCCATTTTTTTGTCTTCTCTTTTTTACTTATTGGAACTGCCTACACATCAGAGAAGATATGTTTGGCAGGTAAATTAAAAAATATTGATTACAGCAAAAACAGCAAGCCCGATTAATGTTGACACACAGTGTCAGCCAGAGGTGTTTTAATTACATATTAGAATACACAGTTGTAGTGGAGGAAGGCCCAGGTATGCTGAACCTTTAAGTATTTTCCACATTTCTGAAAGAAAAATAATAAGAAATGTGAGCAACTGTCTTCTGAGCAGTTACAAAGATTAGCTATACATGCCAACAGACACTACAACTAATAATTATTTGTATTTCAAATACAGTACTTACATATGACCTATGTATAGCAGTACATAGCATAACAAGCTACATAGGATGACACTATTACATTCACACAGGCCATTTACACATTACATTTCCACACTAGGCTAAACATATACAGCCATTTACACATAAGCCACACTTATGGTACTGGAGCCTCGCATGCTAATGTTAGCACTCTCAGCATGCACACTCAGATTAGCAACAGGCTACACTTAAATGTGCCGTTTACACAACAGCAGCATTCAGTGTATATATATATCGTTTCATCCTATATATAGTTGGAAAGTAGACCCTTCAAGGTTTCCGAGGTATGTTGTATTTTTTTTTTAGGATAAAATCTCGCAGAGTTATATACGTGTTTATGTGGAATTTCAATTTTATCCCTCAGAGGGTTAAGACTCTGGATATAGATGAAGAAATGGAAAAATTTTAAGATTCAGACTTTCTTTATCAAGACCTCACATTGTGTGGTGAGTGTGCTGCTGAAAGACTATGCACACTCATAGTCTGTTGGAGACTAGAAGATCACAGAACTTTTTTTTTTAGTTTGACCCTGAGAGATTCACAAAAGATTTACCTACACTAAGTGCTCGTCTCCAAACTTTATGATGACCAGAAACACCATTAAACCCAAGAGATAACTCACCAGGGCCTGGGAACTGAATCGTAAACTCACCAGGTGAGGAGACCCCAAGACCCCCCGGAGCATTTATCACCCACAGCTTTGGACTTAATCTTATCAGGAAATTGCCATATGGCCCTAGTGTTGAACTCTTCAACAAGAGGTCAACCCAGCCGGAGCAGCATGGACCAACAGTGCCTCCAAGGGGACATTTGGGAAATCATATGTCTCTCTCTCTCTCACCCCCTCCCTCTCTCTCTCTCTGTATCGTTGTCCCAAAGAGAGTTACCTTGGACACGTATGATTCTGAAGCCAGTTATGCATTGTCAAATGTATTATTATTAATTATTGTGGAATCATGTGACAATATACTATTCTCGGGTGAATGTACACTAAACATCAAGTATCAAGTATATGCAAATTTCTATTTCTCTGGAAACTGGAGACGGTCACTTGTACTTCCCAAACCCAGTAGCCAACCAGAAAACAGCTACCTCCCAATTGGGCGTAACGGCGCCACATAGAGTCGCTCTAAAAAGCTCGTTCTTGCCTTCTTGCTTCTCTCTCATTTTTGACCCTCTTTCGACTCCCTATTTTTCCTCTCGAAAAAAACAGTGATTGAGTCAGATAGAAGTCAGATAGTAGGACCAGATCCATCAGCGAGTCTCAACTTATTTTATGTTTGTCTTTTCTTTATTACCCGATCAAAGCTTCATTTTAAGGCTGATCAAAACAGGTGAACCCTATTTTTGGCCACTGCTATTTTTAAGGGCCACCACTGAGATTAGTTGATAAGTAGATTAACGGTAGATTCAATACGTCGCTTCTGAAAATTAGAGAAAACTGAGGGCTTTTATTTTGATGCACCTTCCTCCTGGAAGTGTTTCACCAGGACAGCGAGTCAGAGGAAACTATTCAACTGGTGTCACAACGCTATGAGGGGCCTTGGAGTGGACTGTTCCAAAAAGTGACAATGCCGAGCTGAACCAGCCTCAGCAATGATCACAGAAACCCAAGAGGGCCAAGCATGGACCATCTGCCATCACCCCACGAACTGCTGTACCCGTCTGTGGTTGACCTGCATCACATAAGCTCATAAAAATATAATTTTCAGAAGCTGATGTCTTATTAAATCTCTTGATAAAGTTGCATATAAATTAACTTCATTTAGCAACACATATTAGTCACAAGTCATAGAGCCTAGCCGATTATTATGCCAGAAGATGGGCTTCACCTTTGTTGATCCCCATTAGAATTTTATAATCTTGCTATGTATCAAATAATTATTATTCCTTTTAATAAAGTCTTGATTTGAAATAATACTGTGTATGGAGTCTATTCATAAAAGTCTGAAAATCCTAAAACTCACTCCCTAGCGTGAACAGTATCCCAATTTCTGATAAATTATTATTATTGTTGTTATCTAAATTCAGTAATAATAATTTGTAATCGATAACCACCATTAAGCAGAAATAAGTTGCTGTAATCAATAATTAGTATAGAGCCTGTAGTAGCAACGCCACAGTGTTTTTGAATGTGTAATTTTAAGGAAAATACCTATTTTTATACCTATTATTATACCTACTCCTTATTTCTTAGATTGGCTTGTAAAATATGTTATATAAACAATTTAACCACGTTAAATAAATAGCTTGTAGTTCAAGAATTCTCTGATGTTTTACTCGTCAACACACATTCATAATAAAAAGTCAGTATTACCTTTTAACAGCCAAAATATATGCCACTAATTTTACATAACTCCAAGCCCTGTGGATATTAAAAAAAAAACAGGATTACTCATTTAGCCAGATAACTTTAACATTATCCATGAGAAATATTCAGCTCTTCTACAACTGCACAAGCTTAATTTTAGGCTTACATTATATGTTTAAACAGAGAAATCCATACTGCTCTAGTTTGGTTTTCCCACCTGAGTGTAGTGGAGTATGGATCGAATAAATAAATGAAAGGTTCTGAACGAAAAGACTCTCCCCCTTTGACAAGGATTTTTTGGAACAGAACCCCAATTCCACAGACTGCGTGTGTGCAAAGACTCTGCACTTCCCCACACACACACACACACACCTAAGGTCTACATCAAAAGACGCCTGGCTACGACCCCCCCCCCCCCCCCTTTAAAGATAACACCCCAGTTTATGATGCTTTTAGACAAAAAGAACAGCAAACAAAGTGGGGAATATCTATGATTAACAATCCAGTTTTATGACGACAAGATGGCAAACCTTATCTCCTGCAGAAATCAACAGATGGCTAATGGGATTGAACTTGGTTTGAACTCCTGTTAACCCATCCGCACAGGACAAACAGCATGGACCAATAGCGACCCCAAGTGGACGTTTGCGAAATCACGTCTCGCCTGAGGCCGTCTAAATACAAAACACACTTAATCAAATTTTAATAAATACGTTTATGTAATATGTATGAATGTCACTCTCTGTGGTCCTCAGATGAACGTCCACCATCTAATGAAGTGATGTGTATTACTGTTTCAATCATGAAAGAAAGTTTCGGTCTCTGATTAGAAAAACGAATTAGTATCTTCTAGCATAATATTGTAGTGGGATGTAATCGTAAAATACCCAAGATATATATACGTAGATGTTTGATATTAATAATCCAGGACACTCATTATGCTATACCACAAACATGTATAAGTAATTTTTGTGTATGCGTGAATCTTTTCTCTCTCTCTGAAACGTGAAACAAGTCACGTGAGCCTCAGACCCAGGATCCAATCCAAGGAAGGATACCTCCCAATTGGGCGTGACCGCGCCACCTTTGAAAAGAGAGTGCCCGACTCATTTCTCTCTCTCGAGCTTCCGCCCTTCGCACTCTAGTTTCGGCCGCAGATTCCGGCGCGAAGGACCACCGAACCAAATTCCTCCATTCGTTTTAAAACTGGGTCGCTACCAGCTTTAATAACGAAATTGCGCGCTAGGCGATTGGAGATTGATAAATAGAAAGCTGAAAATACGGCTTGTGTAAAGAGCGGTCTGCTCTTCTCAGCTCTTCCTGTTAAACTGAACGCGAATTCAGGAAAGGAATGACCCCTTTGAAGGGGCGGAGCTGAAACTAAGGACGGAAATTCAAAACACCCCCAAAACAGAGGAAGACTAATTCCCTCTTGTGGATAAAGTGCGTGATTGCAGGGAAATCACTTCATAACTAGCGTCTATTGAAGCGTGTCCTCCCGTGCTCCTCCTTGTGGTCAAGTGTGGTGCTACCCTTGACGTTTGATTCCCGTACACGCTCTAGTGGTTGGGAGGTTGTCCGCCGAGGCAACCTTAAGTGTTTAGCAGCCCTCTGGTGCTTAAAAGCTGTCATTACAGATGAGATTCTTTTAAAGTACCTTAGTGTAAATCTCTGTTCCATTTTAGATTTTAATTTTGATAACGCCCTTTAGTGTTAAAACTTCCTGCTACAGTGGAAATTCCCATTTGTGTTACATTGTGTCTGCTCGTGCCGTGCTTATTAGAATTCCCACCAGCGCCGACTGGTGTTCATTGCTGCTATTGCTTTATAAAACTTGCTTGTCGCCCTCTGGTGCCCCAGTCTGGTATTACAATTTAAGTTCAACTTTAATACTGAAGCTTGCTGCTGCCATTCAGATTTGCTTTCAGTACCCTCTAGTGGAGAAACTTGCTATCGCAATTGAAACTGCTTGACCAGTTCACACTGACAAGATCTGGTATTACAGCTCTGGTGGCTGTCTCTAAACTCTGCATATCTGAATAACAATGATTAAAGGCTTGGAAACATAGTAAGCTGATACAGCTATAGCAAACAGTGTGCAGTAATTAGAGATTGACACTTTAACTTGATACCAGGCCATAAACGCAGTTAAATAGGAAAGTCTTTTAATTTCGTTATTCTTAATAATTCTTTAATTTGGAAAATTATTTTACGTTCATAATTCTTTAATTGGAAATTTTATTTAGTTTAATACATTTTACTTAAAATTTTTTTTAATTCTTTAATCCGATTTTTTTTGACAATTCTTTAATTCAAATTTATTATTTTTAATTATTGAAAAAAATATATATATATATGTTTTTTCGCTCACTTGCGTATAGCAACTTTCACTCCACACTCTACTAACAAACTTCCTTTAGAGATTCACAAGTGAACTCCAACACCATACAGACTAGCACGGACTCTTAGAGCACTCGGTACAGGTGAATTTAGTTCGGTTTAGTTTAAAAAGGATTAACGGAATTAATCCTAACTAAATAGAAGTAAGGTACACCTCGCAGCTAGACACAGCTAACATGGCAGAAGGGACTTCTTCCTCGGAAGTATATGTAGAAGGCTTGTGGGATGAGGCATTCTCTGTTCTGACCAGCCTCACCAGTGATGTGATGCCTGGGCTTGCAGAAACTGTGCAGAAAGCCTCCCAGGTCGGTCGTGACCACATGGTGACCAAGTGGATAGAGAACCACTTAACCCACATGGTCAAGGGCAAGTCCCTAACTGAGGCATTCGGTCAAATAGCCATCCTCGCTGTAGTACAGCTCAGGGCCAGTGAACGTGAACTTGACGTATCACTGCGACAGCAGGCAAAGGTGGAGGCAGAATTAAGCCAGCATAAAATGGCTGAAGGGAACACACTGCCCCAGGTCACTCCTGATGTGCCACCTGGTGCTGCTACAGAAAGACAAGACCAGCAGGAAGATAGTGAGGATCAGGAACCAGACTCAGGGACCATAACCTTTAGAGCTGCTGCAGCACCTCCTCTGGTATCAACAGGTATTTCACCTCCCCCTGTGTCTCTTGTCAGCCATCCCTTACAACGCCCTGCTAGACCCAGAGCACTGCAACCCAGTGCCTGGCCCCCTCAACCTTTACCCTCTCCTGGTCCCTCATACAAGGACCTAGACAAAATCGCGCGCAATATAACCCGCTTTGATCCCAAACCTGATGGTTCTAATGATATCTTTTCTTACCTGAAAGATATTCAGGTAAGAAGGAATCACAGTAGATGACAGACTATATGTGATTAAACTGACCTCCAACCAAGACGTCAGTAACTTCATTGAACGTCAGCCGGACTATGTGAAAGCACGATATGATGTGCTGTGCCAAGCATTGGAGGAAGAATTCTCCAATTACCTGTCACAGGCAGGACTGGCCGCTGCTTTGAACGTAAAACAGCAACGCCAGGAATCCCCTCAGCAATATTATAACCGACTCAGACAGGCGTATTTCGGACCTAGAAATGACTCCGGAATGGAGGAAGAGTTAAATTTTAAATCACTATTTATCCAAAACCTCCATCCCCACACCAATCATCAGCTAGGAGTCTCAGCTTGCCCTCGCACCCTGTCTAGCAGACAGCTGCGTGATTTAGCACTCAGAGGTTTCCTAAAATCCCAACAAATTCGCAACAGACGGTCCGAAACACCCCAAGTCTTTAATGTCGACTCCAACTCCCCACATTTAGAGTTGGAGGGTGCCACCCAGGCCGATCCACAAAGATCCGCCCGGGACCCTTCCCCCACTCCATGGGCCAGTGAGGGCCTGAAACCTCCTCCGCCCTCACACCACTACAAGCGCTACCCTCCTCGGAGGCCAGACAGAAATCGCGACAAAGATTTCTGGAACCCTCGGGACAGGGCTGGGTATGGTCGTGACTACTACCCTGCAGAAAACCGCGGTGCGGGCTGCGGAAAACCAGCACATCCCCATAAGGGATATGAGCGAACAGCTCAGAACCAGCTTTCTGATTCTAATAAAGGAAAGAAAGAGAAATACTAGTATCAAAATAAAGAAAATCACACCAAAGACAAGCTTAAAGGCAAGGAATTTAACTCTAAGGAGTTAGAGGACATCCGCCGAATGCTTGCAATGATTTGTAAAGAGAAAAAGAAAAAACCTGACGTTCTTTCTATCACCTCTGTGCGGTCTAACCCAGAGTCATCCTCTAACACCCCAGAAATGTTAGAGAGTTATGTAGGAGAAGTGACAAGCGAAGCTCCGTCTTCTAGCGTACCGTGCAATCTCCTCGTGACCCAAGCAAGCGCTGAAGACCAAATGATACAGGGGGGTGACTCACAAACACCCTCCAGTGCTGTTTTGGTTGTTCAGTTAGACGGTAAGGAAGGTTTAACGCCAAACGACCCTTCGGTCATTGAAGGCGACACACCCGTCCAACAATTCATGGGACACTTAACCGAGAAAGGGGTTGCACGCAAATTCTATTTGTCCACCATTGTGGAGAGAAGGCTAGTACATGAGGCCCTGCTGGACACTGCATCAGATGTCACCCTCATGTCTTCCGTCTTGTTCCACCAGGTTCGAGCCATTGCGCGGCGTGAAAATCGGTAGATACAGCTCCAAAACTGTTCTCTTAAAATTCAGCCGTATTCACATGCAGGCCTCACGATCCAATCTATGGCACTAATACACTTAGCCATTGGACCAATAACTTTAGTGCATCCAGTTCATGTGTCTCCTCTTGAAACAATTCCCTTCCTCATCGGCAAAGATCTCCTTAATCGCTTCGAACCACTGATTGACTTCAAAAGGTCAAAAATCTGGGCACAAGTGCGTGAGCCTTTGCCCATCTGCACCCCACACCACCGGGAAGCTCAGTGTTGCCGTATTGAAATCCAGCCTGAATCAATAGGAGATCCACCAAGTCAGATCCCTCACTTTGAGGAAGAGGAAACTGAGCCCATGGCGGCCACCCCAGAGACAGCAGTCTCTTCCTGGCCCCCTAATGCCATGTTAGAACAGCGGAGCACATTTCTGTGTACTTTCACTAAGCTGTCCACAACAGACACTCCCGGCCTTCCCATCGTGAATGGTCTCACAATACAGGACCATCATGTGGACAATGTAGTTCTGGCCCTGTGGACTGACAAGTCCGCCATAAGCCAAACCCTCTTTGACACCCTGCGCCTCACTCAACCAAATATTCTTTTGGTGAGCAGTCCTTGTCGCTTTCCTCTCAACCCGACATCAAAAGTAATGTCACCCACTGATGGAATCTGTGCTCTAACCATCCAGTGGAACAAAAGGGTACTCACCCATTATTTCTTGGTCGTCCCTAACTTGCCGCATGAAGCTTACGTTGGAAGTGACTTCTTGGTGCGCCTTGATGTCCACGTAGACACCCTCAATAGTGTGCTGTGGTCCTTGACTGATGTTTCAACGGAAACCTGGTCCTCAGATCCCAGCAACCTAGGCTCAGGACAAACTATTCCCGAGGTATGTCAGGTCACTAACCAAGGTTCACTTGTGGTATCTGCGAACACCGCAAATGTACCCATCCGCTTGGTCATGCGACCTGGCCAACACTTAAGCCACGCGCATGCACTTTTCCAACCGTCACCTCGGTTCTTTGAACTAGGCCTCACCCTCGAAGCCACACCTTTAGTGGAAACACTAGCAAGATCCACCTATCTGTTCATATGAAACGAAACCACTCAACCCTTGACAATTCCTCATTCATCCCTTTTGGGTTGGTTGTTCAGTACGAAATTTCAAGACTTCGAGTTGCGAATCCCGATTATAGGACCAATGCCTGAATCCCTGCTTTTTGAACATCCAGAATCAAAGGTGTTCTATACTCATCCGACACGAGCTGTTGCTCTCTTCTCAGCTCTGGACATGGGTAAAGACGCCATTTGCAGAATAGATCTTGCTGACGATGATCAAATGACAGTCATGGTTCTTTCTTTAGATTCATCCCCGGAATCCTCCTGGGAACCATCTCTTCTTCCCGAAGCGGGAGAATACACTTCAAATTCACGCAATTCGAAAGAACTATCTTACTCCGAATTTCATATCCAAGTCGAACAAGTTCTAAAGGAGGCCGATGCCCTCCAAAGCGAAGAAGAATGTGAGAAACTCTGTGAAGTGCTTCTTAAATACCAAAAATCTTTTGCCAAAGATTCAACGGACTGTGGTCTCACTGACATTCATTCAATGCGCATTCCCACTCGTCCAGGAGCACCACCCACATTTGTCCGCCAATACAAAATTCCGTTGGCATCCTATGAACCGGTACAAGAAATCATTGATGACTTGCTGGAAAAGAGCATAATTCGACCCTGCAACAGCACGTACTCGGCACCATTATGGCCCGTCATAAAACCCAATGGTAAATGGCGCCTGACCATCGACTATTGGAAACTAAATCAACAGGTTCCCTTATCTCGGTGGCCGATGACGCAATTAGAGCAAGAACTTCCCTAGGTCCGAAACGCTAAATACTTTTCCACCATCGATGTAGCCTCTGGCTTCTCGACCATCCCGGTGCAAGCAGAAGACCAACACAAGCCAGCGGAGTTCAACATTTTCTTGAACAAAGCATGCCCTGATGCCCACGAGTGAGGCACCCTCATATATGTGGACGACATACTCATGCGTAACCACTCCCTACAGGCACATATTGACAAGATTGATCATGTTCTTGACCAGCTCACAACAGCAGGTGCGAAAACATCACTCTCCAAATGTCAGTGGTGCAGAACAAAGGTGAATTACATCGGTCTGCTCGTAAGCACTGATGGTGTTGAACACCAAGTGAGTTGAGTGCAAGGGGTAACAAACCTCGCAGCACCCACCAATCTTAAGGAATGCCGCAGTTTCTTAGGAGTATGCAATTACTCATGCCAGTTCATAGAAAACTATGCGGATCTAGCTCGTCCACTGTATGACCTACTAAAAAAGGATACTCCATTCACCTGGGGCAAAGCCCAGGAACAAGCCATGCAGGCACTGAAATCGAAACTGTGCATGGCCCCATGCCTTGCCCACCCTGACAGTAGCAAAGAATTCTAACTAGAAGTAGGGTTCTCTGACCAGTGTCTCAGCTCCGGTCTGTATCAATTACATGACAGAGACAAACGTGTCATAGCCTACGCTAGTAAAACTATGCTGGCTGCTGAGAACAAATACAGTGACTGCGAAAAAGCACTACTAGCAACAGTGTGGGCAGTCAAACATTTCTCCAACTACCTAGGTGGTCAGAAGGTGATTGTTGAAACTCATCATCAGTCAGTCACTTTCCTGAACAGCCAACGAATTCGAGAGGGGGTAGTAACTAACGCTCGAGTAGCCTCCTGACTACTGGCTCTCCAAAGCTTTGATTTGGAGGTACGTTACGCACAAAACTACAAGAGCCCCCTAGGCACAGGCCTTGCTTCCTGCAGGCGATGTGAAGGAGACATTCCTTTCCAAGTGCCACAAGCTCCAGAAACCTTCTTACCCACCGTGGCTAACCACCACTATTTCTACCCTAACACATGCAAAGACCTTGTCACTGCATATGTAGATGGTTGTTCGTTCCGCCGAGAACACACCCTGATGGCAGGTATTGTCGAAATAAACGGGTGGCCTCACGAACCCCTAAGGTTCAAATTGGGTGCTCAATCCTCCCAATATGCTGAAATAGCAGGAATTCTCATCACAATTCAGTCTGTGGTCCAGAAAAGCGTAAAAATGTTGGTGACTCCAACTATGCACGCCTAAGCTTCACATGCCAATTTAAACTGTGGAAAACCAACAACTACACCACGTCAAACACAAAGAGCTTTTCGCGGCGTGTGAACACTTGGTAGACACACATGACCTGCAGATCTACTGGAAGAAAGTGAGGGGTCACTCCCAAGTCCCGGGAGATGACAAAGAATTCAATGACCAAGCAGATAGCTTAGCCAAACAAGGGGCCCGCGAAGGCACATCATGGACATTCGATCCCTCCCTTTATCCAAACCCACCCGACATCGAAGTCCTAGCATGGTCCTTACATGATCTCAAACTGTAACGAAGGCAGCCCAAGATCTTGACACCATATCAGGCCTTAAAGACCTATACGGCGCCAGAGCGTCCCTCCAAGTCGTCAAAGGCTTGCTTGTTCATGCCCCTGACTCGCACACTTCACCTGCGTTCGTGGTTCCTCAGTGCCACAGGGGGGTGATGCTGATGCACGCCCATGACTCCCCATCTGCGGGACACAGCAACACACCATGCGCTCTGGCAGGTGGCATATTGGCCCCACATGGTAAAAGATGTGGCTGATTACATTAAAGGCTGTCTGGTATGTTGCCAATTTCAACCCTCAAATCCTCTTCATAGAGCCCCCTTGCAAAAGAAAGGATTATCCTTCCCTTGGTCAAACCTCCAGATAAACTGGGTTGAACCACTCACTCGAACAGTAAGAGGTAACAAGTACTTCCTCACAGTCACGTGTGCATTCACTAAATGGGTAGAATGTCTCCCCGCACACCAAATGACACAGCACTAACCTCTGCATACTTACTGATGAACCATGTCTTCTCACGGTTTGGCCTACCCAGCCGTGTCAACTCTGACAGAGGGACACATTTCACAGCTGAGGTCATGCAGCAGCTCTGGCAACTCTTAGGAGTAAAAGCCAGCCTTCACATTAGCTACCATCCTCAAAGCTCAGGTCAGGTAGAGCGAGCCAACCGAACCGTTGTTAGCATACTGAAAAATTACGTATCAGCAAACCAGAGAAACTGGGATGTCAAGTTACCCCTTGTATTGATGGCCATACGGGCGACCCCACACGAAGCGGTCGGGGTCTCACCCTTTGAGTTGATGACAGGGAGACGGATGACTCTGCCTCTACATCTGTTATATCAGCCAGGTGAAGCTAGCATTGCAGTAGACTACACCACTCATCAGTTTATGGAGGATCTGCAGAAAAACCTCAAAGCCACTTTCGCCTTTGCCCAGCAGAAACTGGAAAAAAGTGCAGAAGGTCGCAAAGCGTACTATGATCACAAGGCATCCCACGACGAACTCCAAATAGGGGACAAGGTATGGTTCTACATCTTTGTCCAACCTGTTGGAAGGTCGCGAAAAACGGGGGAATCTGGCCCGCAAATTCCTACCCCGATGGTCCTGTCTCTATAAGATCACAGACAAACTGTCCCCCGTTGTTTACAGGATCAAGATAAACAAAGTTCGGGGCAGTACTGAGCTCAAGTGGGTCCACCGCAACCAAATCAGACCACACACAACCCCCATGGGACTTGTAGGGGATACTAACGCCTGTGTTAGGTCATAAACAATAGAACCAAAGGCAGGAAGGGTGTTGGTTAACAAACAACTACAACCTTCTACTCACACCTTAGTTCTTCTATCCCTTTTTCCCCTTTTCCTCTCACTCTTCAGCAGACAACAAGCTTCTAACCAGACTGAGGACACTCAGGGTGCAAGACCCTAGTCCCTCATCGTCAATTATTGTAGAGTGTTGTTGTAAAAACAATTTTATTACTTTGTGTTAGTGGACAAATATCCTTAAATGATTAGTTAAGATTAAGCATTTATAATTGTGTGAAATCTTGTATCTTATATGTACTCAGATGAATGATTAACCAGTATTTTAACCATGCATTTAAACAGTTTAGAATCTGCACACTAACTGACATGCTGACTCAGTGTTTACACCTTTCTAATTTCTTAGATCTTTAACAGATCTGCACTTAGGCTTGTAGTATAAATTCCAAGTGTTAGTTAGGACAGTTGAACTTTAGGGCATCTCAGTGACCTTAAGTCCATTAGTGACCCCTCTGAATCTTGGTGACAGAAAAGGAATGTGGGTAATAAAACCTACAGAGTCAGAAGGGCATGATGAGTGTTTTGGGGTCATAGGTGCATGTGAAACATGCACGCAGAAACCTGAGTACTAACATGTCTAATTATGCATATTAATATATGTTAATCAGCCAGAAACGCCTTGCCAGCAGGGTATACGTCATTTGAGGTATAAAACTATGGAGTCAGATCAGGAGAGGTCAGAACTCTACTGGGAAGGCTATTAGACTTTTTCATGTATTAGTTCTCTTGGATCCAATAAATACTTTGATTTGCTTTGAACTTCACTCGACTGGTTTTTGCAAAGCTCCCGGAACGAGCACGCGTGTGGGGGTGTATTTTGGACCTTTTGGATATGTTTAAATTGTAATTACTTTGAGAACGGTCCAAAATAACATTATTAATCTTCAATTGGTGACCCCGACGTGCGGGAAGCTGGTGACTTTGGATGGCTTCGGATTTCCTTTCCACTCGCGGCCGCAATGAAATAAGGTGGGTGCGCAGACCCTGTTTATTCAAATTCTGCATATTGGATTTTTTAAATTGGAAGTGGTGAGGAGGTCCGATGGCGGTCCAGAGTGGGGTATTGAGCAAATCAATTTATTTTGAATATGTTTTTATAATTTGTTATCGGTTTATATATTTGGGGTTGCTTGGTTATGGAATAGATGGATGTTGTGCCCATCTGAGACAGAGTGGTGGCGTCCTCAGCTCGGAACCTGACGAGGTTTCGTGTTAATTGCCTGGTCTAGGGGTAGGCCGTGAGAGTTCGTCTCCTCAGAAGTATATTCATATGCGGCGAAATAATTTAAATAAAAAGAGCGGAAGTTGTTCCCGCCACAGTTTGTAGTGTATTTTAATGCAACCTGATTGTGTATTCGTGTGTTCTATGTTCTAAGAGGCTGTGTTATTTTTTGGGGCTATTTGCATGACTGTTGTGTACGTTTCTGCTCGCTAGAGGGCGATAGAGGAGTGTCTTGCTGTATATGTGTGTGTGTGTGTGTCAGCTGAAAGAATTTTTATTTGGGAGAAAAAGGAGTAAGTGGGGGACTGATCAACCCCATTTTCTTCTGCGGTTGCCCTTGAGAGTGTGTCTGGGGAGAACTACTCTTTTGATGTGCTGTAAAGAGCCATAAATTTTTTTGTGGGTGTGTTTAGAAAAAAGGGGTAATGTGATAAAGACTGAGAAATTTATAAATTAATAGGGAAAGAAATTTGTAATGGTAACAATTATGAGCTTCGTTCAAGGACAGTTATTTAAAGAATATGAACCTCAATAAAATGAGGGGTTTGTTTATCTATGACAATGAGCCTGAACGGAAGACGTTTTTAAAGTAAAATATATACAGTTAATTAAATGAGCTTTCTTGGAGACTATACATTAAGAAAATATAGACAATGAGCTCCAGAAAGACGTTTTTAGAGGTTGAGAATAGGAGAAAGGTGAGCAAGGTGTAAAGCTGAGTAATTAATAGGATACATTGGGGAAACTGTAAGGTTTAAACATGGGAATTAAAGGGAAAATTGTTAATTGAACACTTGCTCTAATTTTGAATCTGCTTTCTTTGATATTGTTAATTTAGATTTGTGGTAGATAAAATATATTTGGTATTTTGTTTACTGCTTATTGTCCTAAGAATCTTATTTTTCCCGTTTAGTTAGTATTTTTTAACTATGGTAGTTCGTCTAAAAATTTATTTTCTGCCTCGGTTTCAATTTTTTCGTTCATCATAACATATTTTGTAACTTGCTTGCTAAATTCAGTAGTTCATAAAATTTTGTTTTTGCTTGCTAGAATATATCTTGTGATTTCACTGTGGCCTGTTGAGTGTCTCTGGAACATTGTTTTCGTACCTTACATATAGTCTTTGGTTTAATTCTGTGTTGTGACCTCACTGTCCTGTCTTCCTAGCTTTTTTGTTGAGTACAAATTTTATTTCATATATTGGCATGTTATTTGCTTTTGACTAATAAGCTTTTTCGGTCCGTGGGTCGGTTTAATAATTAATGTAAATTAGGCTTGACTTGCTTTTATATTCAATACTGTGTTTGGAGACGAACTTATGTTTTCTATCCACCTGTGAAATTCTTCACAGGGTTAAGGTGGTCCTGCTCTTATTGGCTGTGTTTCAGAACCTGACTTTAAAACTTAGATTTTTTTCTTCTTTTCCATATATCGTCCGAGGTTGCGTGGGTGTTGGGAAACTGTTTTAGTTCACTCTGAATTGTGATGAAACCTAATGGTGATAATTGATTTGCAATTAAAGGGTGAACTAGAACGAAGACCATTTCAGGTAAGGTCCAATTTTTTTAATCAGTTTCTTACAGACACTATGGCTACTCCTAGAGACTTGCATAATGAATTAAACGCCATTTATGGCGTGGGGAATTGGGAATGGAAACCGTTTGTACAACAAATTGAAATTATTACTGAGGGATTAAAATTGGGAGAAATACATTTGAAAAAGCAGGATGTTGTGCACAAAAGTGTGCTCCAGAGATTTGAAATGTGGGCCAAGTTACACTCGGGGGAGAAAACTTCTTTAATCACCGGTATTAATCAGTTAAAAAGAGAGTTGGAGGAAATATTATGTCAGGCTGAAGCAGAGGTTAGTAAGGCTAGCTTTTTCCAGAGACCTAAGGCAAACGCAAGTTTAAATATAGCCAAAACGGACATTGCGGAGCTTCAAAATTTTAAAATGGCGTTCCTCAGTCTCATTCCGCAGCTCGTGGTTTTGAAAACACCAGGTCCGTCACCTTCGAGCGCTGTATCACTCACTGCCGTGAAGCCGGAAGTGGAAATTGCTTATACGAACCACAAGGGGGAGGAGCCTACAGCTGCTACAGCTCCGCCTCCCCCATATAACATAGGTCACGTCACACCAGTTGATAATGTTTCAACAGTTGATAATGTCCTCCCTGTTTTCAGTGTTGATTCCGGCAAAGTGAGCGTACAGACAGACACAAGAGGCCAGGATTTTGCTTGTGAGCAGCCAGCTCAAAGTGACAAACACACAAACGCACACACTGACGACCCATTCCAATCGCGAAAGCCACATGAGTCAATTTTAAATACACACATGCATATTAACACCGACTGTTATGACATTATAGATGACATGGGAAAGCATGTAGAACAGGATAATCCGCGTCTTGTCGATAAACAAACAGTAACAACACCATTTAAGAACCCGATGCCACGTAAAAATAAACAAAAAATCAGGATAAAAGCTGATTTAGAGGGCCATGTCACAACGGATGACTCTGACCAAGATGAGGGACTTATAGCAGATGATGAGGACAGTGCGAATGAACGTCGTGGTGGTAGACGGATTTCTGATTTGAACAAAACATTACGTGCCATGGAAAAACTCATAATAGAAGAACAGAGACAGTTGGACTTAAAAAAACAGACTTTAGAATGCGAAATGCAAACTTCAGACAGAACGGACATTTTGAGACGAAGCACCAGACCCCGACACCCGCCTCACAGGTATATGTCTGACACTAACGTTGATACTATGCTTCCATTAGTGGCCACTAGTACAGGAACATATAAATATGTACCACTATCACTAACTGATGCACAGACTTTGGTCGATCAGCTTCCGCCTTTATCTGGTGGAGCGGCTGCTTGGATTAGAAAGCTGGACAGTCTGACAGGTGGCATGACTCTAGCACTAGGGGATTTTAGAAACATTATTAAAAGGTCGACTACTTCCATGGAAGCAGCTGAAATAGAGAGACAGGCTCAGACATCTACTCAACCTAATTATGATCTTTTCCACATTCACTCACAGCGCCTTACTGACGTTATGAGAGAGATGTGGCCTACCAGAGCAGCGTCCACAATCCCATCATATGCGTGGGATGAAAAGCTTAGCCCAGGGGAATATATGGGTAAAGCAGTTGAGGATTGGACTAACACTACAGGGGTTCACCCTGCTAGGGGGCAGCAGGTGGTTTGGTTTAGGACTGCAGTTGTGAAAGGCTTGCCAGCCCTCATAAAGGATAAAATTGAGGACGATCCTAATTTGGGCCCTGACGCACCACATGACTTGTGGGTTAGACACGTCTTGTTCCATATGAACAAATATAAGGAAAAATTAGATAACAAGGACAAGGAGACACTTAAGTTACAAAGAGACCTATTAACTGTTCAACTAACAGAAGCCAGGAAATCTATAAATGATAATAAAAAGCAAACAAAGTCTGATACCATGATGCCTATGACTGCACCACCACCTAATATGCAATCACCACGAACATTTATGAACACAAACACATACATGCCTACTCAATCAGGGCCACCACAAAACCCACTGTATAATTATGGATCAACTCCATATTTCTTATATCAGCCCTACTCATGGGGCAGGGGGCGCGGTAATGGGAGGTGGAGGGGCAGGGCCCGCCGTCGGACAGGGGCGTGTCTCAGATGTGGAGCTTGGGACCACTGGGCAGCACAATGTAGGGCACCACTCTCTACTGACACCAGCTATCCACACCAGGCACCACACCCACAGGCGGCACCAAAACCGGAGCCTTCACATCCTCCTGCTGGACAGTACAGCATGGAGCCGTGGGGTGGACATTGACGGGGCCCAGAGGAGCACCAGGACAGCAGGGCCAGGGCAGAACCCATGCTGTCTTTAACTGTGGGGGCCTCCGAAATCCTTTTTCTGGTAGACACGGGAGCCACATGGTCAGCCATCAATAAAGTATTACCTGCACATCTGATGAGCGAACAAACTGTGCAAGTAAGGGGCTTCTCGGGGACATCTACATCACTGCCAAAAACGAGACATTTGCCAGTCAGTACTGGTACACAGACTGTGTCACATTCATTTTTAATTGCACCACAAGCACCCTTGAACATTTGTGGTAGAGACTTGTTGATGAAAATGGGAGTTACTATTTTATGCCAACCTGATGGGATCACACTTACGTGGTTGGACGGACATAAAACTGTGGCAGTGGTGGGGTACACTGACGGTATGTACCTGACGAGACCTCAGCAGGATGAGTCGGTAGACATTTATTGGGGTTTAGTGACTGGACAGACGGACCCGTCACCACGACTCATTGCCTTGTTCCACCAGTGGTCGCCTTGGATTACAGCCATGGCACCCTACGTTCCTCCGCCCGACATTCCATGTCACCCTGTTCTATGATGTAGGGGGAGATTTAACTTATTATGAATCTTTTCAAACAGAATTAGAGGGTATACAGTGGTCGGTTGACACCAAAGGGATTTATGTGGGTCCTGAAGGGGTGGCATCTCCTGTTTCACTAACACCACAACAACATAATTGGTACAAATTGTCTGACACGGCGGCACCTCATATTTCATTAGCTCTCCATCCGAAACATGAGGCCAAGCAGTTGGGCCCTATGGTAAAAAGAGCAAATGAGGCCACGGATTGGGTCCGGACCCAGCTGCCTGGTGTCATGTTTTCACAGTCAACACAGACATATCACATCACTGATACCTCACCCATACTAGTCACATTGCACCATCAATTGCTGCCTAGACATCATGGTTGTGAGGACACTGATCATCCACACACGGAGGCATTATTAGCATCACTACCTGACACATTGTGGTCCACAGGACCAGATGATGTAGGATACACTAATCAGACACCTGTCTCTTTTTGTATGAATATTACACAACCAATTTGGATTCCCCAATATAAACACAAGCCAGATGCTGTTGCATCTTTGGATAAAACGGTCCAGGCTTTGGTGGAGGCTGGAGTCCTGGAACCGTGTCAATCAGCTTGGAACACACCAATTTTGCCGGTTCCGAAGAAGGAGCCTGGCCAATATCGGATGGCCCATGATTTAAGAGCCGTGAATGCAGCTTTGGCTACTGCCACTGTTCCGGTTCCTAACCCGTACACCGCTTTGTCGGAACTAGGTCCAGACATGAAATGGTTCACTTGTATTGATTTGGCTAACGCATTTTTCTGTATACCACTGGCAGAACACTGCAGAGATGTATGTGCATTCACACATAAAGGTATACAATACAGATACACTAGATTACCTCAAGGTTTTGCTTTGTCTCCAGGATTGTTTAATCAGGCCCTGAGGCGGAGTCTGGACTCGTGCCAACTGCCAGAAGGCTCCTTATTGATACAATATGTTGATGATATTGCTTTGGCGGCTAAAACACCGGAAATCTGCCTTGAAGCAACCAAGGTGGTTCTTCAATGCTTAGCAGATGCTGGGTACAAGGTATCTAAACAGAAATTACAGTGCTGCAGATCTAGGGTTACTTTCTTAGGGAGAGTAGTAACACAGGGTTCCACGGGCTTGTCTGCCACACACCGGTCCGCTATACTGTCACACACAAAACCTGAAACTGTGAAAGACATGTTAGCATTTTTAGGACTGACTGGCTACAGCAGACAATACATTCCTGACTTTGTCGGACGTACACAACCTCTTAGAGACATGGTGAAATCTCTGGGGATGAGAAATTTGTCTGGTAAGCTCACCTGGACGGTGGAGTCGGAACAGGCGTTTATAGACGTTAAACAAGCCTTATCCGTTGCAGTTGACTTAGCCAGACCTGACTATTCATTACCTTTTTACATGGATGTTTCTGAAACAGACACTGTGATTAATGGTGTACTGTTTCAGAAAAAGGGGGAAGGTAGAGCAGTACTAATGTATTTAAGTGTCCCATTGGACCTTATAGAGAGGAGACAACCACAGTGCACAAGACATGTAGCAGGACTGACTAAATTAGTTCAGAAAACAGCACATTTAGTAGCAGGATATCCATTGCGCATTCTAACCACACATGGAGTAGTAGCGTACATAAACTCACAGATATTCACACTCACTCCATTGAGACAGAGACGCATTCACAAAGCATTGACTGCACCCAACATCACCTACACACACGAAGGAGTTAATATGGCAGATGGGATGTTGGAAGGTCCACCACATGAGTGCGAGGAACAGGTAGAAAGGCAAGGAAAAGTAAGACCAGACTTACAAGCCACACCCATTCCAGGGTCATGGAATTTATGGACGGATGGGTGTGGGTACAGGGCAGATACAGGTGAAGTCAGAGCAGGATACGCAGTAGTTCAGGAAGCGAAGGGGGACACACAAGAGTTTCAGACAGTTATTGCAGACGAAGTGAAACAAAACCCATCGGCGCAGAAGGCAGAACTGCTAGCAGTAATTTCAGCATTAGAAGTGGCAGAAGGAAGGGACGTCACTATTTTTAGTGACTCAGCGTACGTAGTCACCGCTGCGCACGTAGACCTTCCACACTGGAAGCAGGTTGGATATGTAACAAGCACAGGGAAACCAGTCAAACACAAGACAGAACTGATGCGATTAGAAGCAGCTATACATAAACCAAATAAGGTAGCGATTGTGAAGTGTAAAGGACATCAAAAAGGGGACACAATAATAAACAGAGGGAATGAGGCTGCAGATGAGGCAGCAAAAAGAGCAGCAGGATACACGGAACCCAACAACATGCTTGTGTTGGACTTCAGTGTACCCTGGGAACCGATTCCCACAGGGCAAGAGCTTAGACACATACAGGATCAGGCAAGTCCAGAAGAAAAGTCAGTATGGCTAGCAAAGGGAGCTAGCCCAAATAGTCAGGTGTGGACGTCACAAGAAGGACGAGTAGTTTTACCAATGTCACTAGCAGAAGCAGTTTTAGAAGAAGCACACACCGTGGCACACGTAGGAAGACGACAGACATTGGAAAATTTAAAACAATGGTGGCATCCATACATGTCAGCATTGGTGGTTGATTACATCACTAAATGTCAGATTTGTAACACACAGAACGTAGCAAAAGCATTTAAACTAGCTCCAGGAAGGTTTCCATTGCCAGATTCTCATGGACATGAGATTCAAATGGATTACACAGATATGATTGACCCCATTAGGAGATATAGATATCTCCTGGTCGTTGTAGATAGATTCTCAGGGTGGGTGGAGGCAGTCCCCACTCTGAAGGAAGATGCAAAATCAGTCTGCAAGTTTCTGATTAATTGTTGGATTCCGAACCATGGGTTTCCTAGAAAATTTTTTTCAGATAACGGGAGTCATTTCACGAGCAAAACACTGCAGTGGGTGGAGCAGTCGTTGGGGCTGCGCCATAGCTATGGTTGTGTGCTTCATCCTGCTTCACAAGGTCAGGTGGAGAGGATGAATCAAAATTTGAAATCAAAATTAGCTAAGATTACACTGACCACGGGCATGAATTGGCTCGATGCCCTACCAATTGCCCTGATCAGTATTCGGACTTCAATAAATAGAAGCACAGGCTTCTCCCCATTTGAACTGGTCAGAGGCGTAGCATTCCCAGGTCCAAAAACAAGGCTGAGTCCTGATGTGGGCTCGCCTGGGATAAACACAGATGAGTATCGTCAACTGTTTTTGAAACTAAAATCAGTGTGTGAGGAACTATCTGTGCAGGTACGGAGAAACAGAGGAGGAGACGAGGAGAATGAGATAACTCCTGAGGTGGCCGTCGCTCCATGGGTGTATCTGAGAGCCATCAAGCGAAAGTGGTCAGAACCTCGCTGGACAGGCCCATTCCGGGTGACAGAGAGAACCAGCCACGCGGTTCGACTGAAGGGTAAAGGCAGCTCATGGTACCACCTGTCTCAGTGCAAGCCAGCACTGCCACCAGAGGAGCACCAGACGGAGAAGCAAGCATCTAATTAGTAACAAGTGCCTGCTGGACACTCTGCGAACAACAGGTGTCAACGGAGTGCTGTCTGAAGCTGTTGAAGATCCAGAACATATTATTATTTTCTTTACAGGTTGATTGGACTGTTCATTTTTACTTTTTTGTAGGTTGAACTTTCTAAACGTATTGTAAAAAAAAAAAAAAATAAATAAATAAAAAAAAAAATAAAAAAAACGCACCCTGTAACTTTAACACTTACACATATAAGGGTTTAGATAATATTTTCTTAATTAGAAGGGAACTTAGTGGGAAAACACATTGATTGTTTAATGATGGCTTGGTATGGTAAAAGGGGGTGTGACAGGATAAAAAGCAGACAACATTACCAACCAGTACTTCCTCCTGATATTCCTATATGGCTCCAGGTAACCATAACAATTACTCTATTGAGTTTAATGATAATAACACTGGCTATGGTTTTCACACAGGAACAATTAACAACGGTAGAGGGAACAGTTGTCAATATTTCAGCAATCGTACGCCCGGCAAACGCAACAATTAAAGACCTGACATCACAGCTAAATAGAACTAAACGATCAACCATCTCTCAGCCGAAATCAAAATGCATCACACGCTGGGGAGGTATAGAATTAGATTATCATTGGGGTGAGACAACCGCATGGACAGTGAACTTATGTGAAGTGGTTAAATGTAGTACAAATCAGCTGGGGCAAAAGGGGGAGCCGGTGTATTTGTGTTGGTCTCGGGACGACAATTCTAAATGTAATCAAAACACCGACCAAGCAGTTAGTAAGGCTAGACCCTGTAACAAGTGGAATGATGTGATGAGGTCAACACATGTTAATTGGAATCCGACTACACGTTGGGCGACTCGTGAACGGGAGAAATGGGAAAAACTTAACATACAGAGGGATAATGGTCCAATCACCAATTTGATAACTATTGCATTGGAGTGGCAAGCCGACCCTAATGGGGAAAAGTCTTCAGCATTTTTCATAGGGGTCGGGGTAGATGTAAGTGGTAATGACCCTGTGGGATGGATTAAGGTCAGAGTTAGAAATAAATCAACAGCCGACACCGTTGAGGATACAAAAAACATGACAGACAACACTGGGGGGAATCAGTCTATATTGGGAACAGATTATTCTACATGGACAACCGAACAAATCGTAAAATTAAGCGCAGGATTTGAAGGGAGTAACTTATGGATCAAATGGATAAATGCGCAAGCCAGAGAAGCTAACATGGATGGGTGCATAGCATGTGCGGCAGCCAGACCAACATTGTTTTTAGGTCCAGCCCCATTATTTCAGAGAGAAGACCCAATAGGGTTTAAGTGTATGATTAACTTAACACGTATGGCTAATCCAGCTAATTGTACTGCCTTAGTAAACATTTTTCCAGTCATAGCAAACAACACCGGGTCAGGGCCGTTTAAGATTCCTGAATCAGGTAACTTCACTTGTTTTAATCATACAGCAGGTGACGTGACACGGAGTACAAAACACTTAGGTAACATAAATCCTAAATGGTGCCACACTATATTTAATCATGACTCCGGTAACTATATAGGACCATGGGCTAGAGCAGGACTGTATTATTACTGCGGAGGGTTAAATTTATTGCTAAGACTACCTACGGATAGTCACGGCCTCTGTGCTATGGTTAGACTAATTTCCCCAATCACTATGTATGGTGTGCACAAACCCACTCCTAATCACAATAGGCTTAGACGATCAGATGACTATGACTTTGACTTAACTAAAAACACGCCCACTTATATAGACGCAATAGGAATTCCTCGCGGAGTGCCAGACGAACATAAATTGGTAGATCAGATAGCGGCAGGATGGGAAAGTATTTTCATTTGGATCACACCAAACAAGAACGTGGATAGAATTAATTATGTAAATTACCAAGTAATGAGATTGGCTAACATCACTGGAGCAGCAATAACTGGTTTATCAGAACAATTATCTGCAACTTCATTAATGACCATTCAAAATCGTATAGCTTTAGATATGGTACTCGCTAATCAGGGTGGAGTTTGTCATATGTTCGGAGATGTATGCTGTACTGTAATTCCAAATAATACGGCCCCAGATGGAAAGGTGACTAAAGCCTTAATGGCCCTAAAATCTTTGTCTAGAGAAATGGCAGAAAACACGGGAGTAGACAATCCAATCACTAAGTGGTTAGAGAGAACTTTTGGACAATGGAAAGGCGTGTTCATATCTATGGCTTCAGCCGTAGCGGTATTCGCCGCTATTTTAGTCACGTGCGGATGCTGCTGTGTACCTTGTATTAGGTCCCTGATAGAGAGAACAATAACACGTATGATGGAGGGCAAAGATCCTCCACCACCATATATGTTACCAATGTTGGAGTCTGCGGAAGAGCGGGAGGAATTACTGTTGTAGAATCAGTAGTCTGGGAGATAACAAATAGGGAAATGATGTTATTTCCTCCTGTTGACATGATTAAATTTTGGCCGCCTGGGGGCAGTAGGGGCCAGTGGGAGAATTTTTCCTGTCAAAAATTGGTTGGTTGGCTGCCCGACAGGTTTTCGCTCTCACAGGTTAAATACATGTCAAAAACATGTTTGGAGGATTTAGAGTGTGATGACGTGTCTTGGGACTAGGGAATTGTTGTAAAAACAATTTTATTACTTTGTGTTAGTGGACAAATATCCTTAAATGATTAGTTAAGATTAAGCATTTATAATTGTGTGAAATCTTGTATCTTATATGTACTCAGATGAATGATTAACCAGTATTTTAACCATGCATTTAAACAGTTTAGAATCTGCACACTAACTGACATGCTGACTCAGTGTTTACACCTTTCTAATTTCTTAGATCTTTAACAGATCTGCACTTAGGCTTGTAGTATAAATTCCAAGTGTTAGTTAGGACAGTTGAACTTTAGGGCATCTCAGTGACCTTAAGTCCATTAGTGACCCCTCTGAATCTTGGTGACAGAAAAGGAATGTGGGTAATAAAACCTACAGAGTCAGAAGGGCATGATGAGTGTTTTGGGGTCATAGGTGCATGTGAAACATGCACGCAGAAACCTGAGTACTAACATGTCTAATTATGCATATTAATATATGTTAATCAGCCAGAAACGCCTTGCCAGCAGGGTATACGTCATTTGAGGTATAAAACTATGGAGTCAGATCAGGAGAGGTCAGAACTCTACTGGGAAGGCTATTAGACTTTTTCATGTATTAGTTCTCTTGGATCCAATAAATACTTTGATTTGCTTTGAACTTCACTCGACTGGTTTTTGCAAAGCTCCCGGAACGAGCACGCGTGTGGGGGTGTATTTTGGACCTTTTGGATATGTTTAAATTGTAATTACTTTGAGAACGGTCCAAAATAACATTATTAATCTTCAGTGTTTACCCTAGAACATTTTTATCAAAAGGGGAGTATAGTGAAAAACTTTATAACTTGTCTAAAACGACTCACCGTAAATACCCTAGATCTAACCATGAGCATCTCTCCCGGTAGGATGGCCCCGCTGCTCATTCTCCTGATTGTCGGCTCCCTAGGAACCGCCGTGCTCCCTGAAGTGATTGAACCGGGTCCTGACTCCGGAATAATACTGAAAGACCAGCCAGGACTGCTAATCACTAATTGCCGCCTCCATACCCGGAGAGTATTCGTACCGTTGAACCCCACCGAAGCGTGTAGTAAAAACCTACCGATAACCACCTTGCAGACTGGCCGGAATGGAGTTAGATGGACCGAGGCAGCTATCAGCCATGCCAAAGCCGACGTAACTCATATGCTCCACCAGCTACAAAAGTTTACCGTAACGCAATCAGAACTAAATGGTTTTAACAAACAATCTAAACGTTTCATAGGCGGATTACTAATGGCAGCTGCAACTGTGGGATCGCTACTGAGTCTCGGAACATCCGCCGTCAACGTCGTCAATGTAGCCACTGTCAAACGTCAAGTAGGGAAATTGCAAGCTGAAATTCCAAATATTAAAACCCAATTAAACAAGCAGCAGCAACACCTGCAAACAATTGGGCAAACACTACGTGGCACCGTCGTAGTACTCAATGCTCACAGTGTCGCTTTGAACAAAACGCTCCAGATGGTTAACTCTATGCTTTCAGTAGTGCAACTTGACTTTGCCCACATCCAGCTTGTGAATATGCTATTGTCTGATATGCTGCAAGAAATCAGCTCCTCTGTGGATAGCCTAGCCATGAGAAGAATTCCTCCCTATCTGGTGCCTCTATCCTTAGTACAGGAGATTTTGTCTACAGCAACTCGAGAAGTAGTTACTGATCTCCAGGCCCACCTAGCCTATACCTTAGGTAGTGCCATCCCAATTTATGTCAATCCTCAAGACAGAGAATTAGCATTCATCATTAACCTTCCCATAATGGTGCCGGAAAACATCTACCGTTTGAAAGATGTTGTCAACGTTGGCTTCTGGCAAGATTCTGCCTATGTTCGTGTAAAGACCACATCTCTTGTAGCATACCAAGACGATAACCCTGACCTATATCTGGTACCCAACTTGCTTATGTGCATACTCAATAAAGACATCCACTACTTGTGCCCTAGCAAACCTTTTATTCATGACAGCGCAAATGGGATCTGTGGCCTTAAGCCTATGATGAGTAATACTCAATGTTCAGTAGTCGTCACACCCCGACGTTTGGTAACTAGTACCCAAGCTGAGATTGTTGGAAATCGTTGGGTGGTTAACACCCCCTTTAGAGAGGCCCTACTAACCTATGATCAACATGACACCTCAGAAAGGGTACCCCTTCCTAGCCAGACTGAACCCTGACCAATATGAGAGCGACATAGAAATCTCAGAGTTCTTCTCCAAACATACCATCGAGCTAGATACTAAAACACTAACTCACCTAGAATATGAGGGAACCCAAGTCATTGATCTAACCCCCATTGATAACACCCTTAGAGAACACAGAGATTCCACAGACTGCGTGTGTGCAAAGACCCTGCACTCCCCCCCACACACACACACCTAAGGTCTACATCAAAAGACGCCTGGCTACGACCCCCCCACCCCCCCCCACCCCTTTAAAGATAACACCCCAGTTTATGATGCTTTTAGACAAAAAGGACATCAAACAAATTGGGGAATATCTATGATTAACAATCCAGTTTTATGACGAGCGGCGTCAAGATGGCAAACCTTATCTCCTGCAGAAATCAACAGATGGCTAATGGGATTGAACTCGGTTTGAACTCCTGTTAACCCATCCGCACAGGACAAACAGCATGGACCAAAAGTGACCCCAAGTGGACGTTTGCGAAATCACGTCTCGCCTGAGGCCGTCTAAATACATAACGGACTTAATCAAATTTTAATAATATTTGTAAAATATTTTTATATGAGTGCTTGAGCTACTGTTCAGAATCCTGTGTACTAACGTATTTGTCACGCCCTTGTCCTTGTCGTGTCTGTTTTCCCCGCCATGTGCTCTCTTGGCACATGGCTCTGTTTGATATTGTCCATGTCTCCGCCCATGTCCCGCCTTTGTTCCTCCTCCTCGTCAGTGTTATTTGTATCCTGCCCCTTCATTATCTGTTCCAGGTGTCCGTTGTCTATGTTAGGTATTTAAGTCCCCATGTCTTACTTCCTGGTTGTTGGTCATTAATTTCTCAGTCATCGTGTTGCTTGTTCTAGTCTGTCTGTGCCTCTACTATCCTTCGTTTCATTTCCAGTTTCTTTTTTCCCTTCTGTTTGTTTCCCAGGTCATGTTTCTCAGTCTAGTCTGTCCATCTCTGCTGTTCTTTGTTTAGTCCACTTTTGTTTTGTAATCTTAGTCTGTCTTAGTTTAACAAAACTTTTTTAACTTATTTATTTTGTAAGTAAATATCTTTTGTGTTTTAGCAAGTGCGTCCGCCTCTGTCAGTCCGCCCCGCGTTCCTGACAGAATGACCAACCCCAAAAAGGACGCAGCTAACACAGTTTTTTTATTCGAGGAAACTTTCAAACAGCTACAAGAATCACTAGTTAGAAAGGTGGGGGATCAACCAGCGTTGTTGCAATCATTTATGAGAAATCCCGCTAGATTTGAGGGGAGTTCGAACTGTGACGGTTTTCTCCTACAATGCAAACAGTATTTTAAATATCTAACTAGTCCTACTCCACATGAACATTTTCAAAGATATGTTCATGAGATCGCTCCTTGGAGGAGAAGCATTACCTTGGGCAGACCAACTACTGAAAGAAAAAGCCCTGGATATTAGTGTGGAGTCTTTTTATGAACATTTAAAGGCAAGATTCTCCCGGGCTGCTCTCGAGGACATCTCCGCAGGAACCCCTGCTCCCGAGGACGTCTCCGCAGGAAGCCCTGCTCCCGAGGACGTCTCCGCAGGAAGCCCTGCTCCCGAGGACGTCTCCGCAGGAAGCCCTGCTCCCGAGGACGCCACCGCAGGAAGCCCTGCTCCCGAGGACGCCGCCGCGGGAAGCCCTGCTCCCGAGGACGCCGCCGCAGGAAGCCCTGCTCCCGAGGACGCCGCCGCAGGAAGCCCTGCTCCCGAGGACTACCCCCTCATGTCCGGGGAAATTTTTGTTTGTGTCCCTAAATTGGCCCCAAGGACTTCCAGGCTGATCCCCAGGACTGTGCACAGGCTGGTCCCTCAGACTTCCCTACAGACTTTTGCCAGTCCTGGGCACCCCCCAGTTGTTTTTGTTCCTCTGTCGGTCTCTGTCTCTATCCTCGTCCCTGTACCCATGTCTGCCTTTGTCTCTGTCCCTGTCCCTGTCACTGTATTTGTGTCTGTCCCCATAAACATCATAGTCCCAGTTCCCCTGCCAAGTCCTGTCCAGTCCGTTTCTGTCCAGTGTTTTGTCTCCTCTCCTGCCTTGTCTCAAGTCCAGTCCCGTCCATTCCCAGTTCTCCGTTCCGTCACCTGTCCAGTCCCAGCACCCAGCCACAGTCCAGTCACCTGTCCTGTCTCAAGTCCAGTCACCTGCTTGTCTCAAGCCTCAGTCATGTCACCTGTCCTGTCTCCATTCCAGTCCCCAGTCTTTAATCATGTCCAGCCCCCATACCCATCAAGTGTCCAGTCTAATGTCCTGTTTTCCCCACCATGTGCTCTCTTGGCACATGGCTCTGTTTGTTATTGTCCATGTCTCCACCCATGTCCCGCCCTTGTTCCTCCTCCTCGTCAGTGTTATTTGTAATCTTAGTCTGTCTTAGTTTTGTTATATTTTGTAAATAAATGTCTTTTGTGTTTTAGCAAGTGCGTCCGCCTCCATCAGTCCACCCCACATTCCTGACAGTATTGAACATATTCCACAACGACTATTATTATTCAAATGCTCAAATTTTATTTTGATGATCAAATTTTATATGTGCATTTTGTGTTACATGAGGTCGGAGAAAAGAGAAACATGACAATAAGGAGTGTGAGAGATGTTCCTTTAATGAATGCAAATTTAATAAAGTTGTATTTAACTTCTGTAAAGTCCATTGTCATTTTCGCATTTTGTGAGGGAATGTGAATGATTCATTAACAAAATTAATCATTATCAGCAATCAGCAATAATTATAATAAGTATTATTAATATTAATAAACAAGAACTGGTGAAGTGACAAAAAATGTAAAATGTTCTAGTATTATGCAGTAAGCAAAAAAGGGCTATATGTTTAAATATTAGGAAAGGGGCAATATTCAGCAATGTTCATATGCGTGATATTCGGCACATGCCCAAAGCCAAATAACACACGCTTGCTGCAGTTGAGTCGTGAACAACGTCAGTGCACTGAGTTGTCACTCAAAAACTCATTAGCCAATGGGAAGGCACCCCTGGGAAAACCCGCCCACGCGAAACTCGCAAAACTCAGGGATCAGACGCACATAACTCGCAGTGTGTACAGGCACAAGACCCGCTGTGCTGTTGTGTACACCAGCACAGTAGCTGCTGTTCTGCAGTTCTGCAGTGTGTACGGGCACAGGATCCACTGTTCTGCTGTGTGTACCAGCACAGTAGCCACTGTTCTGCTGTGTGTACCGGCACAGTAGCTGCTGTGCTGCAGGGTGTACCGGCACAGTAGCCGCTGTGACATACTTCCAGTATTGGTGTGACGGGACAAAAGGAGATAGCACAGTAACATCTCGGCTACAGCTCTTACTGGGGTATTTATTGTCAGTGCTCATTTAGATATCTGATAGCTTCAGGCACAAAGGTCACTGTCTGTCTGACCCTCAACAACTTGGACAATGATGCCACTGACCAAGCAACTGTTCTGAAAAATACACAAAGTGTATGTGAAAAAAAACAAACCCAAAAACAATAAAAATTGAAAAATAAAAAAGAAATTTTTCAGAATTTTTTTGTCAGAAAACCCAAAATCCAACATGTCAGGACTTACTCCACCTTAAAGTGTGTAAGAGTGTGTGTGTGGGGGGGGTGTTTTTATGGAGAGAGATTAGTCTTAAAATACTTTACAAATGTTACAAATGTAAATGTTAATCCACAAATTAAACACAAAGTCATTAAGTCACAAATATGTTTCACGCTTCACAGATGAGTACATCCCTATCTGTGTCTCACGGTCTGCAATTTGTAATTTATAAAATACAGTCACATTCACAAATACATGTTTTTGGTTTTCATAAATATATCAGAATTTTATGCGAAAATAAATATATTTGTTTAAATTTACATTGTATATATTTGTAAAGTTGAAGTCTCGAATTTAAAATGTATTTGTAAATTGTTGAATCTGGCATTTGTGGATCTAGTCATTCACGTGTTCTCCGTGACGTGCATTTGTTCGCGGGTTTTGGGATTTTGAGACTTTCTTTTCGCATTTCACCTGATCCACAAATGTGGCAAACAGGCGAACAACTTACCGCTAGGTGACACTGTTGTTTAAGGACGTGAGGGGCCAACTTAAATGGCTCCTAAACAGAATAGGCGCTTCTCATTGGTCATCCCTTTTATTTAGCCAATCCACAGCCGGAGTTAGCTGTCTATCATTTACTGCGGCAGCCAATGAAGTCACAGTCCCACCTACAGGGGTTGTTTTGCTGCGGTCCTGACAGTAACAGGTCAGTCCTGAAACACTGGGCAAAACAAACAGTGTCATGTAGCGGTAGGTTGTTCGCCTGCTGGCCACATTTGTGGATCAGGCTGCATTTGTATTTGGATCGGGTGAAATGTGAAAGCAAAGTCTCAAAATCCAATTTAAGGTGAAAGAGAAAATCCAAATGAATCGATTGCATATCCTTGTTATCCTGGATGTGTACTCTGAATTTTTTGTAACTCGTATTTTGGTATCTGAATTTCCAAATTTGAGCAACTTCGAAATATATTGTTTGAATTTTTTTGAGCTTGAATTTTTTTTTTTTTATCTGAATGTATTAACCTTGAAATAACAGTGAAAACATGTTCTATTCAAGAGCAAATATATTCAGATGAATAAATTCAGTGCAAAAAAAATTCAGAATGCCACAAATTCAAAGTTGGTAATTTTTCAAAGTCTAATGAGACAGATTTGCTTCCATAACAAATGCACATCACGGAAAACACTTGAGTGACTAGATCCACAAATACACATTTAACAATTTACAGATACATTTTAAATTCGAGACTTTGATTTTACAAATATTTGCAATGTAAATTTAAACAAATGTATTTATTTCGCATAAAATTCTGATATGTCTATGAAAACCAAAAACATGTATTTGTGAATGTGACTGTATTTGTACAAATTGCAGACTGTGAGACACACATTGGGATGTACTCATCTGTGAGTAGTAAAACTTATTTGTGACTTAATGTGTTTAATTTGTGGATTAACATTTACGCATTTGTAAAGTATTTTGTGACTAATCTCTCTCCATATGTTTCTGTATGTTAGTGTATGTGTGTATGTGTAAATCAGTTTAAAACAAGTAACTCTAAAACAGTCTTTTATTGGCTCCTGTCCATGTGTTGCTGACTGTTAACGCAGTGGAATCTGGGAGCAGCTATTAACAGAATGGAGGATTAGCTGTGCTGCTAAGCTGTACTATTTGAAAGTGGATTTTAAGCTGATTGTTTAGCTTCCTTTATACATTGTCCTGAGCTCCTTGGCTCCCTAACATCATTTAGTCTGAGCGGTGAGGGAAGACTCTGTGTCCATTTCCCATAAGTTTAAATAATTTGTAATTGGCCAGAATGAGGGATGCAGTGTGTCACTAAGGTTTCTGTGTATTGTCTAGGGTTGTTCATGGTGATTTTTTGATCTTTAAGTGTTTGGAAGATTTGAATGGACTTCCCCTCTAGGCTCTTCCTCCTGGGATTGAAAGCAAGTCTCAAATTTATGGCGAAGTCGTTTCTGGAGCTGGAGACTTCGCTGGACCTTGGTGTTAGTAAATTCCTGAGCTTTCAGCTTGGCGTAGTAGTCAGAGAATTTATTGAACAGGATCGAAATGGGCATTCCGTTGAGAATGATCCCAAAGGAAATGCATCCAAATGCCACCACTCTCCCGGAATATGAGATGGGAACCACGTCTCCATATCCCACCGTCGAAATGCTCACCTGCACAAACACATTACGCCTTTATTACATTGTTTATTACACTCTATTACACAGCAAGAGGTCAGAGTCTGGTCCAAGTGACAAATCAACACTAAACAAATAATTTTAAAAAATTCAGATTTTCTTAAAATTATTTTAAACACATATCTATTAGTGTGTTCACTGCCATAGATGGGTTGAATGAGGAGAATAAATTATTTTGTACTTTGTTCAATGATGTTAAAGGAATGTTAAATACATTTGTGTACAAATTGAGTGTTTGAGTGTGTTTATATTGTGTAAATTACTTGTGTGTGTGTAGTATGTGTCTGTGTATAAAGTTTGTGTATATTATGTATATGTATAAATTGTGGAGGTGTGAGTGTGTGTGTAAGTATATAGTGTGTAAATTGTGCATATCAAGTGGATGTGTGGTTGTGTGTTGAGTGCATAAATTGTGTGTGTATGTGGTGTGTAAATTTTGTATTTGTAGACATGTGTCTAAATTGTGTATATCAATGTGTGTGTGTTTGTTTATTGTATTTGGGTGAGTATGTAGAGTGTGTCACTTCTGTGTGTGTTTAGTATGTGTTAATAGTCTTTGGTGTTTGTGAGTGTGCAGTATGTAAATTCTTTTGTGTTTGTGTGTGTACTTTCGTGTGAGTGTGTGTATATAGTGTATTTATGTATAGTATGTATTTTGGGGTATTACGTGAGTGTGTATATTATGTAAAATGTGTGGAGAGCGTGTGTGTAAATTGTGCATGTTTGTGTGTATGGTGCAGTGTGTATAGTGTATACGTGTATAGTTTGTGATTTTCCTAAACCCACCGCGGCCCACCACCAGGCATCGGGAATGCTGCTGAACGGTGTTCCATCTACATCTTGCTCCACAGAGAACATGAGTGCAGAGAAGGTGAAGATTCCCATAATGATGAAGAGAAAGAGGCAGCAGACCTGCTCGCAGCACTGTCGCAGTGTGAAGCCGAAGGCACGCATCCCGGTCGAGTGTCTTGCCAGCTTCAGGATCCGGAAAATCCTCATCAGTTTTACCACTTTCAGGACTTTACTGACCTTGCTGACCCTGGCCATGGCCTTCAGGTCATCTTGGACGCTGAGGTCTTCCTGGTCCGCAAAGGTCTCAAACAGCAGCTGAATAAAATATGGCATCACGGCCACCAGGTCCACGAAGTTCAGTGCACTCTTCAGGAAGTGCTTTACATCACATGTTGTCAAGAGGCGCAGGAAGTACTCGAAGGTGAAGAAGAGGATGGAGATGATCTCAATGTACTCCATATAGGTTCTGCCACAGACTTTATAGCTCTTCAGTTCGCCCACCGTGTTCAGCGTCATGGCTACAATGGAGATGAGGACGAATATGCTGGAGAACACGGCGAAGGCTTTAGCTGAGACAGACGAGTACGGGTTCTCCATCAGGTCCCACAGGGTCTTTCGTATCCTACCCAGGAACATGGTCTTAAAGCCCTCCTCATTGTGGATGGGCTCGATTTCGGCCATCAGCTCCCTATTGACCTTCAGCTGGTCTCGGATCTCGTCTGCTTTTTCCTCAAACAGAATCCGGCAGCAGCGTGGAGTGTCCCGGAGGTGCAGGCCCCAGAACTTCATCTCCTCCTCAAAGTTAATGGGACACAGACTCTCCATCACCCACAGCACATTGCTGTAATAGAAATGGAAGATGTAGTGGAAAAAAGTAGGGTCTCGATCAAAGAAGAACTCATTGGTGATGACACAGTAATCGTCGCAGAGTGTCAGCTGCTTTACGAGATCCGAACACAGAGCCAGTTTTCCGATTCGGGATCTGGGATGTTTGACGGCCAGGTGCTTGGGAAGATTAAAGACCTTGCCTCCTACGTTTAGGTTGATAATGGTGGAGTGTCTATGAGGGAGCCTTGGTGGGTCTCTGTTGTTTCCTTTCTTCTCTTTTTTTCTGTTTTTTGTGTCTTCAGCTTTGTCTGGACTGTCCAGGTTGTCCATCGATGTCCATGGTTTAACAGAACTGTCCTTTGAAAAAGGAAAAGCACTTTCCTCTTCATTGATGCTCTGAGAGAAACTGTCATTGAGTTTTAAGCTTGCAAAAAGACTGGAGCGCCGCTTCTTCAGTTTATTCAAGTGTCTTCTCGGCTGATTCATGATTTTAGTTCCAGGATGTGTATGTCCATTCACTGAATCCTATATTAAAAAAACAGAGCCAGGACCTTGAGCTCCCTGGAACTGAACATCAGTGTCTGGATATAACAGAAAAGTGACTGTGTTTGAATCAGGATCAGGAGTTGCCTCCCCTCCCCGCTGGGGTTAATCCTAATGCTGTTCTTCTGTCCTAAGTTAAAAATACAGTGTGGGATTAGTGCAGTAATTTAAGGATAAGAGTTCCTGAAGTTACTGTTGAGGTCTGGAAAGGTTGCAGCAAAAGAATAGCAGCATTTTTGTCTTAATATACAAACCAAATGACCACCATAAACTAACCCACAATTTTATTCAAAGGAAATGAAATGGTTATTCATTAAATTACATATAAACCACATCCATTTTCATTTAGACAGTTCCTTTGGGGTGTGAATCTCACCAAGTCATTCTGGGGTTAATGTAAATTATGTTGATATTTAAGATTTAGATTCTTGTCACTTGGTTTCTGAACAATTAACACATGGAGTAATATTTTTATTTCATCTGATCAAAGTTCTCTACCTCATAAGCTCATAACATTCAAATTAGTAAACTTTATGAACTGAAGGGATTTCAGGATGAATGAATATATAGACTAATCTAGAATTAATATGTGACACTCATGTGACACGAATATGTGTAATTCAGTCTCAATCCTTCTGGTGTCCTCCGGGGGGCAGCATTGTTCAACCCTTCACTAATTACACATAGAGTTCAGATAGTTACTAAGTGGACAGTTAATCATTTCTTAAACTGGTCAGCATTAAAAATTATATAATTCTGACACAAAGTCAGTTGTGAAAAAATCTTCAAAACATCAACTCTGGATTCTGCTTCTGTGTTTTGTAGCAACTGAACTGTTGACGCTGACTGACTGCAATCAGTTCAGCAAAGAACCTAGGACCATAAACCAGCCAACTTGGTGGACCGCGGGGGGAGGTGCTGTTAGTGTGAATGATGTGGGATCCTGTATTTTACATGTGTCCAGAGTGGGCTGTATATAGGCCAACTGGGCTCTGTGTTTAACCCATTATAGTCCCTCCTTCACTGACCCTGTAGAAAGACACCAGAATTTTTTTTCTCTGACCTTTTATTTTATGTACATTATTTGCACATTTTACTTTCCATCCATTTTTCATTGTATTTTTATTTTACTTGTATTTGTAAAACTGTTTTCAAAGTGCACAACATTATTATTTTTTAAAATGTATTTAAATTACTATCCTACATAGTCCACACATCCAGTTTCCTTTGACTTTAATATTCAGTATGTGGTAGTGCAGTAAATCAGAGACCCACAAGGGAGTGCCACATTAAAACAGATGGGAGAACATGACTGCGGTGTATTCACACCAAAATGTATCTTCGTTTTATTTTTTTAAAGCTGAGCTAAACAAAAAATCTACATATTTTCTCAGAACCTTTCCTCCTGTGTACTTAAAAAAAAAAACATTTAATTGTCTTCTGACACAATCTTGAGTCTTACAAAAGTGCCATAAAAAGGTATATTATTATTATTGCTTTATTGCTATTTTTATTATTGTTGTTATTGTTAATATTATCGCATTACACAAACAATGTAAAACCATCCATCCATCCATCCATTATCTGTAACCGCTTATCCAATTTAGGGTCGCGGGGGGTCCAGAGCCTACCTGGAATCATTGGGCGCAAGGCGGGAATACACCCTGGAGGGGACACCAGTCCTTCACAGGGCAACACAGACACACACATTCACTCACACACACACCTACGGACACTTTCGAGTCGCCAATCCACCTGCAACGTGTGTTTTTGGACTTTGGGAGGAAACCGGAGCACCCGGAGGAAACCCACACGGACACGGGGAGAACACACCAACTCCTCACAGACAGTCACCCGGCGCGGGAATCGAACCCACAACCTCCAGGCCCCTGGAGCTGTGTAATGTAAAACCAGAGAAAATGTATCAGTAACCTTCTGTTAGCATTATTTCCCTGTCCACACCATCACTACATTCTAGTGACCAGCTAAAGTCCCAAGGTGTTGGAAAAGCCAAAACGCAGAATACAATCAAAACCAAAACTGTCACATAAAAAAAAAAAAAAATTCTAACTGTCCCGTCTCCAATCTCCACAATCTCCAACCAACCATAGTCTCTAACCACCAGTCTAGAACCACTAGCCTCCAACCGCCACAATCTCCAACCACTAGTCTCCAACCACCAATCTCAAAACGTTTGTAAAGGCATTGGTATGCAATTGCTAAAGTTTTACAAGTTGGCTGCTATGGTGTATTAGCAAACATTTAGCCAAATATGTATTCTCACAAGCATTTGCTGTGTTTGTTTCTTAGATACCAATGCCTTTATCATCAAATCAAATCAAATTTATTTATATAGCGCTTTTCACAACTGATGTTGTCACAAAGCAGCTTCACAGAATTCCAGTAAGACAAAGATTTGACATGAAATGTAAAAACAAATGTAAAACCCTCAAGTGAGCAAGCCAGGGGCGACAGTGGCAAGGAAAAACTCCCCCAGCTGAGGAAGAAACCTTGGGAGGAACCAAGGCTCACAAGGGGTGACCCATCCTCCTCTGGTCAATCTACTGGTGATGATAGTTAGTAGTCCATGAGAACTTCAGTGTAGGGACAGCTTCAAGGCACTTGGTGGTTGCTGGAGCGTGGGCAGCTGGTCTGAAGCGTGGAGGAGGGTCTCGACAGTCATCCATCGGTGTCCAGACAGACAGGTGGGCAGTTGCTTACTCGGAAAGATGTAAAGGGATGGAATTAGTTTTGAACTGTTTTGTGTTTGTAAAGTAGAAAATATGAAAATTTCCAGAGTGTGGCTAATGACTCCGGCAGATCTGACTATGACAGCTTTAACTAAAAGGAGAGAACCAGGAGGACACACAGACACGGGAGCATCCTGAAACACTGGCATCCCTCCGCTCCACCGTCAACAAACCTGAGTGATCGCGAGAAGCGGCGGGACGACAACACCAGCGTCTCAGTTTACTATAATTCCCTGTGTCCATGGACCCCCCAGATCTGCCAAATGTGTTTTTAGCCTAGATTTGAAGATTTTGACTGTGTCTGAGTCCCGATTATTTTCTGGAAGATCATTCCAGAGTCTGGGGGCTTTATAAGAAAAGGCTCTTCCCCCAGCTGAGGCCTTCTGAATTCTGGGAACAATTAAAAATCCAGTATTCTGTGATCTGAGTGAACGTGGAGGCTCATAATAGGAAATTGTATCTTGAAGATATTCAGGAGCAAGCCCATGTAGAGCTTTATATGTTAATAACAAAATTTTGTAGTCAATGCGGAATTTAACAGGCAGCCAATGAAGTGATGATAAAACTGGGCTGATATGTTCAAATTTTCTAGTTTTAGTGAGGACCCTAGCTGCAGCATTTTGAACTAGTTGAAGTTTTCTTAAATTGCTGCTGGTGCATCCTGACAGTAGTGCGTTACAGTAGTCAAGCCTTGAAGTAATAAAGGCATGTACTAATGTTTCTGCGTCCTGATCTTAGCAATATTGCGAAGATGTAAAAAAGCTGTCCTAGTGATACTACCTATGTGTTGATCAATGCCAAATACATATGCCTAGCAAAAATTAGCAATAACCCATTACAGTAACAACTGTGAAAGATGTCAGCACTGGTTTCATTTGGATTGCCTTAATATTATCATCCCTGCAAAAGATCCATCCATCCATTATCCACCGCTTATCTGGGTCCGGGTCGCGGGGGAAGCAGTCAGAGCAAAGAAACCCAGACGTCCCGCTCCCCAGCCACCGCCTCCAGCTCGTCCGTGGGTATACCGAGGCGTTCCCAGGCCAGTCGAGACATCGAGACTCGTTCTTTCTGTCACTACCCAAAGCTCATGACCATAGGTGAGGGTTGGGTCGTAGATTGAACGGTAAATTGAGAGCTTTGCTTTTCTGCTCAGCTCTCTCTTCACCACAACGGACCGGTACAGAGTCCGCATTACTGCTGATGCTGCACCGATCCGCCTGTCGATCTCACGCTTCATCTTTCCTTCACTCGTGAAGGACCCCGAGACAGTTAAACTTAACTTGAGGCAGGATTTCATTTCCAAACTGGAGAGAGCACTCCACCCTTTTCTGACTGAGTACCATGGACTCTGACTTGGAGGTACTGATCCTCATCCCTACTGCTTCACACTTGGCTGCAAACTGGTCCAGCAAGAGCTGGAGGTCCCGGCTCGATGAAGCCAACAAGACCACATCATCTGCAAAAAGCAGACATGGAATCCTGAGACCACCAAAGAGAAACCCTCTGCCACTTGGCTACACCGAGAAATTCTGTCCATAAAAATTATGAACAGAACCGGTGACAACGGGCAGCCCTGATGGAGTCCAACTCCGACTGGAAACCAGTCGGACTTACTGCCAACCATACAAACCAGACTCCTGCTCTGTTTGTACAGGGACTGGATAGCTCGTAGCAAAGAGCCCAGTACCCCATACTCCCTGAGCACCCCTCACAGAATACCCAGAGGGACATGGTCGAATGCCTTCTCCAGATCCACAAAACACATGTAGACTGGTTGAGCAAACTCCCATGCACCCTCCAGGATCCTAGCGAGGGTAAAGAGCTGGTCCTGTGTTCCACGACCGGGGCGGAATCCGCATTGTTCCTCCTGGATCTGAGGTTCAACTATCAGTCGGACTCTCTTCTCCAGTACCCCTGCATAGACCTTACCGGGGAGGCTGAGGAGTGTGATCCCCTATAGTTGGAATACACCCTCCGATCCCCCTTTTTAAAAAGGGGAACCACCACCCTAGTCTGCCAGTCCAGAGGCACTGCCCCCGATGTCCATGCGATGTTGCAAAGACGTGTCAGCCAGGACAGCCCCACAACATCCAGAGCCTTGAGGAACCCGGGGCGAACCTCATCCACCCCCGGGGCCCTACCGCCAAGGAGTTTCCTTACCACCTCGGCCACCTCAGCCCCAGTGATAGACGAGACAAAATGCGGCCTAGGGTATCCTGATGCCAGGTGTACACTGTAAAAAATGTGACCCATTAGTTACTTAAAAAAATTATGGCAACAAAGTGACACGTAATATTAATGAGTAGATTCTAATTTTCCAACTTTTAAGTAACATTCATTGAATAAATTAACTAAATTGTTAGTTAAAATGTGTTGGATTTAGTAATAACATGCCTAAATATGAATTAATATAGCTCAAAAATATTGAGTAAATACAACTTAATTTCACAAGGAAAGGACAATTTATCTGAGAAAACTTAATTAATATTTACTAAATATCTTGCAAGTATTGATTTACATTTACTAAATATCTTGCAAAAATTGAGTAGCCTGTACTAGGTTTCTGGAGAAAGCTTGTTTCTATTTACTAATTATAGTAACTTTACATCTATTCAATAATATCACGTGTCACTTTGTTGCCATATTTTTTTTATGTTAAATCTACTTAATTTGTCCTTTTTGTGCCATGTTCGAGTCAACAGGTCAATGTGCATAAAAATAATACCAGGTAAACATTTATTCAACTCTCGCAACATTTATTCACACAAAAATTTAAAATTGATACAACTACATCAAGGATCACAGGCAGAATATATTTTGGAATGTGATGCAAGGTCAAAACTTGTTGGTGCACTTAAATCTCAACAATGTTTTGAGACTGCACTCATCTTATACCAGATCAATTTAATTAGGATTCAGCATTCACCTGCAAATAGATGAATATTAGCTTTAACATCATAAGCAAGTGTAATGTTTTAGTGTTTGTCTTTTCTATTCATCTATTTTCAGGTGCATCCTGAGTCCTAATTAGATTGACTGGGTATAATTGTTAACAAAATATGATATCTTGTATTTCAAATTCATTATGTACATAAAATATAAACAGACATAACCTTGCTGTACAGTCAAACCATTTAAACCAGACTGTAGACAGAGAGCAAACACAGGTCATAAAATTGTATAGAAACGATTGGCATTGGAATTTTTCTTGCTTTTAATAAGTACTAATTATATTGTTTATATTAGTGCCCTCAAGTCACGCTCGAATTTAGTTTTACGATTCAGATTCACGGAAAAAAAGTAAACTACGAGCCATATCGGCTACAGCCTGTTTTCGAACGCTACAAAAACCCGAAACACAAATTAGTGCAAATAAACAGTGAATATAACACATTTCTGACACAGAAATAACACAGCAGTTTAACTTTAACAGAAACCATCAGGTATATGGCACGAAAAGAGAAAATGCTATTGGGAAATAGATTTTAAAAAAAAACTTAGCAGAAAAACAAAGAGATTAAAAATAAAAACAAATAGGTGTTCCTACACAATATTATGAAAACATGCATGCTGATATATTGAGAATGGAATGCTAACATAATACGTAAAATGTTAAATGTTTAGTAAACAGACGAATCATTGCCTCTGATTTCGTGGTGTGCTCTAATTTGCTGAACTCTGTGTTCGAACGCAGCTCTGTGAATTAAGTGAGAGTGCGCTAGTGCTGCAATGACCGTTTGAAGGTATACTCTGACAGAGACTGAGCGTCGGGTCATGGCTTCATTACACCGTCAACAGACACATGAAACAACATGCAAACTACAGAAAGCACAACATCAGCTTCTTAAAACCGTAATTCAGGATTGTAATCACAAAAACACTTTGTTTTTTAATCAAACGTTGTTCCTCACCCTCAGCTAACTCTCCAGTCTGTGCTCGAAACCGGTCTTTACGAAGCACCAGTGTTTGTAAATAAACCGCCTCAGTTACCTACTAGGTCTCTCTCTCCCTGCACATAGCAGAGGCGTCTGGTGTTGTTTTAGACAGAGAAAAGAACTCCAAACGTTGAAAACAACGAACAGAAATGAGGATTACTCTATTCCTGCTCCATGGTTTTGCGGTTTCGGATCTCTTAAGGTGGAAATGCCTCCAAACTCCGGAGACGGCTAACTGCATTAGCGACAGTGCTACAAACTAAACATCTCGAGTTACAAAGGAGTGTCTCTGGTAATTCAATCAGTGGATTAAAAACTTACAGACTTCATCCACATACAAACAACTGTCGTCGTCCCCCTCAAACACACCGATCCACCTTAAAAAATCCGGAGCTTAGAACTACGTGTCCTCACATTTAAGAGCGCCTCAAACAAAATACACAGTTTTAGATAAAAATTGTTCTTTTGCTGTTAATAATTTAAAAGCTGTTCACTTTGGAAAGTCCGCGGACGTTCAGAACCCAACAATGCTGGTGTCCACGAGTTTCAGAACGCGTTGGGCGGAAGTGTATGATTAAAATTAAAAACCTCCCAATGAGTATAATCTATTACATTTTCTGGATCTTTGGTGTTACTCATAAAATATGAATACGTTCTATTCAACATATCCCAGCTAATTTTATTTACCCAAAACTGTGTAAATTGCAATTAATACTTTGTTCAAATTTGTTGAATTTAGCTCAATTTTATTTCAAACTACATGAAGTCTTTTTATTAAGTTCAAGTTACTATTAGTTTTTAACTAAATATTAATTTACCCAGTCCCACTTTTTACAGTGTATTTGTGGACACCCTTATGCTCAAACATGGTGTTCATAATGGACAAACTGTGATGGGCACAGAAATCCAATAACTGAACACCACTCGGGTTCAGAACAGCGGGGCCGTTCCTCCCAATCACGCCCCTCCAGGTCTCACTGTCATTACCCACGTGAGCATTGAAGTCCCCCAGCAGAACAATGGAGTCCCCAGAATGAGTGTTCTCCAGCACCCCCTCTAGGGTCCCCAAGAAGGCATGGTACTCTGAACTGCTGTTCGGTGCATAAGCACAAACAACAGTCAGAGCCCTTTCCCCAACCCAAAGGCGCAGGGAGATTACCCTCTCGTCCACTGGGGTAAACCCCAGCTATGAAAGCTATGATTAAGCCCACTCCTGCCTTACGCCTCTCACATTGGGCAACTCCAGAGTGAAAGAGCATCCAGCCCCTCTCAAGGAGATTGATTCCAAAGCCTATACTGTGTGTCGAGGTGAGCCCAACTATATCTAGCCAGTACCTCTCAACCTCGCGCTCCAGCTCAGGCTCTTTTCCCACCAGAGAGGTTACGTTCCATGTTCCAAAAGCCAGTTTCAGTAACCGAGGATCAGAACGCCAGGGCCCACGACCCCAACCGCCACCCGATCCACAATGCACCAGACCCAGATTACTACCCCTCCCACAGGTGGTGGGCCCATGGGAGAGTGGACCCATGTAACTCCTTCGGGCTAAGCCCGGCCTGACCCCATGAGTGAAAGTCCGGCCACCAGGCGCTCGCCAAGGAGCCCCTCCCCCAGGCCTGTCTCCAGGGTGAGGCCCCGGTAGCCCTACTTTGGGCAAGGGAGGCTGTGTCCGTGTTCATGTCTTATTTATCCTTGTCTTTATGGATCACTCTTTGTCTGGCCCATCACCTAGGACCAATTTGCCTTGGGAGACCCTACCAGGGGCTATTGCCCCAGACAACATAGCTCCTAGGTTCACGCAGGCACGCAAACACCTCCACCACGTTAGGTGGTGATCCAAGGAGGAGTGTATTTCCCTTGATCTTCCCATGTAACGTTACGTAAAAGAATTGAACAATCATCTCTAACTTTAAACCACCTAAAGGCATTAAACAAAAGATACTTTCTCTGGTAACGAGGCAAATGATCAACTTCAGGTCCTGTTAACACCACTTCTTCACCACGACTATTTTTCCACTTAGGAGGACTATTACTCCCTGTATTAAATCTTCCACATGTACAGGGAAGATGAACTGTTTTACCTAATTTAACTTTAATTACAGTCTTCAAAGTGGATGGCGTTGTTGAAATTATCTAGTGCACTAGTGTAGTTAGATGTGATCCATTTACCCCCTCACTAACTTTCGACACTAGAAAAGTAAAATTCTCTAAAGTTTCATTCTCTTTAGTTCTCATACCGTTTAGGTCTAACCTTTTTTTTCGAACTGGTCTTGGACTCTTTTCTTGATCCAAGTCTCTGAACTGTTTTGAAATGGAATTACTGCTTTCTGGAATGGGACTTGCTATTTCTAGAACATATTGATATTCAATTTCTCCAAACTTTTTGTCTTGATTACAATCTGCTGTGTCATGTCTGGCATCATCAGAAATATACACAGAGTCATCAGCATCATCCAAACCAGGGACAAGCTCCTCTTCAGGAGATTTACTCTGGTTTGTTTCTTGCATGTTATTTTCAACCTGTTCTCCCTCATGTTCTTTTGGTTCTCCTGAACCTGCAACCTCTCCTTCCTTTGAGAAAGGCTTCTCTTCACTTGGTGCTTTAACACAGATAAATGATACCATGTTGGAGACCCCTTAACTTGAACCGCCGTTCCAGTACTGCGAACAACTTCAAAAGGTCCTTCTCTGCGTTCATTATACCATTTTCTTCTTTACAAACACCTTGTCTCCAGGCTGCATTGTTTTCTTCCTTTGCTCATCCAGCCTCTCCTGCTCCTCCTCTTTTCTTTGCTTTTCTGAAACGTATGTGGATATTATTTTATGTAAATTAGCTAAGTATGAAACATATGCTCGCATGTCATCTTCTAAAAGGGCTAAACTTGGACCTTTCCCACTTGTACGCAAACATAGTGTTGGCATTCGTCTGCCTGTCATCAACTCATGAGGAGTCATGTGTAAATCATGCAGCTCACTTGAGCGACACACCGTTAATGCTAATGGAATTGCTGCTATCCAATTTAAACCCGTGTGCTGACAGATTTTAACAATCCGATTTTTCAAGACACCATTCATTTTTTCACAAATCCCTTGACGTTGCGGATGGTACACAGCTCCCAGACGCTGTTTAATTCCCAATTTTTGCAAAATTAATTTCACTGTTTTATCCACAAACTCTTTGCCATTATCTGAGGATATTCGATCTGGAAGTACCCACCTGTGTCAGGGATGAGGGGTGCGGACTGAAGGAGGCGGACGCATTCGCTAAAACACGGGATATTTTAATAAAGCAAAACAAAGACAAGATACAAAGGAAACAACAAAACACGAAATGAAACGGAACTATCACAGAGACAGACTAGACTGGGAAACGAAACGACAACGAGGGAAACTTCGGAGACAGACAGAAAACACGACTGACTAGACATAGGAGAAATGTGAATGTGAAATGAACGAAAAACAGGACACGAGACAAGAGGGCTTAAATACTAACACAAGTGAGAAACACCTGGACAGATAATGAGGACGGGTTAACACGACACGGACGAGGAGGCGGGACGAGGGCGGAGACAAGGATATAAACAAAACATAGCCATGTGCTAAAAGCACATGGCCGGGGACAACAGACATGACAGGACGAAGGCGTGACAGATGCCCCCCCCCAAGAACGCGCAACTCCCGGGCGCGTACTCCTAAACCCCCCAGGAGTTGGCACAGGAGAGGGCACGGAAAAACAAGACAGGACAACAAACCAACGGGTGACAGGACTCAGGACAATACGGGAACAGACACTGGAGCTGGGGACACAACAGAATCGAATATACGAGACGGGACATGGGACATGACAGGAGACTGAGAAAGGGGGACAACAAGAGACGAGAACGGACTGGACAGGACAGGAGTGGACACATGGGAATTGACGGGAGACAAGACAGGGGACTGAACGTGGGACGGATACGGAGACTGGACACGTTTGGGGACAGAAGACTGGACATGGACAGGTGACAGAACAGGGGACTGGAAAGGAGACGGGACTGATGACAGGACTGGTTGCTGGGAATGGACGGGAGCAGAGACTGGTGACGAGACGGGACAAGACACGGGACAGGATAGGAACGTTAGAATGGACAGGGGTATGTGACTGGACAGAAGACAGGACAGGTGACATGACACTAGACTGAAACGGAGACGGGACTGGAGACTGGACAGGGGATTGAAAGGGAAACTGGACCGGAGACAAGACAGGTGACTGGACATTGGACGGATACGGGAACTGGACGTGAGACAAGACAGAGGGTTGAAACGGTGACTGAACAAGGGGTTGAAACGGAGACTGGACAGGAGACGGGACTTGAGACTGGACAGGGGTTTGAAACAGAGACTGGACCGGAGACAAGACAGGTGACTGGACATTGGACGGATACGGGAACTGGACGTGAGACAAGACAGAGGGTTGAAACAGGGACTGGACAGGACTGACAGGGGACTGGACAGGAGACGGGACCGAGGGTTGGAACGGGGACTGGACAGGACTAACAGGGGACTGGACCGGAGACAAGACGGAGGGTTGAAACAGAGACTGGACCGGAGACGGGCCTTGAGACTGGACAGGGATTTGAAACAGAGACTGGACCGGAGACAAGACGGGTGACTGGACATTGGACGGATACGGAGACTGGACATGACTAACAGGGGACTGAACAGGGGGTTGAAACGGAGACTGGACAGGACTTGACAGGGGAACAGGGACCAAGACATTCACAGGGACTGACACAAACACAGTGACCGGGACAGGGACAGAGACAAAGGCTGACACGGGCACAGGGACAAGAACAGAGACAGGAACCAAGACAGGGACAGACAGGGGAACCAATATAACAGGGGGGTGCCCAGGACTGGCTAATGTCTGTGGGGCAGTCTGAGGAACCAGCCTGGGCACAGTTCTGGGGATCGGCCCTGAAGTCCTTCGGGCCGACCTACGGCCATGGACAGGAGCGGCTGTAGCCACAGTCACGGGGACAGGAGCGGCCGTAGCCACAGTCACGGGGACAGGAGCGGCCGCAGCCACAGTCACGGGGACAGGAGCGGCGAGTGCCGCCATCACGGAGACTGGAGCGGCAGGTGCCGCCATCACGGAGGCAGGGGAATCTGCGACGTCGTCCACGGAGGCAGGGGAACCTGCGACGACGTCCAAGGAGGCAGGGGAACCTGCGACGACGTCCAAGGAGGCAGGGGAACCTGCGACGACGTCCAAGGAGGCAGATGAATCTGCGCCGTCGTCCACGGAGACTGGAGAGGCGCGCGTTGCGCTCACGAAGACAGGAGAGGCGCGCGCCGCGCTCACGAAGACAGGAGAGGCACGCGCCGCGCTCACGAAGATAGGCGCGGCTGGAGGTGCCGCGCTCTCGAGGACAGGAGTTTGTGCTGCTCGCCGGGCTCACGCTGGAGCTGTAAAGGGTTTAGGGGGTTTCACAGGCGCACCCATTAGATCCCCTCGAGGTGCGCCCCTGTTAGCCTCAGACCTCAGAGCTACGGAGGTGAGGCTAACAGCCCCTACCCTTAACGCCCCCCCAAAAATTTCCCCGGAACTGAGGGGGTAATCCCCCAGCGAGGGGGGGACTCCAGCACGCTTTTTCTGCCGACTCTTACGACTCGCGCTGGCGTAATCACTCGATTCACGAGCTGCCTCCTCCTGTAGGCGTTGATTAACGCTGGCGTGTATCTGCCGGAGCCGGCTACTCCACATCGCAGCCCTGTCGAACATATTTTCTGTGCTAGCTGCATCCTGGTAATGGTCGTTCATTCTGTCAGGGATGAGGGGTGCGGACTGAAGGAGGCGGACGCATTCGCTAAAACACGGGATATTTTAATAAAGCAAAACAAAGACAAGATACAAAGGAAACAACAAAACACGAAATGAAACGGAACTATCACAGAGACAGACTAGACTGGGAAACGAAACGACGACGAGGGAAACTTCAGAGACAGACAGAAAACACGACTGACTAGACATAGGAGAAATGTGAATGTGAAATGAACGAAAAACAGGACACGAGACAAGAGGGCTTAAATACTAACACAAATGAGAAACACCTGGACAGATAATGAGGACGGGTTAACACATGACACGGACGAGGAGGCGGGACGAGGGCGGAGACAAGGATATAAACAAAACATAGCCATGTGCTAAAAGCACATGGCCGGGGACAACAGACATGACAGGACGAAGGCGTGACAACCTGCTTATGGATTCTCCACACAAAAACTTGTCAACAGTTTGTGCATCTTTACGCTTAGTTTATGACCTGTTTCCTCATCTGGTGCACAATGAAGAATATCATCCATGTATTAAATGACAGTACTTTTTAACTTCTGGTCTACCCCAACTAGATCATCTTTCAATACTTTATTGAAAATGTGAGGACTATGTTTATATCCCTGTGGTAATCTTTTATACTCATAGAATTGCTCCTTGTATGTAAACCCAAATAAACCCTGACTTTCTATACTTAGTGGAACACTAAAAAATGCACCACATAAATCTAATACTGTGAAATACTTTGCATCCGGAGGAGTTTGGGCTAACAAAACATGTGGATCTGGCACTTCTGCTGGTAAGTCTGCTACTACTTCATTTACTGCTCTCAAATCATGTACTAAACAATAAGAATTATCTGGCTTCTTCACAGGCAACAAAGGTGTATTACTCTGCGGATTCTGTGTTATCTTCAGAACATCTGCTTTCACAAGACCTTCAATTTGTGGTTCGATCCCTTTGATTGCTCCTTCATTCAAAGGATACTGAGGCTTCCATGGAGGTTTTGTTCCTGGTCGGAGTTCAACTTTCACTGGTTGAGCTGACTTCACAAATCCAATGTCAGTGCTATGTTGTGACCATAAACATTTTGGAACATATCGCAGCATTTCCTCTTTCAAAGAGTTTCAATCCATTTTCTCATTGCAAAGTGATTCATGTGTCATCCTGACGACTTGTGGCTGTCCTTGTCCTTGAGCAGTAATCATAATCTTAATAAATCGCTGATCTTCACTCCTCCAGATGGAAAGATTCTCTTTTAGCGGTTAAAAGATAGCTTCTTCTGCTTCTGCCATCATTTTATCTATTTGTTTCTGCTCACAATCTTCAGACACCAGCAAAGTCACATGTGGTACACATTTTCCCACATCAAACTCTTTATGTAAGTAATCATTTTTGTCTATCTTCATAGCAGCTCCTTGTGGTCCCAAAATTATGCAACAAGAGCGTAATTCAACTTGCTTTGGTTGATGACTCAGCCATTGTTCTGCATCTGATTGCTCAGCATCCTTAAAGTATTTCAGTGTACAATGAAATGGATACTCTGGAGTCTTTGCATCAGGCATGTTTGCTACAATAAACTTCTCCCACATCTTGGCTGGTTCCAAGAATTCTTCACTAAGATTTCCAATCCAAAATACTGAAGAAGCTTCAGTCTCCGTTTTCATCATCAATTGATCAATCATTTCACTCGGCACTTTCACCAGGCAGCCGTCTGGTGTGCATTTTATTGTACAGTTCAGTCTGCACAAAGCATCTCTTCCCAAAAGTGCAATAGGTGTATGTTCTGATACCAGTATGGGTATTGTAGTCTTCAGATGTTTATAGCAGAGCTCAGTTGGTTCTGTGAGAGGAATCAGCTGTTTTACTCCCTCAAACCCAATTGTCCGAATCATCTGACCAGACCTGGGGAGGTCCCTTACTCTTTCATCCATCATCGCTGTCTTCATTCTCTGTTTCATCAGAACTTCCATCTCTTGAGTCCTCTTTCCTTCTACTCAAATGGTTGGTCCTATCCACCCATGGCCTTCTCCTGGTCACTCAGATCCTCATCTCCAATGGTCCTCCTTCTCATTCTCAGTTCACCTCTAGTCTGCAGACGTCGAGTTTTCTTCTTGCTTTTGGAACTCGGATACAGTTTTATTGTTGTCTCTGCTTGTCCTGTTTCAATGATGCATTCATCTTCGTCTTCAATGTGATAACTTCCGCCTTGACTGATCACTGGAAGCTGAGGGTAGACTTTCTCAGTTTTCACTTCCTTCTCATAAGGTGGTGGTGTCCACATGTGAAAAAGACACATTAACTTCTGCCATTTGTTTTTCAATTGCCTGTGTACGCTGATTTATTGCTTCTGCACCTTTCTCCCTCTTTTTCTTTGCCGCCTTTATCAGTTTTTGACTCTCTTGTTCAAATAACTGGAGAATGCCAAGCTCTATTTCTCTTTTTTCCTTTCGCTTTTCTCCTTGATGCCCTTTCCTCTGTCCTGCTTTGTATGTTGATACAAGTACCTCTATTGTTTTAATTACATCTGGGTTAAGTGTCCCCTCTACTGGCCATGGTTGGTCTATGTCAGGCCATCGCTTATAAAATTTTTCTGATATTCTTGCAATGCCTTTTATTAAAGGATTATTTTTCTTAACTATATCAACAGGAGTAACCCCTTTTGAAACATTAGTGCCCATTTTTGGAATAATAATGACTAAATATGTTCCCAACTTACACTTATTAATTATTTTTCCTTTTTCCTCGGTTTATAGGCCACTATAATACCACAATCAATAAAAATTAAACCCCAATTGAATTTGACCCGAATCCCGCATTTTGCGGGGTGAAAAACACACCTTATATAATCAGCTTTGTAAGTCTTGAATGTCTGAATGCGTCTGTGAGCTCCGTATACCGCAGATCCTACTGAATACTGATCTAGATCCTACTAGAAAGCGCAGATCCTACTGTTTCTACAAATAGTGCTCTCATTGCGGTGCTGTGAAGCCTCTGGGAGTAATCCAGTGTGAAAAACCACCTAAAAATTAAGGCGCTCCTTCAAAATTTTTGTCTTATGTCCTTGTCATGAAAGCTTCTAATGATATTCGCTAAAATCAGAAATAAAGACGCTGCAAAGAGACAAGAAAGACGGTGTTTACTTTCAGTTTCAGTTTGACTCACATAACGTCAACCCACGCTGTCTCTGGGCAGAAAAATATGAATCATCAGCAAAAACATATTCCTATTATTGATTTATAGTTTTTCAAGGTTTTTGTAGGTTTCACATCAAATAACACTGCATTAGATCAATAAATATAAACTAAAAAGCTTAAATAATTCTTTATTTTGTGTTTTCTAAATAAACAAGTATTATTTCATCATTTTTTAAAAGATTATAATAATAATAATAATAATAATAATAATTGTAAATATTATCAGCATCTGAGAAAACTGCCAAAGTACCAAAATGTTTTTTATTTGTTGAGATATTGTCCATATTTGCCCTGAACTAAATTCCTGAAAGTCTGGGCCTGCTGTGACTGTCAGAACTTTATCAGTCATACATCCCAGAGCTTAGAATATCAAGAAAAATATGTCTGTCTGATGCTACAAATTTATTTTGTCACAGTAATATGACGTAATAAATTAGCATCAAAAATGCTTATGTTTTCAACTAGCAGACACCTCACACTAAAAATCTGTGTGAAGATATCCGATGTGGGAATATGATTTCAAGGCTGTACATTGAGAAATATGAAAAAAAAAAAGCAGGCGTTAGGTAAAATTTTGGTCAAAACATGACAAATTTATAGAAAAATTGATTTATCGGTCAGCATGAAAACCTCAAGTGATAACATATTTGAATAGCAAAGGTTCTTTAGAAAATAAAACAACATATTGAATATGGCTATGTCACATAATGACTGTTTAAAAGCAACTGAAAGAGGCACTGACAAAAAAACGGAATAGCAAAATAGCTATATATATATAGGGTCCATCGAGTTAATATGCAATACAAGTTACACGACTAAATCCCCTTTACTAAGTGATATAACTACTAAGTGCACCACAAACTTAGATTTATTAAACTGTTACGCTGCGCTGTGTATTTGTGTGTTTTCTCTCTCTCTCACTATCTCTGTAAATGTATAGGTTCTGCAATCTGTTCCAGTCCATGTTTGTTCACCCGTCTAGAGTTCATTCCATGTTCCAGTTCGTGTGTTTGTTCACCGTCCAGAGTCCGGTCCACCATCCAGTCCATGTGTTGTCTGTCACCATTTCCGTCTACGTCATCCCGGCGGGAATCATAAATACGTCTCTGTGTACACTGTTAGTAAGCTTTGTTTTGTGCTGTGATTTGTATTGTGTATCTTGAATTCTGTTTGCCTGGTTTTGACTTTGATCCATTCCTATTTCGACTACGAGTTTGTGTTTGCCCCTTTTTGGTTAACTGATGCTAGATCTATCTTTTGTAAATTATTGTAACACTGTGTATATATTTCACCAGAGTAGGGTTGGCTGCCGTTTGTTTTGGGAGTGGGTTTTGTGTGTGTTTTTGTGTATAGACAGGGAGGAAGGTAAGGTGTTGTCTTTTGTTTCCTTTTGTTTACACTTAGGTAAGTTAGAGCTGTTTGTGGGTAAGTTAGGAGGGGTGTTTGTTTGTTGTTTTTGTCGGCTAAAGGCCATCCTGAAGTTCACTGGTGTTTGGTTTCATTGTACATATCCCAACCACAATATATATTCTATTCATTATCCATTCTGTGTTTCCGTTTGTGTCCTTTTGATTCACCATTTACATCTCTGTTACAGTTATTCCTTCACATATATTAATTTCAACCCATTCCTCATTCTGTTACGGCTCAACCCTAGACTGGGTCGTAACAAACATTCAATGACTACCTTGTAATTAAAGAATATACAAACTTATTTAAGGCTCAACAAGCACTTCTAAATATTTGCAACCCCATTACACCTATAACAAAGCTTAAATCAGAAACCCCTTTCCAAATAATAATTTTTCTTCATAAACCTCATTGTTAATTCTTAATGGAATTATAAGCAAAGCATTATCTTAAAAAATGAACAACCTGTTGCCAAGCCTTCTTTGAAAAAGTCTATGTCATGTACTATAGCACAAATAATGGACTAAATGCAAATAGATAAACAAATCAATGAATTTCCAATTATTGCTTTTTAATAATGAGACCTATTAATGATTAAATCTAAATGTATCAATGCAGGTGTTTGTGAAAGAAGTTTGTGGATAAAATAACTGGCCTTTGTGAAGCTCTGCTCTGGGTAACTTCGACCCCCCCTTTTTCCAGCCAGCTCCTCATCTCCTCGTCTCACGCACCCCTACGGGATGAGAGAAACAGACTCACACACACACCCCACAGGATAAGAGAAACAGGCAAATAGAAATTTAATACATTCAGCTTACTTTTTGGTAATTAAACATTCAATATGATTATTTGTATTTTATTTACCAACATTTAGTTCATTCATAACATTTTTTACCCTTCATTCAAAATTGTAAACACCTCCAACAAATCTTTTCATTGGCTTAATGCCTGAATGACCTTTTTCTCAACCCCCTAGAAAGGGTCTAAAATGATTGATGGCAAAAGCTAAGCCATCCTCAATACAGTTTCTTTTAACATCTGGTTTGGCTTAACCAGTCAAACATAAACATGTCACATACTATTTTATGACCTCCTGATAGTAAATTTTCAACCCTGCATCTTGGTTCTTAAAACTTATATACTAAGATAAGATTGATGTACTATGTTGTAATTTTAACATATAAAACATTGCAGTGGTATGTTTAAACCCCAGAAAGTACCACTGTCAAACACTCAGTTTTCTCCAATATTCACACATTGGCAGTACTTTTTCATTTATCCGTTGGCAGCTAATTAATTGTTTATATAAAGTAACAGTATTTCACAGAGATCTAAACACCAGAGACTATAAGATTCAACCCCTTTTTCTGAGCAACAATTGTTACAATTGTCCTTAAACCCAAATGAGCAACATTAGAGCTCAACATCCAACTAAACAACACCATTCTATTAATTCAATCCAAATTTCATCTTGTGGCAGCTCTCTCCATATAAGACCATCACCCAGTTCCACTGGCCAAAAACAATTACCTCATACAATGTGTCTCAATTTCATCAAACCATTGCATTCAAAGAGAACCCAACCAAATTATTGCTCCACCAATTCACTCTCACCCATTATGTTATATTTATCCTCTATTTCCCTTTTATTTTAGATCATAAGTACAACACAAGCACCACACCCATAGAAAAACTCAGTTCAAACGCACCCATTCTCAAGAGCTCCAAACCCCTGCACAGCAATATACATCAATATTTTCCATACATTTATATTTTTAATTTGCCCAAATAACTATTAGTTTCTATTTAAACCAAATCAACGTGGCTTTTATCAGTATGTCACAAATCAAAATCCTGCCATCTCTCTCTTTTTCAAGAGAAGAACAATCAAAGTGTAAGATCTCAAAGCTTCAGCGAAATTGAGAGGAACTTAAACCCGTGATCTCTTTTTCTCCCAATAAAAGCCAATATATGGAGATTTCCAATTTTCTCCTTTTCCCCAATAACAATTTACCTTTAATTCCCATGATTAAACCTTAGTTTCCCCAATTTACCCTATTAATTACTCAGCTTTAACACCTTGCTCTCCTTTTTCCTATTCTCAGCATCTAAATACATCTTTCTGTAGCTCATTGTCTATAGTTTTCTTAATTTATAGTCTCCAAGAAAGCTCATAAAATCGTCTTTCTGGAGCTCATTTTCTACTCTTTTCTTTAATTTACGGTCTCCCAGGAAGCTCATTTATTTTTACTTTATATTTTTTAATTTAAAACTGTCTTCTGTTCAAGGCTCATTTTCATAAATAAACAAACCTCTCATTTTATTGAGGTCCATAATCATTTAAAATAACTGTCCTTGAACGAAGCTCATAATTTTTACCATTACAAATTTCTTTCCCTATTGATTTCTAAATCTCTCATTCTTCATCACATTTCCCCACTTTCTGACACTCTTTCTCTCTGAAACTCTCTGGGCCGAGGTGTCCTTTCCCCCACTTTCTCTAAACAAACCCACAGAAAATTTATGGTTCTTAACAGCGCAAGGGAGAGATCAGTTCTCCCCACACACACTCATGAGCGACCAAAGAAGGGAGGGGGGTTGATCATTCCCCCACTTTCTCTAATACTCCCCAAAAAAATGTTCAGCTGACACACACACACAGCAAGACACCCCTTTTTTCTTAACTCACTAAGCACACACACACAGCATCCAACATCCCCCTAACAGCGCTTACACACACCCATCACTTTCAACACAATTCTCATAGTCGACTCATTCACAGATTAACAGCATGCTTTGTGCCGCCCTTATTCCTTTATTTCCTTATTTTTAATTTATGGTACCTTATGAGGTGTAATAATTCAAAAAGAGGCAGCATCAATACAGTGTTCGTCAACAGTGTTTCGAGTGGGCACCCCTAATTAAATCTCTGTATCACACCTCCAGTTTCTCATCAAACTGACCCAAAAAATCACCTAGTGAATTTTTCAGGGTTTACAGCCGGGCTCATCCCGCCTCAACAAGAGGGCTTAAATCCGAATCAGCGGCATCCTCTCTTCATTTAACTCTATTATTTCTTTTCCTCTTTTTTCCCCATATATTCCTTTTCCTTTTAACCTTAAGTAAATTTTAACCAAATGCCACTGGGCCCAGGGCTTCTCATTATTTCAATATAACCCAATTCCACAATAACTCAAAGCTTACTTTCACGCAATGACTGTGATTCATTTCTTACAGTTTTAAGCAAAAATAGGGCCCTGTTTACCCAAACTCGCATGTCATCATCATCTCACCTCATCGTTTCTAATTACGCTATTCTACATTTACACTTCAGCTTTTCCTTTCCTTTTCTTTTTCCATTACATCTATTCCTTTTTACTTTTACTTCATTGTTCCCTTTTATTTCCTTCATTTCTAATTTTCTATTACTATAGTTAAAAATTTAGAACGGAGAAACTTTATCCAACACCATCATCAACACAACACTGCATACACTAATGAGCCTATCTCGGTGCAACTCTTTCTGCATCAGACAGCCCAAACACCCAACCAGCGCTCAAATTTGTGAAAATCTCACCTTCTATTTGCCGGCTTTAAGCAGGAGTTCGAATGCAGGAGTCGTCTGAAGCAGGAAGGCCACAACTCAGCATCCCATCCTCGTCGCCATCTTTGTTGTTAACTTTGCTGTGTTGTGAAGACAGGTGATGGAAAAGAATCTCCGCAGACACGGTTAAAGGGGTAAATACATCTTTATTTACCAAAACAGTGTCTTACGGGTTCTTAAGGATCCCGTGAGAGGAGTGTTAAATTCAGCGCTCAAATTCTCTCTCCCCCTTCTGGCTAGGTCCCCGATCTATATGGTTCTTGCTCCTTTCCAAATAAGGTAAACTCCGTTGTCCTGAGGTTGGAGGCTAACAGCCCCTACCCTTAACCCCCCTCCAAATATTTCCCCGGACCTGAGCGGGTAATCCTCCAGCGAGGGGGAGACTCCAGCCCGCTCCTTTCGCCGACTCCTTCGACTCGCGCTGGAGCAATCACTCGATTTAAGAGTCGACTCCTCTTGTAGGGGATAAGGAACCGTGCCGGGCATGAGCTGGAGCCGGCTATTCCATTTCACAGCCCTGTCATACAGACTCTTTGTGCTAGCTGCGTACTTAAATGGGTCGGTCATTCTGTCAGGGATCACGGAGCGGACTGACGGAAGCGGACGCACTCGCTAAAACACAGAATACTTTATTTCAACTAAAGATAACAAAATAAAGACAGGCAGACTTGGAGAGTGAAACACACCACAACACAACTTGACTTGGGGGATGAAACGAGTAAGAGAACGACACAAAACGACATGACTTGGAAACAAACAATACAAATGAACGATAACAGGAAGTAATACAAGGGGACTTAAATACTAAACACAGACGAGACGCAACTGGAACTGATAAAGAGAGGGCAGGGTAACAAATGAGACACAGACGAGGAGGCGGAACAAAGGCAGGACTAGAGTAACAACAAACGGAGCCTTGTGCTGAGAGAGCACATGGCCGTGAAAACAGACATGACAGGATGAGGGCGTGATACAAACCATGTTTACATAATTCTTAACCAAATAACACAAAGTATGTGGCTACCTTGGTTCCTACATAAGTTCATATAAAAAATGACTTTAAACACATGTAAATTAATTCCACCCATTTTGATTATCCAAATGGAATTAATTTCACACAGTTGTACCCATGTACAACTTGTTCACCAGGTAAACTTAGGAATTAAGGAATGTGTGTTTCTTTTAGTTTTAACAGTCTTTCAAATTTGTAAGAGGACATGGAATAAAGGTGGGTCTGTGTGTCTCCCTGCATTCTGCAAAGGTTCTTCTCTTGACCGTGTGTGACCTTGAGTCATAAACGGTTCTGTAGTGAGGTTTACGATCTTTCTTTGCTGGTTATCATACATTCCAATCTGGGCTGTGCTAGGAGACGAAATGTCTCGGATAGAACAGTCGAAAATCTGAATATTAAAGTCAAATCCTAAAAGGCAAATTTCTTATTAGAAATTAATACACATTCATCATACCACGCTACATCACTGATACTTCAAGGACAATGTGAGTCTTTATGGTGAGCAAGTGTAGTTGGTTTTGAATGGAACAAGACATTGGCACCATTAGTCTAAGTATTGTAAAATTGTTTTTCTCTATTTTTCAGCTCAACTCAACTTTATTTGTAAAGCACTTTAAAAACAACAGAGGCTGCAACTAAGTGCTGAACACTGCAGGTATAAAACACAGAACAGTAGAACAATAAAACAACATACCAATAAAACAATAAGCAATAAACAGTAAAAAGTACATTTAAATAAAACCATACACAAATAAGGTGCAAAAATAAAAATTATGTTAAATTAAAAGCCAAGGAATAAAAGTGGGTTTTGAGGCTGGTTTTAAAAGTGGACTGTCTAATAAAAAACTGGCAGTTCATTCCATAATTTCGGAGCTGCAAACGAAAAGGCTCGATCCCCTCTGAGCTTAAGCCTGGACCTCGGTACCTCCAGGAGCAGCTGATCAGCTGACCGGAGGCACCGTGCGGGCACATGCAGATGGAGGAGCTCAGAGAGGTAAGGCGAGGCGAGGCCATTTAAGGATTTAAAAACAAATAAGAGAATCTTAAAGCAAACTCTAAAATGCACAGGCAGCCAGTGGAGGGAGGCCAGAATGGGAGTTATGTGCTCCCTCTTACGGATTACTGTTTCAAAATGCTCATGTGCTAAAATGGACTTCACATTTGCCACCTGCCTTAGATGATAAAAGCAGGACCTCACTACTGCGCCAATCTGATAATCCAGTTTAAAATCACTGTCCATTTTAAAACCCAAGTTAGAGATTACTGTCCTCTCAGACTGCTTAAGGGGGCCCAATTCAGCAGGGGGGGTGGGCTCCACAGAAACCACTGGGACCACCATCACTTCTGTTTTATCTTCATTAAAATTTAAGCTTACAGACATCCAGGCTTTAATGTCCTCAAGACATAAGAGAAGAGATTTAATAGAAAAGTCATCTTTCTTCTACAATGAGACATAAATCTAGGTGTGTCATCAGCATAACAATGGAAGGCGATGCCATGTTTTCTTCAAATGGAACCCAGTGGAAGCAAATAGAGAGAGAACAGTAGGATTTTGAATTCGCAAGATTCACACAGGGTTCTGTCTGTCAAATATGATTTAAACCATTCCAAAGCCCCCCTGCAAATTCCCACTAAATGCTGCAACCTGGAAATTAAAATGTTGTGATCCACTGTGTCAAATGCTGCTAACAACAGAAGCATCACATGATCACCAGAGTCATTGGACAGGAGGATGTCATTAAAAACCCTAATTAGCGCTGATTCTGTACTATGATGGGTTTTAAAACCAGACTGAAAAACCTCCAGGACATTTTGTTCATCCAAATAAGACTTCAACTGGCCATAGACATTTTTTTCCAATATTTTTGAAATAAAAGGCAGCTTGGAAATGGGCCTATAATTAGCCAGAACTATTGGATCAAGACCAGGCTTTTTAAGCAGGGGATGCACTACTGCATGTTTAAAACTCATCGGAACACCAGAGGACAAACTGCTGTTGATAATGGTTAAAACCTGCTGCCCTATACTGGGAAAAACCTCTTTAATGGAGCCACAGAGTCCAGTATGGTTTGGCAGGAGGAGTGAAATGTAGAGCTAAGCTCCTCCGTATCAACAGGTACTGAGTCCAGACTGTCTCTAAGCAGATTGAAGGCAGCAGAGAACTGAGCCGCAATGAAGGGGTTAAAACTCCAACAGAGCTGAGCAGCAGCACAATATTTAACAGATTTAGCGCTGGATAAAACCACGTCAAATAAAACAGACATGTGATCAGAAAACCCACTGTTACACACTTCTAGGTTTAACACAGACAAACCTTAGGAGAGAACCAGATCTAAAGTATGTCCATGTTCATGTGTGGGACCAGACACCCACTGTATTAGATTAAAGAGTCAATGATGTTTAAGAATTCCGTTACCAGTGACTTATCAGGAGAGCACACATGTATGTTAAGATCCCAAACAATAAGGACACGATCGTGGTTTGGCAGATATCCAGCCAAGAAATCAGAAAAGTCATTCCATGACCACGCACAGCACCGGGTCAGTGCGACCCACCTTATATATAGTCACTTCGAAACTAGAAAATGAGGATGGCGTAGCGCACTGTCTACATTTAAAATCTTTTTGTACACAGTCGGCGTTCCTCCACCTTGTCCGGACGTCCATGGCGAATTAAAATAATTACAGCCAGTCAGTAAAAGTTCAGAGAAAAAGTCCATCAGGATAAAAGTTTTGTTTACCAATGATCTGGCGTTTACCAGGGCAATCCTAGTCGGGGTTTTGGCCTGTGGTTCTGCGAGTCTTGGGGCTCGGTTTCTGTGATTCACCCCGTGCTGGCAGAGCCGAGGAAAGCAGGTGGGGTGGGGGTGGAAGTCAAATCAAATCAAATTTATTTATATAGCACTTTTCACAACTGATGTTGTCACAAAGCAGCTTCTCAGAATTCCAGTAAGACAAAGATTTGACATGAAATGTAAAAACAAATGTAAAACCCTCAAGTGAGCAAGCCAGGGGCGACAGTGGCAAGGAAAAATTCCCCCAGCTGAGGAAGAAACCTTGGGAGGAACCAAGGCTCACAAGGGGTGACCCATCCTCCTCTGGTCAATCTACTGGTGATGATAGTTAGTAGTCCATGAGAACTTCAGTGTAGGGACAGCTTCAAGGCACTTGGTGGTTGCTGGAGCGTGGGCAGCTGGTCTGAAGCGTGGAGGAGGGTCTCGACAGTCATCCATCGGTGTCCAGGCAGACAGGTGGGCAGTTGTTTACTCAGAAAGATGTAAAGGGATGGAATTAGTTTTGAACTGTTTTGTGTTTGTAAAGTAGAAAATATGAAAATTTCCAGAGTGTGGCTAATGACTCCGGCAGATCTGACTATGACAGCTTTAACCAAAAGGAGAGAACCAGGAGGACACACAGACACGGGAGCATCCTGAAACACTGGCATCCCTCCGCTCCACCGTCAACAAACCTGAGTGATCGCGAGAAGCGGCGGGACGACAGCACCAGCGTCTCAGTTTACTAGACGCTATTACCGGTTACTTTAACGGGGGAAGTCCCCGTTAAAGCCGGTGACAGGTATCAGGAAAGTGCCGATGGGTTCCATAAAACGTCTGATCACAGCAGATGGAATATATAATCCCTTTTTCGTCCAATGACTGGACAAAGAGCTTAACAAGCAGATTTTCAGCTTCACAAGCCGACCACTAAATTTACTGCGGCGGCGCTTTTGACGGGACGTTTGAGCTGACACCCGGCACAGGTAAGATGGGATACGATGGGAGAGTAAAGTGGATCGGGTTTTCTGTCCGTTGTAATCAAATGCACCTAGATTGGTGACTATATTTTTAATATCCAGGAGGGATTTACGGTCGTACACCCGTAGAGAATTACTTTGTGAAATTTCGACGCTTAACAACAGTAAAAACACAAAACAAATTGTAAGTAGCAGACGGCCAGCCACACACATCGGCGCCATCTTGCCTTCCCCTACTGGTCATTAAAAGAAAGGTGTACATGGAGTTCAATAGGATTGTAGGCAGCAACCTTAAGCAGGGCTTCTACGAAAGAATTGATCAGCACAGTCTTCGTCTTATTGAGATATTTCAATCTAAGAGAGGGAACATCGGGCAGCTGTTGACACAACTATCACAACAGACCAAGGTTGGCCCATATCCATTATACTTTTACAATCAAAGTCATGCTTGATTATAGACATTTTTTTAATAGACAGTTAATTTCTTGTCATTGTCATTTTTCTCTCCAAAAGACTAAAGAGCCAACTGATATTCAGACTCTAGTGCTCACAGGGCTTCCCATTATCCTTGGTGACAACCCCACAGACTTCTACAAAGCATGCTTTGTAAGTAAACTGTATTAAAAAGGACCATAGCGGCATAATATTTAACATTCACCATTATTTTTGCTTGATAAACACTGAAAGCATAGTTTAATACAATCAAAGAATAAGATGTAATTTCAGTCTGTCCACCCAGTTAGTTGATGTGGGATTTTGCAAGGTTTCAAGTCTCCTGATCTTCCAGCACCCAATTATAGCTCAAACCATTAAAAACAGACACTTCATATACTTCATGTAAAAACAGATACTTCATAGAAACACTTTTCTGACCACTTCAGTGTGATCTGCTTGTATAATGTACTCCCTCAGTAAGGACCATTTCCCTCATGTATCTGACTCTCCTGAGAGTAGACTTTTTGCTTAACATATATGATAGTTAATTAATTAATTAATTGTGTTCTTATGCTTTTAGGATGACTCTGACGACTCCTTCCATCACCTTGACGTTGGGATCCTGCTTGTTGAACAAGAAGGTGCTGTGTTCTCATATTCCCTCCATCTCAGTCCAGCCTCACTGAAGATTGTCATTGAAGGAGAAGTTATTGTGGACAACATCCATAAAGCTGTATGCATTCTGTTTGGACTTATATGCACTTCATCTGAACCATCCCAAGTCTATGAAGAACACGTTCCACTTCATCAAACAGGTGAACATTTCTAACATTGGGTCACGGTGAACTGAAACCCAGATTACAAACACTGAGAAACCAGTTTACACTCTGAAGAAATGCTATTATTTTAACCATATAATTCACCATATGATGAATACATAGAATGTGTCTCCCTTTTGACCCCAACAGCCCTTCCAAAAATTTGTTGTTTGATATTTACAATAGAGATGTCTTATATTGTTTTGCGTAAGACATTGTTTAATGACAAATGACTTGTCTAGCTAACTTGCACACTGCGTCTCAGCTATTCCAAATCTATGAAGAACACGTTCCAGTTCAGTGCTGTTTATTTTACCTAGAAAGCATACCCCCTCCTTTTCCTTTTTTTTGCCCCCCATCATAGTCTTCCACTTGAACATGAATAGCCATTCCAAAATTTTCCTCATTTTATAATTACAATACATATGGCTTATTTTGTATTATGTAAGAAAATAATTCATGAGAAATGACTGTCCAACCATGTATTCTACAGATGTTTTTTCAAGGGTTCTTAAAAGAAAATGGTTCTGTATTTTTTATATTACATAATAGGTCTTTATTATAACAATACCAGAACAATTTTTAGTGCTGTCATGCCCTGTCCTGTGTCTGTTTTGCACATTTGGCACATGGCTGTTTGTTGTTGTTCTTGTCTCCACCCTAGTACCGCCTTAGTTCCGCCCTCTCGTCAATGTCTCCTTTGTAGTCCTGCCCTCTCGTTATCAGTCCCAGCAGTTCCTTGTCAGTGTTTGTATATATACCCCTTTGTTTGCTGTCAGTTCTTGTGTGCATAGATGTGTGTTTCTGTGCCTCTGTTTTTCTGTTAACACGTATCTACCCTAGTTCATGGCTCTTCCCTGTCTGTCTTTGTTTAGTTCGGTTGAGTTTAATCCTGTCTGTATTCCATCTTTTCTGCCCATGTTTTTTTTTTGTTAGTATATTGTTTGTTTTGTTAATTAATTCCTTGCTTTTACGTCTGTCTCTTCATCTCCTGCCCAACCGTGACAGGTGTTATAGAACCCTTTTCAAAAATGTCTATATCTTCAGCACATATGCCATCATGCTGAAGAATAATCTCATCACTCTATAAATGGTAGAATAGTTCTATATAGAACCATTTCCTAAAGAATTCATGAAGAACCATTTTTGTACATATATAGTGTATCTGCATGACAGTGCTCAGATAATAACATGGAGTTCCTCAGTCAATTAGAAGTTTTAAATACTAGTATCAAGTTTTAAAGCATGTCTTTGTGTTCAATGTTTTACAAGTATACAGCAGAAATTGTTGAATATATTCATTCTCATAGTTGGAATTGTCAAGGAAACCATTTAAATGCCCTTTTTAACTTGTCATTTGGTTGACAGGTTTGTTATTGCTGCAGTAAAACTTTAGAAATGTTACTTTTGAAAGGTTTTTACATTAAAATACAATATTGAAATATATTGTTTAATTTCTTCCCTTTTAGTTTGATAAACCAATGTGTAATTAAGGTTCTCTATTAAATAAGCCTTTAATTACAATAAAATTTTATATAATATATATAAATAAAAAACTAATCATTCATTCATTCATTATCTGTAACCGCTTATCCAATTCAGGGTTGTGGTGGGTCCAGAGCCTACCTGGAATCATTGGGTGTAAGGCAAGAATACACCCTGGAGGGGGCACCAGTCCTTCACAGGGCAACACAGACACACATTCACTCACACTTGAGTTGCCAATCCACCTACCAACATGTGTTTTTGGACTGTGGGAGGAAACCGGAGCACCCGGAGAAAACCCACGCAGACACGGGGAGAACACACCAATCCCTCACAGTCAGTCACCCGGAGCGGGAATCAAACCCACAACCTCCAGGCCTCTGGAGCTGTGTGACTGCGACACTACCTGCTGCGCCACCGTGGCGCCCATAACTAATCATTTTAAGTAGAAATAATTTAAAAAATTGTAGGTTAAACTTAAAAATAATTACTTTATACATTGTAGAATTGAGACAAAATATTTATGTGAACTAAATATTTCAAGTAAAGGTTACTTATGTAAACTTTTTATTGCTATTTACGTACTATGTATGTGAGTGAATGTGTGTGTGTTGCCCTGTGAAGGACTGGCACCCCATCCAGGGTGTATTCCTGACTTGCGCTCAATGATTCCAGGTAGGCTCTGGACCCACCGCGACCCTGAACTGGACAAGCAGTTACAGATAATGAATGAATGAATTACTTAGTTGGCTTGGATACTGCGTAAATATTATATGGATACTGTGATTGGTTTGGAATGTAATGAATAAGGACCCCAGGAGGAGCCAGGGGTTAGCCATGTAGTACATCATATGCGGGAATTCTATATCTATAAAGAAATTGAGAATTAATTAATTGGTCTCACCCAAAATGAACGCAATTTTCGCTCACTACAAGTTTCACCAGAAGGTACAGGAAGCTAACGAGCCATTTGAGCAATTCCTGACCGAGTTGCATTTAATTGTGAAAGACTAACTATACAGACAGTGAAGAGATGGTGAGAGACCGGAAAGAGTTTGGAATACATTTGCCGAAAGTGAGAGAAAAGTTACTTAGTGTTGGCTCTGAACTTACTATACATACATACATACACACACATATATCTTTTCCGCGTTTCCATTTCAGGGTCGCTGCTACCAGCTACCATGCGTGGAGCCGGGGGATTAGCGGTAGAGGCAAGGGTACTGCAAAGTACAGGCTTCAAGCGTGAAGCATGGCATGTGGGGTTGATACGCATGGAACAAGGGAGGAGCAAACGATAAGAGACCGGGTTCACTCTGCGGAGGATCTTGAAAGGACCCACATAACGCGGAGCCAGCTTCCGAGATTCAACATGGAGGGGTAAATCTTTGGTGGATAATCAGACCTGCTGGCCTGGCCGGAAGGTGGGCCCAAGTTGTCTTCTCTTGTCTGCTGCTTTCTTTTGGACTGTTGAGGTGGCCCGGAGGGCAATTTTGGCTTTCCGCCATGCCCGACGGCATTGTCGAACAAATTGCTCAGCAGCTGGGACCCCTGCATCAACCTCCTGCTCTGGAAACATTGGAGGGTCATAACCAAACTGGCACTCAAAAGGAGACATACACAGGGAAGAGTGCCATAAAATATTGTGGGCGTACTCCGCCCAGATCAGGTGATCAGCCCAGGAAGAGACAAAGCACCGGAGGGTACGTTCTAGGTCTTGATTGACCCTTTCTGCTTGGCCGTTAGACTGCGGATGAAAACCCGATTATAGACTCACCGAGGCTCTTAGTAGTTGGCAAAAGGCCTTCCAAAACCTGCTAGCAAACTGGGGGCACCGATCAGAGACCAATCCCGTGAGGAACCCATGGACCCTGACCACGTGCTGTAGCAGCAGTTTCCTTGGCTGATGGGAGCTTGGGGAGTGCCACAAATTTACAGGCCTTAGAGAACCTGTCGACTATGACTAATATCAGTGTTGCCCTGGGATTTAGGCAAACCTGTGATAAGTCCAAGGAGAGGTGGGACCATGGACGTGAAGGTATAGGAAGTAGGTGGAGTAAGCCTGTCGGTCGTGTTCTGGGCTCCATTTCGGGCACACGTCTGACAGGCGGCCACATAGGACCGGATATCTTGTTCCATGTTAGGCCACCAAAATCGTCTCAGCAAAAACTTTAGGGTACAGATAACCCCTGGATGTGCAGTAAAAGGAGACGCATGTCCCCATTGTAGAACTTCCGGCCGGACAGAAGTGGGGACAGAGCCGCTCTGGGGGCCCCTCACCTGAATCTGGTTCATTCTGGAGGGCATTTTGTATAGCTGTCTCCAGTCCCCAGCATAGGGGAGCAATGATGCGAGTCTCAGGGATCATTGGTTCAGTTGGTGGGACAGTGGATGGAGGATCCCACTGGCGAGAGAGGGCATCAGGCTTAGTGTTTTTAGAACCTGGTTGATATGACAAAATAAAATCAAATATGGCAACAAAAAAAATGTCCATCTGGCCTGATAGGATTTCAGACGCTTGGCTTGTTGGATGTAGGCCAAGTTTTTGTGATCTGTCCAGACTAGAAATTGATGCTTTGCTCCCTCCAGCCAATGCCTCCATTCCTCCAAGGCCAACTTCACACCCAAGAGTTCCCCCTCACCCACAGCATAATTCCACTCAGCAGGCATAAGGCGATGAGAAAGGAATGCGCAAGGGTGTAGTTTTTGGTCAGCTCCAAAATGCTGTGATAACACTGCCCCAACTCCTATATCCAAAGCATCTACTTCAACCAAAAAAGGGAGATCAGGATCTGGTAGTTGTAATACTGGAGCAGTGACCAGGCGATGTTTAAGCTCCTCAAAAGCCTTCTGTGCTGCTTCAGTCCATAGATACCTCCCTATGTCTTTTCTTGTTAGGGAGGTTAATGGAGCAGCCACAGTGCTAAAATTTCTGATGAAGCGGCGAAAGAAATTAGTGAAGCCCAGAAAGCGCTGAGCTTGTTTGAGAGAAGTGGGCATTCAGCAACTGCTTTGATCTTAGCTGGATCCATGCATAGTTGGCCCTTGGATACAACAAATCCAAGGAAGGACACAGATGAAGCATGGAACAAAGACTTCGAATTTTACATAGAAATGGTTCTCTAGGAGTAGCTGAAGGACTCTTCTCACATGAAGTGTGTGTTCTTCCATAGATTGGCTATAGATAAGAATGTCATCCAGGTACACAAAAGCATAGTGGTCTAATGCCTCCCTCAAGACCTCATTGATGTAGCGTTGGAAGACAGCCAGAGCATTCATCAATTCAAATGGCATAACAAGGTACTCGTAGTGGCCTGATAGAGTGATGAAAGCCATTTTCCACTCATCACCTTCTCTAATGCGGATGAGGTTGTAGGCACTGCGCAAATCCAGTTTAGTAAAAACTGTAGGTGTTACCTGGGAGAAGGTTAATGGCACAATCATATGACCGATGAGCGGGCAGAATCTGGGCCTTTTGCTTGCTAAATACTTCCTTTAAGTTGAGGTATGCATAAGGAACTCGAGATGGACCTGGAATGTCTGAGAGTGATGAAGCGAATCCAGGACAAGTGGGGTGCTTTTGCAAACAGGACCCCTGGCACTGAGGTCCCCAGTCAATGCGAGGGTTATGACGCTGCAGCCAGGGAAACCCCAGTACCAGCTGCAAATGGGGGACACTGATTAAGAACAAAGTTCAGTGTGTTGGCCAATTTGCAAAGAGAGTGGCCGTGTCTGTTGTGAAATAACCCCTGGCTAAAGAGACCACCCATCAATTGCTTAAATGGGTAGAGGATGTTCTAAAGATACCAGTGGCAATTTTAAGGCTGTAGCTAAGCCAGAGTCTAAAGTTGCCAGCTGCCCCGGAATCTATAAATGCTCATGGATGTTTCTCATGGTTCTGTCCCCAGGACACTGTTGCATTAACAAACACCCCAGAGATAACAGGAGAAGGATTTTGGCCCATCACAGATTTCCTGTCCTGAGCCCTGGGCAAGTTGGACGCAAGTGTCCTGGTTGCCCACAGTATAGGCATCGGCCCTCTTGCATATGGGATTCTCGCTCCTTGCGAGATAGGTGAGCATGCCCCAACTGCATAGGTTGTTCACCCTCATCAGGTGACTCTGGAAGAAGCAGAGAAGAGGGGGGGGGGGTATACATAGCCCATTTGAAGAGGAACCCAGGTTTCTCATCTCCGCCGACGCGCTCATAACCGGTTATCTAATTTGAGGGCTACCTCAATGAGACTCTCCAGAGAGGTAGGGCGATCTCTTGGTGCTAACTCATCTTTGAGTTACTCACTCAGCCCCTGCAAAAAGGCTGCTGTTAGTGCTGAAGTATTCCAGCCACTTTCAGCAGCAAGAGTACGGAACTCAATTGAATAATTGGCCACGGATCTCTTTCCCTGACTTAAGCGTAGAATACGGGGACCAGCTTCACCCCCCACAGACAGGGTGATCAAAAACTTTACGCATAGTGGTTGTGAACTCCTTTATGGAGGCACACACAATAGGACAATTCTCCCATATGGGAGTAGCCCAAGCAAGAGCCTGGTCTGTTAGCAGTGAAATGATAAATGCCACCTTAGACTTCTCTGTGGGGAAGCCAGAGGGTTGCTGCTCAAAGGCAAGAGAACACTGAAGCAGAAAACCTCTGCAATGGCCTGGATCCCCATTATACCTTTCCGGTGGTGGCAGGTGCAGCCCTTGTGGCCACAGATGGTTCAGCCTGAAGGACTGCAATAAGACCCTGCAGCTGAGACAGAATTTGTTGAAGGGTCTGTTCATGTCTACCAATGGCAGCACCCTGACTCAAAGCAGTTTTGAGCTGCTCTATGTCAGGCAACTCTGCTGAGTCCATGGTAATGGCTCAGTCTTGCTGTAATGTGGCAGCTTACCCAGGGGTGGATTGAAACAGGGCAAGCCACCAACAGAGCACTAGAGAAATAGGCCTCAAGTGCAGAGACACACAAACAACCCCTCTGGAAGTTAGGAACACAGACAAAATGAAACACGAGAGGAAAACTGATCAGCTCAGAATTGAGCAAAAGAAAACAAAGGCAAGAGAGCTTCCCAAAACAAAAGGGATGGACAAGGTGAGACAAAAGAAATTAAAGATAGAACACAACTTATTTCTAATTATTTATTTATTATTTATATATATGAGTGAAAGCAACTATGCACAGATTGAAAAAGATCTGTACGCCATCTTATTCGGCTGCAAACGTTTCCATGCATATGTATACAGTCAGCATACTGTAGTGGAAAGTGATCATAAGCCCCTAGAGTCAATCATGAAAAAACCCCTTGCACCCCCAAGGTTACAAAGGATGATTCTCCAGCTTCAGAGATACAGCCTCACAATCATACACAGACCGTGCAAGGAAATACCTGTTGCAGACACACTGTCCAGAAAGGCATGAATGTACAAGTGCACATGTTGTATGACAACTTACCTGTCAGTAGCACACAGCTTGGCAGAATCAAGGCAGAAACAGAGAATGATGCATAGCTCTCTGTTTTGAAAACAACCATAAAGGATGGGTGGCCAGCAGAGAGAAAAAGATGCCCGCAGAATGTGACTGTGCTCTGGAACCACCGGGATGAAATGTCTGAGATAAAAGGAATCATTTTCAAAGGTGAGAAGATTGTCATTCCTTATTCTCTCAGAGCTGAGATGTTATTCAGAATTCATGCAGGACACAGGGGAATAGAAAAATGCAAACAAAGAGCTTGTGATATCATGTTCTGACCTGGAATGTGCAGGGAGATGGTTGGGGAATGCCAAATCTCTCTTGAACATTGTCCCTCAAATGCTAAGGAGCCCATGATCAGCCACAAGGTACCTGATAGACCTTGGCAAGTAGTGGCCACAGATTTGTTCATGTGGAAAAATGAAGACTACCTAATTGCTGTTGACTATTACAGCAGGTATTCTGACCTAGAAAAGCTCAGCTCCACTACATCTCCAGCAATCGTACATAAGCTCAAAGCTATATTTGCAAGGCATGGCATTCCGGATACAGTCATATCCAACAATGGACCCCAGTACAGTTCCAAAGAATTTCTAGGTTTTGCTAGCGCTTGAGAGTTCACCTACATCACAACTAGCCCACACTACCCACAAAGCAATGGCCTAGCAGAGAAGTTTGTGCAAGTTGCAAAATCACTGTTGGAGAAGGCAAAAATGGATCAAAGAGACCCATATCTAAGACTTTTAGATTACTGCAATGCTCCTGTGGACAATTTCAAATCCCCAGTGCAGTTGCTAATGAGTCAATGTCTGCACTCTTTTCTTCCAAACACGGACAAGCAACTTCAGCTAAAAGTTGTTACCCGCTGCAAGATACTGGAAAAGAGAGCAGACCACCAAACATGACCACCAAAAGAGATACTACAACAAAGCAAAGCCATTGTCACCCTTACAGTCAGGTGAAATCATAAGAGTCCCAGAGCATGGCAGATGGAAACCAGCTGTTGTTCTAAGCCCAGCTGATACTCTTCGTTCCTACCACATCCGTACAGCTGAAGGCTCTGTATATCATCGGAATCATTGCCACCTGCTCAGCACAAAAGAATCACATTTGAATGAAAGCCCCACTTGTGATGTTGCTGAATCAACTAATGATACCCAGGGTACTGACCTTACACCAAGTCACCCAGAGCAAGTATGTGAAATGGACACACCACTCTATCGTACTAGATCAGGATGTCAAGTCAAGCCCAGGGTTAATCTGGATCTATAATTTGTAAAAGGATGTAGGCGGATCGCTGCCCTTATGTTTGAAAACCACTGTAACGTTCTTGTTCTACATTATCAGTGAATAATTGTCCAATGCACATATGTATTAAGTTCCAAGGGTTTTTTTTTTTTTTTTTTTTAAACGGAGATGTAATATTTTGGTTTAATATCACTTAGTTAGAATAATTACTTAGAATAATTACATCATATGCGGGAATTCTATGTCTAGTTAATAAAATTTAATTTATAAATTAATAAAAAAGCTTGTAAGCAGCACAAAGATATCCAGAAGTTATTATTTACAACCACAAATAAAGAATGAAACAAATGCAACTTAACTTTTTTAGTTTCACCTTAGTTAAAAACTTAATTAATTTAAGGCAATTTTCTAGTATACTCAACTAATTCGGGATTAGAGTGATACAGTCTGCTAATGTCAGTCTCCAGCTGCTAGTCTTCAAACATCACATGCTCCAAACTGCAAAGTCTCCAACCACCACAGTCTCCTAACATCACAGCTTCCAACCTCCACATTCTCCACCCAGCATAATCTACTAACATCAGTCTCTAAACTCCAAAGTCAAAGTCTCCAACCTACAGTCACTGAATGAAAATAAACCTTAAAAAAGTGAAAAAAGGTGAGCCTGCGGTGCATGATGGGAGTTCTTCCTGACATACCAATAATGTACCATAACTCACAGTTTTAAGTTCATTTCACTCCTTCAAATTTAAATTCAAACTTGAGTTGAAAGGCTGAAAACTCATACAATCCCATTGAAATCACAAAACTTAATTTGATAAGTTAAGGTAAATTACAAAAATATGTTGTCATGACGTTTTGCTTAAGAAATTTTTTGCAGTGTGCCGTCTACCAACATCACTGCCTCCAATATCCAAAGTCACCAACCTCCACAGTTTCCTAACATAACAGCTTCCAACCTTTTTTTCCAACCAATTTTGTGGGGTCTTGATACAAAAAACAGCCATGTTTTGCTTCAGCCGAGTGTTTTCTTTTTCAGAATTCAGAATTCTCGTTTTTTTTTTATTTTTGCCTCTGGATTTAGTCCTTCTGGGCTATTTCTCAGGCTTGGTCTCGGCTTGTTTTTCTTGTTTACGCTTTGCCCTTTTTATAATAAAATCCAAATTGTTCACGTCTTTCTGTAGCCTTTGCTTACATCTAGTAAGCAACTTAAACTGAGCTTTCTGGGGCTCCGGTAATGGCGGCTTGCTGAGAGGACGTGTTCGTTTCGGCTCCGCTACCTTTCTATAAAATCCTGAATAAGACTCGTTATGTGAGACCTTGACCAACGTCTAAAGACAGCTGTGATGCCTCTCTGGCAAAGGAAGTCCAGTAAAAATATCAGTAAGCCAACTTAGTTGAAGTTATCCAACTTTACTTCTAAGGTGAGCCCTGAAACTAGCGGTGACAATAGCGAAGCTAGCACAAGCACGTACCAGGCAATGGAGGAGGACATTGCAAGTCGAATAAGAAGGAAAAGACGGCCGAAGCTGGCTCAGATGCAATACTGGCTGCAATTGCAAATTTGAAATCCGACTTCTCTTCTAAACTTGATGGTATTCTGTCAGCAATAGAGAATGTGAAAAAATGTTGATGTTAATGTTAAGATGTTAATGAGTGTGCCGAGCAGGTCAGTGAGGCAGAGGTCCGGATATCTGCAGCAGAGGATAGCATCACCAGTCTGCAAGCCAGGGTTCAAGCCCTGGAAAATAAAAACAGAGATCTTGAAGGGAAAGTGCTGGACTTGGAGGCCAGATCACGACGATCCAACCTGAGATTGGTTAATCTACCCGAGGGTGCGGAGGGAGAGGATGCATGTGCCTTCCTGGTAAAAGGGCTGCCGGAGGCTCTAAACTTGGCACCGTTACGCACCTCCCTGACACTTCAGAGAGCGCATCAGGTGGGTCAGAAGAGTACATCAAACGCCGCTGCACAAAGGACCCTCATCTTGAAGTTCTTAAACTACAAGGACAAAACAACCGTGATAAGATCCGCCAGGGCAAAGGGACAGACTCTTTTCAAGAACCAACCAGTGAGATTTTATGAGGACGTCATGAACACAAAACAGAAAGAGTTTGATGGCGTGAGACAACAACTCTGTGCTGTGGGGATACGATACGGCATGATTCCTCCCGCACGACTGCTGATGACGCAGAATGGTCAGTCTCGCATCTTTAACCAACCAGCTGAAACAGAGAATTTTGTAAGGACTCTGAAAGTGAAAGCAGAAAGTGGACCTGGGTGAGACAATTATGATATCATCATACTGCAGTGCATTGATAGGGATGAATAATTAAGTCAAAACAAGAAGGATAAATCACTTGCTTACTATATTGAAGGTATACTGATCCAGAAACCTACAGCCAACATTATTAGACAAATTTCTGAACGCATTTAGCAGGTAGTGTCGCAGTCACACAGTTCCAGGGGCCTGGAGGTTGTGGGTTCGATTCCCACTCCGGGTGACTGTCTGTGAGAAGTTGGTGTGTTCTCCACGTGTCCGCGTGGGTTTCCTCCGGGTGCTTCGGTTTCCTCCCACAATCCAAAAACACACATTGGTAGGTAGATTGGTGACTCAAAAGTGTCCGTAGGTGTGAGTGAATGTGTATCTATGTGTCTGTGTTGCCCTGTGAAGGACTGGCGCCCCCCTCCAGGGTGTATTCCTGCCTTGCGCCCAATGATTCCAGGTAGGCTCTGGACCCACAGCGACCCAGAGCTGGATAAGCAGTTACAGATGATGAATAAATGAGTGAATTTAGTAACAAGTTTATTATGTAGCGGGTGGGGTAGGAGAGAAAAGTATTCAGGCACAAGTATTCGGCTGATCCTCACCTTTGTGTGGAGCAGCCTCCAGCTGTTAGACAGGTACCAGTATACTAGGTGGGGGGAGGGTAGGTAACAGAGTTCTAGTTAATAGGGGTATACTGTTCAGTGTTCATTGTTATGGATGAAGTTTTTAACGTCAAAGTGTTTTTGGTTTCTTTGCCTGTAAATAATTTGAAGGAACTGGGAAGCCCATTCAATATTATACAGTATGTCTAGTGGGTTAAGAGTTAAAATATCGTCTAGGAACTGCAGAGGATTACAAAAACTGAAAAAAGTCAAACAGATAATGACTAGGGTGAAATCTATATATTCCGATATTACGCTATTTCAGGAAACTCACCTCTTGTCTGGTCAAGAGGCAAGGATTGGGAGGAGGTGCAGGGCAGTATATATATTCGGCTCCCTTTACTTCTCAGGCAAGAGGAGTTATGATCTTGATCCATAAATCCATACTATTTCATGTGACAAGGGTTATTAAAGAAATGATTGTGGTGTATATTATTCTACAGGGTACACTGATTACAGAAAAAATAAATCTGATAAATATTTATGCTCCAAACACTGATGACCCAAAGTTTTTTCAGAATCTGCTCCTCACAATCTCATCTCTGTCTGGTAGCTATATTGTAGCAGGGGGTTTTAATTGCACAATGAACCCAGCATTAGATAGAAGTTCAGGTATTGACCATTCCCCATCCTAAAAGTAGACAAACAATTCAACACTTTATGAAGGAACTTAATTTGATGGATATTTGGAGGGATATGAATCCCAAGGGTCTAAAATACTTCTGTTATTCAAATACACATAAATCATATTCGTGTATTGACTACTTTTTAATCTCTGCAATTTGAGACATAAAATTTAGGACTGCCAATACGATAGCATCTTAATATCCTACCATGCACCGAATTCATTAATATATGAAGACCCAAGACTAAGGAGAGAGCCTCCTAGGTGGAGATTTAAACAGAAATGGCTCCTAGACTCAAAATTTATACCTTTCATAGATAACCAAATTGACATATTTTTTGAAACCAATAAAGATGAAACATTACCCTCTTCAAGGTGGGAAACCTTTAAGTCCTACATGAGAGGTCAGATAATTAGCTTTACAAGTTATAAGGCAAACCAAACTTATCAAAAAACAAAAGAGTTGACAGCAGAGATTGAATTACTTGAGACGGAATATTATCAAACGCTATGCCCCAACCTCCATCTAAAACTTTTGCTATTAAGAATACAGCATAATGAACTGTCTGCCCCTAGAGCAGCTTCACATCTTTTGCGTCTTAAGCAGGCATTTTATGACCAAGGGGGAAAACCTGGGAAACTACTAGCCTGGTGCCTCCGACAACTGCAAAGCGAAAAAAATATTATCTCACTTGAAAACAGTGAGGGACAGATTCTAACTGACCCTCTAGAAATTAATGAAACCTTTAAGGTCTTTTTTGAAAAATTATATAGCCCAGACATAACACATAAGGAACAAGTGCAAAACCTATTCTTAGATACCCTCCAAATGACCAATATCTCAGAATTAATGAGTGAAGACCTTGGTGTAGCTATAACTAAGGAGGAAATATCTACAGCAATAGATCACTTGAAAACAAGTAAATCCCCAGGCCCAGATGGGCTGCCAACATAATTTTATAAAGTATTTAAAGTTAAACTGCTACCCACTCTTTTTGATATGTATTCGGACTCATTTGAAAAGGGAATTCTCCCTGCCATATTAAGAGAAACGCTGATAACTTTATTACCCAAATCTGGTAAACCCTGCAACAAATGTGAAAATCTAAGACCAATATGCCTTCTTAATGTGGACTTAGATACTGTGCAAAATCTTGGCTCAATGACTAGAGAAAATATGAAAATAATAAAGAATGGGTTTATAATAGGCAGACAGGGATTTCATAATGTGAGACGAGTGATCGATATTCTTTACAATATGGAAGAAAAACCAGACATTGCTATACTATCATTGGATGCCGAAAAGGTATTGTCGCAGTCACACAGCTCCAGGGGCCTGGAGGTTGTGGGTTCGATTCCCGCTGCGGGTGACTGTCTGTGAGGAGTTGGTGTGTTCTCCCCGTGTCCGCGTGGGTTTCCTCCGGGTGCTCCGGTTTCCTCCCACAGTCCAAAAACACACGTTGCAGGTGGATTGGCGACTCGAAAGTGTCCGTAGGTGTGAGTGTGTGAGTGAATGTGTGTGTGTCTGTGTTGCCCTGTGAAGGACTGGCGTCCCCTCCAGGGTGTATTCCCGCCTTGCGCCCGATGATTCCAGGTAGGCTCTGGCGACCCTAAATTGGATAAGCGGTTACAGATAATGGATGGATGGAAAAAGATTTGGCTGTGGGGACAATATCTGTCTGTGGGTTAAACTTCTATATAATGAGCTCTATGCTGAAATATTAACAAATGGACTTATATCTAAGTCATTTAAAATAAAAAGAGGAGACAGAGGTGTCCCTTGTCCCCATTACTGTTTATTTTAGCAATTGAACCATTTGTCATTGTGGTGCAGTCTCATAAAAATATAACTGGTTTGACAATAGGCCAACAGGAACACAGAATTGCTTTATTTGCTGATGATGTCATTCCATTTTTGGAAAAACAAAATCTATCCCAGCCTTGACATAATAGACACATTTGGAAGGTGTGGGAAATGATTCAGTAATCATTATATTTTTCAGCTAGCTTGATACTTTTATTATTTTTAAGAAACAGTATTAACTTTATGATCTGCGCAACAGGGCAACAGGAAAAGGTGTGTGTGAAGGGGGTGTGTGATTAACTGCTTGAACTCAGCAGTAAACAACAGGGGCTTCTAGCAGAGAGGTCACTAGGTTATTGGAAAGCCTTAGCAACACCCTAGCAATGACTGACTTATCTGGGAGCCAATCAGGATGAAGCATATACCTAGGGGGAAGGACTACCATTATTATAATACAGGGAGTCAGAGGTCACTTAGGCGGAGAACAGACCAATTAAGGGAGAAGAAGCATGCTGTACTGTTCTTCCCAGAATTCTGTATAATAAACTGTTTTGATTGTTCACTCAAACTCTGTGTTCCAATTATTTGCATCAACAAACACGCAGGACAGTTTTGTCCACAATTTGGTGACCCCGACGTGATGCAAAGGAGCTGGGAAGGTATCAGAGGGACTGAAATACTTTAGCATTCATTCAGGCACCTCCTCAAAAGGTAAGCAGAAGCCTATTTAAATAAAATCTGCAAATTGAATATAGTGAAAAAGGGATGAATGCTGGGGTATGGTAGGTAATCCCTCTTAGGCGGGAAGTAGTTGTGAACAATATAAAACAGTGTTAGAAAGCCTGATGGTCAGGGACCAAGGTCTTTGGGTTAGAGTCCCAGAGTTAGAAAGCCTGATGATCAGGGACCAAGGTCTTTGGGTTAGAGTCCCAGAGTTAGAAAGCCTCATGGCCAGGGACCAAGGTCTTTGGGTTAGAGTCCCTAAGGAAAAGTGAGTTTCGAGTGAATCTGTGTGTACTAATTGTGTTTTGGCTGGGTGGTGGTGGACCCCTCTGAGCCGCTGACGAGCACTCAGATTAAAGACTAGGAGACTGTGTCTCCTTGGGAGTGGTCTTCCCTAAACCCCGAGTCAGGGACTGGGGCTCGTGTCTGGTACCGAGAAAGGAAAAGCCTCGAGTCAGGGACCGAGATCTGCACGTCAGGGACTGCAGTAAAGGAAACCGTGTTCTCCGAAAATAACTCCTCCCGTGTGGAGACCTAACGGTGACAACAAAAGCACGGGAGTTGAGTGAGTAGGAGTGAAGAACCCACTGGAAGAATTCGAGGGTAAGTCCAGTCTTTGATCAATATGGCAGACTCAAATAAGAGGTATTTAGAAAAGGAATTAAATTTCAGATTCGGGGAAGGGAAATGGCAATGGAAATCTGTAAAAGAACAATGTGAATTACTTGCTAAAATAGTGAAAGGATTGGAACCTAATATTAAGAAAAGGGAGTATTTAGAAAATGAGGTGAACAGGGATTTGAATGAGGCAGTCAAAGAATTTATTGCGGGTAAATGGGAGGAGAAGATATCCCTAGGAAGAATGCTAATTGAAATGACTATAATCAGAAATAAGGCAGCGCAGGAGGCTAAAGAGAAGTTGGAAAACTCAGGCTTTTTAAGACGTAAAAAGGCTAAATGTAAAAGTGATCAGGCAGAAGTTGTGTGGATTAAGTTAAGATTGAAATGTGCTTATAATGGTAATTTGTTTGCTATGATTACACATACCACACCTAGTACTGATTCACTAGCTGCTGACATTGATGTATGTGAGCAGACCCAGAAGGGGCAGAGCACTCAGCACAGCTAGGAGGCAGGGACTCCCCCCACACACATTCCAGACAGGAAATGTGATCCTGCACTAGAATTAGAGATACCTCCGCCCTACAATGTGAGTTATTGGAACACATTGCCCCCACCTATGTCTACCCATTCCAGTCGGTAATATGATGCCCATGATCAGTATTAAGATAGGAACAATTAAACTGGAATCCATGAACACACCATATCAGCATTCCACATCACGTTGTATATATCCACAGGATGACCTGGAAACACTAAGGCGAAGTGCTCCTACTGGGGATCAATGTCAATCGCCCTCATCAGGGAATAATCCATTCCATGATAGAATGGTGAGGGAAAATGGGTCACAAGACCCTCCCAGCTCTCAGGCCACGGATACATGTGACCGTCACCCATCCCTGACTCAGAACACTTATATGCATATCGAAGAATAAGGAATCTGTGTGACATGGACTTGATTGACTTGACTGAGGGACAAGGCGTTAGAATTAAGGCTGCATTTACAGAGCAGGTACTTAAGGAAGAGGTCTCTCCGCAGATTAGACATGAACAAAGGGAAAGTGGTATAACTAGGAGAGAGCTTATGCAAATGATAGATGAGGAGATATACCCCCTGACAGAACAGCTAAGTATAATGGAACAACAGGGTCCACAACAGGGGCCATACATGAGCACTAGGTCACGTACAGGGGCTACTGATAGGGGCCCTGCACATGTGATGCCACATTTAGAGACCACCTCAGGGGATAGAAAATATGTTTCATTCACTGTAACAGATGCTCAGATTATTACTGATCAATTACCTCCCCTCTCTGGGGGAGCTGGACTTTGGCTAACTAAATTAAATAAATTAATGGGGGGAATTACCTTAGCTCTGGGAGATTTCAGGAACATTATCAACAGATCCACAACTGCTATGGAGGTGGCTGAATTGGAGAGACAGGCAAACACATATAGGCTGGCAGATAATACTCCATTTGCAGCATACTCACAGAACTTAGTAGATATCATGAGGCGTATGTGGCCAGTCAGAGCGGCGACCACTGTCCCTAGTTATCCCTGGGATGAGAAAACTAACCCGGCAGAACATTTGAGTCAGGCGGTTGAGCACTGGACTATGACTACTGGCATTCACCCAGCTCGGGGTCAACAGGTGTGGTTTAGGACTGCAGTTCTTAAGGGTCTACCTACTCCTATTAAGGACAAGGTAGAAGACAATCCAGATATGGGACCAGATAAGCCTCATGAGGACTGGTTGAGACATATTTTGTTTCATATGAACAAGCACAAAGATAGTGTAGATAGCAAGGGGAAAGAAAAGGATAAAATGGAATTGGAGCTGTTAAAAGCCCAACTGGAAGAGATCTTTAAGAACGCTAATATAAATAAGAAGGAGCCTAAGGAGCCTAAAATTAAGTCGGAAACAATAATGTTTCTTACACAGCCACAAGCATCAGCCCCAGTATTAGTTCCAAATCCTTCACCACCACTTCCAGCTCCAGCGGTTCCGGGACAGACACCCATGCCATACATGCCACCCCAGCAATGGCCCACACCTCAGTATAATTATGGTCCAATGCAGTATGCTCCTCAACCTTTTAGATCCAGGGGACTTGGACGAGGGAGGGGGCGTGGTAGCGGTGGGTCTTCCAGGCCACAAGGATGTTTCCAGTGTGGAGCGATTGATCACTGGGCCAGGGACTGATACAGGCAGAACCAGTTACATCCCCAACAACATCCTTCACAGTTACACCAGCCACAAGCCTACTATCAGGCTCCCAACCCAGAGGCAGCTCCAGTAGGTCAGTACAGTCTGGGGCCCTGGGGACAGTGACAATGCCCAGAGGACCATCAAGACAGTATGGCACTGGCAGAACCCATGCTGTCACTGACCCTCGGGACCCTGAAGATTCCATTTTTGATTGACACAGGGGCCACTCACTCTGCATTGACAAGCAGTCTACCCTCGAGTATGATGAGTGACATTTCAGTGCCGGTCAGGGGTTTCTCGGGATCAATCATTTCACTGCCAAAAACAAAACCCTTAAGTGTAAACAATGGTATACAGACTGTTTTACACTCTTTCCTGATTGCGCCACAAGCACCACTCAACTTGTGTGGCAGAGACTTATTAGTGAAAATGGGGGCATGTATTATGTACTCCCCAGAGGGATTAACTATTACATGGCCAGACGGGTCCAACCAATGTTCTATAGGACGTCATGGAGAGGGGATGTATCTGATGAAAACTTTTACCCCTGAATCGGTGGACATCTACTGGGGACTAATTCAGGAATCCAGTAGTCAGTTATTGACTCTTTTCAACCTTTGGAAGCCCTGGATCATAGTACTGGAGCCCTATGCACCACCCCCTGATCCGCCCCATGTCATCTTGTTCTATGACATAGGAGGGGATTTAGCATACTTTGACTTGTTTGAATCAGAACTAATGAATACTGAATGGACCATTGAGTCCAATGGTATTTATGTGGGACCTGAGGGGGTGGCATCACTTGTACACTCACATCCGATCAGTATAAGTGGTTTAAAATATCTGAGACATCTGTACCGCACATCTCATTAGCATTACACCCCAAATATACAGCTAAGCAATTGGGCCCCATGATTAAGAGAGCTGCGGAGACTACGGACTGGGTTCAGACTCAACTGCCTAACGTGATCTACTCGCCGTCTAGTCAAATTTATCATATTAAGGGCTGCTGCTCTGACACCGTTACATTGACTTATGACATCTTAGCTAGACACCATGGGAGGGAAGATGTTGATCACCCAGACACGGGAAAGGTTCTGAGTAATCTACCTAACACACTGTGGTCAGCAGGATCAGATGACGTAGGACATGTTAAACAGACACCAGTTGTGTTTCAAATGTCAACACCTGACATAGACATAAGCCAGAAGCCATATCATCATTAGATAAGACAGCAAAAGCACTGGTGACTGCAGGTGTGCTGGAACCATGCTGTTCCCAATGGAACACTTCCATATTACATGGGTCAGTATAGGATGGCGCATGATCTCAGAGCAATAAATTCAGCATTAGCTACACAGACTATTCCTGTCCCCAATCCATACACGGCACTTTCGGATTTAAGCCCAGATATGAAATGGTTCACATGCATTGATTTGGCAAATGCATTTTTTTGTGTACCTTTAGACCCGGCCTGCAGAGACATATGTGCTTTCACGCACAGGGGCCAGCAGTACAGGTATACTAGACTTCCACAGGGGTTTGCGTTATCCCCGGGACTTTTCAATCAGGCTTTAAGAAGAAGTCTCGAGAATTGCCAGTTACCTATAGGTTCTATTCTTATCCAATATGTGGATGATTTACTGATTGCCGCAGACACCACAGAGACCTGTTTAACAGCCACCCGTGCGGTCCTTTAATGTTTGGCAGCCGCTTGGTTTAAGGTCTCTAGGTCAAAATTACAGTGTTGTAGATCCAGAGTTACTTTTCTAGGCCGGATTGTCACACAAGGATCGACAGGTATATCAGCTACACATAGGTCATCCATTTCTAGCCACTGAGACTGCTAGAAGCAGCCATACATAAGCCTAAGCGAGTTGCCATTGTAAAGTGCAGAGGTCACCAGAAGGGGGACACATTGGTGAGTAGGGGAAATGAAGCAGCAGACAAGGCAGCGAAAAAAGCAGCAGGGTATACAGAACCCAATACTATGATGGTATTAGACTTTAGCGTCCCATGGGAACCCATTCCCACGGGAACACAACTCAGACAAATACAGGACCAGGCTAGTCCAGAAGAAAAATCAATGTGGGTAAATCAGGAAGCACGTAGTGGAAGGACTATGGATGAACAAGGACAATCAGTACGTACTACCTATGTCCTTAGCTAGAAGTGTGTTGGAAGAAGCACACACCATGGCACATGTAGAAAGGAGACAAATGATGGAAAATCTTAAACAGTGGTGGCATCCATTTATGCGATCATTAGTGTCTGATTTCCTAGCTAACTGTAACATTTGCCTCATTTATAACACAGGGAAGGTTTCCACGGCCATTAACCCACGGGGAAGAAATTCAGATTGATTATACAGATATGATCGATCCTATACGCAAATATAAGTACCTTCTAGTGGTAGTAGATAGGTATTCAGGGTGGGTCGAGGCAATCCCCACTATTAAGGAGGATGCCAAATCAGTTGATCAACCACTGGATCCCTCAACATGGGTTTCCTAAAAAGATTCACTCCGATAATGGAACTCATTTTACTAGTAAGGCACTGCAGTGGGTAGAACAATCACTAGGATTGAAACATAGCTATGGTTGTGTGTACCATCACAAGGTCAGGTGGAGAGGATGAATCAAACTTTGAAGACCAAATTAGCAAAAATCAAACTGGCCACGGGCATGAATTGGCTTGATGCCCTTCCAATTGTTTTAATTAGTGTCCGTAGTTCAGTGAACAGAAATACAGGGTTCACTCCTTTTGAATTAGTGAGGGGCATCCCTTTTCCAGGCCCCTCCACCGCGCTTGCGTCCCCCCAGAAACTATCTCAAGCAGAGTACCGACAGTTATATGAAGAACTGAAAGCTGTTTGTAAAGATTTCTCTATACAGGTGCAGGAAAAGAGAGAAGGAGAAGAACCGGAGGAGAAGGATTCAGAAGTGGCAGTCTCACCCTGGGTGCTCCTGAAGGTCATTAAGCAGAAGTGGTGCGAACCTCGCTGGACAGGGCCTTATCAGGTGATGGAGAGAACCAGCTACGCAGTCCGGCTGAGGGGTAAAGGTTCACAATGGTACCACCTCACACAGTGCGGAGCTGCACCGGCACCCAATATCAAATATTCACTGAAGGAAAACAACACTTCAGAAGAGGCAGATCAGGTAGCCTCAACCAACATAGGGGCAGAATAATCCCCTGAGGCAGGAGCACAACAAGGGCAGTCTACCCTTGCTCACAGCACCGACCTGCTCACCATAAGAAGACAGAAGACTTTACACCGTTACACATACACATATAGGGCAATAAAACCATTTAGAAAAGAAGTGGTGTGTAGGACTGAGGTTGTCTCTCCCTTAAAAAGGGGGTGGTGTAAATGCCTGCTATCACCACTGATTCACACAGTATATGTGTAATGTTGACCTGTCATTAGGACAGGTCAAAAGGGGGAATTGTGGGAAATGATTCAGTAATCATTATATTTTTCAGCTAGCTTGATACTTTTATTATTTTTAAGAAACAGTATTAACTTTATGATCTGCGCAACAGGGCAACAGGAAAAGGTGTGTGTGAAGGGGGTGTGTGATTAACTGCTTGAACTCAGCAGTAAACAACAGGGTCTTCTAGTAGAGAGGTCACTAGGTTATTGGAAAGCCTTAGCAACACCCTAGCAACGACTGACTTATCTGGGAGCCAATCAGGATGAAGCATATACCTAGGGGGAAGGACTACCATTATTATAATACAGGGAGTCAGAGGTCACTTAGGCAGAGAACAGACCAGCTAAGGGAGAAGAAGCATGCTGTACTGTTCTTCCCAGAATTCTGTATAATAAACTGTTTTGATTGTTCACTCAAACTCTGTGTTAACCTCTTCTGTTCCAATTATTTGCATCAACAAACACGCAGGACAGTTTTGTCCACAAAGGATATCAGCATATAAAGTAAATAAAGATAAATCTTCATTAATGTTACTCAACTCAAAAGAAAGAAACTGTGCCGGGAATTGTTTCCAACTCAAAAAGGTAGACTGTGTCACATATTTGGGTATTAGGTTAGTACCATGTATAAACGACATTGTCGGGGTCAATTTCAACCCCATGCTAGACTCGATTACTTCCTCTATAGATAGATGGAACCACATGCCCTTATCGCTTATAGCAAGAATTAATGTCCTTAAATTAAATTAAATGCCCAAACTTCTGTATTTGTTCCAGAATATCCCACTGCCACCTCCTACCAACCTATTTCCATCCCTAAAGAATATTTTCACACGTTTCCTGTGGAATAATAGGTGACCGAGGCTACGTTTATCTCTTCTGTACCTTCCATATGATAGAGGAGGCTTCAGGTGCCTCCAGTTGCCCTGTGGCAAGGACTGGCGCACCCTCCAGGGTGTATTCTTGCCTTGCGCCCAATGATTCCAGGTAGGCCCTGGACTCACCGCGACCCTGAACTGGATAAGCATCCATCCATCCATCCATCCATTATCTGTAACCGCTTATCCAATTTAGGGTCGCGGGGGGTCCAGAGCCTACCTGGAATCATTGGGCGCAAGGCGGGAATACACCCTGGAGGGGACGCCAGTCCTTCACAGGGCAACACAGACACACACACATTCACTCACACCTACGGACACTTTCGAGTCGCCAATCCACCTGCAACGTGTGTTTTTGGACTTTGGGAGGAAACCGGAGCACCCGGAGGAAACCCACACGGACACGGGGAGAACACACCAACTCCTCACAGACAGTCACCCGGAGCGGGAATCGAACCCACAACCTCCAGGCCCCTGGAGCTGTGTGACTGCGACACTACCTGCTGCGCCATCGTGCCGCCACTGGATAAGCAGTTACAGATAATGAATGAATGAATGAATGTATTACTTTACGGATAAGTCCCTCCCACCTTGGATGAATATTGAAAATTGTTCTGTCCCTCTTCCTCTCCCACAGTACATATACTCAACAACAGCCAAAATGTTGAAAAAAAAGACAAAAAAACCCTATAGTCAAAGATATGATTTCAATTTGGTTCCAAGTTAAAAGGTATTTAGGCAAACCCTTCTCTCTGTCACGCTACAGCCCAATATGTGGCAACCATTTTTTCCCTCCAGGCAGGGCAGACCCTGGTTTCAGGAAATGGGCTGAAAATGTCTAAAGATAATAGGAGATTTAATGGCATCAGAGGGTGGGTTTATGGTGTAATTTGAAGAGCTGATCACCAGTTATGATATTCCAAGCAAACATTATTTTAAATATCTACAGGTGAGAAACTTTATCAGATCATCTCAAAATCAGTGTGTGTCAGTCCCCCCTCTGTCCGCTTTGGAAAGTTAAATAAAGAAAGACTGCCTTGGAAAATGAATTATTTCCAAATTATATAGCATGTTAGCAGAGGGATCTTCTGAGTCTTCTTTATGCTAACTTAAAGCCTGGAGGGAAGATCTACAGGAGAATTTGTCCTCTGAGGACTGGGAAGAGGCATGTGCTAAAACACAAACACAAACTACCAATACACGCCTCAAAGTACTGCAATATAACTGGCTAATGAGAACATATGTGACACCAGAAAGGCTTAATAAGTATAATGGCGCCATACCCGACTGGTGTATCAGATGTGGAGAGGAAAAGGGAACATTCTTCCATTGTGTCTGTAAATGCAATAAAATTCAACAATTCTGGAGAGAGATTAAATAAGCCTTAGAGACTATACTAGGTATAAAATTAGCTCTTGACCCCAAGCTGTTCATCCTAGGTCTATACTCTGAATCATTGTATGTCCAGGAAAATAATCACTGCCATGGATTTATGGTTACTACTTGCAAAAAGAGTCATACCACTCTCATGGAAGAGTACCAAACTGAAATTCATTAATTGGATTAATGAAATTTCCACAGCTTTACCTATGGAAAAGATAACTTACATTATAAAGGGGAAACTATCACTATTTCAGAACATTTGGGGAATTCACCTGGGCTGACTTTGATAAAATAGAAAAACCTTATTTGTTCTTGTTATGAGTGTTTTTTTTTTTTTTTTGGTCCTGTTTTGGGTTTTTTCCCCCATTGTTTTTTTTTCTTCTCTTTCTTATACAATGTACTTTCAATTAAAAGCTGCTCTAAGTTATCTCATAAATACCTGACTTACAAGGAAAGACAAATTGAAAATGGACAATAATTTTGTTGCCCTTGATGTTTCCTTTGATGTGAGAGCATGCATGTTTCTGTATACTATTGGAGTAAGTAGTAAAATACTATTAAGTAGTAAAATTTTTTTGAGGTCATTTGGTGTACCACCACGGCGGCACGGTGGCGCAGCAGGTAGTGTCGCAGTCACACAGCTCCAGGAACCTGGAGGTTGTGGGTTCGATTCCCACTCTGGGTGACTGTCTGTGAGGAGTTGGTGTGTTCTCCCCGTACCCGCTTGGGTTTCCTCCGGGTGCTCCGGTTTCCTCCCACAGTCCAAAAACACACGTTGGTAGGTGGATTGGCGACTCAAAAGTGTCCGTAGGTGTGAGTGTGTGAGTGAATGTGTGTGTGTGTCTGTTGCCCTGTGAAGGACTGGCACCCCCTCCAGGGTGTATTCCTGCCTTGCACCCAATGATTTCAGGTAGGCTCTGGACCCACCGCGACCCTGACTTGGATAAGCGGCTAAAGATAATGAATGGTGTACCACCTCTTGCTGCTTCACATACCACTAGTGGTATGTACCAGTTTGAGAACCACTGTATTATAAAAATTCTTCATTACTCCAAGCTCGTGCAAATTCAAACAAACAAGGAAAAGAAATTTTAAAAAATAAGCTTTATTGGCCATTTTTAAGACCAGAAATTTTTCTTTTGCAGAAATAACCACAAATTTTTTTCACATAAATTATAATAAGACAAAACTTAAAATGTACAGGTATTTTACAGAGACATAGAAACTGCTTTGATACATTAGGTTCAGTCAATGTGACCGAGAAAATCTGTCTCCACAGGATTTCAACGTTAATGCTAAATAAAAATATTTAATCTTTTGAAAACTCCTGAACGATGCAGGTTCCAGTAATGATGTGGTTATAGAAAATATTGCTTTATACTGGTGTTAGTATCATTTCTGTCATTAATACTGCAGCTGTGTGTGGATAATGCCTTAAACCATGAACTACTGACATTTTCTGTTTGGTCCATTATTTAAAAACTGGGTTTTGTAAACTATCTTGCTTATGCCATTAGTTGTTAAAGCCTGAGGCCTCAGAAAGATCTTCTTTCAGAAGTTTTTTTTTTTTAAAAACTTCTGCCCGGCTTCGTCCTGACATGCCAGTGGCCTGCATTAATTAAACATGTCTAAACTTGCTGAAGTTTCCTCAGAGTTCACTCAAACTCAGCTCAGAGTTCTAATGAGGACTTTAGAACCAGAGATCGCTGGTTAGAGAACGTCGCAGAGACCTTTAGCACCCATTCATTCTTTTGGCTAACAATGTAGAGCTGGACTCTGGAAGTGTCTGGTAAAGGTCCATCAGAGAACAATGAAAATCTCACTTGCTCTCAGTTTTTGCCGGAGTGATCATCATCATGCTGGATTTTAGCGGATAATAACGACCATGCCAAGTTTTCCAGAAAATTCCCTGTTTCCTCTGGTGCCTCTGTTTGGGAGGAGCACTAACAAAGTACCTTCCGTTCAAGTTGGACTTTCCACAATTACTGAACCACCAGCCGCCTGCAGGAGGAAAAGACACCATTTACACACAGGGTCACACTCGCTTCGGGTCCCTGACACCACATCTTTAAAGCCTTACCTGTGAGCTGCTTGGCGCAGTTGAGGTCACTCTTCTGATCATGGTCTTTGTCCCGAGTGGAAAAGGCCAGGACAGACTCAGAGGACAGAGCACTCTCCAGGTGTCCTGCAGGGGGTGCCATGATCCTCAGAGTAAAATCACTGTCCTCTCCATCCAAACGGAAATGGTACTTCACCATCTGCTGCTCGTCTCTCCAGTCGGTCATTAGAATCTTCAGGATATAAACTTGGCCTTTGGTCAAACTGTAGATTTTTTCCAGACCAAGCCAGAACTCACCTGTTAAAGTTAAAGGTCAACTTGAAGGTAACTGTGTTTCATTCCAAACACCTTTGCTGTTTAATTCTGATTAACTAATTCAATCTCAGGAGATTAAGTCACTTGAAGTGAAGAAATCCTTTAAGTCCATTATAGAAAAGGACTTTACCAAACCTCTTCAGTCAGGCGTGACACAATCCTTTAAACTTAATCACATCATCCTCATTTTACTAATTTCCCATGATTCACAGCACGCTAATGCTATGTGTTAAACATGAAGCTGAGTCTGAATCACATGCAGTTTATTCCTTTCATTGTTTCATAGCTTTAACTGAAACAGAAACAAGCTCCTACCATCCAAATGTCCAAAGCCGTTTCGATACGCATCCCAGAGCTGATCGAAATCGACCGATCCATCCATTCGCCGCTGAATAACTGTCCATCCTCCCTCTGCTCAAAAACACACCACATCCAAAATGTTAAAATCATTCATTCATTGTCTGAAACTGCTTAACCAGTTCAGGGTCAAGGAATCATTGGGCGCAAGGCAGGGACACACCCTGGAGGGGGCACCAGTCCTTCACAGGGTGACAAACACTCACACACACCTATAGACACTTTTGAGTAGCCAATTTATCTACCAACGTGTTTTTGGACCATGGGAGGAAAACAGAACGCCCGGAGGAAACCCACGTGGACACAGGGGAGAACACACCAAGCTCCTCATATACAGTCACCAAGAGCGGGACTTGAACCCACAACCTCCAGGTCCCTGATGCTGTGTGACACTACCTGCTGCACCACCGTGCCACCATGTTAATGTCATGCCAAATGTTAAATAATATTCATCTCCTTCTTTCATTTCACCTCTTTCAACCACTAACTCACTGGTGTGTGTTTGTGTATGTGTGTGTGTGTGTGTGTAGTTTGTACCTGCTGTAATTTCGCAGTAAACCTGCAGTGAGTTGGAGTCAGACGGTTGGACACTGTAGATGCCGCTCGAGCGTTCTCCACTCAGAAACACATTGTAACAGTCAGAACTCAGGGCTAAACACAAACGCACATACAGTGTTTAGTTAGGTTTGGAAACAACAACATACATGTTAATAACATTAACAAAACAAGCCAAAAGTTTGTGTGTGTGTATGTGTTTATGTTTAATATAAATTGATTGGTTTTAATGTCATATGTTTAAAAGTTTGTTTGTCATATGTTTGTTGTTTGTTTGTTGACTTATTTAAATACAGATGTTTTATGATTTATAGTTTTTCAGTTGTATTCAGCAGTGGAGTCCAGCTGAGTATGTTTGGAATTTTATGTAAACACAACCTTTCCCCTAGTTCTCACACAAACTCTCTCTCTTTCTTTCTCTCTCTCTCATACACACACACTCAAACAAACTCCCCAATCCCCCCCTCCCCATCATGCCTCCTTCACGTGCGCAGCAGCTCTGCTCTGACATCACAGTGAGTGATCAGTGTGTGCAGAGTAAGAGAGAGAGAGAGAGAGAATGTGTGTGTGTGTGTGTGTGTGTGTGTGTGTGTGTGTGTGTGTGTGTGTTTGTGTGTGAGAGAGATAAAGAGACAGGTCTGGGGGAAAGGTCATGCATTCCTGGAGGAAATGCTTTTTTTTCTTTGTGACAAAATACAAGCAGAGTTTTGTTGAAAGTGTGTACAAAGTTCACTGTCTGTGGCTAAAAATACCCCCCCCACACACACACACCAACAGGAGAACCCCCTCCACCCCCCACTCCGCCACAGGGTCTCTGTTTTACTCAGAACCTAAGATACTAATCATATTCAGAACACCCTTGTTCCCCTTTCACCGACCTGGACCTGTGCCACGGACGCTGGGCTTCATGCCCAGCTCCAGTGACTCAAAGCTTTCATTTAATTCTGTTTATTCCACATTTTACCCGCTTTTAGAAAAACACACAACTCCCGACTAATTCTTAGCTCTTACCCAGAGTGGTTAACTGTGGTTTTAGCTAGATGTTTAAACCAGGAACATGTCTTTTTACAGAAGAAAAAATGTAAGTATGAATGTAAAATAACAAAACAAATTATCTTTATAATATTGATTATTTTGATTATGAATAGGACATTGATAGTAATCATGTTTCTCCAGGTGTTTGAAATCTTTGCTGTTTGTAAAACTCTCAGTCCTATTTTGTCTTTAAAACAAACCTCTTTGTGCAGAAGTGGACAGTAATCTAGAACCCATTGGAACATCTTGCTCTGTGTTTCCCTCCTTTGTGTTTCTCTGCTTCTCTGTCTGGTTGAGTGTGAGATGTGTTTTTGTTAAGTGTGGGCTGAGTCAGTCTCACCTTGTGGAGAATCTCTCTGTTCTGTGTTTCTGTTCAGAGTTTCATCATCTGTTTGGAGAAATCTGTGCTCATTTCGTGAATTAATCTAAAAACGAAGAACAGACAGAGGTCAGAATCAATCAGGGTTAATGATCAGCATTATTAGAATTTTCTATCAGGGTTATCGATCAGCATTATCAATCAGGGTTATTGATCAGCATAATCTATCTGTTTTATTGGTCAATAATATCTGTATGGGATATTGATCAGTATTTTCAACATGCTTTTTGTTCATCATTATCAATTATTTCTATTGATCAGCATTATCAATTAACCCCTTTGATGACTGATAGCGTCTGAGTCATGACCTTATTCTCACCTGGTTCTGAAGAGTCCGCAGGCGAATGTTTTGTTTGTCCAATTTTTCTTGTTGTTGTTTAATTTGCTCCATGAGTTCATCGATCCTCTGATTCTGAGCCTCCAGCATCCACTAAAAACAATACAAATATCCAATCATTAATAAAGGTGCCCAAACCTCCATTACATTTCTATAATATCAGATCCAGCTGTTAAGGTGCAGAATTCTGAGTTGATATAACAGTGTTATTACTGATGAGTTAATATTATAATATTGGTATTATTTATAATTATTATTGCTGTTTAAGTTTGTAGGTTAAGGTAAATCTTATTTTGTTCCTGATGCATATCAAGTATAGATCAAACCCTAACGAACAAATTGAACATAAACTTTTATCTTTAGAAACTACAAAAACCCTGTGGTGACTCAGTAAGTGGTTCCGATCTCAGGCAAAGGGTTTAGATCGGTCTGTGGACATGATCAAGCTGTGGACAGTCTCCCAGGACAGATGGACACAGACGAAGATTAATATTACATATTAAAGAGCAAAAAGATTTTAAAAAAGGTTTAACAGTTATAAATGTGTAATATCAGGAAACAAAGTAATAATGTTTGATCCCTGACTGATGGTCTGGACTCTGACTCGGTTCTCTTCTCTTACAAAAACTTAACAAACGAAAGCAAACAATCAGAAATGTCAAGGTCCGGGGTCCTCCTGGAGTGGTTAGTGCTAAAGTGTGAGCATTTAAAATTCTAAATGAATAAACAGCAACACCAAGAACACATCATCAAAAGCAACATCAAATCTACCACAGCTCTGAAAGTGGAACCGTCGTCTGAATCCTGTGAACCGGAATCAGACACCGGGCTTTGGGGTCGGTTCAGTTCTGGCACAGGACGGGACAGATGTTCTTTTGTGCTGCACGTACAACACGCCTAACAGCTGCAGCCCCATTATCATTAATAACACATTCATAACACGTCTTTACTATTATTACAGTTATTAACTTCACCTGTCAAACACAGACAGGACCTCCTGCGTTAGTGGAATCAGTTTAGAACCGAATTAAACATAGTCGGAACCAGTTAAACCCAGCTCGGTTCTGATGATACCTGGACGACGCGGATGTCGCTGTAATTCCCGGCAGCGTTCAGTCCCTCGCCCTGAATCAGTCCGTCCACTTTCTCCTCCAGTCTGCTCATCCTCTCGTGGACGTTCTGCTTGTCTACCAGCAGTACCTCTGTTCTCTCCTGAATGACTTTAGAGACGTTGTGAATCTGAGACTCGCGCTCTTCAAGGTTCTGAGTTTTTAATTTCAGAAGCTCGTTGTTCTCCTGCAGACGCTGCGTCATTCGAGACGCTTCGGACACGGAGCTGTTCATCAGCCTCAGCTTCACAAACACGTCCCTCATTTGGCCCTTGGTCTTGTCCACGTGCTCTTTCAGACCCTGTCCGAGTTGCAGGAGACCATGTGCCAAGACATTCACATCATCCCACGCCGCAAACTGGACCCGCTTCCCTTTTCGCTCGGATGTACTCTCGAACGGGAAACTGAGCGCGGAGCTCAGCGCCAGACACGCGCACATGACCTGCAGTAGCTGCATGTCCACTTGTTCTGACGGCCTCTCTGTCTGTCTGTCTGCTCTTTCTGTCTCAATTTCTCTCCAGGATCAAAGCGTGTAGCGAAGCACGCCGTATTTATATTCTCCCAGCGCGCTTCGGACGCTCTGGTTGGACGTTGTAATTTGATGCTCTGATTGGACGCTGGGTTTCCACTCAGGTCTCTCTGTGTGGTGGGGGCGGACCCCGGCGCTGGGAACAAGCTGTGGCTGTAGCGAAGGGAGAATTCCTGAAGAAAGATCCCTTCTAAAGGCAGTGATTTCGGACTCCGGTCTGTGTCGGAACGGACGAGGAAAACGTGCCACGAGGAAAAAGTGGGCGGGGTAGGGGAGGTGGTGGTGCGGAGTGTTTGGTTGGGGTGGGGGGAAGTAAGGGAAAGGTCAGAGAAGAGCGGTGTCTCTGTTCCTGTCTAACTGTCTGTCTTACCCTCCCCGTCTCTCTCTCTCTCTCTCTCTCTCTCTCTCTCTCTCTCTCTCTCTCTCTCTCTCTCTCTCTCTCTCTCTCTTTCAGTCAAGTTCAGTTCAGTGGTGCTTTATTGGCATGAATGTAGTGAGATACACTGTTGCCAAAGCAATTAACAAAGAACAAAAAATGAACATTTCAAAGAAATTAGGGGTGGGTCACAAATAATCACAAAAAAAGATATCACAGATTGTTTACAAGATTAATTATGATCAACAAAGAAGGAAAAAGAAAACAAAGAAGCAACCCCAGTAAACAAGGAACGTCCCTGGACGTTCAAAATAGGTCTAAAAGTAGTCTGTCCGTCAAGGACATATTTTAAACGTCAATGGACGTCTTAATCCATCTTAATAAGTTAGTTAAGTGGTGAGCAATCAATAACGTCAGTGGACGTCCAAAATGCGTATTATACTAGTAATTTATTTCGGGACCAATTAATAACGTCTGTGGACGTCCAAAATACGTCTAATAGTCGTCTTTTCAATGTCTGTGTTTGGACGTCTTTACAACTTTAAAAACATTTTCAACCTTAAGAGAACGTTGATTAGACGGCAGTCATTACGTTATTTCAACGTTGAATCAACGGCTAAATGTTTACTGGGACAGGCTGCTACATAACGTGCAGCGAATGTGATTAGTCCCCTCCTCTCCCTCCAGGAGGAAGGGCAGTTTCTGTGTGTCTGTGCAATGCAGGAACTCAGGAGAGATCCTGCTGATTTTCCTGTAGAATAAACTCCTGATGGAGTGGTAGAGTGGACACTGTGAGGAATTGCAGCTCTGTGTCCACCACTGCATGAACACACTGAGAGCACAACCGGGCGTTTCTGGGTCTTTAGCTCTGTCTGTGTGCTCACTGAGTCTGTACATAGTCAACACTTTCTTCAGTGTCTGGTCTTTGATGTGGGTGAGGTACAGAGCCGGAGCATACTCTCAGCTGAGGGCTGTGTAACACTGCAGTGTGTATTAGTGGCTGATGGTCTCTGTCCAGTGTGTGATGTACTTCTGCTGTTGTTTGTCTATAATGTGTTTGAGTCTGATTCTTTGGGCAAGTGTGTGTTGAGGTACGGTGTGTGTGATGCCAGTGTGTTGAAGATCACTGAGGCTCAGGACCAGTAAGGCTAGGGGACTACTCCATGTTCAGCTCCTGGCAGGTCAGTGCTTTATAGTTTTTATAGATTTTTTAGTGCCTTTCTCTCTCTCTCTCTCCCTGTCTGTTTCACTCTCAGTTCCTGTATCTGTCCCTGTCTAACCCTCTGTCTCTGTCCCTGTTTCTGTCTCACTCTGTCTGACTCACTCTCTCTCCTTGTCATGCTCTCAGTCTCTGTCACTGTCTCACTTTCGCTCTCTGTCAGACTCTGTCTCACTCTCTGTTTCTGTCCGTCTTTTTCACTCTGTCTCTGTTCCAGTCTCACTTTCTCTCTCTGTCTGTCTCTGTCTCTCTCTCTCTCTCTCTTTCTCATCCTTTCTCTCTGTCCCTGTCTTTCTTTCTGTCTCTTTTTCACTTTCTTTTGCATGCTCTCTGTCTCTGAACCCTGTCTCTCTCTCACTGTCTCTGTTCCTGTCTCAATCTGTCTGTGTCACTCTCTGATTCTCATGCTTTCTCTCTCTCTCTGTTTTTATTGTTTTTTTGAGCTGAATGACTGGAACACCTGCATTCCCCCTAAAATTCAAACACAACCTTTCACCTACATTTAGTAAAACATCTGAACCAGGCTTTCTCTCTCTCTCTTTTTTATTTTCCATCCTGTAACACCAAAGGCTTAAAATTTATAGCAGCCTATAAAGTCTGTGCAGGAGGCTCATGGTAAAAACCTTCTATTCCACCTTAAACAGTGCAGCTGTAACATTTGGATACATCGAGGCACCACAATTACTGCTCTGTTTATGGCAGAAGAGAAAATTAGAAAAAGAAGATGAACCTCAGTTATGACTCCATTTCTCTTCTTCCCATCTGACCTCTCTCCTAAACACATCTTCAGTCCTGACCCTGTTGTCTTTAAACCATGGGATGGAAGTTTTTGAATGGAGCTGAATGAGTCCTTTGTGTCTGCTGCTGGAATTCTGTCTCTGTTTGTTTTGAGCTGCACTGATGACGTTCTGCTGTTTTTTGGGGTTTTTGATAACACCCCATTCCTGTTTCTAAACAGGTCTGAAAAGTGTTTCTTTTTCTGGGATTTTTTATTTTAATCAGTTAAGCTGTTCACATGCTAAGTGTGTGATTGGCTGGGTTAGTGTGTGAATGAGTGTGAGTGTCTGGGTGAGTGTGTGATGCCAAATTAACAGTTCTTTTTGCTGGACCACCTGCCAGGCAAGCCTAAAAGAGGCATATGCCATTTCTGACTGACTGACACGTAATGTTGAAATGTACATGTGCAAGGAACTGTTAATTTAGCTGTATTTCACATTACAGCTCTTGAAATAAATTTGGAACCATTCGGCGGGGACGAAAAATCTCTGCATTATTAAAGCCAGAACAACAGAGGGAGGTGTTACTCAAAAATAAACGAGGCTTCGTTTTATCAGTCGGACCCTTATAGAAATATAGGTAATAACGTAAATATCTAGTTCCCAGCGATGCCCTGTATTTTGTATAGATTATTTGGTTGATAAAATTTGAAGGTGCTTGGTTTTAGAAATGTTCAAAAATGTAAATGTTATCTTGTTGGGTCATGGTGCTTTATTTTTTTAGCTTTGTATGAAGAGGAAATAACAGGCTTTTAATGATAATAATAATCATAATACTCAGCAACTGAGACGATAAACTATTTTTATAGTTTATTTTTTGTTATTATTGTAAACAAAGACATTCATATGAAGCACCAAAGGTTCTCCAGACCTTCCAATGACAAGGTATGTATTTTGGGCTTTCCTGTTTTTGAAATGCCAGAAAAACATCTGTGACAATGGCTATATAGCTAATGGTGATCCGGCTGAACTAAGCTTGCCTAGTTTCTCTTTGCTCTTGTTTTTTTCCTTCTTTTTATTGTAGCTAAGTTTTCAAGATACATCCACAAAATTCAGTACAATCAGAAAATATAGTGTAGATCAGTTGTTCTCGGGTACCACTAGTGGTACATGAAGCAGCAAGAGGTGGTACGCCAAATGACCTCGAAAAATGTACTACTTAATTAAGGAATTTATTCATAACTGAAAATATTTTTAATGTGTAAATTACATAATGTTTCATAATAATGCCCCAATGAAATTAATTTGTGTTGTAGAAAAATACAACATATTACACTTACACAGTAGTTCATTAAGTCTGTAAGGGAATGGTGTGTGTGTGTGTGTAAATAGACCTGAGCCCAGAAGGACTAAATCCAGAGTCAAAAATATAAAAATAAGAATTCTGTACATGTGAAGGCAATAAAGAAGAAAACACTCGGCTGAAGGAAAACGTGGCTGTTCTTCACAACATTACAGCCCTAAAACAAGGTTTAACTAAGCACCGCCCATCCTTCACCTGCTACAAGTGCAGAGAGCCACTGTGAGCACCTGCCCCAAGCGTCATGCTGTTTTCACCTGTAGCCTACACTGTAAAAAATTTCTTGTAACTTTTACAGTAAAATACTGGCATCAGAGTTCCCAGCCATTTACCGTATTTTTACAGGAACACAACTGTATTTCAAATTTACAGAATAATACTGTAATTGAATAATACAATACTTTACTGTAAATATTGGGATTTACAGTAAATACCTGCAGAGTTCCCAGCCATTTACTGCATTTTTACAAGAACACTACTTTATTTCAACTTTACAGAATACTACTGTAATTGCATAATACATTTTTACTGTAAATATTTAAATGTTTAAATTTAAATTCAGCAGATTTGCTAGCCATTGATTGCCTTTTTATAGAAACAGTACTTTTTTACAAATAAACACTAATTAGAAACTTTATCTAAATTACATTCAATTCTTTATGTATACTGAACAATACCAGCATGTAATATTTTTGTAATAAGATTATAGTGTTACTATTAAATAAGAAAAGCAATCCAAAAACTGCCAAGCATGAATACTGTAAAAATATAACTATTACATACACAAAAAAGTCCAAAACTACTAATTAATGCACTTAATTAAAACCAAATATATGCAAAATGAGGACAAATTTCAGGTACTACATAACATGTTCAAATCATTTACATTTTTACTGGAATTAATATTTTTGCCCCTTATGATATTTTAATTTTTTTATAACCAAAAATACTTCACAATATCAAATTACATTATTGCCCTTGATGGATTACAAGAAAGGTGCCCAAATCTTTATAGTAAAATATTACATTATATTACATGACTTTTGATCTTACCAGATCACACTAATTGTGACCGTAATACATCATGAAAATTTTTATAAAAACCTACTAAAGGATTACTAAAACTTCGTATTTCAACTATCAATTATATTTACTGATCAGCCAAGACACAGAGTCTGTTTTGCGTTGAACATGACCCTTTAAATAATATTATATTCAAAGTCCATCAGTCTCTTTAAAAGTGAGGATAAACACGGATGCATGGTTCAGGACTTCTTGGTTGCTCTTGACGTTGACCACCCCTCGGGATTTATACCAATGAGGAATCTATAGAAAAAATTCCATAATTAGTAACATAGCATGTGAAAATAAAGGAACAAAAAAGTTGCAATGAAAATTGTGTACACAAAGCTTAGAGGATACAGTAAGGGAAGATCAGATGGCATCAAGGGCAGGACAATTTTTAAAACTAAACATGGCACAAAAAGTAAGGAAATGTTGCTTGGTAGATTATTTATTTGTTGTAACAATGCTTCTCAGCGATAAATCTTATACTGTTGGAAGCCTGTTAATTTCCCTTTTAAATGGTGCCACATTTGTAAAGAACATGCATTTGTGGGATAAGCAGTAGAGCCGAGTATGTGGGTTGTGTCCATGAAAAATTAGCCAGATCCTCTCTGCCAATGCCAAACAGCTTATTCTGCCATTGACTTGTATGGTGGGTTGTGACTGGCTGATTGAAGGTTGAAGAAACAAAACCTATTGGCAATTTAACAATTTATTCCTTTAACAAAAAGGAGTCTCAGTAGCATGTAGAAGAACCATACACAACCACAACAGCCTGGCACCTCCTCTTCATGCAGCTCAGCAGCCTGGTCACACACGTGGTTGTGTTTGTCACTGTGGCACGAACAGCACACCCAAACTGATCCTACAAGTGTTCAGTGGCGTTGAAGTCAGGAACTGGCAGGCCATTCCATCCTCTCCACTCCCAAATTCTGGAGGTAGGTAGTCTGATAAACACTGCTCTGTGGGGGCAAACGTCATTTTGGAGGATAGAGTTCGGTCCCAGACTGTGGAGATATGGGATTGCCACTGGTTGCAGAATTTCATCTCGATATCTTTCTGCATTGAGATTGCCTCATTTTTCCAGTGAGGGAGTTGCCGCCTTACACCATCACACAAATTAAGCTGTTTTGCATTGGCAGACAAGATTTGACAAATTTTTCATGGGCACAACCCACATACTCAACTCTACTGCTCATCTCACAAATGCATGTTCCTTACAAATATGGCACCATTTAAAAGGAAAATTAACAGTAACGGTATAAGATTTATTGGCAAGAAGCACTGTTACGACAAAGAAATAATATACCAAACACAAATTTCCTTACTTTTTGTGCTATGTTTAATTCTCTGCAAGTAATTAGAGGAAATTAGTGAGATAAAGCGTGAATTATATTGATAATTAGGGTTAGATAATGCAGCATGTCCAATTTGTTGTTAAAAATGAACACTAATACTTTGACACTGTATTTTGTTATGGCTTTCATAATGCCATATCATATCGTATAGCTTCATTTCTTTTAGGCATATTGAGATATGAGATATGAGATTTCGCCCAGCCCTAGTTGTCACTTGCTCACGCTTTTTGCAGTGAAGAGGAAAGATATTAATACAAACAGTATTAATTCACAGTGTAGATTGATATGCTATGCACTTCTGTCAATATATCATAGTGATCAGGAAATCCTGTATTTGACCTTTAATTTCATATATTAAAAGCACAAATTTAAACTGCATCAAATGATCCCCATAATGAGCCTGATTAGAATTAAATGGTTGCAGCAGATGAATGAATGAATAAACAGTAACTACTCTTCATAAAAATTTCATAAAGAATTATCCAACAGAAACGGGTCAAAATTTCTAAGCAGTTACCTTCAGTTAATTTTAGAATTTTTTATCCATTTTCATACATGGGGTTTCTACATCTGTAAAGTTATCATATTTCAAGGTTTTTATATTTAGTAATACATTTAACTACAGGTAAGATAACATGAAATAGAGACTAGTTTAATGCAGAGAAGGAAGTAAACACAAGTAGAGAGAGAAAAAGAAAGAAAAATACAAAGAATGAAAATTTTTACCTCTAGATTAACTGAATTATACATGAAGTTTCCTGTCGATATTGGAGATTAAAATGGTAGTACAAGAAGAATAGGGCTGCCTTTCCAGAGACTAATGGAGGCTTGAGCAAACACAGGCCACTTGTCCTTCTGCTGTCAGCAACCATCTTGCATTGGTCAAAAATTTCACTGTAATTATAATTCAAATATGTCTTAAACTTTTGTCTTTCTGGAGTACTTTGACAAATATTGCAATTTACCCAGAATAATCATCTGAGGACTCATAGACAGGTTAAGGGTTTCAAATCAGCAGCTGTGGCACTTGCCTAAATGATGAGAATATAAATTATTTTAAGTCTTCACATTTACCATCGCAGTTTTCAATGACATATCAAATTAAAATCTACATGATATAGCCTAGGTCTAGTTTCAGTTTTGCTGTTTTTAATGATACCTATAAATGTGAGCCTTAAATGCACCAAACTTCATGAAAGTCATGGCACGACAAGCCTCTCCACATTTAAAACATATAGTACATGCATTACATAAACCAACACACTGCATTTGTGATCACAGAACCGGTAGCTCAACATTTTGTTTTTAAACACTTTGAAAGCAATATTTTAACTAAACACAGATAAATAATTAAAATGCACACACATTAAGCCAAGCTAATTAATTTACTAATTTTGCATACCTGGCTAGCAAATAGGTTCTTCCCTTCAAAATCTGACTATAAACTAAATCCCAAATCAGATTTGGAATGGCACTCATAATTCTGCAGCAAAATACAGTAACCTACAATTCTCAGTACTGCACAAAGTAAAATAAAAAAATGGACCCTTATTTCACAGCAAAGCCTTTCCCCATCTTTTTCCCGCCTTCTTGCCCCTCACTCACACCTGACACTCCAAATAAGTATTCATAAACTGGAATGCAGTTTGTAATTCTGTAGCTAACATTACATGTTCTACATTTACTATTCTGTATTATAATGAACGTAGCTAACTTTACCAACGCCTACAACTGACCAACGTCAATAACCAGTAGTGATGTGTCAGTCGCGAACGAACCGGTTCAAAGAGCCGGCTCTTGTAAGAGAGAAATTATCATTCTCTACCTGGTGGTCTCTACTGCGCTAAATATTAATGCTACGACTGACCTGTCCTTTCACCATCCGCCTGTTTCAATGGAGCAGAACCCCCTCTTTGTTACTCCGATAAAGTTTTTGTTTCTAAACAAGTTGTATTTGATCAAGTGCAACCCACAGGACATACTACATCTCTTATTTTGGTCAATTTAACTGGCTTATGGTGATGGATTTTTCATTAAAAATTTCAATAGCCTTTCAACCTTTGATGATATTGTTTCAAAACAAATTGTATTTGATAAAGTGCCACCCACATGACATACTACACCTCTTATTTTGGTCAATTTAACCATTACTGGCTCATGGTGATACATTGTTCATTATAAATTTCAATAGCTTTTGAACCTTTGATGATATTGTTTCAAAACAAATTGTATTTGATAAAGTGCCACCCACATGGCACACTACACCTCTTATTTTGGTCAATTTAACCATTACTGGCCCATGGTGATACATTTTTCCTTACAAATTTCAATAGCTTTTGAACCTTTGATGATATTGTTTCAAAACAAATTGTATTTGATCTAGTGCCACCACTACACCTCTTATTTTGTCAAATTTAACCATTACTGGCACGTGGTGATGGGTTTTTGATGATGGTTCAAAAGCTATTGAAATTTATAATGAACAATGTGTCACCATGGGCCAGTAATGATTAAATTGACCAAAATAAGAGCTGTCCCAGCTAGCAAAATTGTATCGGCCCTAGTATGTCATGTGGGTGGCACTTTATCAAATACAATTTGTTTTGAAACAATATCATCAAAGGTTGAAAAGCTATTGAACTTTTTAATGAAAAATCTATAACCATGAGCCAGTAATGGTTAAACTGACCAAAATAAGAGCTGTCCCAGCTAGCAAAATTGTATCGGCCCACACTCGGGCCGAATCACACACGCCGGAACAAAAACACCCGGCCCGATGCCGGCACGCGGAGTCGGCATTGTCTCGGCCGTGTTATACGGCCGTAAAATGGGCCGATAGTTCTGGCCCGAGTCTGGGAAACTCTCGGCGCAGACTCGGCCAAGTGTTGTGGCTGAGGCGCGGCTCAAATGACTCGGCCCTAGTCCGGCAAGCCATAACTAAATCGCGATAACCGGACCACGGCCGAGTTTGAGCCAGAAGCACGCCATTAGTGCCAGACTCGCCCCAGATCTGGCTCATTATCGGTTGTAATAGTTCACACACACACACACACACACACACACACCCCTCCCTTCCCTCAGAAAACAGTACAATCAGGTTTATGGTGAAATAACTGCTTTATTAAATAACTTTTACACTCAGGAAAAAAGGTACATTATTGGTCACTAAAGGTACAAGTGTTTAAAAGTCCAGTTTTGTTCCTTAAAGGTACATTGCGTTCTCTTCTCCGGAGGGAGACATACATGTTTGTAGTATTTCATTATGGAAATGTCATATAACAAAAAAACATAATAAAAGTCCTGGAGATGAAACGGTGTATGAAATCAACACATTTTAAAATCTACAATTATAATATAATCATGTTTCCTAATTAAATGTACAAATATGTACAATTGAGGGTACCACCACAATGACAACATATCTGACAATGTAATATTAGTAAGTGTGCTTTTCATACAACCTTGAAACAGTGTAAACATACAGCAATTGCAATGTATACAAACAGTACATAAAATCAATAAATAGAAAATACATTTGTAATTGGCATTGAAATTTGAAATTGGCAGTGTCATGATTTCCTAAATCCAATTAACATTCAAAAACTCTTTTTCAAAAAAACAATTGGTTTTACACCCTAAGAACTGCCATTTAAATTCAGACTTTTCTTTAAAAATATACTATGCTAAGGCCATATAACAAATCAAATTTCTCCAGTAGGTTTGGGAAAGTAAAAAAAAAAAAAAATGCAGAAAGGTACTTTAAAACAGTTTGAGTTTCCTCAAATGTGTGGAAGTACACATTTGACACTTATTCATGGCACACATCAGTTTAATCAACAGTTTGCAAGCCTTTGCTGTGTTGTCACACTTTGTCAATACCTCACTGCCCTCAGGAATGATGGAAATATCAGCTGTATCCTCATCTCTAGCAGCCTGGAAAACAGGGATCTACAGGACATGCAGTGAAGTGAAAGAACGCTCAAGTGTAGTCACCTCAGTTGTACTCCTTGTTGAATTCCAGCTCTATAATTAAACATATAGAGATTATGTACATGTTCTGTTCTCTTCAATATATTTTCTATAAAAATATTTAATGAAAAACTGTGAACTGCTTATGCATGCAGATTCATTAACTACAGAACTTCAAATGTAACAGATTTTCAGGTTATAGTACAAACGATTATACAAATGATTATGCTACAACCAATACTAAAGATCTCATCTAAACTTGAATTAACCTCCTATCTGCTTTTCTCCCTGCCACCTGCATTTTTCACTGCCCCACTAGTTTTCTTACTGCAGTCCATCTTTACATAATTACATAAAGAAAATTAATTAGTTCATGTTCATAGTTTTTCTCTCAGTAAATAGCCTTCTATCATTTTCAATATAACCTCCTTCAACCCATTAATCCCTAGCCCAAAATCACTGATACTCCCTAACAAAGAATTAGTGTATGTGGAATTATATATTTAAAACATTACATTACACCAAAAACCAGCACTGAGATTGAGAATGTATTTTAACCTACTTAGCTAGTATCTTAATGTGTTTAAGCAGTTTTATTTCTTATACTGAGGTATGCGGTTCTGTGTGACACAAAAACCCACAAAAATGCTCACATCGTCTTGTAAAATACGCCATCAAACTACATAATTACTCAAATTAAAATAACTCATATATGAGCGATTGTCATGTCATTTAAATGTTTTCTGTCAGAGAAAAAAAGGAGCAGGTGCTCCTTGATCTGGCCCCAGTGGAGCAGCAAAACCTGCGTGCCCTCACAATGGCACTGGAGAGGCGGTTTGGGAAGCAGCATTCCATCAACCAGAGCAGAGAACAACTAGCCAAACGTTGTCGCCAAGAAGGAGAGAACCTAGGCACCTTTGCCGCAGACGTGCAGCTGTATGCCAGGCATGGCTATCCGGAGTTCCCCCCGGCTGGCCAGGAGGAGCTGAGCCTATATGCCTTTCTGCAAGGTCTGTCCCCGGAGCGGCTGCGCCAACATGTTCGCCTTGCCATGCCCCGGTCTCTTAGCGAAGCCCTCCACGAAGCCGAACGAGCTGGGTTAGTGCTCTCTTCACGACCAAACCAGCAGAGAGCTCTCGCCCACCACCCATATGCAAGAGCAGCTGACAGTGAGGGGTCGGAGGAAATAGCAGAGGTCTGCCAGCTTCAACCCAGGACAGCCCGAAGACGTCCATGGCGAATAATAGACCGTTGCTATCGATGTGATGAGCCTGGACATGTGGCACGCGACTGCCCTGCACCAACTCCGAAGGCCAGGGCTACCCAGCCACAGAGAAACGACAACGGAGTGGCCTAGTGAGGGGACCACCACTCCGTCTAACCACCCCCCTCCAAGGACGATGCACGCTGGTAGGCCGGCTAGGTCATGAGAAAGGGCTATACTTGCATTGTACTGTTGATGGCCAACCTTGCAGAGCCCTCGTTGATACAGGATCTACTATTTCCCTCATTCGACCTGGTGTCCTCCCTAGCACACTCGACTCACGTGCAGGTGGGTGGCTACCAACCGACACCCAGTTGATGACAGTGACTGGAGAGAGGACTGGCATGAAGGGGAGGAAATTACTGCAAATCCTGGCAGGGGGCATGGAGCTGGCACACGAGTTCTGGCTCGCCAACATCCAGGACCAGTGCATCATCGGTTTGGACCTGCTGAGCCGCTGGGAGGCCTGTGTTGATGTGTCGAGGCCAGCCATCACCCTTGGCACAAAGACTTTTGCCCTCCAGCGTGGCCAAATAAGTAAAAAGAAGATCAAAAGCCGGCAAGCAAGTTGTTATGCAGCCACGCCCCAGCTAGTTCCGGATCCTGGTGCTACATCGACTACTGCCTGTGACCCAGCATCGCCGCCTCTCGTCCAAGCCCCAAAAACTGGGTCTGCTATCCTCCCATCTGCTGAGACAATCATGGCTGTCCATGACTTATGGCAACGCAGTGGGGCCGGCCTGACCCATGACCAGCTCCACAAGTTAAAGTGCCTCCTGGATGACAACATAGACATCTTTGCTGCCAGCGACAGAGACTGCAGGCGGACTGGGCTAGTCCAACACACCATTGACACTGGTTCTGCTCTGCCTATTCGCCTTCGCCCACACCGGCTACCCCTTGCAAAACGACAGGTGGCAGAGGATATGATCCGCGAGATGGCGGCTGCTGGTGTGATCGAACCTTCTGACAGTCCGTGGGCATTCCCAGTTGTCTTGGTGAGGAGGAAGGATGGCCGCTGGCGTTTCTGTGTAGACTACCGCCCTCTCAACGCTGTCACCAGGAAGGACTCCTATCCACTTCCATGGATAGATGATGCGCTTGACCACATTGCAGGTTCCAGCTGGTTTAGCTCCCTTGACCTGCGCAGTGGCTACTGGCAGGTAGAGCTTGCCCCTGAAGCTAGACCAAAAACTGCCTTCACCCTGGGACAAGGACTGTGGCAGTTCAATGTGATGCCATTTGGACTCTGCAATGCTCCGGCAACATTTGAAAGACTGATGGAAAGAGTACTGGCACACATTCCCCGAACCTGCTGTGTTGTGTACCTGGATGACCTGCTGGTGCATGCCAACGACTTCGACACAGCACTGTCGAACCTGAGTGAGGTCTTCACTGCTATACGGCAAGCTGGGTTGCGGCTGAACCCGATAAAGTGTCAGCTGTTGGCGAGGGAGACCACCTTCTTGGGGCATGTGGTGAGTGCTCATGGGGTAGCCACTGACCCCGCCAAAGTGGCTGCAGTTCAGGACTGGCCGTACCCCAGGAATGTCAGGGAGCTTCGGAGTTTCCTAGGACTGGCATCTTACTACCGCCGGTTCATAAGAGGGTTCGCCACCATAGCCAGTCCTCTCCGCTGCATGACCAACAAGGGCCAGCCCTTCAGTTGGGACGACACGTGCGCCACGGCCTTTGACCAACTCAAAGAGGCTCTCACAAAGGCCCCTGTTTTGGCTTATCCGGATCCCCAACGACTCTTCATTTTGGACACTGATGCCAGCAACGTAGGGGTTGGAGCTGTCCTGTCCCAACAGTCTGGAGGTAGGGAACGTGCTGTGGCCTATTTCACTCGCACCTTGGACAGAGCTGAGAGAAACTACTGTGTCACTCGACGTGAGCTGTTGGTGGTAGTATTGGCTGTACGGCACTTCCGTCCCTACTTGCTGGGTAGCCATTTCCTCCTTCGCACCGATCATGCCTCTCTGACTTGGCTCTTAAACTTCAAGCATCCAGAGGGCCAAGTGGCTCGCTGGTTAGAAGTACTCCAGGCATATGATTTTGAGATCCAGCATCGAGCAGGTCGTCAGCATGGCAATGCTGATGCCCTCTCCAGACGTCCCTGCATAGCGGAAAAGTGTCGTCACTGCCAACGGCAAGAAGAGCGGGGCCAATTAGCAATGATGGTAGCAGCTGCTCAGGTTACCCCCAGTGGGGAAGGGTGGCTCCCTCTGACTCCGCAACAACTGGGAGAGCACCAGGAGGCAGACACAGTATTGGCTCAGGTGAGGGGCTGGCTGGAGAGTGCACAGCGCCCCGAGTGGAAGGGGGTGTCAGCACAAGGACCCGAGGTGAAAGCCTATTACTCCCAGTGGGGCAACCTGGAGATCCATGATGGCCTCTTGTACCGGAGATGGCATGCCCCAGGGCGGGGTAAAGACATACTACAGCTGCTAATGCCCCAATCGCTACGACCTCAGGTACTCGAGCTGGTCCATGGTTCAGTGGGGATGGGACACTATGGGAACCCTTCACCGCCTGAGGGTAGGGTTCTATTGGCCTAGTTGCAGACAAGATGTAGAGTTACATGTGCACTGCTGCGACACTTGTGCAGCCCAGAAGGGACCAACTCAGCGGTCCCGTGCCCCACTGCAATGGTACATGGTGGGGGCCCCAATGGAGCGGGTAGGAGTGGATGTTCTGGGGCCCTTCCCCATCACTGAGTCAGGCAATTGGTACATACTTGTGGCCATGGACTACTTCACAAAGTGGCCTGAGGCATATGCGGTACCGGACCAGAGTGCAACTACGACTGCGGGAAAGCTGGTGGAGGAGATGTTCACTCGCTTTGGGGTCCCCGCCGAACTCCACAGTGACCAAGGGAGGAACTTTGAGTCACAGGTGTTTAAGGAGGTCTGCAGGCTGCTTGGGGTGGACAAGACTAGGACAACACCACTACACCCCCAAAGTGATGGTCTGGTTGAGCGATTCAACCGCACACTAGCTACTCAACTCGCCACCCTCACCAGTCAACACCAACGCGACTGGGACCAACATCTGCCCCTGGTCCTTTGGTCTTATCGAACTGCTGTCCAAGAGTCCAGCCAGTGCACACCTGCTGCCCTCATGTTCGGGCGGGAGCTCCGCACACCAGTGGACTTGGTGTTTGGGGCCCCACCTGAGCCGGAGATTGTTGGAGGGACTGAAATGGACTACCTTAGGAGGCTGAGGGAACGTCTACAGGTGGTCCATGACTATACTCGCCAAGCCCAGGAAGAAGCTGGAGTGCGGCAGAAGAGGGCCTATGACTCCAGGTGCAGGGGGAGGGCTTTTGTGCCAGGGGACAAGGTCTGGGTGTATTGCCCGGTCTGCAAGAAGGGTGTATCCCCCAAGCTTTGTTGTCACTGGCAAGGGCCTGCTGACATTGTGACACGGCTGTCAGATGTGGTGTATCGGGTGCGCATGCCCGGCCGGGGGCGCATGGTGGTATTGCAACAGGACAGACTCTCACTATATCGGCCACTTGCCTCGCCGACCGTTGGAGATGGGGGTACTGGAGGTACCCCATGTACAAACAGGGACAATGCCCCCTCTGCTGGTATCAGGCAGCCTACTCGTCTAAGACGGGTTCCGGGACACTTGAGAGACTTTGTGTTGGGCGATGGGGTTGTCGGGAGCGACTAACCCCTTCTGGTGGGGGCTATGTGGCAGCCAATGGGAGGTGCCACTGGTGCAGAGACTCATGGGACTGTTTTTGTTTATTCTTAGATGTTCTAGTTATTAATGGTTTCAGTTAATCAGTGATGTTGTGCTGCTCTTACTGTTGTTTATGGGTTGTGGTGTCAGTTATGCATTGTTATTTTGAGTGGCCACCATGACCGAGATGAGTATGGCAATTAATGACCTTGGGCTATTTTCCTGTGTTGTTAAGCTTTGGGTTGTGTCAATAAAGGTGCAGTTTCTGTGGTACACCACCAGGTGGGCACAGGAAACCAGCAGAAAAGCTAAAGAAGTCTCTTTCTTCTTCTGGTGCTCGTCACAATATGTATCCGAAAATATAAGGTTAAATTGAAATACTTACGGGATGAAGCTGCTGCCTGAGGCCGGTGAGAGCTGCTCGCGCGCCGCGGTCACAGAAAAGAGCGCGAATCTTCATCGTTTTCTTCTTCTGTGTTTTTACAGCGGTTTGCTTCTGCCACCTTCCGTTTTCTCATTCAGAGTTCATTCATTTTAAAGCTGCCGTCTTCAAAAACTTAAATAACAATTTCCTCCCTTCAGCACCGCACTTTCTCCTTATTAATCATATTTATTATAATCATTTCTGTCGTTCGTGTCCCAGTCATTATATCAATATTCTAAAATAGTACAGTACAGAGCTTACCTATAACTTTATGGCATTTAACAAGTTAAAATAATGATTCTATTTATTTGACATTTTTTACATCGTTTTCCAGACAGTTACCAGTATTTTCTTTCATTTTTAAATGTGGGCCACATACAATTAATACGCAGTATTTAATAAAATGATCTGATCAGTGTAGTGTGCTAACTGCAATGGCAATCGCCTCGCCAGCCGAGAGTGCCAACGTGCAGCCGGACTTGGGCCATATACAGGGTGCCGCATTCACGCCGAGACGGCAGCCAGCCGACAGTGCCGAGCCTGAGCCGGAATCGGCCCAGATCTACCTTGCTAGCTGGGGTAGTATGTCCTGTGGGTTGCACTTGATCAAATACAACTTGTTTAGAAACAAAATTATGAAAGGTTCAAACACTATTGAAATTTATTCTCAAAAACACATCACTACGGGCCAGTAATTGTTAAATTTACCAACGTAAGAGATGTAGTTTAAGTCATGTGTCAGGTTCGTCAGCTTCGTTTTTACTGTGTAGTGTAGTTTGTAAACGGTCCCTTAGCTCTCGCGGAGATGGCGGCAGCCCATAGTAAAACAATATATTTCGTGTTTTTTTAATGGCAAACATTTCTGACATAAACTGAGTTGTAGCTGCTTGTCTTGGATCCCAAAAACAATACTTTGCAAGTATTAAGTCATTTGCATGCACCGTTTGAGAGCTAATGAAGAAAAAAAATCTGAATTCGCGAATATGAAACCAACTTTACCGGCATCTCTTTGTTTCCATACCGCCTCTTCTCTCCTACATTTCCCTCAGCCTCCTGCTTGTAACCACGTCACAAAACTGGTGATATCTCAGGCTCCAATCCCCTCCAACTTACTATTTTGAGGGGGGGAATGCCAGTTGACTCTATCTGCGATGATAAAACATTAACATTTTTAGGGAGCAAACAGGTGTGCAAAATCCACAGGATTTAGCTAGCTGGTTAAATGTTAGCAGCTATCATAACTAGCACCAGCTATCTTGCTAAAAAGCCATTGTGTTAAGAAACGTTTAGAGCTGTATGATGATTAAAGCATGCATTTACTCATTACTGGTGTTCCAAATCCCGAAAGTACGACGATGCTTGCTGTCTCTGTATGCGTTGTGCCTCTTCCTTTTTGTGTCTCTCACTTAGTCTCCGTTCTCACCCCCAGAGAACCGTTAGCCTCGTTCTCGCCACACCGCCCCCAGAGAACCGTTAGCCCCGTTCTCGCTACTGAAGATAAAAATGTTTCTTTGGACCGTTCTCAAAGTATTTAAAATTTACCAACTCATGAGAAAATAATAAAAAGGTCCAAAATACACCCTCCCTCTTCGGGGGAGGCGTGTCCGTCACGAGAGAGTCGCAGGCACCAGTAGAGTGAAGTTCAAAGCAAAATCAAAGTATTTATTTACCAAATACTGGATCCAGGAGAACTTAACACATTGAGAACAGTGTGATACCCCTCCCAAGTGAAGCTCTGACCTCACATGATCTGACTCCAACAGTTATACCCCAGATGACGTATATCCTGGTGGTGAGGCGTTTCTGGCTGATTAGCGTATATTAATATGCATAATTTCACGTGTTAGTACTCAGCTCTTCACGTGCAATATTCAGGTGCCTGTTGTGACCCTGAAGACATTCATTATCTGGCCAGGCTGACAATGGGCCTCTCTTCTCAGCACTCTTTTCCCAAGAGAATAAAATTTAGGGAGTCAGAAATATACACTTCAAGGCCACAAATAGCTACAGATCAGCGCCTCCGTGACCAACACTATGATGTCAATGTGTTACAAACCTGGAGTGCACATCTGTTCAAGGTTAGACGTTAAGAATTAAAAATGTGTAAATCTCAAGTTATCATGCCATATAATGAAGCTTATAATATGTCTTTAGGAGTAATTATCATATGAGTTAGTAGTGCAGAATCAAGCAAAAATGTTTAACTACATGTGTAAGTAATTCATAATGTAAATGCTGGTTAGTCATTCATATAAATGCATATAGGGTACAGGATTTCACACAATGAGTATGCTAATTTAACTAATCATCATTTAAGGATATTTGTCAACAAACACAAAGTAATAAAATTGTTTTCTACAACAATTCCCCCTTATGACGTGTCCCCAAGACACGTCATCACACTCTAAATCCTCCAAACATGTTTTTGACATGTGTTTAACCTGTGAGAGCGAAAACCTGTCGGGCAGCCAACCAACCAATTTTTTGACAGGAAAAATTCTCTCACTAGCCCCTTCTGCCCCCAGGCGGCCAAAATTTTAATGTCAACGGGAGGAAATGACATTATTTCCCTGTATGTTATCTCCCAGTCTAATTGTTCTACAACAGTAATGGTGTCTGTATTTTGTACTGTCGCACCCCTTTTTACCATACCAGCCATCATTAAACAATCAATGTGTTTCCCCACTAAGTTTCCTTACACTTAAGAAAATATTACCTATAACTCTATATGTGTAAGTGTTAAAAATTGCAATGTGCGTTTTTTTTTTACAATTTTATGCAGTCCAAGGCAACCTGTAAGAAAAAATGTTTTATTGTTCTAGATCTTCAAGAGCTTCAGACAGCTCTCCGGAGACACCTGTCGTTCGCAGAGTGTCCAGCTGACACTTGTTGCTAATTAGATGCTTGCTTCTGCGTCTGGTGCTCCTCGGGTGGCAGTGCTGGCTTGCACTGAGACAGGTGGTACCATGAGCTGCCTTTACCCTGGAGTCGTACCGCGTGGCTGGTTCTCTCTGTCACCCGGAATGGGCCTGTCCAGCGAGGCTCTGACCACTTTCACTTAATGATACACCCATGGGGCCACGGCCACCTCGGGAGGTATCTCATGCTCCTCGTCTCCTCCTCTGTTTCTCCGTACCTGCACAGATAGTTCCTCACACACTGATTTTAGTTTCAAAAACAGTTGACGATACTCATCTGTGTTCGTCCCAGGCGAGCCTGCATCAGGACTCAGTCTTGTTTTTTGGGCCTGGGAATGCTACGCCTCTGACCAGTTCAAATGGGGAGAAGCCTGTGCTTCTATTAATTAAACTCCAAATACTGATCAGGGCAATTGGGAAGACATCAAGCCAATTTCATGCCCGTGGTCAGTGTAATCTTAGCTAATTTAGATTTCAAATTTTGATTCATCCTCTCCACCTGACCTTGTGAAGCAGTATGATACACACAACCATAGCTATGGCGCAGCCCCAACGACTGCTCCACCCACTACATTATTTTGCTCGTGAATGGGGATGACTCCCGTTATCTGAAAAAAATAAAAAAAAATTCTAGGAAACCCATGGTTCGGAATCCAACAATTAATCAGAAACTTACAAACTGATTTTGCATCTTCCCTCAGAGTGGGGAGTGCCTCCACCCACCCCGAGAATCTATCTACAACGACCAGGAGATATCTATATCTCCTAATGGACTCAATCATATCTGTTTAATCCATTTGAATCTCATGTCCATGAGAATCTGGCAATGGAAACCTTCCTGGAGCTAATTTAAATGCTTTTGCTACGTTTTGTGTGTTACAAATCTGACATTTAGTGATGTAATCAACCACTAATGCTGACATGTATGGGTGCCACCATTGTTTTAGATTTTCCAGTGTTTGTTGTCTTCCTACATGTGCCACTTCTAATGCTGAAATTACTGCTAGCAGTTCTGCGTTCCCCCTTTTTCTGAAACAGTACACCATTAATCACAGTGTCTGTTTCAGAAACATCCATGTTAAAAGGTTGTGAATAGTCAGGTCTGGCTAAGTCAACTGCAGCAGATAAGGTTTGTTTAACATCTATAAACGCCTGTTCAGACTCCACCGTCCAATTGAGCTTACCAGACAAATTTCTCATCCCTAGAGATTTCACCATGTCCCTAAGAGGTTGTGTACGTTCGACAAAGTCAAGAATCTATTGTCTGCTGTAACCAGTCAGTCCTAAAAATGCTAACATGTCTTTCACAATCTCTGGTTTTGTGTTTATATTGGGGAATCCAAATTTTCATACAAAAAGAGACGGGTGTCTGATTAGTGTATCCTACATCATCTGGGCCTGTGGACCACAATGTGTCAGGCAGTGATGCCAATAATGCCTCCGTCTGTGGATGATCAGAGTCCTCACAACCATGGTGTCTAGGCAGCAATTGATGGTGCAATGTGACTAGGATGGGTGAGTTATCAGTGATGTGGTATGTCTGTGTTGACTGTGAAAACATGACACCAGGCAGCTGGGTCCGGACCCAATCCGTGGCCTCATTTGCTCTTTTTACCATAGGGCCCAACTGCTTGGCCTCGTGTCCCGGATGGAGAGCTAGTGAAATGTGTGGTGCCGCCGTGTCAGACAGTTTGTACCAATTACGTTGTTGTGGTGTTAGTGAGACAGGAGATGCCACCCCTTCAGGACCCACATAAATCCCTGTGGTATCAACCGACCACTGTGTGCCCTCTAATTCTGTATGAAAAGCTTCATAGTAAGTTAAATCTCCCCCTACATCATAGAACAGGGTGACATGGAATGGGTCGGGCGGAGGGTTGTAGGGTGCCATGGCTGTAATCCAAGGCGACCACTGATGGAACAAGGCAATTAGTCGTGGTGACGGGTCCGTCTGTCCAGTCACTAAACCCCAGTAAATGTCTACCGACTCATCCTGTTGAGGTCTCATCAGGTACATACCATCAGTGTACCCCACCACTGCCACAGTTTTGTGTCCGTCCAACCATGTAAGTGTAATCCCATCTGGTTGGCATAAAATAGAGACTCCCATTTTCATCAACAAGTCTCTACCACAAATGTTCAAGGGTGCTTGTGGTGCAATTAAAAATGAATGTGACACAGTCTGTGTACCAGTACTGAATGGCAAATGTTTTGTTTTTGACAGTGATGTAGATGTCCCCGAGAAGCCCCTTACTTGCACAGTGTGTTCGCTCATCAGGTGTGCGGGTAATACTGTGTTGATGGCTGACCATGTGGCTCCCGTGTCTACCAGAAAAATAATTTCGGAGGCCCCCACAGTTAATGACAGCATGGGTTCTGCCCTGGCCCTGCTGTCCTGGTGCTCCTCTGGGCCCCGTCAATGTCCACCCCACGGCTCCATGCTGTATTGGCCAGCAGGAAGATGTGATGGCTCCGGTTTTGGTGCCGCCTGTGGGTGTAGTACCTGGTGTGGATAGCTGGTGTCAGTAAAGAGTGGTGCCTTCCATTGCGCTGCCCAGTGGCCCATGGCTCCACATCTTAGGCATGCCCCGGTCTAGTGGTGGACCCTGCACCTCCACCTACCATTACCCCGCCACCTGCCCCCTGAGTAGGGCTGATATGGGAAATATGAAATTAGCCCATAATTATACGGTGGGTTTTGTGGTGGCCCTGTTTGGGTTGGCATATATGTTTGTGTGTTCATGTATGTTTGTGGTGGTTGAATGTTTGGTTGTGGTACTGCAGTCATAGGCATCATGGTGTCAGACTTTGTTTGCTTTTTATTATCATTAATAGATTTCCTGGCGTCTGCTAGTTGAACAGTTAGTAGGTCCCTTTGTAACTTAACTGTCTCCTTGTCTTTATTATCTAATTTTTAATGGTACATATTCATATGTTCCTGTAATAGTGGCCACTAATGGAAGCATAGTGCCGACAGTAGTTTCAGTCCTATACCTGTCAGGCGGGTGTCGGGGTCTGGTGCTTCTTCTCAAAATGTCTGTTCTGTCTGAGGTGTGCATGTCGCATTCTAAAGTCTGTTGTTTTAATTCCAATTGTCTCTTTTCTTCTAGTATAAGGTTTTCCACGGTACGCAATGTATGGTTCAAATCAGTCATCCGTCTATCACCACATCGTCCGTTCGCACTGTCCTCATCATCTGCTGTGTGTCCGTCATCATGGTCAGAGTCATCATCAGTTGTGACATGGCCCTCTAAATCTGCTTTAATCCTGATGTTGCCTGTTCACAGAGCCCCTCCCGTCTGTGTCTGCGTTTGTGTGTGTGACTCTGTAAACTCACTGTGCCCGAGTCTACACTGAAGACAGGCAGGATGGTGTCAGCTGGTGGGACGTGGCCTATGTTGTATGGCGGAGGCGGGGCAGTAGGCCCCTCCCCCTTGTGTTTTGTATACTCACTTTCCACTTCCGCGTTCTCGGCAGTAGGTGAAGCTGCCGTCGGCTGTGACGGACCTGGTGTTTTCAATGTAACAAGCTGTGTTGTCATGCTCAGGAAGACCATTTTAATAGTTTGAAGCTCCGCAAGGTCCGTTTTAGCTGTTTTTAAACTTTTCTTTGCCTTAGCTCTTTGGAAAAGGCTAGCCTTACTAACCTCTGCTTCAGCCTGACGTAATATTTCCTCCTTTTCTCTCTTCAACTGATTAATGCAGGTTATCAAAGATACAGTGTCCCCTGTGTGTGTTTTAACCCACGTTTCAAATCTCTGGAGCACACTTTTATGCACAATATCCCGCTTTTTCAAATTTATTACTCCCTGTTTCAATCCCTAGTGAATCAAAACAGTTTCCCAGGGTCTCCCCCACACAGCGCCCATGCAACACTTAGCGCTTTCCGGCTCAGTTTATATAAAAAAGAAAAGAAAAGTTTTAAAGTCAAGTTTTCATGCTCAGCCAAGAAAAGCAGGACCACCTAAGCCCTGTGAAGAATTTCACAGGCTGATAAGAAACGTAGTGCGTGTCTTCAAACACAGTATTGAATTAGAAGCAAGCCAAGCCTAATGTACATTAAGTATCAAACCGACCCACGAACCAAAAAAGCCCTTTAGTCAGATGCAAATAACACACCAATATATGAAATAGAATTTGTAATAAACAGAAAAAACCAAAGACTATAGTTTAGATAACCGAACACACTTATCAGTCAACAAGCCACCATCGTGCCTATTATGTGGAGTATCAATTTCCAACCGAACAAAACAAACATCATCAGCACACCATCAATAAGCAGTCAAATTACAAGATATATTATAAAAAGTGAAAACAAAATTTTGAGAACTACTAAAATAGCAAGCAAGTTACAAAATATGTTATGATAAACTAAAAGTTCAAACCGAGGCAGAAAATAAATTTTTAACACAAACTACCACAGTCAAAAAAAAAAAAAAAAAAAAATGCAAACTGAACCGGAAAAATAAGATTCTTAGGACAATAAGCAGTAAACAAAATACCAAATATAGTTTTATCCACTACAAGTCTAAATTAACCCCAATCACAAAGAAACCAGATTCAAAAAAAAGTGTTCAAGTAACAATTTTCCCTTTAATTCCCATGTTTAAACCTTACAGTTTCCCCAATGTACCCTATTAATTCCTCAGCTTTACACCTTGCTCTCCTTTCCCCTATTCTCAACATCTAAAAACGTCTTTCTGGAGCTCATTGTCTATATTTTCTTAATGTATAGTCTCCAAGAAAGCTCATTTATTTTACTTTATATATTTTTACTTTAAAAACGTCTTCCGTTCAGGCTCATTGTCATAAATAAACAAACCCCTCATTTTATTGAGGTTCATATTCTTTAAATAACTGTCCTTGAACGAAGCTCATAATCTTTACCATTACAAATTTTTTTCCCTATTAATTTCTAAATCTCTCATTCTTTATCACGTTTCCCCTTTTTCTTTAAACACACTCTCTCTCTGACACTCTCTAGGCAGAGGTGTCCTTTCCCCACTTTTCTCTAAACACACCCACAAAAAATTCATGGCTTTTTACAGCACATGGAGAAACTAGTTCTCCCCACACACAAGCAACCACAGAAGAAAGGGGGTTGATCAGTCCCCTACTTTCTCCTTTTTCTCCCAAAAAAATTCTTTCAGCTGACACACACACATAGTTACAGACAAGGGACAAAGTTATAAGATGGAAAAAGGGAGGGGGTGAGACACACACTCAGCTAACACAAACACATACACATACACAGCAAGACACTCCTCTATCACCCTCTAGCGAGCAAAAACATACACAACAGTCAATTAAACAGCCTCTAAGAATAACACAGGCTCTCAGAACAGACATAAAACATTAATACACCATCAAATTCCATTAAAATACACAACAAAACCAGGTGGGAACAGCTTCCACCTTTATAAAATCTGCGGGAACAACATCCGCTTCCGATTACACCATAAATTTTTATTTAAATCCACAATAACCCATGGTGGGAACAGCATCCACTTTTATAAAATCTGCGAGAATATGATTATACTTCAGGGGAGACCACGCCCACGGACGGCCTTTCCGACCGAGCAATTAATCCGGTACCTCATCAGGTTCCGAATGGAGTATGCCACCTCTCAGTCTCAAAGATGGGAACCAACATCCATCTATTATATTTTAAATTCCATAATTAATTTTCCAAACAAGCAACCCCAAATGTATAAACTGATAAAAAATTATAAATACATATTTAAAATAAATTGATTTGCTCAATACCCCACTCCAGACCGCCGTCGGGGCTCCACACCACTCCAATTTAAAAAGTCCAATATGCAGAATTTGAATAAAACAGGGTCTGCACACCCACCTTAGTATGTTGCGGCCGCGAGTGGAAAGGAGTCTGAAGGTGTCCGCCGTCTGGACCTCCCGCACGTCGGGGTCACCAAATTGAAGATGTAAATGTTTCTTTGGACCGTTCTCAAAGTATTTAAAATTTACCAACTCATAAGAAAATAACAAAAAGGTCCAAAATACACCCTCCCTCTTCGGGGGAGGCGTGTCCGTCACGAGAGAGTCGCAGACACCAGTCGAGTGAAGTTCAAAGCAAAATCAAAGTATTTATTTACCAAATACTGGATCCAGGAGAACTTAACACATTGAGAACAGTGTGATACCCCTCCCAAGTGAAGCTCTGACCTCACATGATCTGACTCCAACAGTTATACCCCAGATGACGTATATCCTGGTGGTGAGGCGTTTCTGGCTGATTAGCGTATATTAATATGCATAATTTCACGTGTTAGTACTCAGCTCTTCACGTGCAATATTCAGGTGCCTGTTGTGACCCTGAAGACATTCATTATCTGGCCAGGCTGACAATGGGCCTCTCTTCTCAGCACTCTTTTCCCAAGAGAATAAAATTTAGGGAGTCAGAAATATACACTTCAAGGCCACAAATAGCTACAGATCAGCGCCTCCATGACCAACACTATGATGTCAGTGTGTTACAATCCTGGAGTGCACATCTGTTCAAGGTTAGACGTTAAGAATTAAAAATGTGTAAATCTCAAGTTATCATGTTAAATCATGCCATATAGTGAAGTTAGCTTATAATATGTCTTTAGGAGTAATTATCATATGAGTTAGTAGTGCAGAATCAAGCAAAAATGTTTAACTACATGTGTAAGTAATTCATAATGTAAATGCTGGTTAGTCATTCATATAAATGCATATAGGGTACAGGATTTCACACAATGAGTATGCTAATTTAACTAATCATCATTTAAGGATATTTGTCAACAAACACAAAGTAATAAAATTGTTTTCTACAACACTACCCACCACACCCTCAACAAAAAATATAAGTAAATAAAACAACATTAACAAAAAACAAAACAAAAAAAATCTTTCTCTTTATTATTCATTCATTCATCCATTCATTCATTATCTGTAACCGCTTATCCAGTTCAGGATCGCGGTGGGACCAGAGCCTACCTGGAATCATTGGGCGCAAGGCGAGAATACACCCTGGAGTGGGTGCCAGTTTTTCACAGGGCAACACAGACACACACATTCACTCACACACCTACGGACACTTTTGAGTCGCCAATCCACCTACCAACGTGTGTTTTTTGGACTGTGGGAGGAAACCGGAGCACCCGGAGGAAACCCACGCAGACACAGGGAGAACACACCAACTCCTCACAGACAGTCACCCAGAGCGGGAAACAAATCCACAACCTCCAGGTCCCTGGAGCTGTGTGACTGCGACACTACCTGCTGCGCCATCGTGCCGCCCTAATTTGGAGCAGCCAAATTTTTCCCATAGGAAAGCATTGCGCCAAATTTCAAACTGCAAACTACTTTGTCAGTTTTCATGCTACAGCTACGAAATTTCAGATGATGATACCTGATCCCACTCTGGGATTTTGGACCAATCCGAGTTAGTCTTCGAAGAGTTATTCTACAAATTCCCCCCATAGAAATGCATTACGGAATGTTCAGATGATGATGTCACAGTGGGCACATTTCACACACGCCAAGGAGAGAATGAGCATGGCTCCCTTCCTCTCCTTCAGTCCTGCAGTAGTCTTTGTATATTGAGGGGCTTATGGGCCATCCAGCCCTTGGTCCATACATTTAGCAGGTAATTTAGATTAGATTAGATTAGATTAGATTAGATTCAACTTTATTGTCATTGTGCAGAGTACAAGTACAGGGCCAATGAAATGTAGTTAGCATCTAACCAGAAGTGCAATATATAACATTATTTACATAAAGTGCAGTTGTGAAATGACATTATGATTATGGATTGTGATTAAAGTGCAGTTGTGATATGACATTGTGATTATGGAAGTTAAAGTAACCATATATACATATTGAAATATAAAAAAATGTAAACAAAGTAACATTGTGTAGGTGATGCATTAAGTACTGAGGGATAAATTAAATACAACTTTACAGAAGGTGCAATGTAATGATTGTGCAATGTTTGTTTAAAGTGCCTGAATAGTGTTCATCCGGATAACAGCCTCAGGAAACGAAGCCTGTTAGTGCGGGAACGGAGGCTCCTGTAACGTCGGCCAGATGGTAAAAGGCTGAAAAGTCCATGATTTGGGTGGGTGACGTCCTTGACGATGTTTCTTGCCCTGCCCAGGCAATTTAAAGTGGATGGGGACATAATAAGAACAGTAAATTTAATGTGGAATTTATTTTAAGGTGCCAGACTAAGTATAAATACAGTCTTTGTGGCTGGGTGTTCAAGTCCTGCTCCTGTCATTTATTTAATGTGGATGTTTCAGAGTCTAAATAAAATGGTTGTATTTTTAATGTGGCATGGTTTTTAAGTTGTTCATTTAACCAGTTATTATGCTTTTATTGTGGAATTTTAAAGTAATAGTTGAAAATTATATTGGCAGTCCTTTAAACGTTTTCATGATAATTTGAAGTGGTCATTTATTTAAAGTGGAAGTCTAAATAGTTTTTTTAAGGTGTGGCATTTAAAATATATTGGCAGTCTTTTTATGGTTTTAAGGTTTATTTGAATTGAAAATTATTTGGACATTTATTTGAGGTGGAAGTCTAAATAATATGGTAATATTTTAAAGTAGAATTTTCAAAGATTATTGGCAGTCTTTTTAAGCTTAAGATTTTATTGGATAGATAGCTCTACTAATTTAACCTCATAGCAATCAAGCAGCATATAAGCTAATGTTGCAAGGGTCCTAGCAATATGTGACAAGCCAAATTCAAAGTTTGTTGATGAACTTTCCCCCTCTAGTTCTTATTAATTTTCTATGTTCCAAATGTAAAATGCTACTATTCCTACAGTTTTTGAGCTAGAACCACAAAACCTCTCAGGATCATATGATGCCAACTCAGGTTGCTGTACAATTTTAGAATTATACAATTACAAGAAATCCCCCCCATTGAAATGTTTTTTAAAATGTATTATGAAATGTTTAGATGATGATTTCACAGTGGGCAGCTTTGCCACACACCAGCCGTGGCTCCCTTACTTTCCTTAAAATTGCAATTGTAATTTAATGGTGGGCAATTATTTAAGGTGGAAATTTACTTAAGGTCTGAGTTTAAATAAAATGGCTGTATTTTTAATGTGGAATTATTCAGTGTTGCATAACAAGAGCAATGGAGTGCTATTTCTGGCAGTGGAGGGCTGTAAGGTGCAGTGGAGATATGTAAGGGGCAATAGAGAGCTGTACTGGCACTAGAGGGCTGTAGAAGGGAGTGGAGACCTGTAAGGGGCACTAGAGGACTGTAGGGCACAGTGGACAGCTTTAGGGGTGGTGGAGAAATATAGGGAACAGTGGATGGTTGTAGGTAGCAGTGGAAAGCTGCAAGGGGCAGTGGAGACCTGTAAGAGCAGTGGACAGCTGTTGGGGAGCAGAAGAGGACTGCAGTGGGCAGTGGGGAAATATTAGAATCCATGGAAAGGTGTAGGGACAGTGGAGAGAGGTACTGAGGGAGTAGATATGCAGGGGCAATGGAGAGATGTACTGATGGTGTGTCAGTAATCCCTCTTCTGGCCACCAGAGGTCCTCCTCCCCTGAATTCTAACAATGTCACCAGGACAACCACAATTACTGCCATCTGTTCCTCATCTCCACTCTAATCTATTTAAACCTCTTAGTTGCAATCTCTCTTTGCAAAGTATTGCCAGTAACCTTTTATCTACCTTAACAAGCCTATTTGAGCTCTTGTCCTTGTTAGTTCTTCTTTATTCAAGAAGTTTGTCAAGTTCAAGACGTTTATTGTCATTCCAGCAGTATACAGTGTTTACAGTACACAGTGAAACGAAATAGCATTCCTCCAGGACCAAGGTGCTACATAAACCAATACAAAACATTAAAGTGCAACAAGTGCAAAGCTAGTGCAAACATAAAACAGTGCACACATATTAAAGTGCAAAAGACATAAACCATGTCTGTAACCATGCTGTAAACAGGATGTGTAAACAGTACACTCATTTTCAGTATATCATTTTCATTCCATCAAACCAGTGTTTTGTGAAGTTGTGTGTGTGTGTGTGTGTGTGTGTGCCCTTCTTCAGTCCAGTCTCAGTATCTAGATGTTCAGGAGTCTGATAGCATGTGGGAAGAAGCTGTTACGCTAGTCTGGATGTGAGGGCTCGAATGCTTCGATACCATTTTCCAGACGGCAGTAGGTTGAAAAGTGTGTGTGAAGGGTGTGTGTGATCTCCCACAATGCTGAGTGCTTTGCGGGTGCAGCGAGTGGTGTAAATGTTTGTGATGGAGGGAAGAGACACACTGATAATCTTCTCAGCTGTCCTCACAATCCGCTGGAGGGACTTGCGATCTGCCAAAGTGCAGTTCCCAAACCAGACAGTGATGCAGCTGGTCATGATGCTCTCAATGACTCCTCTGTAAAAGTGGTGATGATTGGAGGTGGGAGATAAAACTTCTTCAGCCTTCACAGAAAGTAGAGGCGCTGCTGGGCTTTCTTTCTGATGTTACTGGTGTTAGTGGACCAGGTGAGATCATCCGCTAGGTGAACCCCAAGGAATTTGGTGTTCTTGATAATCTCCACAGCAGAGTTGTCGATGTTCAGCGGTGAGTGCTCACCCCTTGTTTTTCTGAAGTCTACAACCATCTCTTTGGTTTTGTCCACATTCAGAGACAGTTTGTTGACTTCACACCAGACAGTTAGCCGCTGCACCTCCTCTCTGTATGCTGACTCGTCATTCTTACTGATGAGACCCACCACAGTCGTGTCATCAGCGAACTTGATGATATGACATGGCTGCACAGTCATGGGTCAGCAGTGTGAACAGCAGTGGACTGAGTACACAGCCCTGGAGGGCTCTAGTGTTCAGTGTGATGGTGCTGAAGGTGTTCCTACCAATCCGCACTGACTGAGGTCTCCAAGTCAGGAAGTCCAGGATCCAGTTGCAGAGAGGAGTGTTAAGGTCCAGTATATTCAGCTTCCCGATCAGGTGCTGAGGAATGATGGTGTTGAATGCTGAGCTGAAGTCTATGAACAGCATTCGGGCATATGTGTCTTTTATGCCCAGGTGGGTGAGTGCCAGGTGGAGCGTGGTAGATATGGCATCGTCCATTGAACGGTTAGGACGATACGCGAACTGTAGAGGGTCCAGTGTGGGGGGAAGTAGGGACTTGATGTGCCTCATGACGAGCCTCTCGAAGCACTTTGTGATGACAGGAGTGAGTGCAACGGGACGATAGTCATTGAGGCAGGACACAGAAGAATTCTTAGGCACAGGGCTGATGGTAGTGTTCTTGAAGCATGTTGGAACAATGGTGCTGCTCAGAGAGATGTTGAAGATATCAGTGAAGACATCAACAAGCTGGTCTGCACATTCCCTGAGCACTCTGCCAGGAATATTGTCTGGTCCAGCAGCTTTCAGTGGGTCGACTCTGCATAGAGTTTTCCTCATGTCAGCTGCAGTAAAAGACAGCACCTGGTCGCTGGGAGAAGGAGTGGACTTTCTCGCAGTTACATTGTTCTGTGCCTCAAAGCGTGCGTAGAAATGGTTCAGCACGTCTGGTAGGGAAGCATCTCCGTCCCAAGCAGGTTGTGTAGTCTTGTAGCTGGTGATGCTCTGGATGCCCTGCCACATGCGCCGAGTGTCTCTACTGCTCTGGAAGTGGCTGTGAATGATCTGACCGTGTGCACGCTTTGCCTCTCTGATAGCTCGGGAGAGTTTGGCCCTTGCTTTTCTCAGGGCCGCCTTATCACCTGATTTGAAAGCGATATCTCTAGCCTTCAGCAGCGCATGCACCACTGCATTCATCCATGGCTTCTGGTTGGAGCAGATGGTGATGGTCTTGGAGATGGTCACATCATCGATGCACTTCTCGGTGTAGCTGGTCACTGATGATGTGTACTCCTCCAGGTTGATTGTGTTGCTGTAAGTTGTAGCCTCTCTGAGCATGTCCCAGTCAGTGCACTCGAAATAGTTCTGAAGAGCAGAGATTGCTTCTGATGGCCAGATTTTCACCTCTTTCAGAACAGGTTTCGATCGCCTGATGATGGGTCTGTATGCAGGAATTAGCATAACAGACATGTGATCTGAGTATCCGAGATGGGGGCAGGGCTCTGTCTTACTGCATAGCGCTGGGTCTCTGTCGGCTCGAAACGCGGCTAACCCATCTAGCTGAATGTCGGCGTTGGGAATACTGTCTCCGTAAAAACAAAAATACAGTAGTCTCTGTATTCTTGCCGTGCAGCTCGCTGAAGTTTGATATAGTCCAGTTTATTTTCCAGCGAGCAGACCTCCGTAGCAAGTGGAGGTTCCGCAGTGTCTCCTGGATGTCATCGCTGATACTGTATAAAGCCCACTTGGTTCCGGAGTGGCCGCTGCACGCGTGTTGACGCACACGCCGCCAGCTCTCATTTAGAACCCTTTGTCTGATTTTTGGATGGTCTTTTGCTCTTGCACTTTTTTGATACGTTTGCCCTGGTTTTCTGAACCTGGTTTTAAGAATTTTTGAACATTCTAGCATAGGCAAGGACCCTGGGGAACAGTTGCTAACCTTAAAGCAGGACAACAAAACATTCACTCACATTCAGAACACTAGCAGCAGAGTTTGCATGGGATGGACTTAGCGACAATATACCATATGAGCTTGAACGAGTCCTCGAGAGCAGAAACAGCATAAACTTCCCCAAACCTGAGTCTCAAATACTAATACTTCTACAGAACCTGAGGCCATGTAAGTATGAAGGGCAAAATATTCTTCAGAGGAAAGACAACAGTTTGTGAAGGATTGTGTCTGTACTGTGGGAGAGAACACTTCAAGTACCATTATATTAAAGGATTTGATGGTATGGTTAATGAAGTCACAATTCCACTCAAATTCACTATAGGCATTCTTCAAACAGAAACAATTTCCTTTTATATAATTTATTCTGCAGAGAATTCCCTAGTGCTGGGGTTATTTTGGTTAATACAACATAATCCCCCCCTGTCTTGGGCCACTGGGAACATAACCAGGTGGGGTACATGTCAAGGGCATTGTCTGGCCACACCTTGTTTAACCACAAATGCTGAAAGCCCTATCACTTCACATCCCATCTCCTTACCTTCTGAATACTCAAATTTTCCCTTGTGTTTAGTAAAAAACAAACTTCTAGTCTACCCACACAGACCATGAGATTGTGCCATTGACCTGATACCTGGAAACACACCTGCCAAGAGTAGGGTCCTCTTTCTATCCATGAATCACAGGCCATGGAGGATTACATCCCTGAGGCTCTTCAACTTGGTTATATGCTTCTTTCCACTTCCCCAGCTGCAGCAGGTTTCTTTTTTGTTGGGAGAAATGATGGCAGATTCAGGCCCTGTATTGACTACCATGAGTTGAATGCCATTACTATTAAAAATCACTACCCACTTTTCCTTGTTCCTAGTGCTTTAGAACAACTCCGTCAGGACACCATATTCACCAAACTAGATCTATTGAGTGCATACAACCTGGCTTGCATACAGGAGGGAGATGAGTGGAAAACAACATTCATTACTGCTACCAGCCACTATGAATATTTGGTGAAAAGAAATGAAAAGAAAATAAAATAAAAAGAGCGCGTTAGACCTACACAGACATAGTTTGTCCGTACTGCAGTTCCCTCTACCTTCACCTGGCTACTGCAGCCAAATCCCCCTCCTTTTAGGAACTTAGACCCACCCCTCTCTTAATTGGACTAACCCAACTCTGGCAAAGGGGTAAGAAAGTTACTCACAGGAAGATATTTATTCCCTTCAATATAACCATTAACAGATATCCCCAGCACATCTCATTCCAGCTTCACTGGTAAGTGTTTATCTATGAACATAGTTTGTTAATAGTTTTACTTATTTGCTTTTTCCCTTTCACAGGTTCCTGAATCCAGCTCTTCCCTCCCCCTCTCTATACCTCACCGTGGGCCATTCGGCTAGCACAAAGAGAGACAGGAAATTCGCTGCCATTCCCCTAGGAACAGGAACTGAAACACAAGGTAAGTAATAATACCAATATACATTCCTTAATGTATATTCCAGTCTTGGTGATGGGTCTAATTCACTGACCTCATCACACCAACTTTTACAGATTTATTAGAAAGTTTAGCACTGTAGCTGCCCCACTTACTTCATTCCTCAAAGGCAATACCAAAACTCTAGTTTGGGACTCTTCAGCCCAGGATGCTTTTGATGATCTGAAGCTCTGATTCACCTTTTAATTGAGAATATCCCAGAAATTGAACATATGTACCCTTTTCCCTTTGAGCTACCTTGCTTGAGATGATTCATTCCTCCCCCAGTTCAGGACACCCAGGTAGTCAACAAACATTAACCCAGTAAGAAATAAATATTGGTGGCCTACAGTTGTTGATGATGTTGAGACCTTTGTTAAGAACTGTATTGTTAGTGCCCTGAGTAAAACATCTAGACAACTTCCAGCAGGATTACTACGACTGCTTCCAATTCCACAACGGCCATGGTCTCATATTGCTGTGGATTTTGTCATGGACCTGCCACCCTCCCAAGGAAAAAACACTGTTCTGGTTGCCATTGATTGTTTCTCTAAGGGCTGTTGACTTATTCCTCTCCCCAACTTAACCACAGCAATGGAAATGGCTGAGGCTCTCTTTCAAAAGGTATTCAAATTTAATGGTCTTCCTGAGGATATTGTTTCAGACTGGGGCAGAGTTCACCTCCCAAGTATGGCTGTCTTTTTGTTCCATGTTGAATATATCAGTTAGTCTAACATCTGGCTATCAACCACAGTCCACTAGACAGGTTGAATGCTTAAATCAGGAAATAGGCCGATTCCTTCACTCATACTGTAGTAATGTTGGCATGATTGGAATCGCATCTACCATGGGCTGAATATCACAAAACTCTTTGTTTCATTCATCTGTGGGTCTCTCTCCCTTCCCGTGTATACTTTGCTATCAACAACCTTTCTTTTCTTGGTCAGGAGAGCCTACAGATGTTCCTGAAGTGAATGATTGGTTTAGGAGAACCGAACAAACCTGGGAAACCACACATGTAGATTTACTAAGGGCTGTTAGGAGGCAGAAGATCTAAGCAGATTGTTGCTGCAGAGTCTGTCCTCAGTATACCCCTGGACAACTGGTATGACTGTCTCCTAAAGATCTCAGGTTGAAGACCCCATGCAAAAAGCTTAATCCCAGATTTATTGTTTTTATTAATTACATTTTTTATATGTCCAGGAACTTAATTTATTTAATGTCCAGGTTTTTATTGACCAGGAACAACTGTTCACCTGGAGGACTGCATCAGGCACTAGGGTTTCACCTAAGATAGAGCGCCAATTTGGGCACATACACATTCACTCACACATACAGACATTTATTCACATACACACCAGGACATTTATGAGAGAAGCCAATTCACCTAACCTCCATGTTTTTGGACTGTGGGAGGAAACCAGAGACCCCAGAGGAAACCCACACAGAAACAGAGAGAACATGGAAGCTCCACTCAGATAGAACTTGACCCCAAGATCCCAGCGCTGAGAGGCAAACGTGCTAACCACTAAGCCAACATGTTGCCCAACGTGGATCATTTAAGATTGTCAAGTAGGGCAACCCTGTGTTTTATCATCTGTAATCACCTGCCCATTATCGCATAGCCCCAACCTTTCATGTTTCTCTGTTAAAACCTGTTTACTCCTCCAGCCAGTTGTCCCAGACCATGGATCCCCTCTGCCTTTGGAAGTTGATAGGGGGCAGGGGAGAGCTATTAGAGCCAGTGGATTAATATAGCAGGCAGTGGAGGGCTGTAAGAGCCAGTGGATAAATATAGGGGGCAGTGGAGGGCTGTAAGAGCCAGTGCAGAGTTCTAGGGGGCAGTGAACAACTGTAAATAATCATGAAGAAATGATTATTACCATGAAGGGGCAGTGGAGGGCTGTAAGGTGCAGTGAAGAACTGTTCTGGCACTGGAGTGCTGTAGGAAGCAATGGAGAACTGTATGGGCAGTGGAGAGATGCAGGGGGTAGTGGAGAGCTGTAGGAACCTGTGGACAGTTTTAGGGCCAGTGTAGAGCTGTAGGGGAAGTGTAGGGCTGTAAGGTGCAGTGAACAGCTGTAAGAGCCTGTGGAGACATGTAGGGGCAGTGGATCGATACAGGGGACAGTGGAGTATTGTATGAGGCAGTGGAGAGATGTAGGTGCAGAGCAGGGCTGTAGGGGTCAGTGGATAACTGTAAGAGACAGTGGATAGATGTAGGAGGTAGTGGTTAATTATAAGAACCCATGGAGACCTGTAACAGGCAGTGGAGAGTGGCAGGGGCTGTGGGGAGCTGTAAGAACCCATGGAGAGATGTAGGGGGCAGTGCATAACCCCTTGGAGAGGTTTAGGGGTCAGTTGAGAGCTGCAGGGGGCTGTGGAAAGCTTTAAGTATTCATGTAGAAATGCACAGGTGCTTGTCATAAAATTAGAATATAATGAAAAAGTTAATTTATTTCAGTAATTCCATTCAAAAAGTTAAACTTGTATATTATACTCATTCATTTCACACAGCCTGATATATTTCAAGTGTTTATTTCTTTTAATTTGATAATTATAACTGACAACTAATGAAAACCTCAAATTCAGTATCTCAGAAAATTAGAATATTACAAAAAAAAAAAAGGTTTTTAGAAATGCTGGCCAAATGAAAAGTATGAGCATGTACAGCACTCGATAATTAGTTGGGGCTCCTTTTGGCTGAATTATTGCAGCAATGTGCCATGGCATGGAGTTGATCAGTCTGTGGCACTACTCAGGTGTTATGAGAGCCCAGGTTGCTCTGATAGTGGCCTTCAGCTCTTCTGCATTGTTGGGTCTGGCGTATTGCATCTTCCTCTAAAAAATACCCCATAGATTGTCTATGGGGTTAAGGTCAGATGTGTTTGCTGGCCAATTAAGAACAGGGATACTATGGTCCTTAAACCAGGTACTGGTAGCTTTGGCACAGTGTGCAGGTGCCAAGTCCTGTTGGAAAATGAAATCTGCATCTCCATAAAGCTGGTCAGCAACAGGAAGCATGAAGTGCTCTAAAACTTCCTAGTAGATAGCTTCATTGACCTTGGACCTCAGAACAAACAGTGGACAAAGACATGCAGATGACATGGCACCCCAAGCCATTGCTGACTGTGGAAACTTTACACTGGACCTCAAGCAACATGGATTCTGTGCCTCTCCTCTCTTCCTCCGGACCTTGATTTCCAAAGGAAATGCCAAATTTACATTCATCAGAGAACATAAATTTGGACCACTCAGCAGCAGTCCAGTCCTTTTTGTCTTTATCCCAGGTGCAAGACGCTTCTGATGCTGTCTCTTGTTCAAGAGTGGCTTGAAACAAGGAATGCGATGCTGAAACCCGTGTATAAGGTGTCAATGGTCGTCTTTTGGACAACTGTCAAGTCAGAAGTGAGAGACCATTTAAAGGCCTTTGCAGGTGTTTTGAGTTAATTATCTGATTAGAGTGTGGCACCAGGTGTCTTCAATATTGAACCTTTTCACAATATTCTAATTTTCTGAGATTCTGAAATTGGGGTTTTTCATTAGTTGTCAGATATAATCACCAAATTAAAAGAAATAAACACTTGAAATATCAGTCTGTGTGTAATGAATGAGTATAATATACAATTTTCACTTCTTTCATGATATACTTCTTTTATTACCAGCACCTGTAGGTGGCAGTGAGGGGCAATGGAGAAATCTAGAGGGCAGTGGAGAGCTATAAGAGTCTGTGGGGAGATGTACGGGGCAGTGAAGTGATGTAGGGGGCAGTCGATAGCTGTACAGCCCTTGGAGAGGTCTAGGGGGCAGTGGAGGGCTGTAAGAGGCAATGGAGAGCTGTACTGGCAGTGGAGGGCTGTAGAGGGAAGTGGAGAGCTATAGGGCCTGGAGAGAGAGGGTACAGTGGATAGTTGCAAGAGACCATGGTAAGATGTATGGGCAGTGGATAACTGCAGGGGGCAGTAGACAGCTGCAGGGGGCTGTGCAGAGCAATAACGGCAAAGGAGGGCTGTAGGGGCAGTGCATAGCCTGTGGAGAGATGTAGGGGTAGTGGACCCCTTTAAGAGCCAGTGTAGAAATATAGGGGGCAGTGGATAGCTGTAACTTCTGTGGAGAGATGTAGGAGGCAGTGGTGAGCTGCAGGGGTCTGTGGAAAACTTTATGAACCTGTGGAAAAATATAGGGTGCTATGGAAGGCTGCACTGGCAGTGGAGAGCTGTAAGGGGCAATGTAGAGAGCCTGTGTAAAAATTTACGCGGAAGTGGACAGATGTAGGGGGCAGTAGATAGCTGTAAGAGTCCATGGAGAGATATATGATGTAGGTGGTAATGGAGACCTGTAAGGGGCACTGGAGAGCTGTGGGGGCAGTTGATAGCTGTAAGAGGCTATGGAGAGATGTAAGGGAACTGGAGTGCTTCAGGGGGCAGTGAAGAGTTGTAAGACCCCATGGACAGTTGTAGGAACAGTGGAAAGATGCAGGGGGCAGTGAAGAACTGTAAGAGCCCTTGGAGAAATGTAGGGGGCAGTGGAGAGTTTTACAATCCCATGGAGAGATGTAGGGGGCAGTGGAGAGATGCAGGGGGCAGTGGAGAGCTTTAAGAACCCTTGGAGAGATGTATGTGGAAGTGAAGAGCTGTAGGGGCAGTGGAAGGCTGTAGCTGACAGTGAATAGAGCCTGTGGAGGGATGTAGGGTGCAGCAGAGAGCTCCAAGAGGCAATGCAGAGCTGTAAGAACCCATGGAGAGAGATAGGGGCAGTGGAGAGATGTAGGGAGCAGTGGAGAGATGTAGAGGGCAGTAGAGAGATGTAAGGGGCAGTGTAGATGTATGAGCCTCTGGAGAGATTTACTGGGAAGTGGAGAGATATAGGGGAGCGGTGAATGGCTGTAAAAGCTAAGGAAGCAACCAATATCACTTTTTCCCTTCCAATATAGATATTTCATGTTGAAGTATCTGCCACTACAGAGTATTGATACCAACTCTATCTATCTTAACTAGTAAACAGATTCTTATAAATCCAGATATTTATATTGCTAAAGATTTTATTTTTTTTAAGTATTGCTAATAAGATAATAAGCTTGAATTAACAACATTTACTTTTAATTAACTGCACATTAAAAAAATTTAAGTTTAAGAGCCATGAAAAAATATAGATTTCCACAATGCAATAACAAGTACAAATAGGAAGACATGGTATAACCTGACTGAACGGCTTTTTACACTTGTGAAATGCACCTTAAGGACTGGTGCTGACCTGTGTTAGCGTGCTTCTTTGCTTGAATGAAGTCAGTGTTCTTTGGCATGCCTTAGGCTGGGGTTACACTACATGACTTTTAGTCCGATTCTAAATAATTTTGCCTCGAAATGGCATTTCAGACCAGTCGCAGGATGTACATGTCCCCAAATAATGAGTATTACTTGTAGGAAAACATAGTGAGCCACAAAACACAGCCTTTATTCCAACGGTATTCTAACTCCAGCTCCTGCTGCAGTGTGTAGAGACTGCCCTGACTAAGTCTTCACATCCACGACCTGTTTTTTTCTTTGTGAATGTATATAAACAGCAGCACAAGCAATAACCACTGAGACTTATACATCCATATTTATCTGTATCTCCTAGGAAACCCGAGTTTTGTATTTGGTTGGGAAATTTGGGGTCATGTAGTGTGTTAAAATTGACAAAAACCTTTGTGTAGTGTGAAATACCCAGTCTGTTTACAATCTGGATAGCTGTAATATCCTGTGGAGAGCTGCAAAGGCCAATGGAGAGCTGTAGGAGGCAGTGCAGAACTATAAGAACCCATGGAGAAATGTAGGGTCAATGGAGAGGTGTAGGGGCCAGTGGAGAGGTGCAAAGGTGGAGAGATGTAGAGGGCAGTATAGAGATGTAAGAGACTTTGTAAAGATTTACAGGGATGTGGAGATTTTTAGGGTGCATTGGAGAGATGTAAGGGGCAGTGGATATCTGTAAGAGCCTGCAGAAAGATGTAGGGGGCAGTGGAGAGCTGCAGGTGGAAGCTGTATAAACCAGTGGAGAAATGTAGGGAGAGCTGTACTTACAGTGCAGGACTGTCAGGTGTAATGAACACATGTAAGGGGCAGTGGAGGGCTGTAGGGGGCAGTGGATAACTGTAAGAGCATGTGGAGAGATCTAGGGGCAGTGGAGAGCTGCAGGGGGCACTGGAGGACTGTAAGGGCCCTTTTAGAGGTGTAGGGGTCAGTGAAAATCTGCAGGGGGCAGTGGAGACCTGTAAGAACCTATGAAGAGGTGTAAGGGGCACTGCAGATATATATTTAGGGTAGTAAGAAGATTAGTAGTATTGAGTGGAGAACTCCAGGGGGCAGTGCAAAGCTGTAAGAACCCATGGAAAGGTTTTGGGGCAGTGGAGAGCTGGAGGAACAGTGGAGGACTGTAAGGTGCAATGGATAGCTGTAAGAGCCCATGGAGAGATGTAGGAGACAGTGGAGAGCTGCAAGAACCTGTGGATAGCTGTATGAGCCTGTGTAGAGATGTAGAGGCAGTGGAGATCTGTAGGGGGTAGTAATAATCCATGCAGAGATGTAGTGGGCAATAGAAAGCTGTAGGGGCAGTGAATTACTAAGGGGGATAGCAAGAGGCCTTTTATCACTTTTCAGCTGAACATTTCCCCATAACATCCTTAAACTTTCACCTAGAGACTTAATTTAAATTCTAAATGGTACAGAAATTTCCCTTTCTAGCACCTACATATTTGAAATCTTTTGAAAATACATTTTCTGAGTTACAAAAGTTTTACACCAAATCAATCCCTAGAGCTATTCCATTTTCAGCCAAATATTTCCCCATAACTTCCTTATACTTTCACCTAGATACTTTGTTTAAATTTGAAATACATAAATTTCCCTTTTCTAGCACCTGTGAGAACATTTGAAAATATGGTTTCTGAAAATACGAGTTATGAATTTTTGTTCGGCACCAAGGAGGGTTTTGGCTCCCATAGATTTGAATGTATTTCAGAGCGGCTCAGCGCGCAGTTTCAAAAACTTGTTCTGTAATTAACTCGTTATAGCATGATCAATTATTGCTCAGACTGAAAAATGTTTACACCAGATTGATCCCCAGAGTGTCCTTGTTGCTATGGTATGTTTTGTTAACAAATTAACAGGAAAAATTTCAAAGCTACATGAGTTTGTAACCCCATAGGAATTTATTGAATTCTGAATCTCTCTGCCCTACATGCGTGTGTGTGAGAGAGAAAGAAAGGGAGGGGGAGGGGTGTGAGGGACACAAAAATATATAGACAGTCTAAGATTTTAAAGGTCATCTTTAAGGTGGAAATCGAAACAACATTGTTGTTTATAATGTAGATGTCTTAATAAAATTATGGTTTCTTAAGGTGGAATTTTTAAAGGGGGCAATCAAAATGTATTGGTGGTCTTTTTGAGGTTTTAAGGGTTATTTGAAGTTGTCATTTATGTAAAGTGGAAGTCTAATTTAAATAAATGTTTCTAAAGGTGGGCTTTTTTTAAGTGGAATTCTCTAAATTTCAACTCTCTAAAACCTATAAATATTAAAACATTTTTAATAAGTTTGAGTTATTAGGGTTTGTTCCTGTCAGGCAGGCGGACTGACGGAGGTGGACACACTTGCTAAAACACAGTATACTTTTATTTAAACAAAAGATAACAAGACAGAAATGATCTCACAACAGCATACTTAGACAAAGAAAGAGCTAGGCAGGGAGACTTGGACAGAGATAGCTAAAGAGATAAACCTTGACAAAGAGAGCTTATACAGAGACCTGAACAGAGAGAGCTAACAGACTACAGACAGAAACCACAAAAGTACACAAAGCACAGGAAAGGAAACACTAACAGACCAGAGAAACAAACTAGAGAGACACAAACCAACTTGATAGGGAGGAGGATGAGGAACAGACAAGACAATCAGACCAGCGAATGTGGAATGTCCAACACGAGGGTGAGAGACAAGGGAACTTAAATACACCACACAGACAAGGGACACCTGAAACAGATAACGAGGGGGCAGGGTTACAAATGACACTGACAAGGAGGTGGAACAAAGGCGTGACTAGGGCGGAGACACGGACAATAACAAACAGAGCCATGTGCTAAGTGAGCACATGGTGGGGAAAACATACATGACAGGACAAGGGCGTGACAGATGCCCCCTCCTGAACGCGCCACCCCCAGGGCGCGTACACCTAGACCCCCCAGGATCTGGTGCAGGAGAGAGCATGGAAAACAAGACAATGAACCTACAGGACTCAGGACACGACAGAAACAGGAGAGGATTAGACAGGATGGGAGTGGAGACATGAGACTGGACATTTGACTGGACACTAGATGGGGACTGAGATTGAACAGATTTAGAAAATGGAGACAAGACTGGGGACAAAACAGGACCAGGAACGGAAGACTGGACAGGAGCATGTGACTGGACAGAGAACAGGACAGGGTGCTGGACGGATGGATGGATACGGGGAATGGACATGATTAGAGACTGGGGACTGGACTTGAGGTAGGACAGGTGACAGGACTGAGGCTGGGTAATGGGACTGGACGGGAGACGAGACAGGAGACAAGACACTGGACTGAAACAGGGACTGGACAGGACTTGGCAGGGGAACAGGGACCAGGACGTTCCCAGGTACTTACACGAACACAGTGACAAGGACTGGGACAGAGACAAAGGCAGACACAAGTACTGGGATATGGAGAGAAACAGGATCCAAGACAGGGACAGACAGGGGAACCAAAACTGGAGGGTGCCCAAGACTGGCAAAAGTCTGTGGGGCTGTCCGAGAAGCCAGCCTGGGTACAGCTCTAGGGATTGGCCCCGAAGTCCTTGGGGCTGATCTACTGACATGAACTGAAGTGGCCAGGGCCACAGATACGGGTGCAGAGACAGGGGCGGCTGAGGAAGCCGCCTTCTCTAGGACAGGAGTGGCTGAGGAAGACGCCTTCTCTGGGACAGGAGCAGCTGAGGAAGTTGCCTTCTCTGGGACAGGAGCGGCTGAGTTCGCCACCATTACTGGAACTGAAGCGGCGGAGGTTGTCGCCATCTCGGGAACAGGAGTGGCCTGGATCGCTGCCCTAGCTGGATCCGAAGCAGCCTGGATCGCCGCTCTCACTGAATCCAGAGCGGCCTGGATCGCCGCCCTCGCTGAATCTGGAGCGGCCTGGATAATCTCGCTCGCCTCCTTTGCGGGAACAGGAGCGGCGGATGCCGCCTTCACAGGGACAGGAGCGGCGGAGGTCACCGCCAACACAGGAACAGAGGCGAGGTGTCACCTTTGGGCGTGACAGTTCAGCACTAGGGAGGGTCCCAGGCCCCAGGCCCCAGGCCCCATAGACTTCAATGAGCACACCTTTATATTTTTTTTTATGTTTGTGCCATAACACAAAAAAATCATGCTCAGTCTGCACTGTTCTTGCATCAAATCGATTGCCAAAAGTTCTTTCTCGTACAATGTCATTCGATTTTCAGTGTGGGGTATGGTTTTTGTACAGCGATCTGACTTATGGATTTCAGAATACAAGCTTCCAAATTGGGAATTTTTCCCATAGGAATGCATTGCGCCAAATTTCAAACTGCTCTAACTCTGTCCATTTTCATTCTATAACCACAGGATTTCAGATGCTGACACCTGGGTATACTAGGCCCCATCCTGTCAAATTTGGGACCAATTTCAAGTTATGGTTTTCATACAAATATTGTATAAATGGTTTTTACAGTGGTCATTTAAAGTTAGATTTTAAGATGGACCTTTAAGGTAGTAGTCTAAAAATATATTGACAGTCCTTTAAGGTTTTAAGAATTATTTGATGTGGTCATTTTTTTGTGGTTATACTAATATAACCTTATGGCTATTAATAAGAATATAAGGTAATGTTGCAACAATGTTAGCAATATGTGACAAACCAAATTCTAAATTTGTTCATGAACTTTCCCCCGCTAGATAGTTAATGGAATTACGGTGTTATTACAGTTATCGTTACATTTAGAGTTGCATTTAGAGTTATTTAAAGTACAGTAACTACAGTTACAGTCATATTTACAGTTACATTCAGTTACAGTGATTACAGGAGCCACAGGGCTCATGTTGCTGTGGTATTCTAGCTGGTTGCTATTTTTTGGTGGTCAAATACAATTCTATTGTAAAGATTCACTACCTCTTAGACCATTAAACCATTTTGAATTGATCATTTCTTGGATGAAGTATTCACTGGAGATTTTCTAGTTAAATGATTTTCTTTTTGTTGGTTTATTTTGTTTTCTGGTCTACTGAGATGTGACGTGGAGAACTGTCATCATTTTCCCTCTACCCTTTCTCTTTATCAGTAATAATTTGTGATTATAATGAAATACTTCCCTGTATTTTCTCTTTAGTAGTTGCACATTTGTTTCTGATTAACTGGTGAACAATCAGTACTCAAAAATGCATGTGTTTGTTTGTGTGTGAAGTAAAATATTGTAAACACACATACATGCATTTCAGACAGAGCAGTAATAAATAAATAAATAAATAATCTAGAGTATTATTAATAATAATACAACAAATAATCACCCAAACATCTTTACCTCTGGCAGTTAGCTCAGGTGCATTAACTACAGTAACTCTGTTTGCTTTCACACTGAGTCAAAACAGAGGGCTGAGAAAATTAAAAAAAAAAAAAACTGTTGGCTGTTCCAGATTTTACCTGTTCTGTATTTGATAAAATTGTCAGTAATTTATGTCCTCATTGTTAACAGTAATGAAGACAGGAATCTGTGATGTGTTCATTATCATGAAACTTTATTAAAAAAAAAAAGATTTACAGTGTTTTAAACATGAATGTATTTTGCAGAAATCCTTTTAGAACCTGACTCCTGCAACTCACTCCAAAAGTGTTTGGGTATTGAGAAGATTAGGCACTGCAGTTTTGTGATGACCCATCCACACTACGACAAATGTTGGCTTTTCACTGATGACAGGTTGGGGAGATGGTCCATTAGATGGTGAATTACCTGAAACCTTTGGAATTATTAGTAGAGATGATGAACTCTTGGATAATTCTTTACAAATTTTGCACAAAGTGGTGAGCTATGTCTCCTCTTTACTGCGTTGACAGAGCGTTGGGTTTTATAAAGTATTTAATAGGTTTATACAATAAGAACATAATGTGCCAATGAATGAGCAGTAAACTGGCAAAAACAACAGTGATGTAAATCTACAGCCTCTGGCCCTCCAGTGTATCACAAACTCAGATTCAAACTATACTCCACCAACAATCTATCAGTCCATCTATATCTAATTTTCTAGCCGTCTCTATCTCTCTGCTTATGTAACTCTGTTCTTTCCGCCCGCCTTTGTACAGTGCTCTGTGGTTTGTTTTGTTTTCAAGTTTGTTTGTACATGCCACAAGTCTGCACACCTGCAGGCACTGTTGACAGTTTAACTCATAAAGAGCCTCTCTCACTCTCTCTCTCTTTTTCTCTAAGTCTCTCTTTGTGTCTCTTTCTCTGCTTTTAGATGTATTTAAACTCAATAAAAGTTGTAGAAAATATTAGTATTTAGTGGAAACTGAACAGTTTAAATACAAACCGGATTCCAAAGAAGTTGGGACACTAAACAAATTGTGAACAAAAACTGAATGGATTATGTGGAGGTGCCAACATCTAATATTTTATTCAGAATAGAACACAAATCACAGATCAAAAGTTTAAACTGAGATAATGAATCATTTTAAGGGAAAAATATGTTGATTCAAAATTTCATGGCGTCAACAAATCCCAAAAAAGTTGGCACAAGGCCATTTTTTACCACTGTGTGGCATCCCCCCTTCTTCTTACAACACTCAACAGACGTCTGGGGACAGAGGAGACCAGTTTCTCAAGTTTAGAAATAGGAATGCTCTCTCATTCATGTCTAATACAGGCCTCTAACTGTTCAATCGTCTTGGGCCTTCTTTGTTGCACCTTCCACTTTATGATGCGCCAAATGTTCCCTATAGGTGAAAGATCTGGACTGCAGGCTGGCCATTTCAGTACCCGGATCTCCTATGTAGCCATGATATTGTGATTGCTGCAGAATGTGGTCTGGCATTATCTTGTTGAAAAATGCAGGGTCTTCCCTGAAAGAGATGACGTCTAGATGGGAGCATATGTTGTTCTAGAACCTGAACATAGTTCTCTGCATTAATGGTGCCTTTCCAGACATGCAAGCTGCCCATGCCACAAGCGTTCATAACAACTTGGGTTATCCTTGTCCTCTCTGGTCCGGATGACATGGCGTCCCAGTGTTCCATAATGAACTTCAAATCGTGACTCATCTGACCACAGAGCAGTCTTCCATTTTGCCACACTCCATTTTAAAAGACCCCTGGCCCAGTGCAAACGTCTGAGCTTGTGGAGCTTGCTTAGAAATGGCTTCCTCTTTGCACTGTAGAGTTTCAGCTGGCAACGGCGGATGGCACGGTGGATTGTGTTCACTGACAATGCTTTCTGGAAGTATTCCTGAGCCCATTCTGTTATTTCCTTGACAGTGGCATTCTTGTTTGAGGTGCAGTGACGTTTAAGGGCCCGGAGATCACGAGCATCCAGAAGAGTTTTACGGCCTTGACCCTTACGCACAGCAATTGTTCCAGATTCTCTGAATCTTTTGATGATGTTATGCACGGTTGATGATGATAACTTAAAAGTCTTTGCTATTTTATGCTGGGTAACACCATTCTGGTATTGCTGCACTATCTTTCTACGCAACAATGGTGGAATGGGTGATCCTCTTACCATCTTGGCTTCAGAGAGACCCTGACACTCTGAGAAGTTCTTTTTATACCCAATCATGTTGTCAATTTACCTAATTAGTGTTAATTGGTCTTCCAGCTGTTCGTTATATGCTCAATTTCCTTTTTCCAGGCACTTATTGCTACTTGTCTCAACTTTTTTGGGATTTGTTGACACTGTGAAATTTTGAATCAACATATTTTTCTTTTAAAATGTTACATTTACTCAGATTAAACTTTTTATCTGTCATCTATGTTCTATTACGAATAAAAAATTGACATTTGCCATCTCCACATCATTGCATTCAGTATTTATTCACAATTTGTTTAGTGTCCCAACTTTTTTGGATGTTTACAAAACATTGACAATGTAGAGCTGTGATATCAGTTGCTGCATCTTTCATTCTACAGGTGCTGGTCATAAAATTAGAATATCAATGAAAATGGGCAGCCCTGACTGAGTCCAACTCTGACTGGAAACCAGTCGGACTTACTGCCAGCCATACGAACCAGACTCCTGCTCTGTTTATATAGGGACTGGATAGCTCGTAGCAAAGAGCCCAATAACCCATACTCCCAGAGCACCCCCACAGAATATCAAGAGGGACACGGTTGAATGCCTTCTCCAGATCCACAAAACACATGTAGACTGGTTGAGTAAACTCCCATGCACCCTCCAAGAACCTAGCGAGGGTATAGAGCTGGTCCTGTGTTCCATGACCGGGGCGGAGACTGCATTGTTCCTCCTGGATCCGAGGTTCAATTATCAGTTGGACTCTCTTCTCCAGTACCCCCGATTGATTTTACCTCCGACCTCCAGTGATTTTGCTGGAGCCACCCAGAGAAATCTTTTAGACCAAGTCATTGATTATTTGTCTGTTTGTCTTCATGATAAAATATGTTTCTTAGTAACTTGGTATTTCTCTTGATGTGTTATTAGAGTGTTGTACATAGCATATACACAAACAGTTTTAACCCAAATACAGAATAATACATGAAATAAGGGAAGGATTTATTTCAATGTCATGTTAAAAAAAGCACCTAGGGTTCATTCGCTTATTCATTCAACTGAGTGTTGCCTGTGGAAATAAAACATTCATCTTTACAAATCCAGGTTGGATTATATCAGCGATTTCAAGAACAGTATGTCTGTAACACTTTACCACCTGGATTGACAAGGTTACATTGTAGGAACGAATTGCCACAGATGCCAGAACAAAGGACTTCTTTGATGTCGCGTGGTGTTGTAGCTTAAGGCGGCCACTGAGGGGGCGCATTCTTTCCATGTGGTTGCAGTCATTCTAGAAAGTTTATTTAGGATCTCCAGTAGATTTCTGCTCATGTTTGGTGTCATTTTAAGTGTCACGTAAAGTCTCTGTGTTATGATGTAACAGGTATTCCTTCTAGAACACGAGATTTCTTTTCTTTTTAATGCTGAAGTGTAAGAATTACACAGTTTTAAGTTGGTCAGAAAGACGGGAACTGTCTTGATTGAATCTTTACATAACAATGGTGAGGATCAGCCTGGTATACTCCTAGGTGACAAGTCACCAGGTGTCCTGTGAGTGAAGTTCTGTATTCATGAATATAGATTGGAGTCCTGTTCAATGGTTTTGGGGGGTATAGACTTCCTTTTGCTTTGATCATTTGGTCCTTTTAGGAAAGTCAGACGAGTGGTCTGACAAAAAGGTTAGTTTAATGGCCTCAAAAAGAAAACAAAAGATTTTAAATTAGGACTCAACTCAAGAGGGGTTTGACTTGGAGAATCAGGTCCTGACTTTCATTATCAGTTGCTTTTATCATGCTGGTCAGAATGTATTAGACTGGTTCTCTGTTGAACAGTTCAGCACCTCAAAATATCCAGGCACTAGTTCATTGCATAAGTTAGTACACTCAGAAAAGATGATCCAGCTGTCATGAGCTATTTTTTAAAAAGCATATGTTTACATTTCTGTATAATTCTGACATTGAAGGTAAATGTCTACTGAACTGATGAGTAGCTCTCAGGTGAACCATGACTTTCACTGATAAAGGGGAGAGTTCATCCACTAGTCCTCTAAAATAGCTCAGAGGTGCATCTCAGGAACCTTCAATTGCAAATCATATATAGACAGAGCACAACACAGAGTTTCTGACAATAGAAGAACAATGAAATTACCAGAGGGTCAACAGACCAAAATAAGTAAGATGACAGACACATACTCAGATGACCTTGCTGGTTGTTATGGATGCAGCATGTGAGAACATCACAGCTGATGCCTATTGAGACTGGATAAGACATTCAAAAAGATTTGTTCCCTGCTGCATTGCAAGTGAAGATATCAGATGTGATATTGATGAGAATCTGTGGCCCAACAGACAGGAGTGTCAGGAGGTCTAGAAAGACTCCAGTGTAATTCTCCATGCAGACCTATGTGTCTCTGCCTAAAGGCTGTTTCTCATGTTTATATTTCTGATTTGTCAGATTTTTTCATCATGTGTGCTAAACAGCTTTGTCTTTCTGTTCTGAAAAAAAAATGACATGGTCTGTCATTGACCAACAGTAAAGAGCATGAATGCAAATCTCGTCCAGTCTCTTTCAGTAAATTTCACACATACAAAAACATTGTCAAATGAGAAACAGAAAAAATGTACAGAGTTACTGATATACTGACAACGTGGATAAACATTTTGACTGTCCTGTTTATAATCAACGACACAAGGTCTTGTCATTCTGTCATTCTGATGATACTGATATGTTCATTGACATAAAAACTTCATTTTGAGACCTGAACTAAGGATTCTGAGCAAGTTATAGGTATTTGCCAGTAATCCAGGGCGTGGTGCTGTTTGTACGAAATTTTTTGAGAAATGCACATAATGTTGTGCCAATATGATTTGAGAAATGCTCTAAAACAACTGAGAAAAACTGTAACAGTAAACAGCATGAATATGAATCTTGTCCAGTTTCTTCACACATACAGTAATAATTTTTCTAATTTTTATTTTTTTTATTTTTTTTTTTTTATTGAGACCCGTTTGGCTGTTTCTGTACCCGTTTGGAAGCTGTTTTGATCGCTCGGGTTTTCCTGTTTAATCGTTTCCATTGTTATTTTTATATTTATATCTGTTTTTATAACCTACTAACCATCCATAGATCTATCTTTTAGATTGTCTCCGCAGGAATATTCATTACAGAGGCACTAAAACTGCCACCGGACCCTGGAGTAACGTTCTTGGTGTAAGTTACTAAAATTCACTAAAAGCGGTAAGTACCTGCAATTCCATGGCTACTACTGGCTGTTTTGCCTGTTCAGAGTGTGGCATGTTTAGTTTAACGCCCTTTTCCACCTCTAGCGATAAATATAGTGGTTATATTTGTAGTAAGTGTAAGCTAGTTAGCTCTCTGGTGGATAAAGTGGACCAGCTAGAAGTGCGCATCCGGAGCTTATTATTGTTGAGGGATAAACAGCGAGATTCAGTGTTAGCAACTCCGGGTGCTTTAGGGAGAGTTAGCACCCCCACGACTCCGGCGTTAGAGCCCTCACAGCGGGGTGAATGGGTGACGTCTCGGCGTCATAGCCGGAAAGCTAAGGCTGATGCTAACGCTGAGGCCAAAGCTAGCCCACCGGGACACCACGCTCCTCCGATTCGCGTGTCAAACAGGTTTGCCCCGCTCAGCGAAGCACCCGCTGAGGAGCCTGTTAAGAGTGCTCTGGTTATAGGAGACTCTATTGTTCGGCACGTGAAACTAGCTACTCCTTTAGGGGCGCCGGCAGTAACAGTTAGCTGTTTATCGGGAGCCAGAGCGCCGGATATTAGTGGCAACCTTAGACTGTTAGCTAATAGGAGATATTCGAGGGTAGTCATTCATGTAGGGGCCAATGATATTCGTCTGCGGCAGTCTGAGGTAACTAAGGGTAATATTACAGAGGTGATTAAACTGGCCCAGACGATGTCCGATGCCGTAATCTGCTCTGGTCCCATACCAATGCGGCGTGGCGACGAAGCTTACAGCAGACTTTCGGCGTTAAACTGCTGGATGTCCAAGTGGTGTTCCGAAAATCAAGTGGGCTTTATAGACAATTGGTTACGTTTTGAGGGCAAGCCTGGTCTTATAGGTAGGGATGGTATCCACCCCACGCGGGAGGGTGCTGCCTTACTTTCTTGCAGTATAGCACATAGTCTTTTAGTTAGTCGGCAGAGTAGTGTAGATAGCTGCTGACAATCCAGAGCCGGGACCAGGCCGCAGACAGACAGGCTAAACCGACCGTCTGCGAACTGTCTTGAGGCGTCACCCAGGTTCAACTGTATTGAGACTGTGTCTTTCCCCCGAACTAAATGTAAAAGTAGAAAAACAAAATCAGCCTGTTTCAGCAACCTAATCAATATTAAATCATACACAACACCTAGCAGCAACACCTCAGAACTAAAATTTGGGTTACTCAACATAAGATCGCTAAACTCAAAAGCACTCATCGTAAATGATATTATAAGTGATCATAAATTCAATGTTTTCTGTCTCACGGAAACGTGGGTTAAACCAAATGAATATTTAGCACTAAATGAAGCCACCCCCCTAGGCTATAATTATGCACATAGCCCAAGAATATCAGGCAAAGGAGGTGGAGTATGTGTAATTTACCAAAATACCCTAGAAATTAGTCTTAAACAATGTGACACCTTTTCTTCTTTTGAGGTTCTCTCCACTATTATTACAAATCCGGTCACAAAAAAGGACGCATTTTTATTATGCAACATTTACAGACCACCAGGGCCTTACTTAGAATTTCTGAAAGAATTCAGCGATTTTGCTACAAACCTAGCGGTGTGCAATCATAAAGTTATAATTGTAGGAGATTTCAATATCCATTTCGAGAAGGAAAGTGACCCACTAAAAAAGGCATTTACCTCAATCTTAGACTCTATTGGTATTACTCAAAATGTAACAGGGCCTACACACTACTGCAGCCACACTTTAGACTTAGTTCTGACACTAGGTCTTAACATTGACAAAATTAATATCTTACCGCAATCCTCAGCAATCTCCGATCATTACTTAATTTCATATGAGCTACGTTTTATCCATAATCTATGTAAGAACCCTCGCTATTCTACAAGGCGTATAATAAAACCATCTACCGCCCTACAATTTATAGAAAACCTACCAGAACTATCGACCCCAGTTCCAACTCCATCAGACCCAATGGACCTAGATGTACTAACTGACTACCTAGAAAATACCTGTCGATCTACTTTAGAAAAGGTAGCACCACTTAAACATAAAAGTATAAGACAGAAAAAGCTCGCATCATGGTATAACGATAAGACCCGTACTTTAAAACAAACATTACGAAAACTAGAGCGGAAATGGCGATCAACCAAGCTTGAAGTGTTTCATTCTGCCTGGAAGGACAGCCTTATAGAGTATAGAAATGCCCTCACTAAAGCTCGCTCAGCATATCTGGCCTCGCTGATCTCCAATAATAAAAATAATCCGAGAGCACTGTTTAGTGTGTTTTCTAGAATTACAAAAAATCAAGCAGGTTCTGAACAACTAATTCCAGCAACTCTCACCAGTAAAGATTTTATGGACTTTTTTAATAATAAAATTGAGAATATTAGACAACAAACTCTAGCCACAGGATCAAATCCATCCTGGCTGCCACCTGATGTGAATGAAATAAAACATAATATAACTGTAAAAGAAAAACTTGAAACCTTTTACCCACTCCCACAATTAGAACTAGAGAAGATTATCACCTCCGCAAACTGTACAACTTGCACACTTGACGCAATTCCCACAAAGTTGCTCAAAGAAGTACTACCAGCTATTATTGATCCTCTTTTAACTATAGTAAACTCATCGCTTAGTCTGGGCCATGTACCCAAAGCTTTTAAACTAGCAGTTATTAAACCTATGATCAAGAAACCAAATCTTGATGCTAGTACACTGTCTAATTACAGGCCTATTTCTAATTTGCCATTTCTGTCTAAGATCTTAGAAAGAGCTGTGGCCCAACAACTTAGTTCATATCTACATAAGAATCATATATATGAAAAATTCCAATCTGGATTCAGGCAACATCATAGTACAGAGACAGCTCTAGTCAAGATAACAAATGATCTTCTTCTTGCCTCTGATCAAGGCCACGTATCCCTGTTGGTGCTTCTTGACCTAAGCGCAGCCTTCGATACAATAGACCACAATATTCTCATAGAAAGGTTAGAAAACATGGTTGGAATCACAGGGACAGCCCTATTATGGTTCAAATCTTACTTAACGGAACGTTATCAATTCGTAAAAGTAAACAATCTAAATTCAAATTATTCTAAAGTAAGATTTGGAATTCCACAAGGCTCTATTTTAGGACCATTATTATTTACATTATACATGTTACCGCTAGGCACAGTTATAAGAAACCATGACATTAACTTTCACTGTTACGCAGACGACACACAATTGTATATTTCAGCCAAGCCCGATGACAAACACAAATTAAAGAAAATAGAGGACTGTGTAAAAGACGTGAAAGGCTGGATGTTGCGTAACTTCCTCCTTCTAAACAGCAACAAAACAGAGGTCCTGCTTTTGGGTCCAAAAGTGACAAGAAATAAATTATCAGATTTAATTTTAGATCTAGCTAACTTTCCAGTTAAACCTGGTTCAGCAGCAAAAAATCTTGGTGTCATAATTGACCCGGATTTATCATTTGATCAACACATAGGTAGTATCACTAGGACAGCTTTTTTACATCTTCGCAATATTGCTAAGATTAGAAATGCCTTATCCCTCCAGGACGCAGAAACATTAGTACATGCCTTTATTACTTCAAGGCTTGACTACTGTAACGCACTACTGTCAGGATGCACCAGCAGCAATTTAAGAAAACTTCAACTAGTTCAAAATGCTGCAGCTAGGGTCCTCACTAAAACTAGAAAATTTGAACATATCAGCCCAGTTTTATCATCACTTCATTGGCTGCCTGTTAAATTCCGCATTGACTACAAAATTTTGTTATTAACATATAAAGCTCTACATGGGCTTGCTCCTGAATATCTTCAAGATACAATTTCCTATTATGAGCCTCCACGTTCACTCAGATCACAGAATACTGGATTTTTAAATGTTCCCAGAATTCAGAAGGCCTCAGCTGGGGGAAGAGCCTTTTCTTATAAAGCCCCCCAACTCTGGAATGATCTTCCAAAAAATGTTCGGGACTCAGACACAGTCGCAATCTTCAAATGTAGGCTAAAAACTCATTTGTTTAGTTTATCATTTGATAGCTAATGCTCCCCCATAGATAAAGGCGGCAGATCCGGGGGGTCCATGGACACAGGGAATTATAGTATACTGAGACGCTGGTGCTGTCGTCCCGCCGCTTCTCGCGATCACTCAGGTTTGTTGACGGTGGAGCGGAGGGATGCCAGTGTTTCAGGATGCTCCCGTGTCTGTGTGTCCTTCTGGTTCTCTCCTTTTAGTTAATGCTGTCATAGTCAGATCTGCCGGAGTCATTAGCCACACTCTGGAAATTTTCATATTTTCTACTTTACAAACACAAAACAGTTCAAAACTAATTCCATCCCTTTACATCTTTCCGAGTAAACGACTGCCCACCTGTCTGTCTGGACACTGATGGATGACTGTCGAGATCCTCCTCCACGCTTCAGACCAGCTGCCCACGCTCCAGCAACCACCAAGTGCCTTGAAGCTGTCCCTACACTGAAGTTCTCATGGACTACTAACTATCATCACCAGTAGATTGACCAGAGGAGGATGGGTCACCCCTTGTGAGCCTTGGTTCCTCCCAAGGTTTCTTCCTCAGCTGGGGGAGTTTTTCCTTGCCACTGTCGCCCCTGGCTTGCTCACTTGAGGGTTTTACATTTGTCTTTACATTTCATGTCAAATTTTGTCTTACTGGAATTCTGTGAAGCTGCTTTGTGACAACATCAGTTGTGAAAAGCGCTATATAAATAAATTTGATTTGATTTGATTTGATTTGATTTATTTTTTCATGTACTTCAAATAAGTGCAGCCTAGTGCATTTTCACTGTCATCAAAACATTCAGAAAACACATACAGGGTTACTGACAGACTGACAATGTGGTTAAAAATATATTTATGAAACATATTTTCGTAAACACTGAAACAAAGTTTTGTCTTGTCTTCTGATGACACTGACATGTTCATTGGTATAAATACTTCATTCTGGGACATGAACTAAATATTTTGAGCAAGTTACAGGCATTTGTCAGTAATCCATTTTGTGGTGTTGTTTGTCTCAAATTTTTGTGGTCTCAAATTTTTTGAGAAATGCACACAATGTTGTGCAAATATAAATGATTCTAGAAATGCTCCAAAGCGACTGAGGAAAAACTGTAATATGGGGGGAGTCCATATTACACTGTATTAAACTGTAATACGGGGGGAGTGCATGCAGTGCAGCAGCAGTTAGCCTCTTAGCCTGTTTTTATGTTTGAAAGTGTTTCTGATGTTGGCGTTGGTGTTAAACAGAAATGTTTTCATCACAGCAGCTTTCTGCAGAAAAAACAGGTCAAGGTGTGACGAAACCATCCACTCACAGAGGAAATATACCCCCCGCCTCACTCTCTCTGTTCTTTGTCTCTCTCTCTTCCTCTGTTCCTTGTGTGTTCTCTCTCTCTCTCTCTCTCTATGTGTGTGTGTTGGTGCAGTTGCGGTAAGTAATCTTTTGATGTTCTAAATATATTGAGTTTATGTTTTAGCATATATGCCTTTAATTTAAAAAAATACAAACACTTAAAAAATAAGTTGATTTCTCTGACTGCAAACTTAAGTGAATTCAGTTTAAACTTAATGTAGTTAATAAAACAACTCTCAGGGATTTTAATAATTAAAGATTTATTTTTAAGGTTTATATAGAAATAGAAAAAAGAATAATAAAGTGATTTTAACTTTCATTAAATTTAATTTCTTATTCAAACAAACAGAACACATTGAATCTTTTGGCAGAGAGAGTTACCCTGGAGCATATGTGTGTGTTTGCGTGAGTAATGTCATTTCTGTTTTGTAATCATTATTACAATCAGTTTATGTCCTTTCCAATCTTTACCCATGATGCCGTGTGGTTTGGACTGAAGGCATGCACTATATTTGCATACAGTTTGTGTGTGTGTGTGTGTGTGTGTGTGTTGTGTGTGTGTTTGCAGGAGAGACAGTATTTGTGTGTGTGTGTGTGTGTGCGTTCGTGCGTGCAAGTAAGAGTGTGTGTGAGAGAGAGAGACAGTGTGAAAAAGAGAGCTAGAGAAACAATGTGTGAGTGTATGGTCTGCAGGCTCTTTCTCAAAAATGGTGAGAACCAACCACTCTGAGTTGCCGTTCATTTTTAAAACCTTTAAAATGTTGTAACTGTTACAATTTAATTCATTACTCTGAGGGTGTATCTGGGAAATTCTGACCTGTCATTCGAACTATGTCTCACAGACACACCGCCATTCTCTAAACTGCAGTAAATCAGGACTATCTCCTGTGTTAACTCCACTGAACCTTTAACGACAAAAGCTCAAACATATTTCCAAAATTTTCTTCCAATGGTAAATATAAACACATTTCGAATATGTGAAAAATTTCTAGAGGTAAAATAAGAGTGAAGAGTTCATAGTTACCAGTTGCTCTGTTTTAAAGTGTTCCACTATAAACAGTCAAAATGTTTAAAACATTGGAAATCCTTTCTTTCAGCTGTTGTCATTAAATATCTGGGGCAGTGATAGGAAACACTGCCCATCATCAGTAAAAGAACCTCCTGCGTCTTTTGTACCGTAACAGGAAACACACACCTCCAGTTTTACAGAAAGAGTGAGAAAGGACATAAAGAAGCAAGAGTGGGAGCTAACGGTGTTTTCCCTGTTATGCAGGATGCGTCTGTGTGCCACGTGGAAGTGAATGCAGAGGAGGGGAGAATGTCTGGTAGCTGTTCTGACTGGGTGTGCTTTATGCAGTGGTTGGTGTATCTGCCTGTGTTGACCCTGGGGATTCCTCTGAACCTGGCGGCTCTTTGGGAGTTGCGTAGATTGCGGCGCTGGAGAGTGTCCACCATTTTTCTGCTGAATCTCATCATCAATGACACGCTGCTGCTGCTGTCACTGCCGTTTAAAATCCACGCCTACAACTCGCAATGGAAGTTGGGCCGACACTTCTGCTCCCTGCTGGAGAGCCTACTTTATGTTAACATTTACGGGAGTATTTTTCTGAGCGTGTGCATCGCAGCCGATCGCTATATTTCCCTGCGCTTCCCCTTCGCCGCAAGACGCCTGCGAACACCCTGCAAAGCTACAGCTGTGTGTTCTGTGATCTGGGTCCTGGTGTTCTCCTGCAGTTACCCTGTCTATGGCCTGCACCATAAGAACAACTCCTACTGCTTCCAGAACTTCTCCAATGACACCTGGGAGAACCGCTGGATTGTGGTGTCCATGGAGACTGTGTTCTGTTGTAGTGCTGCAGTGATGGTGTTCTGCTCTGTTGAGGTCGTACGGATCCTCAGAGAACTACGCAGACGAAAATCCAATGACCCGAAACTGCGCAAAAACAAAAGCGTTAAGATTGTCCTCAGCAACCTGCTGGTGTTCCTCATCTGTTTTACCCCTTACCATATTGCGGCACTGCTGTACTTCCACTACAAGACCAGCAACAACGGGCCCTGTGCTGAGTCCAACAGAGTGTTGTGCTCAGACTATCCCCACCCCCTGCGACATTTTGTCCACAGCAGCCTGTGTGTGAGCAGTGTGAACTGCCTTGCAGATGCAGCCTGCTACTATTTCATCTTAAAAGAGAACCTCCACACAGCCAAGATAGAACTCAAATCCTCCATACACACAAGAGACATCTTCCAACAGCCACAAATACACACACAAAGCACAGAGAACATCTTCGCAGAGCCAAAAAAACACACACAAAACACACAGGACATCCTTACAGACCCACAAAAACACGCACAAAACACGCAATATGTACATGACACACAGGATATCCCACTATAGCTACATACACAAACGCACATGTGCACACGTGATATACCAGGGAAGTCAGGAATGTGGTCTTTTCTGGACAGATCCAGATTGAGGTTCCGTTGCAGAACTGAATCAGTGCCAAACTCTGAAACCTTTCTGAGATCTATTCACAATTCACCTGTGAACACTGAAAATGTTTCTCTAAATTAAAGTAAAAGTGAATCTAGCTTTTTTGTATACTGTTCCTTCAAGTTCTCTTAACAAATAAAAATATGTTTTTTTTTTGTGGTTATAAAGTGAGTGGGTTTGTTCATAAACTCTAATTATAATCTCTGGGGTTCCACAATTTTCTGTAATAGGCTCCCTACTGTTTTCTTTATTCTCAGAGCTGCAGTGATCAGTATAAAGACTGAGGAAGGACATTTTTTCAAGATTTTTTCAAAGAAATATTTCCTTTTCTCTGACACAGGAAAAACATCTTGACCCCTTCTGTAATAAAGCCACCCCCACCTTCCCATGCTGTCTGTAAATATCTCAAACCTGTACAAAGTTGAAGTAGTGATTTTATACTGATTTTTATCAAAGATACACCATGGCTTATTAATGTAAAGAACAGCAGAACTTTCAGAGGAAAGTGTCAAGAAAAGATTGGCAAATAATCATTATTTAAAAGATTAAGTTTGCTTTATTTATACATCACACAGATTAAAACCATTATTGTAACTGCATAGAGAAACTTCAATATCAGGATTTTAATCAGAGCTTGACGTTTCTGTAGTGTCCTGATGAGACACTGCAATCGCGCTTGACCCAGTGTTCACTCTCAAAACAAAACTTTCATAACACCCTCAAACCAACACTCTCAAAAACACACTCAAACCATTCTTCTAAAATGACACTCTCAAACCGACATTCTCAAAATGACACTCTCAAACCGACATTCTCAAAATGACACTCTCAAACCGACATTCTCAAAATGACACTCTCAAAACGACATTTTTTAAACTCTCTCAAAGCACCACTCTCAAAACGACACTGCTTCATGAGCCATTTCCTGATTCATGTGTACGAACCAGTGGAAGATGTGATCAAAAGTAATGTGTTTGCTCAGCTTAATTTTATATTACAGGGACATCCCCAAGCCCCAGCGTCTGATGCTCCATCCCCTCCTCTGATTCTTTCCGCCCGCTCCTCCTTCCACACCCTACACACTCTATACATTCTACACACAGTCTACACCAGGAGTGTCCAAACTTTTTTCAAAGGGGAAAAAAAAAAGTGTCCCTAGGTGTGAGTTTGTGAATGAATGTGTGACTGTGTGTCACTCTGTGAAGGACTGGCGCCCCAGTCCTTCACAGAGTGACACACAGTCACACATTCATTTACAAACTCACACCTAGGGACACTTTTTGAGTCGCCAATCCAACTACCCACTTTTTTGGACTGTAGGAGGGAAACCCATGTGGACAAGGGGAAAACACACCAAATTCCTCACAGATAGTCACCCAGAGCGGGACTTGAACCCTCAACCTCCAGGTCAGGTTAGTTAATACATAAGAAAACAAAGTTTTGCTGTTTAAAAATTAAAAAAAAAAAAAAAAATTAAAAGCACAGAGAAATAATAATTCATCAAAGACCAAATGAAACCAATAATTTTATAAACTATTATCAGCTCTAAAGCTAGGCCACAGGACAGGAAAAGAGAAATGTGTTTATTACCTGTTAGGCTGAGATACAGCTAACAACATCTGGCTTTGTTCCAGCTGTGTGAAGCAGGACTGTTAATCACTGCCTCACCTGTTGAACTCTGGGTTCTATTATCTGACCTGGGCTTGTTGATCAGAGGCTGAATTTTCTGCCTGTTGTACACACCAAAAACAGTTGAAAAACTATTTCAACTATTTCTAGCATCACTTGTACAATTTTATCCATCAAAAACCTATTTTTTTCCTTGTAGTGAGGTGCACCTTAGGGTTAAAAAAACAACTAATATTTAGCATGCTCTTCCAGCTTTATCACCAGGGGATTTAAAAGGTTTTTTCATCATATCCAGATTAAAAATGAGGGAGGAGGCACAGGGATTTTTGGGGTGCTAGATGCTAAGAATTAGCATGCTGTTCTAGCTTTGACCGCGAGATCTGTCCAACTCAATACAGCATCCATGGCCAAAATACAAGCAAACTGCTCGTCATTTGTCTGTCCCGTGGCTGGCTGTATAATATGGGATCAGATTTGTGTCAAAAAGAAACTCTCAAAAGTCCATCTCAAATGTAAAATGCTCTGAGTTCTGCGTGTGCTCTCTAAGATTTGTGCCCAAGTTTTGTAATCAATTTTGGCACAAGCCTCTCAGGTCAGCAGATTTTCTCAGGGTTGCGTTCGCATTGTTCCCAAAATAACAAATAGTAATAATCTTGTCAGTTGCTGACCATGTATGCATGATTATGGAAAACCTGAAATTTCTGTTCATACTAAGCTACAAAACTGCAGCACTGTGTTGAGGTGACATTAAAGCAACTCATTTACCAGAAACCAACAAGATAACATTTTAACATTTAAGTTTTTGAATATTTCTGAACCGAAGCACCTTAACATTTTATCAACCAAGTAATCTATACTTGATAAAGGAACAGGGCATGGCTGGGAACTATTTATTTATGTACTGATTTACAGTACATTTCTATAAGGGTCTGACTGATAAAATGGTGCTGTAACTAATTATTCAGCCTTTATTAATTAATTAATTCAGCCTCATTTATTTTGAGAAACACTTTGCTCTGGTGTTCTGGCTTTAATAATCCGGAGATTTGGCCTGTTTTTGTGTAAAGTTAAACAAAAACTGTGCAGATGTAATGCACATGTCAAAAAGTCCGTAACAGTGATCTGTATTTGTGTATTTGAATCGTTATACGGACAGACAAGATAACTTTCTGTTTGTTAAATATATTTTTATCCAAACATAAACAAGAGACTATGATCAATATTACCTCAGCAACATTCAACACATTTGCTGAACGGCTGAACGCGATGGACGGTGGCCCAATTCAGCTCTAAACACTCCCCTTGCACACTTCAACCCTCGTGCCTTCTGCTCAACTTTCAACATCATCATCAAAGTGAACACTTCAATGAAAGATTTAGGGCTATTTGCAATAAATGGGAGCCTGAAGACAGCAAAATCCAGACAGCAAAAATTTTTAGCGATTTAGAAATCAAGGCTGGACACATTTTTTATGTCCCAAATAGAGGACTTGTCCAGGGAAAAGTTTGGTCACCTTAATGTCGGTAGAAACACGTCAAACGATTCCAAACTTAGTTCATTAACTCGAATGTAAAATACAATCAGGGCTGAATATGTTAGCACCCAAAATTCATATAATTTCACACAAAACTACTAAAATGGGCCAGACAAAATTATTGGCACAGTTAGGGCACAGTTATTGGCACCATCAACTTAATATTTGGTTGCACACCCTTTGGAAAAAATAACTGAAATCAGTCGCTTCCTATAACCATCAATAAGCTTCTTACACCTCTCAACTGGAATTTTGGACCACTCTTCTTTTACAAATTGCTAAAGTCTCACATATTTGAAGGTTGCTTTCTCCCAACAGCAATTTTAAGGTCTCTCCACAGGTTTTCAATGGGATTTAGATCCAGACACTTTGCTGGCCACTTCAGAACTCTCCAGCCCTTTGTTTCCATCCATTTCTGGGTGCTGCCTGAAGTATGCTTAGGGTCATTGTCCTGCTGGAAGACTCACTGGGCCCTACATTGCAAGCCAAATTCCTTTGGTAATCTTCAGATTTCATGATGCCTTGCACACACTCATAGCATCCAGCTCCAGAGGCAGTAAAACTACCCCAAAACATCTTTAAACCTACACCACATTTGACTGTAGGTACTGTGTTCTTTTCTTTGCAGCTCTCATTCCATTTTCGGTCAACAGCAGAATGATGTGCTTTACCAAAAAGCTTTCATTTAATTTCATTCAAATGTTGATAGTTCAAGCTGACACTAATGCACACGAGCCTTCAGGACAGTTTGAATTTTTTTAGAACTTAATTGGGGCTACTTATTCAACATTCAGACTACACTGCGTTGAAATGCTGAAATATCACTGAGTGTTTTACCTCATTCTCTCAGTAGTCTGAATAGTTTCTCTGTGAAATTCTCAGTACTACTTCTGGACTCATCTGAAAGGATTATTTTCCAAGCAGAAATTCCATGACTAGGACTGATTTCAGGTGGAATTCTTTTGGGATAAACAACCTCACGGCAGTGTGAGTGAATGTGTGAGTTGCCCTGTGAAGGACTCCTCCAGGGTGTATTCCCACCTTGCACCCAATGATTCCAGGTAGGCTCTGGACCCACCACAACCCTGAATTGGAAAAGCGGTTACAGATAATGAATGAATGAACCTCACGGCATTCACAAAGCACCACAAGACTGTCAATGGCTTGCCCGTCACGCTTACTCTGCTACTTACGCTATGCTTTTATGACTTGCAGGGTCTCGTCAATATATGCAATATCAGTGCCTTATGGACTACCAGTTAGCATAAAGTCATGTTTAATGTCCAAGTCTTCACCTCTGCACCAGTTGCGAAGCTCAACAGAAGAGGGAACCCTAGTGTGTTCTGCCATGACTTTTCTATTTGTTTACATTAACTGGAACTGCATTTTACCTGCTAATACCTACATGGATGCCTGCTAATAAAATAAAATAGGAAATAAAAAGGAAATAATTAAAGGGGAATATATCCCAGTGGTGTCTCCAATTTATTGGACACCTGCCCCATTTATTATGGCAAGAAGAAGGGCGCTGAACTCAATCTGCTTTCCCCCTTTTCCTCTGTGTAAATAAATAAACACCGTAAACACAAAATTAAGACAAAGTAATAGCTCATATACGCATGTACAAAAAATTAGATGTTTCAAAAAGGTATTCGAAATTTTACATTACATAAATAAGTAGATGCCCAATTTACAGCTTATATTTACAGTGCGTGTTTGAATAAACCCATCTAGGATAAGTGCCTAATTCCACTTTATAAACCAGTCACAGCTTTTAAAGAATCACACAGTTAAACAACCCTTTGTCTGTGTGTACAATGTACTTAAACATTAGTATATAATACACATTTAAAAGGGGGCAACACGGTGGCGCAGCAGGTAGTGTCGCAGTCACACGGGTCCAGGGGCCTGGAGGTTGTGGGTTCGTTTCCCGCTCCAGGTGACTGTCTGTGAGGAGTTGGTGTGTTCTCCCCGTGTCCGTGTGGGTTTCCTCCAGGTGCTCTGGTTTCCTCCCACAGTCCAAAAACACACGTTGGTAGGTGGCTTGGCGACTCAAAAGTGTCCGTATGTGTGAATGTGTGTGTGTGTGTGTGTGTTGCCCTGTGAAGGACTGGTGCCCCCTCCAGGGTTTATTCCCGCCTTGCGCCCAATGATTCCAGGTAGGCTCTGGACCCACCGCGACCCGGTTACAGATAATAATGAATGACACATTTAATAGAGTGTTATGAATGTTGGGAATAAAATATAATCTTAAAAAAATAATTTAACTCTTGTGGGCCCAGATTGAGTAAATATAGAGAAAAAGAAAAAAAAGGACATTGTAGGCCTAAGATGATGCTTGAAAATGTATAGACCCAAGTGGTCGCTTCACTCAAAAGAGCAAAAAGGAATATCAGAACAGTGTACCTTGGTTTTACATGGTAGAACGATAAGAGAGCCAGCTCCAGGCAGCAATGGCTAGGCTGAGTGTGCTGTCATTGTTGGCAAGCACAGACCACGGCCTTCAGGCAGTAATGGTGCAGCTGAGCGTGTTCCCTCTGAGACATGCGGGGTCTCTGAGCGCTATATCTTGGGCAGAATTATTGAGTCTCTGTGTCCAGCGGCTCTGGCTCATTGTGTGGAAGTATACATAGACTCTTAAACGCTTAGAAAAGCGAAACTTATTTCTTGGACAGAATAAGTCATCACATTTGAGATTAGTCAGTATATCAAGTAAGAATTATCAGACTCAACATTTATTCTGAAAAAAGTCCCTCTGCCACCTGTTGGCTCCAGTCAACTCTCTATGCCAGAACCGCTACATCATTTGCTCGTCTAGAGTCTGAACCCAGAAAGCAATGGAACAGCCCCGTGGACGCCACTGACCATAAACTCCCTGCGAGTTCTCGCCTTCAACAGCACAGTGGGTGTGACCATGTGTGTATCACAGCGAGTTCCAGAGTCTGAATCATCTTTATCAACAAAAGCAGATACAGTGGGTTCCGACGGCTCAGCGAAATCAACCGAATAACAAACCAGCTCCTCGTGAGAAGTGAAGCTCGACCAGGTTGGCAATTTGAGGAAAACTGAACGAACAAGCAAGAGATTAGTTTAAGAACTTGGGCCATATAATAGCTAAGAAGAATGTGCCATAATCAACATATATACACAAAAAACTGTTCATCATTTCACTAAAATACGTGAAACAGTGTAAAATAGTTATATTAATATTCATTCATTATCTGTAACCGCTTATCCAGTTCAGGGTTGCGGTGGGTCCAGAGCCTACCTGGAATCATTGGGCGCAAGGCGGGAATGCACCCTGGAGGGGGTGCCAGTCCTTCAGACTCAGTATCGGTATTGACAACACCGGTATCGGTGGCAACACAGACACACACACATTCACTCACACCTACGGACAATTTTGAGTCACCAATCCACCTACCAACATGTGTTTTTGGACTGTGGGAGGAAACCGGAGCACCCGGAGGAAACCTACGCGGACACCTCCTCAAAGACAGTCACCCGGAGCAGGAATCAAACCCACAACCTCCAGTTCCCAGGAGCTGTGTGACACTACCTTCTGCGCCACCGTGCTGCCCTATATTAATATGTGTGAAGTGAAATTCCTGCTAAATGGGTCTGGCACCACCCGCTGGTCTGTCAGCATATTTACAGCCCCTATATATACTTGGGATTCAGCGCAGCCTTGGCTGTAGTGTACCGGGAATTTTGATATCGATACCAAGTAAATGCAAGGCCAGTATCGCCGATATCAATACAGATACCGATACTTTTTAATATTTAAGCTTCATATATTCAAAGGATCCAAAAGACCAAGGATAGAATTTCGCCAAACATTGTACGTGACAACAAAATACTTTATTATCACAATCAATGTTTTAGTTTAGAAACAATGGAACAGTAAGAAAACAAAGTTTGCCTTAACATTAGCAAAATAAATCTTTTTGAGGTAGAAAAGGAGAAACCACAATATAAATATAAAATAAAAATTCTCCCCTCACTACACATCTTTTCTAGTTCTTTGTTTCTTTTTTCAAATATAATTTTTCTTAGGAAAAACAACAAAAAATAAGGAATTTTCACAAGATGGCATGGAAGTTTTAATTGAATGTGAAACTTTGAATCGAACATTCAAAGTTCAACCCAGAAGAACCAACATTGCCTCCAAGTGGACATTTGGGAAATCATATGTCATAAAAGCATCCATTGTTCCATGTCTCTCTCTCTGACCCAAAAGAAGGTGTCATGGACATACTCCAGTTTATGCATTACCCAATGTATTATTATTGTTTAATCATGATTTTTATGTTATTCTCATGCAATTGTATTTTAACTTTGTCTGCATGATTTTATATGAATTTCTGTAACAAGAAGATTAATGATCAACCCCACATGTTGGCTTTTACTGGGAAAAAAAAAAGATCACGGGTCTAAGTTACTCTCACTGGAGCCTTGAGATCTAATGCTTTGTCTGTAGTGTTCCTGCATGATAATTGCATAAGGCCTAGGTTTCACACTTAAGAAAAAAAAGAAGAAAATGATGGCAGGACTTAGATTTGTGACCTACTGATAAAAGCCACATTAATTTGATTAATATGAGGAGTATAAGAAAATAAGTAATGGGGCAAATTAAAAGTAAATTTGTGCATATAGGTACACCTTGGGGTGGTGTTTAAGATATATTATGAAGAACATCACATGAGCCTGTTTGGGGCTGAATATTGTGGAAGACACCAAAAAGAGGTATAAATATAAAAAATATAATATGCAGTGCTGTGCAAAGGTTTGGGCACTAAGAGGATTATCTGTTGCTTCTCAGTGGGTACGGCACTTGGAATTGTATGTGATCACAGTAGAGATTAAAGTGTGAATCTAAAAAGGGCAATATTTGTGTATAGAGAGTTATGCTTGTTGCAATGGTATTGTTTGGTTGGTTCTAATATAGATCTTCTTTGTTGTTCATCTGGGTTTAGTAAATTAACATTTATTGCTCAGATGTAAGGTTTTAAATGTTATAATCTCTGCTGTCTAGATCTTTGTGCAGTATTGATAGTTTATATAAACAACTAATTATTAGCCAACTGACACAAGTACAAAAGTGCTACTAATATTTGAGCTTAAAATAAACTCTGAATGTGGTAATTTCTAGAGTTTAAAACATACCACTTGAATGGCTGTTCATATATTGAAGTATAAATTACAACTAGTTGAATAATATTGATATATTAAGTTTTTCAAGAACATAAGTCATACCATTATGTGACTATGTCACTCAAAATGTGTTGAAATAAATGTATGGTATACATTTAGCTGTTTCTATGTGTTTCTAGTGGTTAGTAATTTGAGGTTAAGACAGACTCTTTCACAAATACCTGCATTTAATACATGTATATATATATATTATAATGGTCATTATTGCTGATACTCATTTAGACTACTTTTACTTATAGACCACTGTAAGACTTCTCAATTTAGACTTAATACAAACCAGATTCCAAAAAAGTTGGGACACTAAACAAATTGTGAATAACAACGGAATGCAATGATGTGAGGGGCCAACATCTAATATTTTATTCAGAATAGAACACAAATCACAGATCAAAAGTTTAAACTGAGAGAATGTATCATTAAGGGAAAAATATGTTGATTCAAAATTTCACGGCGTCAACAAATCCCAAAAAAGTTGGGACAAGGCCATTTTTTAACCACTGTGTGGCATCCCCCCTTCTTACAACACTCAGGACAGAGGAGACCAGTTTCTCAAGTTTAGAAATAGGAATACTCTCCCATTCATGTCTAATACAGGCCTCTAACTGTTCAATCGTCTTGGGCCTTCTTTGTCGCACCTTCTTTATGATGTGCCAAATGTTCTCTATAGGTGAAAGATCTGGACTGCAGGCCATTTCAGTACTTCTCCTACGTAGCCATGATGTTGTGACTGTTGTAGAATGTGGTCTGGCATTATCTTGGTGAAAAATGCAGGGTCTTTCCTGAAAGAGATGACGTCTAGATGGGAGCATATGTTGTTCTAGAACCTGAACATAGTTATGTGCATTAATGGTGCCTTTCCAGACATGCAAGCTGCCCATGCCACAAGCACTCAAACAACCCCATACCATCAGTGATGCAGGCTTCTGAACGGAGAGTTGATAACAACTTGGGTTATCCTTGTCCTCTCTGGTCCAGATGACATGGTGTACCAATGTTCCATAAAGAACTTTGAATCGTGACTCATCTGACCACAGAGCAGTCTTCCATTTTGCCACACTCCATTTTAAAAGACCCCTGGCCCAGTGCAAACGTCTGAGCTTGTGGAGCTTGCTTAGAAATGACTTCCTCTTTGCACTGTAGAGTTTCAGCTGGTGGAATTGGTCATCCTCTTACCATCTTGGCTTCAGAGAGACACTGACACTCTGAGAAGCTCTTTTTATACCCAATCATGTTGCCAATTGACCTAATTAGTGTTAATTGGTCTTCCAGATGTTCATTATATGCTCAATTTCCTTTTTCCAGCCACTTATTGCTACTTGTCCCAACTTTTTTGGGATTTGTTGACACTGTGAAATTTTGAATCAACATATTTTTCCTTTAAAATGTTACATTTACTCAGATTAAACTTTTGATCTGTCATCTATGTTCTGTTACAAATAAAATATTGACATTTGCCATCTCCACATCACTGCATTCAGTTATTATTCACAATTTGTTTAGTGTCCCAACTTTTTTGGAATCCGGTTTGTAGTTATTTGTGTGTGAGCATATAAGAGACTATATGACATAGTTTATTAAAGGAAAAGCTTGGCAACAGGCTGACTCATGCAGTTCATTTATCAAGATAATATACTTATTAGGTTTATAATTCAATTAAGAGTTGTAAACTGGGAGTTTAGTATTTGTGCAAGGTTTGTTCTGATTAAGTCGAGATTTAACTGGGGGTTTAGTGTAGTGATTGTGAGCTGCGTTGAGGTGTTGCAAACATTCAGTGATATTTATCCTTTGGAGTGGAGGGTTTTGAGCCTCCTATGAGTTTGTATGTTCTTTATTGCAAGGAGGTTATTGAATTCCTACTTAAACTTAGACAAGTTTAATGTGTAATTAGTAGAAAAGGGCAACTTGGTGGTGCAAATTGATATTGCATATTAAGGTTTAAATCTCTGTTGATTGTGGTGATATAGTGGCCTATAAACATAGGAAAAAGAGGGAGACATTTTAAATAGTGTATACTGCTTAAGAAAATTAATATTACTTTATAATCAGGCAACATATTGCGCCATTATCATGCCAAAAAATGGACACTAATGTTTAAAAGGGGTTACTCCTGTTGAGATAGTTAAGAAAAATAATTGAATTAAAGGCATTGCAAAGATATCTGCTAAATTTTATAAGTGATGGCCTGACATAGACCAACTATGGCCAGTAGAGGGGACTCTTAACCCAGATTAAATTAAATGGATGTGCTTGTGTCTACCTATAAGGCAGGTCAGAAGCAAAAGGGATGCGTACAAAGGTAATAGGAAAAATACCAGAAATTAAACTGCCTTTTTCACATGTGGACTCAGTTAAGACACCACCCCCTTATGAGAAGGAAGCAAAAACTGAGGAAGCCTATCCTCAGCTCCCAGTGATCAGTCAAGGAGGAAACTATCACATACGAGATAAGGATGACTACGCAATAGAAACAGGACAAGCAGAGACAACGATAAAACTATATCCTACTTCCAAAAGCAAAAATAGAACTCTATGTCTGCAGACTAAAGGAGACCTGAGAATGAGAAGGATGACAGTTGGAGATGACGATGATCTGAGTGACCAGGAGGAGGTCATGTGTGGATACCACCCAGCAATCAGACGAATACTGGCTAAAGCAAAAAAAAAAAAAAAAAAAAAAAAAAGAGGAGGTGTGAGTAAGAGGAAAAAGGACACAAGAGATGGAAGTTCTGATAAAACAGAGAATGAAGACAGCGATGATGGTTGGAAGAGTAAGGGACCTTTCTCTTTAAGAGGATTCTTTCCCGCAACATCTAGTACCAAACTAGAAGAATACAGACAAAGAGCTTTAAGAGAAGTAGAAAAGAGTATAGACCAATGTTTGTAGTGTTTAGATAATGCAAAAAGCACTGGAGGCACAGCTGAAAGAGTTGCAGATATATAAGGAAGAATTGAGAAATGAAGACATAAAAAAATCGGAAAGACCACATATATATCTTCTTGCAAGATAGTGGCCAGGTCACTACGTGATGCTGGTGGAGGAAAACGTTTCCTGACTTGCTCCTCCAAAACACCCCAAAGTGGCTCAATAATATTTAGATCCGGTGACTGTGCAGGCCATGGGAAATGTTCAACTTCACTTTCATGTTCATCAAACCAATTTTTCACCAGCTGTGTGTATTGGTGCATTGTCATCCTGATACACGGCACCGCTTTCAGGATACAATGTTTGAATCATTGGATGCACATGGTCCTCCAGAATGGTTCGGTAGTCCTTGGCAGTGACACGCCCATCTAGCACAACTATTGGGCCAAGGGAATGCCATGATATGGCAGCCCAAACCATCACTGATCCACCCCCATGATTCACTCTGGGCATGCAACAGTCTGAGTGGTACGCTTCTTTGGGACTTCTCCACACCTCAAGTGAGCCAGTCAACATTGGATGTTCCAGTTGCTTCCTGGCCACAGCCAGTTTTTAGTCAGGGGCAGACTTAGAGAGGAAGAGGTCAAGAAAATGAAGGATGAAATGAAGAATGTATGGTTTCAGCAGATTACTCATTACTCATTCAGTAAGAATGAGTAGGAAGTTGACTGGTCCATGTGTGGTGAAAGTTCCAACACCAGGTACATGGCCATCTATTTTAGAGACAGTAGCGGAACCACTGCATACTATATGTCAATCATATGCCCATCTTGGTTATTATATCAGCAGAAATAGGCAGAAGATATATAATAATGGCTTTATCAGTGAATCTGTTTCGACCTAGATTAAACTGTACTTGGTTGCGGGATCTGCCATATGTGAATTTCTTTGATCTTCCTGATGCGATGGAAAGAAAACCTGTGGGGGCTATTTATAAAGACATTTGTTCCAATGATACTCATAATGAACCTGGGATGTTTATGGGAATGTCAGATTGTGCTCATTAAATGATGAAGTTTAAAGAACCTAATACTAAGAATGCTTTGTTTAAAGTGACTTTTCATGTACCAAATTGCAAACAAAGTAGAACATTAATGGTGCAGCATCAGGTTTTGCTGGTAAATGTTACTATAGGACTTTTCAAAGATATTTGGTGGGTTTGTGGAGATGAAGTCTATATATTTTTACAATATGGGTGGACAGGCTGTTGTTATATGGCTACATTAAATCTACATTAAATCTTCCTTATTCCTTAACTGTATTGAGACTTTCCCCTGAACTAAATGTAAAAGTAGAAAAACAAAATCAGCCTGTTTCAGCAACCTAATCAATATTAAATCATACACAACACCTAGCAGCAACACCTCAGAACAAAAATTTGGGTTACTCAACATAAGATCACTAAACTCAAAAGCAGTCATCGTAAAGGATATTATAAGTAATCATAAATTCAATGTTTTCTGTCTCACGGAAACGTGGGTTAGACCAAATGAATATTCAGCACTAAATGAAACCACCCCCCTAGGCTATAATTATGCACATAGCCCAAGACTATCAGGCAAAGGAGGTGGAGTATGTGTAATTTACCAAAATACCCTAGAAATTAGTCTTAAACAATGTGACACCTTCTCTTCTTTCGAGGTTCTTTCCACAATTATTACAAATCCGGTCACAAAAAAGGACGCATTATGCAACGTTTACAGACCACCAGGGCCTTACTTAGAATTTCTGAAAGAATCCAGCTATTTTGCTACAAACCTAGCGGTGTGCAATCATAAAGTTATAATTGTAGGAGATTTCAATATCCATTTTGAGAAGGAAAGTGACCCACTAAAAAAGGCATTTACCTCAATCTTAGACTCTATTGGTATTACTCAAAATGTAACAGGGCCTACACACTACTGCAGTCACACTTTAGACTTAGTTCTGACACTAGGTCTTAACATTGACAAAATTAATATCTTACTGCAATCCTCAGCAATCTCCGACCATTACCTAATTTCATATGAGCTACGTCTTAGCCATAATATATGTAAGACCCCTCGCTATTCTACAAGGCGTATAATAAAACCATCTACCGCCTTACAATTTTGTCACGCCTTCACCCTGTCAAGTCTGTTGTCCCCGCCATGTGCTTTATTTGCACATGGCTTTGTTTGTTATTGTCCTTGTCTCCGCCCCTGTCTCCGCCTTTGTTCCGCCTCCTCGTCTGTCATGTGTTAACTCGTCCTCCTCGTTATCTGTCCAGGTGCGTCTCGTCTGTGTTGTGTATTTAAGTCCCCTTCCCTCACTTCCTGTTGTTGAACATTTCTCCTTTCTCCTTTGTCTAGTCGGTCGTGTTTTCTAGTCTGTCCGTCTGTCTCCACAGCTTCTCTGTGTTTGTTTTCCTAGTCGTTGTTTCATGTCGTAGTTTCTTTTCATTTATCGTTACTTCTTTAACTCTTTAGTCTGTCAGTCCCATTTGCCCTGTGTAGCTCCCAGTGTTTAGTTTAGCCTGCTTGACTCCCTGTTTGTTTTCGTTCTGTTAAAGTTTCTTTGTTTTGTTTTATTCCTTTATTAAAAATACTGTGTTTTAGCGAGTGCGTCTGCCTCCGTCAGTCCGCCCCTCGTTCCTGACAGAATGTTCGACCAAACTATGGACGCAGCTAGCACGGACTATTTTCTCAAGGGGTGTGCCATTCGCCGGACTCCATTCCGTACAGGCCCCAAAGATCCTGTGGGGGAGGTTTTGAAAGCGGCCTCGGAATGGAGTCGCCGGCTCCAGCTCCTGCCTGGCGCTGTTCCGAATCCTATACCGGAGGAGTCGACTTGTGAATCGGGTAGTTGCGCCAGCAGGAGTCGAAAGAGTCGGCGGATAAAGCGTGCTGGAGTCCCCCCCTCGACGGTGGATTACCCCCTTAGGTCCGGGGAAATTTTTTGGGGGGGGTTAAGGGTAGGGGCTGTTAGCCTCCAACCTCAGGACAACGGAGGTGGGGCTAACAGGGGCGCACCTCTGAGGGGTCTAATGGGTGCACCTGTGAAACCCCCTAAACCCTCTACAGCTCCAGCGCGAGCCCGGCGAGCAGCACAAACCCCTGTCCTTGTAAAAGTGGCGCCTCCAGCCGCTCCTGTCTTCATGAACGCGGCGCCTCCAGCTGCTTCTGTCCTTGTGAACGCGGCGCCTCCAGCTGCTTCTGTCCTTGTGAACGCGGCGCGCGCCTCTCCTGTCTTCGTGAGCGCGGCGCGCGCCTCTCCTGTCTTCGTGAACGCGGCGCCCACCTCCCCTGTCTCCGTGGACGTCGTCACAGGTTCCCCTGTCTCCGTGGACGTTGTCGCAGGTTCCCCTGTCTCCGTGGACGTTGTCGCAGGTTCCCCTGTCTCCGTGGACGTCGTCGCAGGTTCCCCTGTCTCCGTGGACGTCGTCGCAGGTTCCCCTGTCTCCGTGGACGTCGTCGCAGGTTCCCCTGTCTCCGTGGACGTCGTCGCAGGTTCCCCTGTCTCCGTGGACGTCGTCGCAGGTTCCCCTGTCTCCGTGGACGTCGTCGCAGGTTCCCCTGTCTCCGTGGACGTCACTGCAGGGCCTCCTGTCTCCGTGAGCGCGGCTCCCTCGGCCACTCCTGTCTCCGTGAGCGCGGCTCCCTCGGCCGCTCCTGTCCCCGTGAACGCGGCTCCCTCGGCCGCTCCTGTCTCCGTGAGCGCGGCTCCCTCGGCCGCTCCTGTCTCTGTGAGCGCGGCTACCTCGGCCGCTCCTGTCCCCGTGACTGTGGCTATGGCCGCTCCTGTCCCCGTGACTGTGGCCCCGGCCGCTCCTGGTCATGTCCGTCCCTAGAGTTGTGCCCAGGCTGGCTTCTCAGACTGCCCCACAAACATTTGCCAGTCCTGGGCATCCCCCAGTTATATTGGTTTCCCTGTCTGTCCCTGTTCTGGTTCCTGTCTCTGTCCTTGTCCCAGTGCCTGTGTCTGCCTTTGTCTCTGTCCCAGTCCCTGTCACTGTATTCGTGTCTGTCTCCTTGAATGTCTTGGTCCCTGTTCCCCTGCCAAGTCCTGTCCAGTCCCCTGTTAGCCCTGTCCAGTCCCCGTTTCAACCCTCTGTCTTGTCTCATGTCCAGTACCCTGTTAGTCCAGTCCAGTACCCTGTTAGTCCAGTCCAGTCCCTGTTTCAACCCTCTGTCCCCTCTCCAGTCCAGTCCCCGTTGCAGTCTAGTGTCATGTCACCTGTCCTGTCTTCTGTCCAGTCTCATACCCCTGTCCAGTCTAACGTTTCTGTCCGGTCCAGTGCCTTGTCCCCTGTCTCGTCACCAGTCTCTGCTCCCGTCCATTCCCAGCAACCTGTCATCTGTCCTGCCTCATGTCCAGTCCCCGTATCCGTCTAGCGTTCAGTCACCTGTCTTGTCTCCACTTCAGTCCCCTGTTAGTCATGTCCAGTCTCCGTATCAGTCCAGTGTTCAGTCACCTGTCTTGTCTCCATTCCAGTCCCCTGTCCTGTCACCTGCCCGTGTCCAGTCTTCTGTCCCCAAACATGTCCAGTCTCCGTATCCGTGCAGCGTTCAGTCACTTGTCTTGTCTCCAGTCCAGTCTCCCTTTCAACCCTCTGTCTTGTCTCAAGTCCTGTCACCTGTCCCGTCTTCTGTCCAGTCCCTGTTCCCATCCAGTGTCATGTCCAATGTCAAAAACCCTGTCCACTCTCCCGTCAAGTCTCATGTGTCCACTCCCGTCCTGTCCAGTCCGTTCTCGTCTCTTTTTCAGTCTCTTGTTGCCCCCCTTTGTCAGTCTCCTGTCATGTCCCATGTCCCATCTCATTTATCCGGTCCTGTCGTGTCCCCAGTTCCTGTGTCTATTCCTGTCTAGTCTTGAGTCTTGTCTTCCGTGATTTTGTTTTCCGTGCCCTCTCCTGTGCCAACTCCTGGGAGGTTTAGGAGTACGCGCCCCGGGAGTTGCGCCTTCATGGGGGGGGGGGGGGGGGGGGCATCTGTCTCCTTTGTCTAGTCGGTCATGTTTTCTAGTCTGTCCGTCTGTCTCCACAGCTTCTCCGTGTTTGTTTTCCTAGTCGTTGTTTCATGTCGTAGTTTCTTTTCATTTACCGTTACTCTTTAGTCTGTCAGTCCCGTTTGCCCTGTGTAGCTCCCAGTGTTTAGTTTAGCCTGCTTGGCTCCCTGTTTGTTTTCGTTCTGTTAAAGTTTCTTTGTTTTGTTTTATTCCTTTATTAAAAATACTGTGTTTTAGCGAGTGCGTCCGCCTCCGTCAGTCCGCCCCTCGTTCCTGACAAATTTATAGAAAACCTCCCAGAACTATCAACCCCAGTTCCAACTCCATCAGACCCAATGGACCTAGATGTACTAACTGATTACCTAGAAAATACCTGTCGATCTACTTTAGAAAAGGTAGCACCACTTAAACATAAACGTATAAGACAGAAAAAGCTCGCACCATGGTATAATGATAAGACCCGTACTTTAAAACAAACATTACGGAAACTAGAGCAGAAATGGCGATAAACCAAGCTGGAAGTTTTCCACTCTGCCTGGAAGGACAGCCTTATAGAGTATAGAAATGCCCTCACTAAAGCTCGCTCAGCATATCTGGCCTCGCTGATCTCCAATAATAAAAATAATCAGAGAGCACTGTTTAGTGTGTTTTCTAGAATTACAAAAATTCAAGCAGGTTCAGAACAACTAATTCCAGCAACTCTCACCAGTAAAAATTTTATGGACTTTTTTAATAATAAAATTGAGAATATTAGACAACAAACTCAAGCCACAGGATTAACTCCGACCTGGCTGCCACTCGATGTGAATGATATAAAACATAATGTAACTGTAAAAGAAAGACTTGAAACCTTTTACCCACTCCCACAATTAGAACTAGAGAAGATTATCACCTCCGCAAACTGTACAACTTGCACACTTGATGCAATTCCCACAAAATTGCTCGAAGAAGTACTACCAGCTATTATCGATCCCTTAGCCTGGGCCATGTACCCAAAGCTTTTAAACTAGCAGTTATTAAACCTATGATCAAGAAACCAAATCTTGATGCTAGTACACTGTCTAATTACAGGCCTATTTCAAATTTGCCATTTCTGTCCAAGATCTTAGAAAAAGCCGTGGCCCAACAAATTAGTTCATATCTACATAAGAATCATATATATGAAAAATTCCTATCTGGATTCAGGCCACATCCAGAGACAGCTCTAGTCAAGATAACAGATGATCTTCTTCTTGCCTCTGATCAAGGCCACGTATCCCTGTTGGTGCTTCTTGACCTAAGCGCAGCCTTCGATACAATAGACCACAATATTCTCCTAGAAAGGTTAGAAAACATGGTTGGAATCACAGGGACAGCCCTATTATGGTTCAAATCTTACTTAACGGAACGCTATCAATTCGTAAAAGTAAACAATCTAAATTCAAATTATTCTAAAGTAAGATTTGGAATTCCACAAGGCTCTATTTTAGGACCATTATTATTTACATTATACATGTTACCGCTAGGCACAGTTATAAGAAACCATGACATTAACTTTCACTGTTACACAGACGACACGCAATTGTACATTTCAGCCAAGCCCGATGACAAACACAGATTAAAGAAAATAGAGGACTGTGTAAAAGACGTGAAAAGCTGGATGTTGCGTAACTTCCTCCTTCTAAACAGAAGGTCTTGCTTTTGGGTCCAAAAGTGGCAAGAAATAAATTATCAGATTTAATTTTAAATCTCGCTGACTTTCCAGTTAAACCTGGTTCAGCAGCAAAAAATCTTGGTGTCATAATTGACCCGGATTTATCATTTGATCAAGCAATATCACTAGGACAGCTTTTTAACATCTTTGCAATATTGCTAAGATTAGAAATGCCTTATCCCTTCAGGATGCAGAAACATTAGTATATGCCTTTATTACTTCAAGGCTTACTGTAATGCACTACTGTCAGGATGCACCAGCAGCAATTTAAAAAAACTTCAACTAGTTCAAAATGCTGCAGCTAGGGTCCTCACTAAAACTAGAAAATTTGAACATATTAGCCCAGTTCTATCATCACTTCATTGGCTGCCTGTTAAATTCCGCATTGACTACAAAATATTGTTATTAACATATAAAGTTCTACATGAGCTTGCTCCTGAATACCTTCAAGATACAATTTCCTATTATGAGCCTCCACATTTACTCAGATCACAAAATACTGGATTTTTAATTGTTCTCAGAATTCAGAAGGCCTCAGCTGGGGGAAGAGCCTTTTCTTATAAAGCCCCCAAACTCTGGAATGATTTTCCAGAAAATGTTCGGGACTCAGACACAGTCGCAATCTTTAAATCTAGGCTAAAAACTTATTTGTTTAGTTTATCTTTTGGTAGTTAATGCTCCCCCATAGATAAAGGCAGTAGATCCGGGGGGTCCATGGACACAGGGAATTATAGTAAACTGAGACGCTGGTGCTGTCGTCCCGCCGCTTCTCACGATCACTCAGGTTTGTTGACGGTGGAGCGGAGGGATGCCAGTGTTTCAGGATGCTCCCGTGTCTGTGTGTCCTTCTGGTTCTCTCCTTTTAGTTAAAGCTGTCATAGTCAGATCTGCCACACTCTGGAAATTTTCATATTTTCTACTTTACAAACACCAAACAGTTCAAAATTTATTCCATCCCTTTACATCTTTCCGAGTAAACGACTGCCCACCTGTCTATCTGGACACTGATGGATGACTATCAAGATCCTCCTCCACGCTTCAGATCAGCTGCGCACGCTCCAGCAACCACCAAGTGCCTTGAAGCTGCCCCTACACTGAAGTTCTCACGGACTACTAACTATTATTACCAGTAGATTGACCAGAGGAGGATGGGTCACCCCTTGTGAGCCTTGGTTCCTCCCAAGGTTTCTTCCTCAGCTGGGGGAGTTTTTCCTTGTGTCTGTGTTGCCCTGTGAAGGACTGGTGTCCCCTCCAGGGTGTATTCCCGCCTTGCGCCCAATGATTCCAGGTAGGCTCTGGCCCCCCCGCGACCCTAAATTGGATAAGCAGTTACAGATAATGGATGGATGGATGGATGATTCCTTATGAGTTTTATACTCTCCAAAAAGGTGAAGCACCTGATGAGGTTAATTCTGATGTTATTTCTAGGAGGCCAAAGAAATTGCTCAATTACATAATTTGGAAGCCTACCATTGGAGAATCAGTATTGGAGAAAAATTGGTATGGTGTGATGTGTTTAGCAGATCACATAAATAATATTACATAAAGCTTACAAGGGTATTCAAATGAAACTATAGAAGGGTTTGAGCACTGGTCAAATACACAAAAAGCTATAGATTAACATTTTGAGACATGACATGGCTCTGGATTACATTTTAGCTAAACAAGGTGGCTTTTGTGTGGCTTTGAACCTAACAGGGAATACCTGTTATCCCTTGATTCCTGATTATTCTGATAATATGATGTGTCATAGAAGTGTTGAAACATATAATGGAGGCATTTGGTCCATATAAAGAACCTGGATGGTCTGTGTTTGGTTATTACAAAGATGTTTGGTTATTACAAAGATTAGGTCCAATGGGAGCAAAGTTGGCTCAAGTTGGGAGCAGCTCTTTTAGCCTTGTGTTTAATGATTTGTTTTTGTATGCTGTTGTTAACCTGTGCAAAGGCTATGATACTAAAATGGGTTGGAGTTGTGATGTCTGAAGGTCAAGTGCAGATGCCATTATTAAGTGAGACTGACTCAGATGAACATGAGCAGTCACACAGCTCCAGGGGCCTGGAGGTTGTGGGTTCGATTCCCGCTCCGGGTGACTGTCTGTGAGGAGTTGGTGTGTTCTCCCCGTGTCCGCGTGGGTTTCCTCCGGGTGCTCCGGTTTCCTCCCACAGTCCAAAAACACATGTTGCAGGTGGATTGGTGACTCGAAAGTGTCCGTAGGTGTGAGTGTGTGAGTGAATGTGTGTGTGTGTGTGTCTGTGTTGCCCCGTGAAGGACTGGCGTCCCCTCCAGGGTGTATTCCCGTCTTGCGCCCGATGATTCCAGGTAGGCTCTGGACCCCCCGCGACCCTAAATTGGATAAGCGGTTACAGATAATGGATGGATGGATGGAATATAACAGTCACCCCTCTAAATGACACCCATACATTACAAAAGACCTGAACTGTGGAACAAAATCTAACATAAACTAAGAACAGATAATACTGTGGGCTCCAATGGTGAGGCTGAAAACTGTCCTCCTTCAGAACCCTGCTGGTGGGTCGAGGGTATAACCTGTCATGAAGGAAGGGCCCTACGTAGGAGGTTAATAGTGAAATAAGCACCATCCTATGTGTCCAGCATTCATTATTCTTTATGTTGCTGCTCCCAGCTGTGAACCTCTGAAGCTAGATACTCATCTGACTGATCGCTGCTCCTACACCTAAACTTTCTGTCAATCTGGGAGCTTCCTCTGGAATCCCCGAAGTTTTTCTTTGGCTCTCGCCGCAGCTGTAAGTCGACTTTCCTTGTGCATCTTTTCCTGTCGTTGCCAGCCCAATAGCTCTTTCAGTCGGGTCTCAGCCGCGTCGTCCTCCTACCTTGCTACGGGGACCGCCACATTGAAGCCTCGTCTCTTTAGCTCCAGCCCTGCTTCATACGCGTTGCTGTAGGTTCGGATGCCGTTATCCCAGTGGATTCTCATATTAGTGTAAGGGGTCTGGAAGCGAATGCCCCTCTCCTTTAGAGCTTTCTTGATCTCATTATATTCTCTGCGCTTTTTAATGATCTCCGCCGCGTAGTCATGGTCGAAAAACAGCGTTCGGTTTCCAAGCTGTATTTTTCCTTTCTTCCATGCCTCCCTTAGCACCAGCTCCTTAGTTGTAAACTCTAGGAAGTTGATAATGAGGGGTCGCGGAGGGGCCTCGGGTCTTGGTTTGGGAGCAAGGGAGCGATGGGCTCGCTGGATTTTTAAGTCAACCTCCGCCATCGTTGGCAATTCACGCTTTATAAGCTCAAACACAAAGTGTGATACAGAGCTACCTTCCTCGCCTTCAGTCACTCCAAAGATGCGGATATTGTTCCTCCTAGATCTGGATTCCAGGTCTGTGAGTTTCTGCTGCATCGTCCTTTCCCGCTGTATGGCTGTTGTCAGAACTCAAGAAACTTCAGTAGCCCAATCCTCCACCTGCGCCAAGTGGACCTCCATCTCCCCTGTTTGCTCCTTCAGCCCCTGTATCTCCTCAGTGAGGATGTCTAGCTTACTGCTCATCTCTCGACGTATTGAGTCCATAGATTTTTTAAGTTGGTCATTATCCCCTTTGAGATCGGACTTGAGCTCCTTAATGGCTTCCAAAAGGTCGGTTGAAGTTACGTCGGCCCCGGGTAGCTTTGGAGTTTCGGATAAGTTAGCATTAGCTTGTGAAGCTTCCTCGCTAGCTTTCGAAGTCGAGCGGTTTTTCTCCTGATATTTTGGCATGGTTTGTTTATAACATTTGCTTCTTGTGGTTCAATTTTTTCCCTTTTGGCGTATTGTAGATCTCTCTTTACACGAATAACGAGTTTTAGCTATAGAATAATCGAGTTTTAGCTGGAGAGCGTCGCACACACGTCTGTCTACTCCGTCTGCATCCCGGAACCCCGGACAGGAGTACTTTTAAGTGATTACTTGCGCAGAATGATCATGAGAGAATTTTTCCTGTCTAGAATGTTTGAAGGATATTTCAAGAAAGATAGCTGCCTGGCAGGTCTCACACTCCACAAAAATGTACAGTATTGTAATACATGTACTGCAGGAACTATGTGTAGATATGTAGGGTTTAACATTAAATTGTTACAATTATATAGGTTATTCATAACATGTGTTATTCTTAAATTTCAGAGACTATATATATATTCATATATATATGAATGACTATATATATATATATATATAGTCTCGAAAGGGGAATTATGTATATTTTACAAATGATGTATAATTTAATGTCCACAAATGCATAGGCAATTAAGTGTGTGCAGTACACGGAATGACCTATTGTTCTGAATTTGCCTATATAGGGGTTCTGTTTCTGGGATGATGGAGTAAGCTTCTTTCCTGGAGGTAGCAAGACAGGATGTCCTTACAAGTTATCTTTCTATACCAGAACAGGAAATGAAGTAAACAAAAGCCATACCATTTACCTTATGCAGACACAAACAAACCTTTATAAGTGAGGAGAGAGAGGACTAGAGATATGAAGAGATGAATAGGGAGATGAATGGAATATTTTTACTACAAACCGGATTCCAAAAAAGTTGGGACACTAAACAAATTGTGAATAAAAACTGAATGCAATGATGTGGAGATGTCAATGTCAATACTGTCAACATTTTATTCATAACAGAACATAGATGACAGATCAAAAGTTTAATCTGAGTAAATGTAACATTTTAAAGGAAAAATATGTTGATTCAAATTTTCACAGTGTCAACAAATCCCAAAAAAGTTGCAATAAGTGGCTGGAATAAAGGAAATTGAGCATATAACGAACTGGAAGACCAATTAACACTAATTAGGTCAATTGACAACATGATTGAGTATAAAAAGAGCTTCTCAGAGTGTCAGTGTCTCTCTGAAGCCAAGATGGTAAGAGGATGACCAATTCCACCAGCTGAAACTCTACAGTGCAAAGAGGAAGTCATTTCTAAGCAAGCTCCACAAGCTCAGACGTTTGCACTGGGCCATGGGTCTTTTAAAATGGAGTGTGGCAAAATGGGAGACTGCTCTGTGGTCAGATGACTCACAATTTGAAGTTCTTTATGGAACATTGGGACGCCATGTCATCTGGACCAGAGAGGACAAGGATAACCCAAGTTGTTATCAACTCTCAGTTCAGAAGCCTGCATCACTGATGGTATGGGGTTGCATGAGTGCTTGTGGCATGGGCAGCTTGTATGTCTGGAAAGGCACCATTAATGCAGAGAACTATGTTCAGGTTCTAGAACATCATATGCTCCCATCTAGACGTCATCTCTTTCAGGGAAGACCCTGCATTTTTCAACAAGATAATGCCAGACTACATTCTGCAGCAGTCACAACATCATGGCTACGTAGGAGAAGGATCTGGATACTGAAATGGCCTGCAGTCCAGATCTTTCACCTATAGAGAACATTTGGCGCACCATAAAGAGGAAGGTGCGACAAAGAAGGCCCAAGAAGACTGAACAGTTAGAGGCCTGTATTGGACATGAATGGGAGAGTATTCCTATTTCTAAACTTGAGAAACTGGTCTCCTCTGTCCCCAGACGTCTGAGTGTTGTAAGAAGGGGGGATGCCACACAGTGGTAAAAAATGGCCTTGTCCCAACTTTTTGGGGATTTGTTGACGCCATGAAATTTTGAATCAACATATTTTTCCCTTAAAATGATACATTCTCTCAGTTTAATCTTTTGATCTGTGATTTGTGTTCTATTCTGAATAAAATATTAGATGTTGGCCCCTCACATCATTGCATTCAGTTTTTATTCACAATTTGTTTAGTGTCCCAACTTTTTTGGAATCCGGTTTGTACATAAGTGGTTCTCCAGAAGATCAGCTTTAGAAGGCATCACATTAATAGACTGAATTTTCTATTGGATAAATATGATATAAATGAATTAAGCACAAACCTGATATGTGAACACATTCAAGTCTGTTTGATACTGTTAAATGTTTATTATTAGAGCATATCATTCAGAACAAGAGCAGGCTCTGTGATTCTGGTGATACCCAGACTAGAACTTTTTGTTGCTGTTCGACTCCAGTGGCTGCTGTAAATTGATCTGAAACCACTTTTTCCAAAACATTTGTGATGATCAAGTGAGTTTAGAGAAGGCACTAAATGGTATAAATTTGTTATAGATCCAGACCTTCTTCAGAAGCTGCAACACAAAACCCTTTAAAAGATACAATCTAAAAAAATCTAAGAACAGTTCCCAATTTCATCGATAGCATCAAACTCTACAACCTCGTCCAGAGAAATTGAGGTAACCTTAAAATATCTTTCAGCTCTGTTAACTCAGTTTCAGCTGTACTGTTTGCTAATTTAATGTTAGCTCACTTTTAGCTCCGCAGTTACCAACCAGATTCAGTGTGTACTTTTGATTTTTTGCTTATGAAGAAAGGGAAGAAACATGTATTTCTTTTAAAGGTTGTTTGTTATTTCAGACAATTAAAAGTGATTTACTTTTCTATTTGTTGCTTAGATTTAAAAAAAATCAATTGCCCATTTAGTTTCTGTTTTTTAGAATTAAAAAAGATACAGCGACCATTTTATTTTAAATATATATGTTTATATTCTTCTGTTCATTAATAATACTGGAGTGTGTGTGTGTGTTTGTAGGATTATGTGGAGTGAATGGAGTACAGGGAGTGCAACACACACACACAAATTGAGACCTTTGAACCTCGAGCAGTCAGCTGACCAGCAATAACATCACAATACACACTCACCGCTACATGCACGCACACGTGTTTGTGTGTGTGTGGGAGAAAGAGAAGTTTGTGTGTACTGCAGTGTACACACAGAGCCTCAGGTAAGTGACTTTACCAGTTACACACACATACTCACACACACACACACATACGAAAGAGAGAGAGAGAGAGAGAGAGAGAGAGAGAGAGAGAGAGAGAAAGAAAGGAAGAAAAAGAGTAGTATAGGATTTACTAAGTGAGGGAGGAGCTGAGAGAGAAAGGAGGGAGGAGTATTAAAGTGTTGGGGAAAATCTGAAAGAGAGCGAGAGATTTACAAACTAGTGAAGGTGTAAACCTGAGACTAACACATCTGAGCTCCAGAAGAGAGTGGCCAAGAAAGAAAAGAGTAGAAAGAAAAAAAAGCCAGACAGAGACAGAGTAATAGCAAAGGGAGAGAGAGAGAAGAAAAGACAGACAGAGCAAGAAAAGTGAAAGAAAAAGGGAACATCTGAACACTGAACATAGTTAGGTATTAATTACTGTAGTTCAGCATGCAAGTGTGTGTGTGTAGCTGATGGATTCTCCCTTTCTGTGTCTCTGTCCCTGATGGGTTGGGGTCAGAGGTTATCTCCATGGCGATGATGGCTCTATTTCGGGGGAAGTGGGGGCAGAAAGAGCCACCCACCCCAAAGCCCCCTATAGCGCTCCCTGTGGCGCAGGAGGAAGAGGAGGAGGATGAGGAGCGAGAGCCACGAGAGTTAATCCGTCGCAACTCTAGGTTTTATCGCAGCATGAGAAGAAAAAAACTGCAGGCTTCATCTTTATCACCATCATCACAGCTACAAAGTGAGTAATACAAATTCTCACTCACTCATTTACTCATTCATTTATCATCACCCCCAATACATTGCTTATTCATTCAGTAATAATCATCATTACAACACCTTTAGTAATACAAGCCCCCATTCACTCATTCATCATCATCATAATCACAACATTCACTCTTTCACTATTTATTAAATTCATCATCATCACCACAAAGATGATTTATCTGAAAGAAATTTTAGTTTTTAAGAGCAGCAGTGTGTGTTTGTTGCTAGGAAAAGAACAATTACAAACACACACACACACACACACACAAAGAGAGAGAGAGGAGAGAGACTCTACAGATCAGTCAGAACCAGAAAGACTTGTCTAATTGTTCAGTGTGTGTGAAGTGTGTTTGGTGTGTGTGAGGTGTAAAGTGTGTGTGCAGTGTGTGTTAGGTGTGAGGTGTGTGAGTTCAGCTGCACTCACAACTTCAGCTTCAGATACTTTTCTAAAACAGAGTGAGATTTTGGAAGTTCTTCTAAAGCCTGGATCACACTACAGGATAATCGGTCCGATTTTGAGTCTGATTCAGTCCTCCCGACAATCACAAGAGGTCCCGGATTTTAGTCTGATCATAAACTATTCTTTTTACAGATTATCTAGTAGTGTGGGGAGTCTATAATCCAGTCTTTACTCCTCTGATCTTCACCCAGAGCAGTCGGGGCTGCCCTGATTTTGAATCATAAATATGAAACATGTTCAATATTTATGACTCAGAATCCTGTAGTGTGGGTTGGATGCCAATTCTCAGGTGTGAAAAGCCATGCTAACCTCATGCCTGAAAGAAGATTAAAAAATTAGAGTCAAGCTGTGGTTACTTCACCTGTAAATGTCTGCTGTAACTGAAGTGATATTATGAGGGAGGAAGGTGCAGAGTCGTGTCACTATTTATAGCTTGTTTAAAATGCTGCCTGTTTTTGCTCCAAAGTTGTAATTATTTGGGCGAAGGAGCATTAGTGTGCAGGTGCCCAGGTAATGTGCCGAAATATAGAATACTCTGTGACTCGGTTACAAACACCTTCATTTCAAAATGCTCTCTTGTGAGGCAACAAGAGTGCAAGGTACCGGCTGCTTTCTGTTTCGGACACAGCCAGAGTGTGTGAGAAACTCCCACCAGCTCTCGGGAATTAGCATTGAAACTCCTGCAAGGTTTTGAGGAGCAGAGCTGTGATCAGAAAGTGTGTGGTGTTTAATCAGGGTGGATTGCATAGTGTGGGGACTTTGAGGACTAACAACAATAAATGTATGGGATTTCCCACGTTTCCAGCATATTTTAAATCCTGTAGTGTGAGCCAGGCTTAATGTGATTACTCCAGATTACATCAGATTATCCTCCAAACAATCCATATTATCCCAGATTATCCCCCCAACCACCCTGGATAACCCAGGATTATCACCCCCAACCACCCAGATTATCCCTAACCACCCCAGATTATCCCCAACCATGTCAGATTATTCCCAGCCAGGCAAGATTATACCCGAACAACCCTAGATTTTCTCCAGATTATCTCCAACAACACCAGATTAAACCATCCCCAACCACCATAGATTATACCAGATTATCCCCCAACCAACCCAGAATACCCCAGGTTATCTCCCAAACACTCCAGATTATCTCAAACCACCGCAGATTATTCCCAGCCAGGCAAGGTCATTCCCCAGCCACCCCAGATTATTCCAGATTATCTATTATAACAACCCCAAATTAAACTCCAACAACGCCAGATTAAACCACCACAGATTATCCCCCAACCACCCCAGAATACCCCAGGTTTTCCCCCAACCTTCCAGATTACCTCAGATTATCCACCAACCGCCATAGTTTATCCAATGTTATCCCCAATCACCACAGATTATCCCATATAATCCCCAGCCACCCCAGATTACACCAGATTATCACCTATCCACCCCAGATTACTCCAGATTTTCCCCAACCACCTCAGATTATCCCCTAACCACCCCAGATTATGCCTGATTATACCCCAACCACTCCAGATTACTCCAAATGAGCTCCAGCTACACCAGAATACCCGGATTATACTACCACAGATTAACTTTAAAAATCACCAAACTACACCATCCATTCATTCATTTAGGGTCCACTTCAGGGTCACGGTAGGTCCAGAACCTTCTCAGGAACACACCCTGGAGGGGGCACCAGTCCTTTGCAGGGTGGCACACACTCACACACACACACACACACCTATGGACACTTTTGAGATGCATGTTTTTTGGACCATGGGAGGAAACCCACGTGGACGTGTGGAAAACACACCAAACTATAACAGATTTCACTAAATTATCCTCAATATTTGTGTGTGTGTATGTTTGTGTATGTGTGTGTATAAAGTGTGGTGTGTGTGTAGAGGTGTATGTGTGTGTATAGGAGTATGTGTTTGTGTACAGGGTTGTGTATGGGGTGTGTGTGGGTGTATAAGTGTGTGTGTCATTGTGTATAGGGGTCTGTTTTGTGTGCGTATAGGTGTGTGTGTGTGTGTGTGTGTGTGTGTGACAGAGAGAGAGAGTTCTGTTATTCTGTGAATGTTTATCTCTGCCTGTTCCTCCCCAGGCTCCTCCTCTTCCTCAAATTCTCCTTTGATGTCCAGTCGTGGTGAGGTCAGCAGGTCTCCGCTTTCTCCCCGACATCAGCATCGCCAGTGAGATCAACACTCACCCGATCATTCATTCATTCACACATCCACTCACTAACTCACTCTCACTAATTTACTTTCTCTCTCACTTACTCATTCACTCACTTATTCACTCATTCCCATGTACTCACTCTCTCACTCAACCACTTACTTTCTTACTCACTAAGTCGTCCACTCATTTTTCACATATACACTCATTTTTTGCTTACTCTCTCACTCACTCACTCACTCACTCACACACTCTCTCTCTCTCTCTCATTAATTTACTTACTCTGTCACTCACTCACTCACTTACTCACTCACACCCCCCTGGGTAACTGTGCAGAAATGTGTTTGAGGCTCTGCTGTGTGTGACACTTTAATTATATTCATTCATTCCTAATCTGAGAGTTTTAGTGATCTCCCTCTCTTTCACTCACACACACACACACACACACACACACACACACACACACACAGCAGTCTAAAATCAAGGTCAAACTTTTTTGTGCATGTGTGTGTATTGGTGTGTAGGTCTGTGTGTGCATGTGTGAGGGTAGGGGTGTGTGTACATGTGTGAGGGTAGGGGTGTGTGTGCATATGTGCAGGTATGTGTGTGTGTGTGTGTGTGTGTGTGTGTGTGTAAGTGTGTTTTGTGGAGGGAGTAATAATACAGTTTCTTTCTTTTCTAGTCCTTCCCCTGCAGGCTCCAGCCATGGGTTGCTAGGAGACAGGGCAGGAGGCGGAGCCTGGTGTGGGTTGCCAGTAGCGATGGGAGATTGCCGGCTCAGAGGAGAGATGGAGGAGCTCAGTGTTCGGACCAGCGCCTGCAGTGTGCAGGACCAACACACACACACACACAGCACAGACAACAACACACAAAGGTAAGAACAGGTGTGTGTATAGATATGTGTGTGGGTGTGTAAATCTGTGACTGTATTTGTGTGTTTTTTATGTGCTTCAGTTTAAATGTATTATTTTTACATTTCATACATATGAAGGACAGTTTCACCCATTTTAACAAACATCTTCAGAACCCAGTGTGTGGATATAAATGTGCCGTTGAGGGGTGAGTGAGGAGTGTGGGGGTTTTAGTGTGAAGTGTTTGATTCTGGAGAAACTTGTGGACATTTTTATGGAGGGATGATAATGGAGAAGATGACGATGGAGGTCAGTGTGTGTCCCTCAAAGCGTCTTGCACATTCCTCTCCATCAGGATTGGGTTTAAACCTTCTCCAAACTATGGTCAGACATCAGCCTTGTGTACCTCAATTTTTGCTGTCCTCACTTTCTGTGGGGTGCTTTTAGATGAGGACATCTGTTTCCATTCACTTCCTTTGTCCACTCTCCTGCGTCAGGGAGTTAGGGTGTCTCTGTGTGTTCTTATTGTGGTGTGTGTGTGTGTGCAGGTTAGTGCAGAGCAGAGAGAGCAGAAACACACCGGAAAACTTCAGCCACTGTTTAAACATCATCAACAGTGTCCGTGAGTGGATGCACACACACACACACGCACACACACAAACACACACACACAAATAAGTGTGAGTGTGTGTTTGTTTTGGGGGTTAGGGTAGCACTAAAATAAAACACATTTTCTCTTTTGCCAACACAACACATCTCTCTCTCTCTCGGTCTCAGAGAACGAAAGACAGAGATTGTGTAAAGGTGAAGTGTAGGTTTTGCTGAATACACATATTTACATTTTAACACTAACATTTTCAAATAAAACCTTCCTTTCACTTCCTTTATATAAGAGTCCTCCCACCTGAACCTTACACATTTACACACTACAAATTACATGCGCACACACACACACACACACACACAAACACACACACATACAAACAGAGTAAATCAGGCTGTTCTCAGCTTTTCTTGTGAAATGTATATGTATATGCAGCATTCCTGTATCAGGAGTACCGGGACACATCAGAGAAGCAGGAGGTTGAAGAGCGACGGCAGAGGGACGTCAGGCCTGCGGGGGGGTCCAGGGTAATGGCGGGGGTCACAACAAGTTCAGGGGTCATGTCCCCCCCTGCCCTGCAGCTGCAGCTGAGGAACACAACGCGGAACCTCAGTCTGTGGCAGAACCTGGAAGCAGTGCAAAACAGTGGACTCCTCAACACCCTGAACCACAAGGAGATCATGATTCAGGAGGTGACACACAAGTGTACACACACACACACACACAAAAACACACACACAGACCCACTCAGACACTGTGCTGTAGCGCTCTATCTCAGTTTGGAGGGTGGGGGCTTGTGGAGAGACTATTCTGTGTGAAAAATGTACCCTTTTTTCCATTTTTACTGCAGCGGTGCCTGGGGGGACTGAGGGTCTGTGAAGTGTGTAACATCGTGTAACATTGTTGTGGTGTGTGTGTAGGCCATGTTTGAGCTGGTGACATCTGAAGCATCATATTATAAAAGTCTGGAGCTGCTGGAGACACACTTCCTGCAGAACCCCCTCCTCATTAACACTCTCAGCCAATCAGACATGCACTTCCTGTTCTCCAACATTGCTGACATTATGAAGGCCAGCGAGAGGTGTGTAGTTTACCTCCCATTTACCTCAGGGTTACCTCACATGTACCTTACATTTACCTCCAATTTACCTCCCATTTATCTCACATTTACCTTAGGTTTACCTCCCATTTACCTCATGTTTATTTGTTTCTCTGTTGTGCAGGTTCCTGATGGACCTGGAGCACAGAATTGAGGAGTCTCTGCTCATCTCTGATGTGTGTGACATTGTTTACCATCATGCCGTTCAACACTTCCAAGTTTTTATCAGCTATGTCATCAACCAGGTTTACCAGGAGAAGAACTACCGCAGAATACTGTAAGTGTGTGTGTGTTTTGATGTAAATACTGTGTGATTCTTCATAAGTGTGAAGTTACAGTCTACTCCAGTTTACCCAGAGGTACTAACACACACACACAAACACGCACACTCACTCACAGATTATAGTAGTCTTTATAGTATATTAATTGTTTGACTGTGGTAAAGATGGTGTATGTTTTATTAATTTTTTAAAGTGTCTCAGCTGAGTTCATATTGCATTCAGATCTAAGTGTGTGTTTGTGTGTGTTTTTCACTGGGCGTATGCAGAAGAAGCTTCTCTTTGTGTGTTTGTATTCATATGAATACCTTTTTGTGTTTTTCTTTCTGTTTCCCACAGCTGGAGGGTTTAGGTGTGTGCGTGTGTGTGTGTGTGTGTGTGTGTGTGTGTGTGTGGAATTAAGAGCACACCTTTACCTTAAAACGAAAACTGTTTACCACTCCTTTATCTCAGAATTATTTCATGTTTACATCATAGTCCTTGTTTATATCACATTTACCTCAGGTTTAACTCACATTCACCCCACGTTAACCAGTGTTTCACATTTCAGGTTTACCTCACATTTGACGCTGACCTCAGGTTTACCTCAGGTTGAACTTCAGATATCCCTCAAGTTTACTTTACTCTTGCCTGATCTCATTTAACTCATACACCTCCTATTTAACTCACATTTACAGTTTACATGACATTATTTATTTAGATCCTATTTAGATTTAACTCACATTTACCTCAGGGTTAACTCATGTTTATCTCAGGGTTAACTCACATTTACCTCAGGATTAACTCACGTTTACTTCAGGTTTAACTCACATTTACTTCAGGGTTAACTCATGTTTACAAGACAATTCAGGTTTATGTCACATTTACCTCAAGATTGCCTCATATTTACCTCATATTCCCCTTGGAATAATTTAAACCCTAGAGGTGTGTGTGTGTGTGTGTGTGTGTGTGTGTGTGTGTGTGTGTGTGTGTGTGTGAGTACACAAAGATGTGTTTCTTTGTGTCTGAGCTTATTGTTCTATGTTTGAGTAATGCAGAGGATCAGTAAAATGTGTGTGCGTGTATGTTTAGTATGGTCTGGGTGTGTCTGTGACTCAGTTCAGTTTAAAAAATCTTGTTCAAAAATAACTGTTGGAGGGAGTGTCCATTTCTATTTACAGGTTTTGTCAGCATTAATCAGAATGTCAGGTGCAGTGTCTGTGTATAAATCCTAAAAAAAAAGAATCAGATTAAAGTGAGCAGTTTCTGTTGTGAACTCTAGAGTGTGTTGGTGTTTGTTGGCACACACTCATAAACTCATAAAAAGTTAATTTTCTACTGATCAGCTCCAGCTTGAGGTCACGGGAGAGGGGAGCATGTGAGCGATCAACAGTGGAAGTGTTCTCTGATGTAATCTTAATATGGGTTTTGTTGGTGAAGGTGTGTGTTCTTCAGTAAGATCTGTGTTATACACAAATACACACAAAGTTTCTACAGCAGCCGTGTTTGATGCTGAAGGTGCTCACCTCATCCCAGTGAATCACACGGGCTCTGGTGTAGACATAACAGTGTTGCCATGACAACACACAACCTCCACTCCTCTGAACACACACTCATACACAGTTTCCAGTAAGTACAGTTATGTAAAGCGGTGCGAAAAGGACATATCTCAGTGATGAAGCTTGTTCTCTGGACAGACACAGATGAATTCAGAGTGAAGTTGGTGCCAGTGTCCTCCCACTCTCTGAATAACAACGAGCTTCAACACTGTCCACGAAAAACAGGATTCTCCATTATAATTACTATTTCCACACTCTTTGAACACAACATATTTTCTTTTAAATGAAAGACCAATAAAATGTTTTCTAATTAAACATTAGATAAATCTCTTTATAATAACCTGCAAAAATGACGGAGATACAAGAGGGACAGTGACTGTAAGTGTATCTGTATGAGTGTGCAGAGTTCATCATGTGTTCATTTGTTATATATTTATTGTGTGTGTGTGTGTGTGTTCCAGACAGGAGAACCCAGTTTTTCGGGAGAACATGGCTGTTCTGGAGAATCAGCCAAAAGTTAAAGGCCTGTCCTTCACCTCTTTCCTGATTCTGCCATTTCAACGAATCACACGCCTCAAGCTGCTGGTACAGGTGAGAACTTGCCAGACGCCTCCAAACAGGCCAATCACACACATCTAAATCATCTAATCACATGCCTCTAAACATGCCAAACACACACATGTAAACCATCCACACTCCACTAAACAGCCCAAAATATTCAAAACCTGCTGTGGTCCTACTGACATTATGGATCATCTTCAATGTATTTTTAAAATGTGTGTGTGTGTCTTTCAGAATATTCTGAAGAAGGTGGAGGAAAACTCAGAGAGAGAAATTAACGCCATAAAAGCTCATCAGGAATTAGAGAAGGTAAGTGTGTGTGTGTGTGTGTGTGTGTGTGTGTGTGTGTGTGTGTGTGTGTGTGTGTGTGTAAAGCCCAATTGATACTTCTACGTTGACCCTACGCCATAGGCATCGCATCAACACAGACCCTATGCCTAAGCTATGGCATAGCCTGATGCACACCTCTCCATTAAAGTTTAAAGTTAAAATAACATTAAACATAATCAGATTCACTTATAGATTTGTCAGCACCAGCCATCACAAAGGTAGTAATACAAATGTGTGCTTTTGTGTGAGTATGTTTTTATGCCTGAGTATGTCTGCGGACTTTCACCTATTTGACACTCCTTTACCTGTGTTGCCCAGAACACACCTCACTGTTGCTATGGGAACTAACACAGGAGCTTAATTATTGTCTGGAATGTAGTTTTATCTCTCAGATACACATTTTACAGCTTTTGTTTCATCACTAACACAATCACTGCCATCAGAGTAATCTCTAACACACACTCTACAGCCTCCTTTTCAATAGTAACACACTCACCGTCATCTGAAAAATCACTAACATACTTTACAACCTCTGTTTCACCAGTAAAACACTCATAGTCATCAGAGAACACAAAATGAAAACACAGAATTTATTTAATCTTTTTAGACTCAGACTCAGGATTTTCAGGGTTTTGTGAAGATTAAATTTGCTCTCTCTGCATGTGTGTGTGTGTGTGTGTGTGTGTGTGTCTGTGTGTGTGTGTGTGTGTGTATTTCAGATTGTGAAGGAATGTAATGAAGGTGCAAGGAAAATGAGCCGCACTGAGGAGCTGATAAGCATCGAAAAAACGCTTGAGTTTAAATCAAAGGTATTAACTACATGACACACACATACACAGAAATTATGTACACACACCCATATTTGTGAGTGTGTGTGTGTGTGTATTTATTTATTTAAAACCTATTTGTTGAAAATAGAACAAAGTATTTCAGCCCTCAAAGTTCATGAGTCTCAGAAGTAAAGATTGGGGGGGCGGAGATGGGGTCAATTAAAGAATAACATTTCTCAACTTAAATAATATCCTAAAAAATTTCTGAGAATCACTGCATGGTCTCAGAAACACTTCCCAAAATCATTGTTTGTGAACACAGTTCATACCCGCATCCACATACACAAGTTAAATACACAAGTTAAACAAATGCAAGCATTTTTCAAACAGCAATAAACTTTCTTAGTTTCAACATTTAAAATATTATCTTTGTAGTGTTTTTATTTAAATATAGAGTTTAAATGATTTGAACATTGTTGCCATTTTTAAAAATGTATAATTTGCCCAACGTTCCAACATTTCTGGAAATAGGGTTTGTGAAAAAATGCTGTGTGTATAATCTTTTTTTATGGAATTTTAGCAACTGCACACAGGGCTGGCTGGGATATAATTTTTAATGATATATTGATATTTTCAAACAAGGTATCCATGTGTTACAGTCAGATGATGTTGTTGGAGTGAACAGGGCCATATCGGGGAGAAAGTGTCTGATTCAGAGGGCACTGTTTAAACAGAAGTGAAGGATGTATAAATTCATCTCATACACAGGTCATCTCCCAGTGCTGGAGAGTGTCTCACAGCACTCACAAACACACAATGCCTATTTGTGCCACAGGGGAGCATAATGAGAGAAAAAGACAATTATTCACTGTTAGCCACATTAGTATTTTCAGGAGTCTGTCAGCTGATGTGATGGACCTGGGCAGTCAGGGCTGTCCCTGGGCACATTGGGCTGTCCAGTTACATGGATATCTGTGTGTCTGATATGATGCTAAAACTTGCCCTCACCCTCCAGGTATTAGTGGCACTGTGTATAAACAGCTTCAACTAACAGCTAACATCAAAGTACTGGAAGCAAAGAAAGATTGGGAAAAAACTCCCAAAAAGCCAAAAAAAAGTATAATTTTATAGTAATTTCACAGCAATGTCATTGACTATGTTGCAAGATCAGGAGAAAGAAAGAGATTTACACATTAGTTTCAGACCCCCCCACCCCATCCAACCACTGGAGCGATGGAGCTCCACCAGAACATACTGGAACAGATCTCCACAAGCCCCTGACCTGAATCATGTTTCTATGCATATCTTGTGTTTCTGTGCAAGCCTCGTAGAGACTTATGTTGAGCATGTGTTTGCTCTTGGTGTTTAACCCAGTCAGTGCCGGTGATCTCTCACTCACGCTGGCTTCTGAAAAAGGGCGAGGTTCTGCAGATGTCAGGACCCAAGAGCACTAGGACCATGAAGAGCAGAAAGCTATACCATCCCATCTACCTCTTCCTCTTCAACAACCTCCTGCTCATCACCAAACGCAGCTCCAGGTCAGAGGTCACTTCGTCACCATTAGTCTCTATTATTATTATTATTATTATTATTATTATAAACACATTATATACATATAATATCTATTACAGACATTATTATCATTATTTATAACCATCACTACACCACCATCACTGTCACCATGTTACCATGACTATGTCACCATCACTGCATCACAATCACTTAGTCACCATTACTACGTCATTGTTGTCACTGCATCGCCATCACTATGTCACCAACATTATGTCAACATTACTTTATCATTTTATCATGGTTTATCAGCGTTATGCCTTTAATTTAATCATGATATTAATCATGTTATTTATTTTGTATATTGTGTATTTGTGTCTCAGTAGTGATAAATTCCAGGTTCTAGACTCGTGCAGTCGCTCCATGTTGAGGACGGAGGACCTAGATGACCAGGGACAGATGCTTGCATTTGTCTTTGTTCTCAAACTTCTAGAGAACCAGGAGGACAGACCTGTCAGCTATATGCTAAAGACTAACAGCATGTGAGGAACACACACACACACACACATTCTCAGACACATGCTCTGACACAAACACAAATACACAAAAACAGAGAGAGACACAGCCAGAGAGACAGCCAGACAGAAATAGAGAGAGTGAGAGAGTGTGAGAGAGAGCAGTACTCTGCTGAAAGCCTGGTTTTTATTACGTTCCTGGTTCAGCTGATGTCAGACTATGTTTTGTGTCAGTGTCTTCTGTTGTTGTATTTATTGTTTGTGTAACAGGAGTGAGAAACTAAGATGGATCTATGCGCTCACACCCAACCGCAGAACACGATTCCTATCAACAAGCACACACCAAGCAGGTACCCATAAACACACACACACACACAAACACACAAAATTATTTAAACATGAATGAGTAAATTGTACTTGTGTGTGTGTGTGTGTGTGTGTGTGTGTGTGTGTGTGTGTTAGACTCTCCACAGGTTCAGTGTATTCTGTCATACTGTGCTCAGGAACCTGATGAGCTCTCTGTGGAGATGGCTGATGTTCTGCACATTCTTGAGAAAACTGACGATGGTGAGAACCCCAAAACAGAGCAAATTTTACCCCACACACACACTGACATGCACAAACACGCACAGACCTCAGCTGTGTGTCCCCCACTGTTTACTGTCCTCACGTTTTCTGATGTGCTTTTAGAGAAGGATGTCTGGTTCTATTCACACCCACTGTCCACTGCAGTCTACAGTCAGGGTAAAGTGCTGCAGGACAATAATGTCCTTATGCTTCTCTCTGGTGTAGGATGGATGCTGGGGGAGCGCCTCCATGATGGTGAGCGAGGCTGGTTGCCGGTTAGAATTGTGGAGGAGATCCTCAGCTCTGAGATCCGGCTCCAGAACCTCCGGGAATGCCAGAGGATCCAGCTTGCCCAAGGTGGGGCGCAGGGAGGGCAGGGGGCTGGAGCCAGAGCTGCCTCCAGGGGACGCCGTACCACCAAAACTCCTCTCTACAGTCCCACAAGGGTGGTCCAATCAGAGCAGGAGTTCTGAGTGGGAATTTAAAGCTCTGCCTACCAATAAAGACTGTACAATGTGGCTTTTGATCTGAGGATTAACACAAGGAAATGATTATGTCTCAGGTGTGCACTGGGGTCAGAGGTCACAGAGGAGACAAGGCTTGTGCAAAGAAGTTGACTTTTTTTCTGAAATTTCTGCTTCACTTTAAACAGTGCAGCAGCTTCATTCACCCTTCCATAATTCACTCCCAATTTCAGCAAAAACACACAGAGCTGTTAAACTTTAAAGTGTTTTAAAGTATTTTACTTTTTCCCTTCAAACCACAGCTACTATTAATACCAGCCCAGACTGGACGTCCTCGGCTCCTCACTGACCAAACTCCACAACAAGCCCAAACCCTGGTAAAATATCACAGTCCCGGTCTCATATTCGCTCAGGGAATTAAAGGCTGATGTTAATTTTTCAGTGTAGAATCCAGTCTGACGGGATCCTGAGCCGGGTCCTGGACCCAACATACAGTAAAGTCCTGACCCTCAGGTCCAGCACTGCCTGTAGTAAAAACTACCTTGAATGTCAGTCCAAAGTCTGTGGTCAGTCCTGAGGGACTGGTCTGTAGTCTGTGGTCAGTCATAAGAGACCAGTCTGTGGTCGGTCCTGAGAGAACAGTCTATGGTCTGCCCTGAAAGACCGGTCTGTGATCAGCCCTGAGAGAATGGTCTGTGGCCAGCCCTGAGAGAATGGTCTTTGTTCAGTCCTGAGGGACCGGTCTGTGATCAGTCCTGAGAGACCGGTCTGTGGTCGGTCCTGCAAGAGCAGTCTGTGGCCTGTGGTTGGTCCTGATAGATCAGTCAGTGGTGAGTCCTGAGAAATCAGTCAGTGGTCAGTGGGATGTCTTCAGAGTGTCCAGAGCAGAAGTGTAGACCCCTCTGTTCTAGTTCTTGAAATTTATGCTCTGAAATAAATTACTGCTCTGTACCTTCCGCTGCTGTAGTGACCCAATGGGGTGACCTGTTGGTGTCAGCAGATTGCAATGCACTGTGGGAGCCCACTAAGGATCAGAACCATGCTGAAACTCTGAGATCTGGACTTGCCGAGAAAAAGGGCTCATTAATACAATTTCTCAGTTCCCGGGGTTTAATCGGGGTGTGCTCAGTTGTAATTGTTGTGCAGTTTACTGTAAACACCAGGGTTTCATCTGATCTGAGTTCAGCTTTGTCTCTGGGTGCTTCCTGTTTATCATTCAGAAACAAAACAAACATTAAACATTTCAGATCAAAGGAAACTTTCAGCTCGAAGAACAAATCTCAAATTGAACAAAACATAACAAAAGTGTCATAATCTTCTGAAGTGAGTGAGTGAACATGTCCAGACTTTTCTGAAGTGAATGTGTCTGGACTTCTGAATTGTGACATGGGGGTAATGTGTGTGTGTGTGTGTTGGGGGGATGGGGGGTTGAGGAGGGCTGTTTCTCTCTTAGTGAAGGCTGTTTATAAAAAAGTGCTGTTTATAGTTATCTGTTATTTATGGTGAATGTTCTATTGGTTTTTGCACATCCTGCAGCAACACTTTAATACACACACACACACACACACACACATATTCAAAATAGTTAAATCCTGAACAACCAGTTGAACCATTCAGTGCTTCCTCTGTGGAACGTTTGACAAATATGCAGCTGGTTCAGTGTAAAGTTTGTGTGTGTGCGTGTGTGTCTTTCTGCATGGTCATCAGTGATCAGTGATGTACAATGTGGAATCATTTGTAATTGCTAAAATGATTTTGTAAAAAATAATTTATTGTTAATAAAAAATCAAGCTTGAATGCTAACACACCTTCCAAACAGTCTTATTATTATTCTTATTATTATTAGGTATTACCAGTCTGATTGTCATTATTATGATTAATTTTAATTTGAATATTATTAGTCTGGTTATTTAAATGTAAATTGAGTCTGTCTAATGGGTTGAAATTGTTATCTGAGATCACAAATCGATGTGACCTCGGAAACCACTGAAAGAATTATAGGAATGAAATGTATATCGAAAACAAATTTGACTAAAAGCGTCCTCTTGCGGCCACAGCGCGTCACTGACTAAATGGACCCATGCGGTGGCAGAACACTACTGTGCGTGCACACCGAAAGCGAAAAAATCGCTCAGCATCGCCCGTGCAGCTGACGATGTGTCGCTGGTGGGAGTGTCCAACAACACACGAGCAGGCAGCGGATCCCCAAGTGCAACCAGTGTAAGTATGGCAAGACGTTTTAATATTAAATACCTTTCGTCTGACTATCTTTAATTAAATACTGGTTGTGGTTGTTAAGAGACATCCCAGATAGCAACAAAATTCTGGCCCAAATCTAGGCCGTATTATGCCAACGGATTCGGCCCAATCGCCACATGGAATTACGTCCCATAACTGGCCCATACTTCATTTAACAAAGTCAAACCAAACGTTTTCCAGAAAAATGCCAAAACTCACCCACATCTTATGCTACACCCCGAAAACACAGCCACAAATGAGCCAGAAGACCCAGATTTAAGCCAGCACTGCACCAAATGCAGACTAAAATGTTGCCAGACCTAGATCTGTACAGTTAAGTCACTTAATTTCAAGTCAAGTCAATTCAAAGCCATTATTAACATGTCGTACTAAGTACAATACTTATTATACTTATTATGTATCTTTTTGTTTAGATATATACAATCTTACTGTATCTTCATGTATATATTACTTGAGAACATCAATGAGACATATTTCAAACCCCCACGACCCCAAAGCCTTGTTTTCCTTCAGGGGAATTCCAAATATGGGGATTATGTGATAAAATGGTTTTGTCACATCAGTGCAACTATCACATTTGTCTTTTTTTTTTTGTTTGTTTCCATTAAGGCTTGATGCAGTGTCCAATGCATATAGTTTCCATTGTGTGTTGTAGCTTCTATTAAGGCTTGCATTGGCCTGTAACCATAAAATATTGTAGGGTGTTGTACTGTTGTTTTACTGTGTCTTGATGTAGTTTCCAGTGTGCTTTGTTGTACAGTCCATTGTCTTGACGTAATATCCAGTGTGTTGTAAAGTGTACTTTACATTTAGTTGTGTCCTGATGTATTGTCCAGGATGTCTTCTGTATTTAGTTTCCTCCTTTTTCTCCCTATCCCAATTTTCACCCTCCCTATCACCAGCCAAATGAAACCATCTTCTTATCACTCTTTCAACCTCCATCTCAGTGGCCTGGGCACAAATTGGGTTTCTTCTTACAGCTTCTAACATAAGCGTATAAAATGTAAAGAGGTTAGTAAAAATGTGTTATTTTTGCACAATTGTTTAAAGTAAGAATTTCAACATTTACAAATGACATTAACCCATGTTAAAATTATCATATGATAACTTATGCACTTTAAATGACATACAGGTATTTGTACACATGCTTTTAGCATGGTGGTTCAGAATAATAGATTATGTAGATAATACAATTATTTAAATTCTTAATTCTTGCTGTAGATAGCAAATATTGCAGCAGCATACTGTGGACCATATTGTAGACTCAGAAAAGAAATTTGGGGTGGACAAAGGGAGAACATTGAAACTCCTGAATCACCGGTGTCACATCCTGGCACTTTCTTGTTTATTTTCCCCTTCCATGTGGCTCTGTCTTTGTTGTCATTCCTAGCTCCGCCCTCGTTTCACTCTAACTCCACCTTTTGTTCCGCCTCTTTGTCATTGTCCTTCGTTATCATTGTCAGGTGTCTCTTGTTTAGTTCGTTTATTTAAGCCCTCTTCCCTCACTTCCTGGTATCAGTCATTGTATTGTGTTTGTGTTAGGTTTTGTTGTCTTGCTCGTTTCACTTGCTCGTCTCTCTTGCCCCATTTCGTGATTACGCTCTAGTTTCTTGTCCATGTGTTGTTTTGTGCTCTCTCCTAGGTTTCTAAGTAGTGTTATTTCATGTTTATCGTCAAGTTCGTGTTTTGTTATCTCTCTTCATTAAACTGTCTGTGTTGTAGCGAGTGTGTCCGCCTCCCGTAATTCCACTCATCACGTCTCCTCCGTGACAACTGGGTGCAAGGCCGGAACACACCCTGGATGGGGCGCAAGTCCTTCACAGGGACTTAATCTCAATTATGATGTTTAAAATCAGCTTTTTTTAGCAAAACACTTGCCAGTTATAACACTCTTCAGCTGCAGATTTTGAAAAGCTGTCTTTCCATTCACGCCCCGCCAGTTGGCAGTTTTAACCAAATCGTTTTTAATCATCTGTTTCAAAATGCACCAGACAGTGTCCTTGATATCTGCACCACCAATAAGCCCCAGGTCAAGTACCTGTTTTTAATAATAATTAAGAAATTATTAAAAATAATTAAAAAATTAAAAATAAAATAAAAAAACAGCATTGAATCTTCTGGTATACCATCATTAACATGAGCAGCAGGCTGTTTCATAAAATTAATTTAGAAATTACTACTATAAAATTAAAAGTATGTTTAGTCTTAGAAAATATTTTAAAAACTATTTAAGAGCATATATTCTAATAGGAAAACAATATAAAATAGAATTCTATGTTTATCAGTTTTTTTTCCTCAAGTCTGGAGATGATCTGAGTTCATTTTCCAAAGCTAAAAGTGAAGGAAGGACTTCAATAGGAACTTCCTTTGATCCAAGTCACAAGCAATTATTATTTCCTGCTTTGTCAACAGGTCATGTAGTGGTGCTGTAACAAACTGAACAGAGTGTCTTAAAAGGTAAAAACATTAAGATATTAAATGGGCCTATTGTATTAACTCATAACCAGCAAAATCTGACAAATTGTTATATATATAACAAAATTCTTACATCCACAATTTTGTCCACAAACAGAGATATTTCTGAGCCTTTGAAGCTTTCCTTGGTTGACCCTGGGGGGGCTTCCTGTTTCACACTGATTGAGCAGCCCGGTGCTGCGGCTATGCAATTGATTCTTGATGCCTTGAGTTTATTTGATGACCTTGGATCTGTGACAGTCCTTCATAATTTTCTTATGAGATTTTTTTCTTGCTATAATTGCTTGTGTGTCTGATATAGGGGCTGACTAGGATTTCCTGGATGGCCTGCTATATCAATAGCCTGGCGCAGTGATGCCCCAAGAAAATTTTGCTCATGCCACTCAGATCCTGATTTTTCTAGAGTGTGTGAGGCTGTTGACAGCAATGATGTTGCCGAAGCTGATGTAGAAGTTGTATGGCACAGCAATGGATCTGTAGATACTTGGTGCCACAGAGATGAGGTAGTGGGTAGTGTTGCTTTGTCTCTGAGATTCAGGGCTAGGTTGCACATGTAATTCATTAGATTTTGAAGCAGTGCCTTTTTTAAATGGTTGCTGTATTTTGGGGGCATGAGGTAAGACATTCTTTATGGGAACAAAGTCCTCTTCAGTGTCATATCCATCTTCAAGCAAATGTCTGTTTGGTCTTTGGAGAAAACTTGAAAAGATTTTTAGTTCCCAACTAAATTAAAATAAAAAAGTAACAGGAAATCACTCAAAAATCCCACCCGAATTTATGAAAATATTTTTCTCACATGATCTTCTCAGTTTTTTTTTGCAATGCAAATGTATCAAGCAAAATTTATTAGGCAGACGCACCCTGTTGATGGGTTGCTGTAGGGTACGTTCACAAATGTCCAACACAGATGGACAGTAAACTCTAGGTGTATGGAATAAACAATGGGGCCCAACATGCATCACATGGGAAAATTTAATGACTGTGACATTATTGTAATCCCAAAGATTTTGCATGACTTAAGGGGGTAGGGGTGCAATTTCCAACATTATACTTCTAGTACAAGTTAGCCAGTTAGGGCAGCTGTGGCCTAATATTTAGAGGAGAAGTTCGGTTCCCACGACTGTCAGGAAAACATCATGTTGGGAAGAAAGATGACTATTGTTTTAACGTGTTTGTAAGTTTTATTCACTGTTTGAATTAACGCAGAATCTAATTTGTAACTCGGGTTGTTTAGTTTGTAGCCCCAATTAGTACCTTAAAAAGGAATGTGGAAGTTTTGTTTTTTAAAAAAATACAATGGCATATGGCCATTAAATTAAAGCTTACTTTATTTCCCTTTTTGGTGGCTTCAGTGACACACTCTCAGCTTCTGACTGGAGATCTGTCTGAAGCTCTGCAAGTGGAAGCTTCCTTCTGGCTTCATTGTGATTTTCTGTCAAAAAAAAAAAAAAAACAAAAAAAAAAAACTTATGAATATTGATTAATCCATCAGTCATAACTTAGACAAATTTATTATCAAAGAATGTGTATAGTTATACATACTTATCAAATCATCATATCAAATTTATTTATATAGCGCTTTTCACAACTGATGTTGTCACAAAGCGGCTTCACAGAATTCCAGTAAGACAAGATTTGACATGTACATTTGTACATTTTACATTTGAAATGTAAAAACAAATTTTAAAACCCTCAAGTGAGCAAGCCAGGGGCAACAGTGGCAAGGAAAAACTCCCCCAGCTCTGGTCAATCTACTGGTGATAATAGTTAGTAGTCCGTGAGAACTTCAGTTTAGGGGCTTGCTGTGTATTACACTTTTATGTTGTATGGGATCCAGTTTTCATGAGGTTGCTCCTGAATCTGTTGCCCTCTGGACACCTTCACTCTTATATGGAGGCCACAGACAAACACCATCCTTCACCCAGATGGCAGGGACAACTTCTACTTTTTCTGTATCCATAAAGCTTACTATGTGGTACATATGTCTTGTACAAACCGGATTCCAAAAAAGTTGGGACACTAAACAAATTGTGAATAAAAACTGAATGCAATGATGTGGAGATGGCAAATGTCAATATTTTATTCGTAATAGAACATAGATGACAGATCAAATGTTTAAGCTGTTAAATGTTTAAATGTAAAATTTTAAAGGAAAAATATGTTGATTCAAAATTTCACAGTGTCAACAAATCCCAAAAAAGTTGGGACAAGTAGCAATAAGTGGCTGGAAAAAGGAAATTGAGTATATAACGAACAGCTAGAAGACCAATTAACACTAATTAGGTCAATTGACGACATGAGGCCCAATACTGCCCATCCAAAGGTCTAAAAGCCTTCGCACTACCCCAAGACACACCAAACACATATAATCATGTGGAAGACAAGTGACCATGCTGATATCTATTTCCAACAAAGATGAATGACCTAAATGGTGGTCCTCAAACCACAAAACAACACGACTTGACTTGGGGAATGAAATGAGTAAGAGAACGACACAAAACAAATGACCGATCACAGGAAGTGACAAAAGGGGACTTAAATACTGAACACAGACGAGACGCACCTGAGACAGATAATGAAAGGGCAGGGAAACAAATGAGACACAGACGAGGAGGTGGAACAAAGGCGGGACTAAGGCGGAGACATGAACAATAACAGACAGGACCATGTGCTGAGAGAGCACATGGCGGGGAAAACAAACAGGATTGGGACAAGATGTGACAAACGCCCCCTCCAAGACGCGCAACTCCCGGGGCGCGAAAAGCTAGACTCCCCAGGAGCTGGCGCAGGAGGGGCCAGGAGAAACAAAACAGAACGAAACCACAAGACTCATGACAAGACAGGAAATGGAGCTGGGGACAAGAGGCTCAACTGAAACGGACACTGGACAGGACTAGAAAGAAGAGACGGGAAGCGTGAGAATACAGAGGACAAAAAACGGAGACAGGGCAGGAGCAGGCACACGTGACTGGACAGGGTGCTGGACATTTGACGGAACACTGGACGGAAATGGAGACAGGACAGGTGATGGGACTGGGAACTGGGAATGAATAGGAGACTGGACTTGAGACTGGACAGAGGGTTGAAATGGGGACTGGACATGACTTGGCTGGGGAACAGGGACCAGGACGTTTACAGGGACAGACACGAACACCGTGACAGGGACAGGAACCGAGACAAAAGCAGACACAGGTACAGGGACAAGGACAGAGACAGGAACTATGACAGGAACAGACAGGGGAACCAAAACAACTGGAGGGTACCCAGGACTGGCAAAAGTCTGTGGGGCTGTCCGAGGTGCCAGCCTGGGCACAGTTCTGGGAATCGGCCTAGAAGTCCGTGGGGCCAATTTACGGTCATGAACTGAAGCAGCCGGGGCCACAGTCATGGGTGCAGAAGCGGCCGGAGCCACAGTCACGGGTGCAGAAGTGGCTGAGGAAGCCGCCCTCGCTGGGACAGGAGCGGCTGAGGAAGCCGCCCTCGCTGAGACAGGAGCGGCTGGAGGCGCCGCTTTCACGGGAACAGGAGCGGCTGGAGGCGCCGCTTTCACGGGAACAGGAGCAACTGGAGGCGCCGCTTTCACGGGAACAGGAGCGGCTGGAGGCGCTGCTTTCACAGGAACAGGAGCGGCTGGAGGCGCCTCTTTCACAGGGACAGGAGCGGCTGGTTTCGCCGCATCCATGGAGACAGGTGCGGCTGGGTTCGCAGCCTTCTCGGAGACAGGAGCGGAGACGTCCACTGAGGCAGGGGCTCATGCTGCTCGCCGGGTACGTGCTGTAGTTTTAGCGGGTTTAGGGGGACTGATGGGCGCACTCTTGAGGGACTTCTTCGACCGTAGTTCCCACGGAGATGCGCCCTTGTTAGCCTCACCTCCCATGTCCAGTGATTTGAGGCTAACAGCCCCTACCCTCAACCCCCCCAAAAAATCTCCCCGGACCTGAGGGGGTAATCCTCAGGAGCAGGGGTTCCTGCAGAGACGTCCTCGGGAGCAGGCTGGGAGAATCACTCGTTTAAGAGTTCTAAAAATGTATTTGTAGTGAGTTCAAGGGCCTTTTCTTTTATTAATTGTTCTGCCCACTGCAACGCCTCTCCTCTGAGAAGAGATTGAAAATAAAGTTTGCACTCTAATAAAAATCCCTTACAGTTGGGACCTCCTTCGAATTCACCAGGTACTCCCACGACGGATTGCAACAAAGCTGGTTGATCACCCGCACTTATGGCCAGTAAATCCTCTGCAATTTTCATGGTTTTCTCCGGTGATTTGGCTGTGTTAGCTGCGTCCTTTAGTCGATCGGTCATTCTGTTGGGACGCGAAAGGGCGGACTGATGGAGGCGGACGCACACGCTACAACACAGACCTTTATTTAAGAACAAAATAACAATACAAACAGAAACGAACTTGAGGGTAATCACGAAGCGAAGAACTGGAAACAAAACGACAAGGAAATGGAACAACACGAAACAACACGACTTGTAACAGGAAACCACAAAACAACACGACTTGACTTGGGGAATGAAACGAGTAAGAGAACAACACAAAACAAATGACCAACCACAGGAAGTGACAAAAGGGGACTTAAATACTGAACACAGACGAGACGCACCTGAGACAGATAATGAAAGGACAGGGTAACAAATGAGACACAGACGAGGACGTGGGACTAAGGCGGAGACATGAACAATAACAGACAGGACCATGTGCTGAGAGAGCACATAGCGGGGAAAACAAACAGGATTGGGCCAGGATGTGACATTTATACACCATATCATAAACTAATTAATAAATATATATATAAATATGTGTGTGTGTTCATGATATATGTGAGTTATGCTTTCAAATAAATTGTACAACAGTATAATTTCTTTTTTTTATATACAAAATCTCCCAAATGACATTTTTTAGAACATTAAACACTGGAACTTATATCACAAATTTTAGCTGACAGTGAAACATAAAGCCTCTGTGAACGTTGTCTCTATGTTTCATTTTAATTATTCATAATATTCATAACATCCTCTTTGCCAATGCCAAACAGCTTATTTTGTGTGACGGTGTGGGGTGGCATCTCCCTCAATGGAAAAATGAAGCTTGTCATCATTGGAGGCAATCTCCTCCAAAAAAAAGTGCAGAAAGAGAGATGAAATTCTGCAACAAGTGGCAATTGCATATCTTCACAATCTGGGACCAAAACAACTATGCTCCAAGATGACAACGCTCACCCCCACAGAGCAGGGTTTATCAGAGGCACCATTTAACGGGGATATATGATGGAGTGGACACCTTTGCCAGCAAATTCCTGTTTGGAAACTAAAGTGTGGCTGTGGAACTACACAGTCTGGCTGAATGTTGTCTAAAAGGACTCACTATACAGGACTTTGTCACTAAAGTCAATTTTTCACAGTGAATATTGTGTATTATGTGAAGTCAGTGAGTTCTCAAAGTCAACACGGAGAAAGGTTTTCGCCTTCATTGCTATACAGTAAGTCATTATACCACCCCCTCTCAGTTGTTTTCCCGCCACGTGTACCTTTCATAACTCTTTCTTTCTTACGTTCCTGAGACATTGGGGCAGATATTACTGTGAAATATCCCAAATTATTTATGGTTACAAATCCATCATGCTGTCCAATGCCTCTCTGCACACAATGTTTGTAACCCTAACCCTTGTTCTGCCACACTCACCTTTGTGACTTTGTATAATGTAATTACCATGGGGTGCCTTTTATTCCAACCATTTGGGCCAAGCTGCAGACAGACTGGATGTCCCCAATTTTTGTTAATCTGATTGCTATGGTAATTGATTAGGTGTGGTTAAGGGTGGGAGGATCACTGTGTTATTCTTAAAAGGGTATTGTACAGATAGAGTTTCAGACTTGTTTAGGAAGAGACCCATGCGCACCCAATAAACTTCATTTCATCTCTACTTTTCGAGTCTCCTCTCCTATTTTCAAGAAACAACTTGCCAGCAGAAAAACAACTTCCAGCGACGAAAGCAGGAACAAAATAACAAATTTTAAAAGACTACAACAGCAAGATATGAACATTAAAGCTGGATGAAATGATTTTATAAACTACATATTACATGAGTACAGAACAGTGGCGGATGCAGGTCTTTCAAGGAGGGGAAGCTCTATTTCGGCCTACATCATAAAATGTGTCGGTTTATTTATACGTAAATTCTACCCTCCGTTCCTTTTTAAGAAAATGATCTTTGACCCTGTCGTAACAACAAGGCGTCTTTTCCAGGGACTTCACTAGTGTCCTCTCAATGGCCAGCAGAGCTAGGCTGCTTAAACGGCCTTGGCCCATGTGAAGTGTGTCCGCCTGTGCTCCCACGGATCTTTACACCAAAGGATCGCTGATTTGCTCATTTCGCTGTCAATCAAAAAGGGATTCAGCCTCAGACAGATCATCCAATCATCATGCAGAAGCTGTGCGTCCGGGCCAGCCGAGGCCAGCCCACTGCCCCATAGACCCCCAGAGACGCTGAGCGTCCGATGGGCGGGACAAAGCCCAGCATTTATCCAATGACTCGTCTCGTTTAGCTGCTTCGCTATTGAACTCTGTGGACGCTCAGTGCCCACACTGTTTAAAGCACTCTCTTTACCAGTGATAATTCTGATTCTGATTCTGAGCTGATTCTGAACAAAAATTGAGCGCGTTGTAGTGCATATTTATTCAATGACATGTACACACAATAGTATATATTTGATCACGTATTTTTTTACATTTTAAATTAAGCTGCGCTTCCCTTGCAGTCTTAGAGCAATTGCCACTGGTGCAGAACTACATAGGGTGTGTGTAGTAAGACATGTGGTTTGGGTGGTGGATCATACTCTATCATGATCATCAGGTACCACACTTAATATATTTGCATTATTGTATAATGATAATTAAACTCTACAACACATTTTTTCACAGTATGGGAGACAGAGCTAAGGATGATCACATGAATGATGAAGTGATAAATTTTCATCAACATTTTACTGAATTACTGAGTAAATTTGCAACTTTCTTCACCCTCTGTATCTGGCCTGTGTTCCTTCAGATGTTGCATCATTTCCTCAAGGTTCGTTATGAGTTTGTCCATGTAACTGAAACGCTTCATTACACACACACACACACACACTCACGCAACACAGACAAACATCACACCTACAAACGAACAAATATCTGTGTTGTGTTAATTCTCCTGAAGCTTTATTAAATGATGAAAGCAAAAACAGGACAGATTTTCAAGTTGTCTCTGAACAACTTGAGTGTATTCTGTAAATATAAACACATTTAGAATCTGAATCTTGCAGCTTGCTCCAAAAAAAGTGGTGATGGAGGTAAGTTTCCCCACGGAGCTCCATCACCTTTCCTTTACTGACACTGGCGTTTGGGAATTGAGGAGACTCAGCACTGCACTTTTGTGAGCAGAGTTTGTGAGTCGAGTACTTGCTTGATACAAGACTTCAAAACTGTGGACCTGGAAAACTGATAAGCTCTTTGGTCTTATTACAAACTGTCCAACTGTTGGAGGGTAATGCAGGTGTCAGTTACTAAAGTAAATTAAGCTTTGTTACAGTTAACACAGCATCCAGTCTACTTTTCCTGAATCCCTGACCAACATAATAATGCTCTGCTGACATAACACAGAACACAGTTTGGAGGGTCTTTCAATATTTTAACCCTTTAAACCTATCAATGAAATTTTAAGACAATTTTTGTAGTACAAAGTTACAATTTATTTAGTTTATTAAAAAAATGACTTGACACTGAATTTATTTACATAACAGGGTCAACATACATTACTCAACATTATTATTACATATTTTAACCAAATGGCTAATTTTCATCTGCTGTCCCTGCAGGTTATTTAAACAAATGACAAACTAATTAATAGGCTATAAAACTACACATATTACATAAAGTACAACATGTATTTTACATATTAAATGAAAAGTCTGTGTCCAATAACAATATTTTGGGTTTTTTGGGGACTAAACCAATAGTTGTGAGCCATTTTACATCAGTTGGAAGAAAGTTCAAGTTGTGTGATGCACAGAATGAGAAAGCAGACTGGCCCAGAACACTTTCCTCTTACAGAATCAGTGCTTGGACACAACGCAGACAACCTGTGACTTTATACAAATTACCAGTTACAATTTTTAATACAAATTACATTACCAGTTACAATTTTGTAGAACAGGGTTAAATCTGAAAATGTAACCAGATATTTCCAGTTTAGAAAACCATACTTTGCTAAAACTATTACAGTGATGGTGATGATATGACTTATTGTCTACATTTTTCAGCGCTTGTTTTTGTACCGTTTCAGTCTGTCGTCTGACCTGTTTCTGTACAACTTCTCTGGCACTAAGTAATATCAGGTAAAATCATGCCATTCAAGACCAGTTTTGTTGCCTCTGTAGTTGAATTATTTCTAATGAATCTAAAATTACTATAGTTCACTATAGTAAAAAAAACTTCCTTTCCATGCTTTATAAAATACTTTTTGAGTCTAGTATAACTCCTAGATATTTGAATTCATATCTAATCCTAAGTTTTGATCCTTGTACAATTATTTCTGGGTCCATACCGTTGCCAGACAATTTAATAAAACAAAAACAAAAAAAAACTTTCATCTCAGTATTATGACTCAGTATCACGAAATGCTCAATCAGTCTTTATTTTTAGAAACAGAAGGTCTTTAATATCCAGACCCTTTAGGCTCCCAACTGAAATTAATATATTAAAATTGGAAATGAAAATTCCACATCACAGGTTTTAAATATTTATAGCCTGTGCTATAGCTCAGTTGAACTATTTGTTCTTGCAAATATCTGTCTGCTCAGCGTGCTTCATTGAATGTAAATGGGGAGGGATTATAATTTATAGCACTGAAGTTTCTTGTCCTTTTCTGAGTGTTTCATAATCTCTGTTCAGTTACTGAACTAACGCAACTTTCTGTTAAAAAGCCACAGCAGGGCCTCAGAGACTGAAACCGACCGCATTCTTCTGCAGTGCATTTCAATCACAGGTAAACTCCAGCATTCTGTATATACAGCTCAGTCTTTTCTTCTGCTCTGATCTGAGGCATTGTCAGAGGAAACCTTTTGAGTGCCATTACATGAGTGGATTTATTTCAAGTTAAATTTATGCTGATAAAAGATAAAACACAAATGATAAACATTTACTGCACCTCAGTGTTCATTCTGGCGGCTTATTGTGATGTAGCTTGTCTTTTAACTAAAATATAAATTACATTTATTTTAATTTTAGACAGTTTATTGTTAGTAATTATTATTATTGTAATTATAATTATTGTTAGTTTTAGTTTACAATTTTTTTTAGTTGTAGTCCATTAAATGTTTTAAATATATTATTTTTTATTTTTACTTTTTATTACTAGTTTTCACAAACAATAGCTTAATATTTTAAAAACACATTTACAGTGAAGTCAGTGATAAACATTTTGAAATAACGCCATAATCTGTCGGTTCAAAGAGCGCTGCATCAAACCCTAGTGTAAATGCACCGTGACCGTTTACTGTGTCATCCTGCTCTCGCCATGAACAGAGATGCTGCGGAAGGACATATTTTTGGAACCAGATATTGAAAACAAACTTAGAGTTGACTCAAGCTAAATGCCGTTTTAGACCAAAATGTCCTCACACTCATTAAATGTCCTCAATGTCCCCTTGTAGAGTAAAACTCTTGTTCTTCCACAGAATCCTGCGACACTGCGGATGGACATTGTGTCGTGTGTAAAATGATTTAACATTTCAACATTTTAATGATTAAACAAACAGATGAGACGTGAGGTGAAAAGTTCTCAAACAGCAAGTACTGCAGGGGGCGCTACACGTGACTTAATTGCACAGATGACAGAAGAGTGCAAGGGCAAAAATGTGCAATAAATAAAAAGGAATATGAATATACACAGGTATATGTCTACGAGAGTAAAGTATAACAAGTAAGCAATAATGTAAAATGTGTAATAGCATGGTTAGGGAGCATAGCAGGGTTAGGGAGTAAGAAGTTATTGAACAGGGAGTAAATGAAATTCCTGCAGGATTCAGTGATGAAGTACTGAACTTTTATATAACAATCTGTATTATTAAAAATATATATACTTATATAAAACTGCTCCTGTGAGTGAGTGTAAATCTCCTCGTGTTTGTGCAGGTTTCAGATAAAAATGGAACCGGAGCAGAAGGTGAGCCACAGTTTTCCCATAAAAGAAATTCAGTAAAGCAGTAGTTACTGTCTGTTTATTAAAGACGTGTGCTGAGATGGACAGTTAATGGGGTTAATGCTGCTGTGTTCTGTTCTGCAGTTGAACGCCGGAGTGACAAACGGGGAACAGAAGGAAAACCCCAAACCTACCCCCAGCGACTGGAACCAAACCTGTAAGACACGTCAGAGATTTTAATATTTTTTTATTACATATTTCCGGTGTATGACTTTGTAGTGGGAGTCCTGTCCATAAGGATTTCAGGGTCTATGCTGTACAGAATCAGATTTGTGCCAAAAAGAATCCCACAAAAAATAATCTCAAAGGTGAAAATTATAACTTGAAAATAAAATAACCAGCTCTGACTTTTGTGCGCGAGCTCTGAAAGTTCTGCGCGTGCTCTTCGAGTTTTTTTTTTTTTTGCGTGCGAGCTCCCGGAGTTGTGCACGTGCTCTCTGAGTTTTGTGTGCGAACTGCAAGGGCTACCCAGCTGACAAAATTGTATCGGCCCACACTCGGGCCGAATTACGCACGCCGGAACAAAAACACTCGGCCTGATGCCAGCACACTTAGTCGGCATGGAGTCTGGGAAACTCTCGGCCCAGACTCGGCCGAGTGTTGTGGCTGAAGCGCGACTCAAACAACTCGGCCCTAGTCCGGCAAGCCATAACTAATTCGCGATAACACGCCATAACTGCCAAACTTGGCCCAGCTCTGGCTCATTACCGGTTATAAGTTTATCCCCTCCATACATTTGGTACAAATGTATATGTTTCAAAAAATTAACTAACTTCACAGCACTAAAAATAAATTACTTCACATGCTTTTGTTTATTTTTTTCTCTCAATAAATAGGCTTCTATCGTTTTCAATATAACCTTGTTCAACCCATTAATCACTAGCCCAAAATCAGTGCTACTCCTTAACAAAGGATTAGTGTATGTGGAATTATATATTTAGAGGGTCTTTCTCTCTCAGACACCCATATTCTCTCTCTTTTTTTCCTGACTTGTTTAAAACGCATTTTGGAGGTCCATTGATGTTATTAATTGGTCCCAAAATAACTGACTTATTTAAAACACATTTTGAATGTCCACTGACATTATTAACTGGTCCCAAATTAACTGACTTGTTTAAAACACATTTTGGACATCCACGGATGTTATTACTGGTCCCACAATAACTGACTTGAACAAGAAGGCATATTTTACTACATTAGAGTTATAGCCGACAGAATTAGGAATAGCTAACCGCAAGCTAACTTAACTGCAGTATTAAGCTATAAAGTTATATAGATTTTAGCATTACACAATCAACTATGCTGTATGCTGATAACTACCTATCTAGATAGCATTTACAGTATATTCTATCACTGATGGCAAGGAGACAGCGGACCACTGTAGACCCACTGAGGGCAAAGTTGGAGGTCCACTAGTGTTTTACACAGGGTTTTCTGGGCGGACCACTGGTGATTAAACAGAATTTTAGACAAAATGCCACATTTTAGCACTTTTCCATTCATTCACAGTCCAATTTACATTTTTTCTTCATTAGGTTCTTTTGTTATTCTTTATAAATAAGATTAGTAAATAATTTTAATCCAGCACAGTGTCAACATTTTCAGCATAACCATTTTATATCAGGCTTATACTTATTATATCTCTCATAGTTGTTGGTAATATTTGTATTTGTTTTACAGAATAAAAGTCTCTGAATGTAAAATCTGTTTGAGGAAATTAAAAATTAGTTATATCCTCTAAAGGACAGTAATCTGAGTGGTCCGACGGTGGACCAGCCGTGGTCTACAGTCAGTGGTGTGCTAGCCTTTATATGCTCGCTGTCTGGGATTACTAATAGAGAAGTTTCAACAGTAGTTGCAGTACCATTTACAGTCGTTGCTAGCACTATTTTATACTATGTACATTATTTTCAGCACATCAGCTACATTGCTTACTCAGTAAAACTAGATAAATACAATAAAAACTGGCATTTGAGCTGTCCTGAGATAGTAGGGGCTTTTTGGGGAAGTTTGAGTAGTGTTTGTAAGGTGTTCCATGCTGTCCTGGCATCTCCTTGGAGGTGTAGCATGAGCTGGAGGAGTAGGGGATGACAGAGACAGCATAGTGCACAGTCCTTGTAGATACACATATTTTATTGATCAAGCTTATAGATATAAAGGCAGAGACTGTAGCTCATACATTCTCAGAACTCTACTGACACTGGCATTGTGAAATGAGGAGGCGGTTAGGGTTTATTGCTGAATATCTGCATTTCTTTGTCTGTGTTCTCTGGCCTTCTCTGACTGGCAAGGGGGAGGGGAGGGGGAGAGGTGACAGTCTGTATTCACTAGTAGAAGAAGAAAGCACTAGCATACGAGCTGTTCTGAGATAGAAGGGGATTTCTGGGGAAGTTTGTGTAGTGTTTGTAAGGCGGTCCTTGCTGTTCTGGCATCTCTTTGGAGATGTAGCGTGAGATGGAGGAGTAGCAGATGACAGAGACAGCATAGAGCACAGATGTCACTCTGGAATTTCACCCTGGATTCTGACCCAATGTTCAGGAGCCCCACAAAGCAGAGATGATTTAGGTGGTAGATCAATCTAGTAGATCATTCTGAGAACTGCAGTGACACTGACATTTTGGTGATAGTTCAGTGTGAGTACTGCTCTTGAGTGAATCAGACAGAGCAGTGCTGCTGGAGATTTTAAAACCTTTGTCCACTCACTGTCCACAGTGTTACACACACCTACTCTGTTGGTCCACATCATAGAAATAAAGGAGACAGTAGCTCATATATTTTCAGCATACCAGAAAAGGTGATAGTCTGTGAGGAGGAGAGGGAGGGGCTGAGGGGGGAATCTGCAAAACAGAGTCTGCAGACATACATGAGATGTAGCCGACATATACTTGATCAAGAACTAGTCCTTGGATCAAAACCCAACATAGACATATGTGGTATCAAGAGAATTGTAAGAACCTGAGCTGTAATAATTATCAAAAAAATGTGGAACTTTCATTACTGTGTGATTGCAGCCTCTGCTTAAATAGAGATGTGCAGCTTGCCTTCGAAACATTGCATAACAAAGAGCTGTAACTCAAAAATGCTTTAGCCATACGTTATTAAAATGCTCAAGCTCCTTTCCCATGGTCTTCAGAATATATCTATCTCATCTTGCTGGTACTGTGGTACTGCATCTCTAGGTGGCGGTGTAATCAATTAATAACCTATGCAACTAGTTGTTGTCTAATTGTAGCGCCCCGTTTCTGTACAATGTAGTCATATTTAGCACAATACTTCAGAGTAATGACATACATATGTGCACCAAGTTGTGTTTGATTTGGGTGAAGTTTGTTGTAGTTATAGCTCAAAGATTGCATGGAGCCCCGCCCATGCATATTTGTTAAATTACTGCTGCAACAGCGTGTCAAACGTTCCAACTTTTGTAAATAATTATTGACCTACAGTCTATACAGATTGCAAAAATACCAGTTGATTATTGTTAAGACAAATTTCCAGGGAGGAGTTCGAAAAGCTCCATTTTCACATACCTGACTATTGTGGATAAACTATGCATTTTTTGACAATAGTTGCAATTGCAAAGTTGTAAGACACTATGCAGAGTATGCAATAAAGCAAACTGCTTGTCAATATGTTTATATTTTGCTGAGATATTCCATATTTGCATGTTGAAAAATCGAATTGCGCCTCCTAGTGCCTATCGTAATGAAAATTTTTATGTGCTCAGGAAGTGGTGCCATAGACATACCATGCAAGTCTCATGAGGATAGGACCTTGTCAAGGTCATGAAACAGCTGAAACAGATGAAATTTGATTGGCTGATGGCGGCTATGTTTTTTCGAATATGACATCATCGTCATAGAATCTGAGTCAGCTCATTACCCACTACATGCATACCAATCGGCATGTCAATGGGACAATCCTGTGAAGCGGAACAAATTTTTTGTTGTTATAGCGCCCCCTAGGCTTGCAGTTGCACAACCAAGTACTCATGTCTTCCAGCCCTTATAGGGATAAAGCATGTGAAATATCGTAACTTTCAGAGAAAGTGTTTGTGAGTTATATCTGTATTTATCTGATTTTTGGAATGTGAGCTCCACCCCTGTATTTGGGCGGAGTCTGGAAGCCGACCAGTGATGAAATTCCAACTTTTTTTGAATAATTGTTAAAGTTCAGGTTCGTAGGATTCTGGTGATACCACATATGTCCATATCGGATAAATTTCCAGATACTAGTTCGCGCTCAAAAATGTGTGCGATTTTGCATATTATGCAAATTAGTTCAAAATCTAAGTAGGCGGAGCTTATGGGTTCTTGAGGCTTTTTTGTAGGGTCTGACCTGAGGAATCAGGGAAAAAAAGAATTTCGTCTCTACACCACACGGGGTAGGAGATATAGTGAGTGACGCGTTCCGCGTCGCTATAGCGCCACCATCAGGCCAATCGGGCTGATTCTTTGCACCTGAGTAGAGGGAGGGTTTACTACCAGTTGACCAAATGACAAGTCTGTAAAACCTACGGTTTGGGCTACCTATCGCGTTTCATCGGAGAAAAAGAAGAAGAAGAAGAGGAAACAGACCAAAAACAATAGGGCTCCAGCACTTGCAGTGCTTGGACCCCTAAAAATAAAATTACTGGCTGTGATGCACTGGTCTGTTGCCGTTTGGAGGACATTTTCAGATTTCGCCCCTAACCATAACCTGTAACCCGTATCCCACTATTTACTGGTCTCCGGCCTGTATATCCCGCCCACTTGGCGGTCAAGCCATCCAATCAGAAATGACCTTTGTCAATTTTGATTGGCTGAAACTGAGGTACGTTGTAATGACTGTAAGTGTGAAGCGAGTCTGAGACATTGCGCGCGCAGGACAGGAGAGCAAGATGCGTAGGTTGTAGTGTGCATTCAAAAAACCTCCTTGCTCACTCAAAATATCCGCGCACGTGCAAAATCCTTTTTGAAAAAGAAAGAAGTTTGAATACATTTTCTTTTGGCTTTAATTCCTCAGTGGTACATTGTAGAGTATAATGGCTTTTATTCCCATAATTCTGAGAGTCTGCGCATTGGACCGATGTGTAATATGTACACAGCCTCAAAGACTCCAATGTGGCTCAGTGAAAAATCTGAATATCTATAATGTCACTAATATTTTTTAATTAAAAACTTTCCTGGCAAGGCATATACATTATATGTATACTATTCTTTTTTTCATGAACCATTTCAGCTTACTTATCAGTAGTGATTGAGAAATGTTTAGTGTTCCTATGTCGTTGTTTTAGTACATTAAGCCACATTAAGCTGTTTCCCTCTAATGGGAATTTGGTGCTCCTAAGTCTTTCAGTACATGAAGTCACATAAAGATTTTTCACTTTAAGTGTTTTAGACTTTCCCATGTTTACATGTTTCAGGGCACTGATAGCTCTTTTGCACCAAATGAACTCTGGTTCATGAACCAGTTCCATTCCTTTTTCTTGGTTCTTTCAAGTGAACCGGCCCATGTTTCTATGAGTTTAATGGGGAACCAAGGATACGCCATCAGCAGGGGAGTCACTGTGGCTGAATACAGTGCCAGAGACACAGATAAACAGTCATAGTCATGACAGGGTCATTTTTTATATTTTGTTTACTGTGGAGTCCGATCAGAGTGAGGTATAGTATGTTTTTAAATGTTGCTGAGTTCCAAACCTTCCTGCTGAGTTTGTGAATAGTGGATAAACATAACAAAGACCAATGCGCATAGTGTCACGCAGCCCCAGAAGGACACACAAAAGGAGTGTGTTCCTGTTTTATTACCTATTATATAAAACTTTGTAAATTACCCCATCCAGCTCCACTGGGCAATAATGCTGTGTTTGAGGCTCAGAGCCCCTTCTTGAGTTACTAAACCTTGACACAACCAATGGATGAACGACATCATGGTTCATGCTGCAAAAAAAAAAATCTATGGTTCTAACTGGGAGCAGTTTTCTTGTTTGTAAGCCAGTTTATGTTGGTGGAAATGCACCGAATGGTTCTAAATTTAATTTGCGAACTAGAACCTTTCCGGATCCTTGTTGGTGGAAAAGCATCACTGAGTTGTCATTCAGTACTTATTAGCCAATGAGAAAACAAACCCACGCGAGAGGTTTGTGCCAAAACAGCTTGCAAACTTAGGGATCAGACTCAAAAATCTTGAGGAGTTCGCACACAAAATTCAGCACGTGCAGAACTTGGAGAGTTTGCACAAAAAATTCAGGAAGCTTGCGCACAAATCTCTTAGAGCATGAGCAAGAACTCAGTGCTCACACACAAATGTCATGGAGAACAAACATCAGAGTTGGGTGTTTTTTTGCTTAAGTTATTAACATTTGAGATTCATTTTTTGGTTAGATTCTTTTTGGCACAAATCTAATTCTGGATTTTCTCTGACTCAGAAATCAGTCAGGTTTCGCGTTTTTTAAAGAAATAAGTTTCAGACTCTTTCACTGGAGCGTCTGGATTATCAGGACAACATTCATGAAATATGAACAATGATAAATCCATGCTATAAGAAAGTGAGACATGACTCCAGTGAATTTACATGTTAAATTTACACGCGAATCACGTAAACCCTTTCATATCTGAAACATATTTTTTTTGTGTGTGTAAGGTCTGTTCCTTTTATGTGTGTTGCTGGGGTTTGCTGTGGTTCTGTTGTTAAACGCCTGTGACCCATCAGACCGCTCTGACCCCGGAAGTCTGTGGTGGGTATTTAAAGCTCCTCTGTGGGACTGGAGTGCATTTGCCATTGTGCTATGTTTCACAATGCTCCAGGGGGTGCTCTACTATCTTCCAGTGGGACAGGTGAGGACACTAGATTTTTCTTCTTCATTGTTCATGTTGGGGAAATGGACACAGCTTTGACCCGGACTCATAATGTGAAGTGAAATAATGTGAAATAATCAGTGTGAAGATTATGACCTGTACGATTAAACAGATACAAAATGTAATATTTATACCTGGGACACTGGAGACTCTGTGGCACTGGGGACAGATGGCACGCCTCCAGTGATTGTCTTCTATGGGATATCAACACGCCACTGTGTCTCTCTCCCTCTCTCTCTTTCTATTTAGGTGGCAGAGGGGAAGATGGGTCCCCACGAAAATCACCTGAAATATAATCTGAACGGTTAGGGGTTAAACTTTCATCTGAGTTCATTGTCTCTCATTGTCCAGAAAAGTTCTATATAAATAAGTCAGTTTTTAAGGGTGTGTGTTTGTTTGTGTTTGTGCTGGTTTGTATGATGTGTGTGTATTTTCAGTGTTTTCTCTTTTGCAGGTCTGCATGCATTTGTGGTGTGTGTGTTGGTATGTTTGGGTGTGTGGATGTGTGGGTTTGTGAAGGCTGAGAGTGTCTGTGGTAGGGTCTCGGCGCTGGTCATGGCAGGGTGTGTGACCTCGGCTCTGATCAGTATTTGTCTCTACCTGCGCGCAGAAAGAGCACAAGACAGTCAGGATATTAACACAGGTAATAACAAAGGGGACAACCATTCATAATACAAGTAGCACTTTATGACCACGTAGTAATAAGGAGGGTCTTATCTCAGGTCTTGGGAAGGGGGTTTTGTGGGTGTGGGGATTAGGGCCAAGAGAGGTTAGTAAGGCTCAGAGTCTGAAGTTTATTCTTTAATTTCACTGCGAGGCTAGTGTTGCTTATGGACCTTACACTGGACCATGCACGGTTCCCATGAAGACAAGACTCACTGTGTTATTAATGTTCTGTGTTGTGGTTTAGGCAGTTTCCTGCTGGACTTTGTCTTTGGTCGGGAGATGGACCCTCGGATCGGAAAGATCGACATGAAGCAGTTTGCCATGGTCCGAATCGGCTTCATCGGCTGGGTCAGACAATGTTATATCAACATGCTTCCTTCTGTCCCTAGAACCGGGTCAGGCCCAAGTTTCTGCTGATGTTCAGCTGAAGCATACAGAACACATAAGAACATGGATTTGTGTTAGGATCTGATGGCTGTATGTTCTGTTCTGGTTAGGGCCTAATTGTTCTGTGTTTTATGCTTTGTGTTATTTACGACCTGATGGATCTATGTTCTGTGTTTTTGGGCCTGATGGTTCTGTGTTGTTTAGGGCCTGATGGATGTGTGGTACCTCTTGGCGGCTGCAGAGACTGACTCTCTCTCTGTTTCTCTGTTGCTGACGACCTTCTTCCAGATGGTTTACATCGTTGACTTCCTCATAGACGAGGTTCTCTTCACTGATCATAAATTACCTGCATATATTCAATTATTGATCAGCCATTGAGCCCTGCACTTGGGCCTGACACGGCTGTAGAGTCAGGTCACATGTGCTGTGTGCTCGCGTGTATTTTGTATTAATTTTACTGTGTTTGTTTGTTTTTATGTTTATATTTTTTGTGGATGTATTTTTTCAGGAGTCAGTTTTGAACACTAAGGAGTTCACAGAGGAACCCATTGGATTCTTGATGATTATGGGAGAATTTATCTGGATCCCATTCTTCTCCAGTCTCCCAGTTTATTTCCTCCTTCAGCATCCCAATCAATTCCACTTCTTGTCCGCTGTCCCCATTTTCCTGCTTTTCAGTAAATATATAAATAATATTACTCATGTAATAATTAATAATAAAATAATTTCATAATGTTCTACTGCTGGATTAAACTGGTGCTACACACTAAAGCACATGATATTCTAATTCCCTGTGACTTTAAAGTAATACTGTGTAATAATTTTACCTTACAATTACACATTCAGAATGATTGTGAAGCTCCATTGAGCTGTAGGGAGAATAGAGCCTTTTCTACTCTGGGGTTAGCACTGCAGAATCTGCACTATTTAACTTTTAGAGGAAACCCTGCAGTGACAATGATGTGATGATTGTGTGTTTGTGTGTGTTGCACTGGTACGAATGAATCAGACACAGCTATATGGTCATTGTGGTGGTGTTATTGCTGTGGCTGATGTTTGTGAAGGTAAACATGTTTATACAGTATATTCACCAGGTTTATCAGGCTTGTTTTACTGATGGTTCTCCTCTGGTTGTTTCCTGTGCAGATGCTGGGTTCCTGATCTATTTCTTGTCCAACGAAGAGAAAAGTGGATTCCGCAAATACCCAAACCATCCCTCTCTCAGCCGTATGCACTCTTTGTTTTTAATATATGCATTTACCAAAAATAAATACATGACTGAATAAACTACCTATATCTGAATGTAATGCAGCTGGAGAACAAACTAGTGCCAATAAAAACTGTGTCCAGAACACAGTCTATTTATAGACTTTAAAAATGCCATAATGAGCCAAGCTCCAAACCGATCCTCAGCATAAAGCAGGTCCTGGCTGTTGTATAGGCTTTCTGTTATTGCTGTAATCCTTTATGTGCTAGTACAGACCAGGCCCGTAATGGCTGAAACATGGAAGTGAACTCAGAAGTTTTTGGAAAGGAGTTCCGGGTGGTTTATAGCTACGTATGAACCCGTACCTCATAAAGTACAGGAATGCTAGTCATTATGTTGAGATGTAGGTTGAGATGTAGTTTGGTCGATGGTTTGGTTGGTGTCCTGGATTGTGAGTGAAAAGGTGTTAGTCCAAAAATTAACTGCCTTTAATAAAATGGTGCATGACTGAGCACCATGTGAGATGGTAGAGGAATAGCATCAGGTTGAGTAAATTTAACATCCTTTATTGATTATAATGATGACAGAAGTTCTAGAGTGAAAGAGGGATGGCATGACTGGTAATTCAAGTCCTCAAATTGCCGCAGCGATAAAGGGGTAGTGGTTGCACAACACAATAGAGTCATTAGAGTTGATCTTAACATGGCTAAGACCATTAGACCAGCAGGCAGTGGATTAGTAGCTACTCCTTTTCACATGTTCTTCAATGGTCAGGACGCCCACACAGCAGGTATGCTGAAAATGTATGAGCTACTGTCTCTGACTTTATATCTATAATGTGGACCAACACAGTAGGTGTGTGTAACACTGTGGGCTGTGAGTGGACACAGGGTTTAAAATTCTCCAGCAGCACTGCTCTGTCTCATCCACTCATAAGAGCACAATACACACTGACACATCACCACAATATCAGTGTTACTACAGTGCTGAGAATGTATGAGCTACTGTCTCTGATTTTATATCTATAATGTGGACCAATAAAATAGGTGTGGAAACAGGTGCTAAATTCTCCAACAGCACTGTTGTGTCTGATCTACTCATAAGAGTGCTACACACACTGACATATCACCACAATGTCAGTGTTACTGCAGTGCTGAAAATGATCCACCACCTAAATCATATCTGCTTTGTGGGGGTCCTGAACATTGGGTCAGAATTCTGAGTGAAATTCCAGAGTGAGTTCTGTGCAGTCTCTATAATCCAAGCCCAACCTTCACCTGTCTGCAGCCCAGAAATACCCCCACTCATCCACTTACCCTCTTACAATCCAGCTCCGCTGAGACACCAGAACACCAAGGATTGCATTTAAAAGAACTACAAAATCTATCTAAAGTGTGGCTCCTGTATCAGGAAATGTCATATGGTACCCTCCTGCTCTACAAAAATTGCTCACTTTCACCCTGGTCTTCAATGGTCAGGACACGCATACAGCAGGTCTGACTTAGGTGTTGGAGTTTTAAATCCCTCAGCATCACTGCTGAACTGAGAAAAGCCTACAACCAAACACATCCAGCAGACAGTGTTCTGTGTACACCAATGTTGGACTCAAGTACAAGCAACTCCACATCCTATCTGCTGTTTGGGAGTCCTGAACATTAGAGTGAGAAACCAGGGTGCTATTCCAGAGTGACTTCTGTGCTCTATGCTCTCTCTGTCATCTGTTACTCCTCCATCTCATGCTACATCTCTACACCAGAAGACACCAGAACAACAAGGATCACCTTAAATACACTACACAAACTTCCCCAAAAATCCCCTTCTATCTCAGGAAAGGTCATATGCTGGCGCGTTGGTCGTCTACCAGCAAATACTTGCTTGGACCCCATGAATTGCCGCTTGCGGCTATATTTTATAGCTTGAATTTATCATCTGTTTGTTCAGTCTTTGAGATATACTGACTACATCTAATCATACACTCAAAAATATCATCTTTACCAAGTCCTTGGTCACATGGCATATGAAATTATTCTTTTGAATTGATTAATAATATAACTTTTAATTAATATATATATATATATATATATATTCTGTTTGTAACACAGATTTTCAGACGATCCCAAGTCCATCAGGTCAGAACCTCTTGGTGTCTGGTTGGTTTGCCTGGGTCAGACACCCAAATTATCTTGGAGATATTCTGCTGACGTTGGCCTGGTGCCTGCCCTGTGGTGAGGACAAATATTATTGCAACACTGGGAATATGTGGGACAAATAATTTAAAATAATAAATTATATTCATCTCATATGCTTACACAAAGTGTGCTCTATATTTAATACAAGATTTTGCACTATGCAAGACAAAACATTTTTTAAACTGCAATCTGAGGGTTCAAGCACATGTCAGCACAATCACAGCACAATGAGCTCCGTCTGCTTCTCCAGGAGATGCTGAATTTGGCGGCCCAACTGCTCGATCTCCACGGTCGCCATAATCAGGAGAGAAGTAGTTATTAATATGAAAAACAACAATAAAATGGTAGTGGTATTAACAGTGAATTTAGAAAAACACTAAGTACAACTAACAAGGATAAGTTAGCAAAGTATTAACAGTAAAGGCTTTGGAATAGTACTAAACAGCAGCAAGCAAACAAACAAACTGAACGCGCGAACTTTCAGCCAGCATAAATGGCTATAGATCAGGATAATAATAATAATAATAATAATACATTTTAATTTAATAGCGCCTTTCTAACACTCAAGGACACTTTACAATTACAACAGCAAGAAATAAAAATAAATAAATTTATACATAAAATACAGGTAAAAGAAACGATTAAAATATAACACAGTTAAAAACATGGATCAGTTAAACATTAAAAGCAATCTTGTACAGGTGAGTTTTTATTGAGGATTTGAACTGTAGAAGTGAGTTTATGTTCCTTATGTCAGGTGGCAGCGAATTCCAAAGCCGGGGAGCAGAGCGACTGAAAGCTCTACTCCCCATGGTGGTGAGACGGGCGCAGGGGACAGTCAGGTGAATAGAGGAGGAAGATCTGAGAGTGCGAGATGGAGTAGTGACAGTGAGAAGATCAGAGAGATAGGGTGGGCCGAGGTTATGGATGGCTTTGAAAGTGAGTAGAAGGATTTTATAGTCTATACGGAACTTGATTGGGAGCCAGTGGAGTTGAAACAATACAGGAGTGATGTGGTGGAATGAAGGGGTTTTTGTGATGATACGGGCAGCTGAGTTTTGAACCAACTGAAGCTTATGGAGAGATTTGTGTGGAAGACCAAAGAGCAGAGAATTGCAATAGTCAAGGCGGGAAGTCACGAGGCTGTGCACGAGGATGGCAGAGGTATGTGGTGTGAGGGCAGGACGAAGGCGACTGATATTACGTAGATGAAAGTAGGCGGACTGGGTAATTTTATTGATATGTGATTTAAATTATAAAGAATTGTCGAGGATGACACCCAGGCTTTTTATCTGAGAGGAAGGGAAAACAGATGTGTTATCAATATCAATTAAGGGACTGTTAGTTTTTGAGAGTATTGATTTAGTGCCAACAAGTAGAACCTCGGTTTTATCACTGTTTAGTTTTAATAGATTTGCAGTGAACCAGGATTTTATTTCTGTCAAACAATCAGTAAGGGTGGAGAGTGGGATGTGGACAGTGGGTTTACAGGAGAAATAGAGCTGGGTGTCATCTGCATAACAGTGGAAGCTAATGTTGTGTTTTCGAAAGATATGGCCAAGGGGAAGGAGATAGATAATGAAAAGAAGGGGCCCCAGAACAGAGCCCTGGGGCACACCTGAAATAACAGGGAAAGATTGAGAAGTAAATGATTTGATATGAACGAACTGAGTGCGGCAAGAGAGATATGATTTAAACCAGTTTAGGGGAGTTTGAGTGATTCCAATGGAGGAAAGTCTGTTTAGAAGGGTGGTGTGGCAGATGGTGTCGAATGCTGCACTTAAGTCAAGGAGGATAAGGATGGAGAGTAGTCCTGAATCGGCCGCCATAAGGAGGTCATTTGTGACTTTTATAAGGGCAGTTTCCGTGCTGTGTAGTGGGCGGAATCCAGATTGGAACTGTTCATAGAGGTTATTATTTTTTAAGTGATTGTGGAGTTGCGAAGCTACTACCTTTTCTAGAATTTTTGATATGAAGGGAAGATTAGAGATGGGCCGTAGGTTATTAAAATCAGTGGGGTCTGAGCCAGTTTTTTTCAGAATTGGAGTTATTGCAGTAGTTTTAAAATGAGCAGGAACAGTCCCAGTGGAAAGAGAAGAGTGTGTAATGTTGGTGATGATGGGGACTAGTGAGGGCTGACAGGCTTTCACTAGGACTGAAGGGAGAGGGTCTAGTATGCAGGTGGAAGGCTTTAGCTTCTGGATGATATCAGAGATATCTGAGTTAGTGGGAAGCTGAAAGGCAGACCAAGAATGAGCAGGAGGAGAAAAGTCAGGGAGCAAACTGGGAGTGGATTGTACATTAAGAAGGTGGTGGATTGTATGGATTTTGTCAGTGAAAAATGACAAGAGTGAGTTACAGAAATCAGTAGAGTACAGGTGAGATGGGATAGAGTCCGGGGCTTGGGTAATACTTTTATATAATGAGAAAAGTGACTTGGCATTACCTTCATTAGAGCAGATTATATCAGTATAATGATTTGTTTTTGTATGGATAATACATTCCTTATATTGTAACATGATTTTTATACATTTCCTTATGAACAGTTAGTCCGGTTTTCTTATAGAGCCGCTCTAGCTTCCGTCCTTTGGCCTTCAACCAAGGGGCTGAATTTGTGAAGGTTACTGACTTAGTTTTTAGTGGGGCTAGTGAGTCAAGTACAGAATGAAGACCAGTGTTATAGCGAGCAATAAGATCATCGAGGGTGGTTAGGTGATGAGTGTCAAAGATGGAGTTAATACTAGAGGAGAGCAAATCCAAATTAATGTCCTTAATATTTCGGAAAGAAATGAAGCGGGGAAGTTTGGTGACATTTAGTAAAAGACTGACATTGAATGAGAGGAGGAAATGATCAGTTATTGGGAGTTCATCAGCTGTAAGGTCCAGAGGAGAAACACCTGAGCAGCAAATTAAGTCCAGAATGTCACCCTTGGAGTGAGTGGGAGCATTGGTGTACTGCCGAAACCCAAAACCCTCAAGACAGCACATAAAATCTTTGGTGAGAGGGTTGTTTATGTTGTCCATATGAATATTAAAATCACCCAGCACGATGTTATTAGGTGACAGGGTTGACAGGTGTGTGAGTAGAGTGGCAAAGTCATTTAAAAATGTACTGTTGGGTTTTGGTGGGCGATAGATGACTGTAATTATGGTTGGTGTAGATCCAGACAGTTTACATGCAGTTAATTCAAACGAGGAGAAGGTAGGGACAGATACTGGCGAGACTTTCCACTTCTCGCTGTGAATTATCGCGAGACCACCTCCTCGGCCGGTGTCACGTGGTTTGCAGGTGTAAACAAACCCCGATGGAGTCGATTCATTGAGTTGTGTGAAGTCATTTGTTAATTGCCAGGTTTCTGTTAAACAGAGAAAGTCAAACTTACGGTCCGTGATGAGATCTTGGATGAGATGTCCTTTGTTTGTGAGTGAGCGAATATTGAGCGAATATTGAGCAGACCGAACTTGCCAATGGAGTTGGGAAATGATGTAGCTGGAGTGTTAGCCGACCGAGCTAGGCAGGCTAGCACCCTGTGATCAGCAATCCGACCTGTGTTGCATCGGGAACGGCGAGAAATGGACCAGATAGATTGTATTGCCTTTGATGAGTCTTCATGAACATTCCGATGAGACCCGCGGTGAATGTATCTCCGTCGAGGAGTGAAGACAACATCCGGGTGCAGCAGTAGATCTGATGGAGCAGCAGACTGACTGAATCGGAAACGGAGAAGCTCAGCAACAGAATACCGCAGCAGACCCATCACAGGTTTGTGAAATATCAGTAGTCCAGGCAGACAATGTGGGCTTGCTTAAAATATTTAAAAGATTAGGAGAAATAAATAAAACTAGCAGTTTTTCGGGTGAGCAGCGGCAGCAAGTCGCGCCAGCGTTCACTCAGCCCTCTTAGTCCAGCCCTCTTCGCTGGCACATATGTTAATGAAAGTTAGCATTCTTCTTAGGCACATGATTCTGTGGAACCCATTCAAATGCCATATCAATTAACCCATAGGGGGCACTGTAAAATTCAAAAATCTGTTTCTCAGCCCCTGATGGTTCTAGTGAAATTAAATCTTGCATGAGGCATCTGTGAGATACCTGTTGACAAGTCCATTAAAGGCAACACAATCAACTGAAAAATATGGCCGCCATTAGCCAATTACTTTATAACATCCACTTGGGAGACATAACATAGCCCAACCATCATGAAATATGATAGGCTTATTTATATCCTCATTTTCCCTTCATGGATCAGATCCTTGTGGTGGTGGAAGGGCTTGTGTGGTCTCATGACTTCCAGGGCTATGTTGTTGGGAGCTGTTAGCTCCCAGTAGGGTCTCCCATGCGAACAGGTCTGTAGTGAAGATCCAGACAAACATGATCAAAGAAGCATCCCTATGAGTACAACCATTAGAAGTAAGTGTACCCTGACTGGGAGAGGGTTACAGGAATGTACCCCTGGAGCCAGGCCTTGGGCTAGTGTCCGACGGCAAGCGTCTGGTGGCTGGGCTCATATATTTGTCATGTAACTCGGCCGGGCTCAGCCTGAAATGGCAGTGTGTGAGGATCAGGTGGGCTCACCACCTGCAAGATCCAGAGTAGGGGTGCAGTTTAGTGCCCATCGAGCACAGAGTGGGGCCCTTGGCATTGTGGAACTTGTCAGCAGAAACTGGTTCTTGGTATGTGGAACGTAACTTCACTGCGGGTAAAGAGCCAGAGCTTGTGCGTGAGGTTGAGAGGTGCCAGCTAGATATAGATGGGCTCACCTCTGCACACAGTGTGGGCTCTTGAACCAAACTCCTCGATAGGGGTTGGTCATTCTCATACTCAGGAGCTGCACAGGGTGAGAGGCGCTGGTCGGGTGTGGGGATACTCACAAGTCCCCGGCTGGCGGCTGTACAGCTGGAGTTTGTCCCAGTAAACAAAAGGGGCGCCTCAATGCGGCTCTGGCTTGCAGAGTGGAAAGTATGGAAGCAAATCTGTCTCATCAGATTTTGAAATATTACCACCTTTGAATTTGTAGCACTGATTTTATTTTGCACTGAAATTATGTATCTGAATTTGTTTTGCACTGAAATTATGCATCTGAATATAATTGCTCTTAAATAGAACTCCTGAAACAGTGAAAACATTTTCAAGAACATGTTTTCACTGTTATTTATAAAGGTTAACAAATTCAGATAAAAAAAAAATTCAAGGTAAAAAAAATCAAACAATATATTTCAAAGTTGCTCAAATTCGACAGATAAAATTCAGATACCAAAATACGATTTACAAAAAATTCAGAGTACACATCCGGGATACAAAGGATGAGCAATCGATTCATTTGAATTTTCTCTTTCACCTTAAATGCTAGTTGCATTCTGTCGCCGCTAGATGGCAAAATACGAACACCACTTCCATACCGTGGAAAACCTACACGTTAAGCTTCCTTCCATGGATATTATCTCTTTATTTTCAAAATGTCTCAAAAATCTGAAAGCCTCACTAAAGACACAATATAACAGACTTTTGATATCCTGAATATGAAGAAATTTTACTGTGAAACATTTTTTGTAATGGCCCTGTGAACATAGCATGTGATATGACAGAATATGTGGAAACATGAACTTTGGAGTATATGTCCTATGGTATTTTTTTTTAATTGTCAGATTATCAAGAATCTGTAATTGATATTACAGAAGGTGTAATACAAATATAATATCCCAAAGTGCAGAGTTTAATTCATAAAGTTGTGTTTGTTTAAACATTGAATGTCGGTGTGTATATTAACAATGTCTGGTTATTTCTAATATTATTATAAATATTTATATAGAAATTTGTGTTTGTAGATTATTTATTTGTTATGTGGTGGAAAATTATGACAGAAAATAAGACAGCTCTTTGAGTCTCTGAGTCGGCATCAAGTGATATCGCAAATTATATTAACGACTAGAGGGACTTGCGGGCAACGCTGTTTTTCACCTCTCTGCTGACCATTTATGATCAGCGTCTTTTTATACATGGAAAACCCTTTGAAGTTCACCATCTGTTCGCTCTTTTACATTTCAGTCATCTTTCACTGTATCCTGTTCCCAAAACTCAGAGTTTCCCACCATTTGTTTTCCCCTATCTCCTGTATTTCTAACACCATTCCAGACGTGCCCTGTGCCTCCCCCTCTACCTCCTTGGTCTGGAGACAAAGGGAGTTGATTGACACAGAGAATTAGGAATAAAACAATTTCAGTTTACACAAGCATGCGTGGCCATTGTTGATTAAATATCTCTATTGATTATGAATCATTTCTATAAACAAATTTCCATCACAATTCCCTCCTTTGATTCTTAATCAATCATTTTTACAGATTATCTTCATCAAACAAATGTTCCAGCCCATCTACTTCATCAGGTTTAGAGTCCTTTGTGATCTGCAAGAGCTGGTATCTCGCTTGAACATGATGAGACAAAGTTTCGTTCACGTTCTAGTCCTTTTGGGGTACCCTTAAGGTTTTTGTTTCTTCAGGTGAGGTTGGTGAGGTCTTGCAGTGAGTATGATGCACCCACGTCCCTCGTCCTGCCACTTTCACGGCCGTGTTGGTCACTAGGAGCACCTGGTGTGGTCCAATCCACTTAGGTTGGTTCCACCTTCGTCTGCGGAGGTCTCGTATCAACACCCAGTCAACTGTCTTGTGGTCGTGGAAGGGCTGGTCGGCTGGTTGCGGCAGCACTGCTTTCACCTGCTTAGATATGGGCAGAAACATCTCGAGATGAAATACGTTGTGAGAGAGTGGGTCAAGCAACTGATTATCAAGTGGAGGTAGACCTAACCCCGTGTTGGGAGGCCTGCCAAACACTATCTCAAAGGCACTAAGACCAGTTCTTTTCTGTGGTCTGGTTCTGCTTTGCCAGAGGACCAGAGGGAGACACTTAACCCAATTAAGGCCTGTTTGTTGTGTCATTTTGCAAGATCATTTTTTAATGGTTCCATTAACACTTTCTACTGCCCCAGCATCGGTGGTACCCATTTCTAGGTACTTACTTAGACTAATTAGGCCTGTATGTACAAATGGAGTGCCATTATCACTTGAGACGCGTTGTGGCAGGTCCCATCTGGGGATTATTTCTCTGAGGAATGTTTTGGCTACTGCCTCGCCATCTTGAATACCTGTGGGAAACGCTTCAACCCATTTACTGAACATGCATACACAGACCAAGAGAAACCGCTTTCCTTCTGCTGGTGTTAGCTCCACAAACTCAATCTGCCAATGGAATGGCTCTGTTGCTGGGGGGTGACCTACAGGTTGTTGCGACAGGGGTTGTTTGTGCCTGTGTGTGTTTTGTGCACACGTGAGGCATGTTGAACAAAACATTTGGATGAGTGTAGAGAGTCTGGGTGCATATCAATGCCTGGGTATCATATTTTATCATTCCCTCCTTTTGCTCATGTGACTTTTCCCATGAGCAATAGCAATTAACCCTTTCATGTATGTTTTTGGGAGACATGGTCTGTTCGTTGCAGTGTGTATCCATACATTATTTTGCTTAATGCACCCTGATTTGGACCACTGAGCTCGTTCTGCTCCAGTGGCAGTGGATTGAATAGCCTGCAGAGTGGGTTTCTCTTGATCTGTTACAGGAAGTTGTGTGGCGGCGACCGGAGCTGTGAAAGCTGTGTGTTTAGCTACATGAGTTTATAATTATCCCATGCCATGTCAGGTTTCATGTGGTTTCACACGCATGCATATCTAATAAATGTGATATAAATGTATTAATCAAAATGTGATATATTGATTTCTCAGTTATCACATGTTCTAAAATATGTTAAATCAGATCTTATATTAAACACATTGGTTGGCTGAAATCAATAATGACTCAATTCATATCAATAACCATTAATCACACTGGGGATAAAATGAATCTCATTGTTAATAATCATTTTAAAATCTCAAATATTTAGAATAAAAGTCAATCAAACCATCACCAAACTCAACAAATTCGATGATAATTAATGAATCAATTTCAACAAGTTGAAATTTGAAACAAAGTATCATAAACTTAAATGAGACAAATGTAAGGTTCAAGTGAATCAAATTGTCACCTCAATGAATCAACTCAGTGATTCAATCTGAATCAAACCAATGACTCAAATGTAAGGTTCAAGTGAATCAAATTGTCACCTCAATGAATCAACTCAGCGATTCAATCTGAATCAAACCAATGATTCAACCGAATCACCTTATCAAATGAATCCCGCTTTTTTGTCGCGCAGTGGCCTCTATGCGGCAAAATAGGGATTTTTAATTTTTTATTATTATTTTTTATTTATATAGACATGTTTGCATACAGTCTATATAAATATATCTATACGTCATGCTAAATGCATATATATATTTGCACCAGAGTTCTGGGGTATTCCATTCAATCTTAGGTAATCCCTTGAAATCACATATTTCAGATCAGCCAATCTACTGTAGAGAGTACTTCCCTTTTCACTGTGTCAGTGGGTCCCATCTCAGCGTGTCCTGCCTCTCTGTCGCCCATCACTTCTCGCAGTGTGCTGTTTCTGGCTTTTCTTCCTACTGAGCCTATTGCTCCAGGTAGTCTCTGAGCATCGATTCACCCATGTATCTTTCTGAAACACGTTTGGCTGGAAAGTTGGCCCATTGCCTGCAAATCCTCTTCCTCTGTTTTGCCCTTGAACCCTCTTTGTCCTCTTCCTCTGTCTCCTTCACGTGAAACGTTGGTGGGGGTGGGGGGGTCGCAACTTGCTTGTACCATCGTCAACTTGCCGTTTTCCGTCGTCAACTTGTTTTTACCATCATCAACTTGCTTTTGCTTTTACCATCATCAATTTGCTTGAACCAAAGTGTCTGCCCGCTTTCTTTCTTTTTTTTTTTCCTTATCTCGTTCTCTGTCGGGCGACATGACTTGCAAAAATCCTCTAATTCTTCTCTGAACTTCCGTCCTCCTACTTGTAGGGGGTCGGACAGATCAGAGGTAACTTCTATCATGTCCTTTTCAATCCAGTATCAATGTACTAACAGGGGTTTTTCTGGGCCAGCTACCTATTTCCCGCTGCAGATTGACATAGGGGCCGGGTGCTGGATGCGGGTCAACTGAGGCCTGGTGCTCCGGTGGGTGGAGGTGGTTGCACTGCCACTTGCTCAGGTGCTGCTGCGGCTTGGCTGTTCTCTGGTGCGGTTATTTTATCTGGATTCCATTTCCATGGGTGAAGTCACTGAGGTGGTGAAAATGTTTTGCAGTGGCAAAGCTCCAGGAGTGGGTGAGATTCGCCCAGAGTTACTGAAGGCACTCAATACTGTGGAGTTGTCTTGGATGACACACCTATACAATATTGCATGGACCTCGGGAACGGTGCCTTTGGATTGGCAAACGGGGTTGTGGCCTTATATCGACTCCTGTTCTTGATATCCATGGACAGGGTGGCGAGGCATAGCCTGGGACAGGAGGGCTTCCGTCGAGGGGCTCAGGAGGTGGCATTTGTTTTTTTTTGCGGACAATGTTGTTCTTCTGGCTTCTTCGCATGGAGGCCTCTAGCATTCACTTGAGCAACTTGCAGCTGAGTGTGAAGCATATGGAGAGAGATTAGTCTCAAAATACTTTACAAATGCCTAAATGTTAATCCACAAATTAAACACAAGTCACAAATATGTTTCACTATTCACAAATGAATACATCCCAATCTGTCTCACGGTCTGCAGTTTGTACAAATACAGTCACATTCATAAATATATATTTTTGGTTTTCATAGATATATCACAATTTTATGTGAAAATAAATATATTTGTTTAAATTTACATTGCAAATATTTGGAAAGTCGAAGTCTCAAATTAGAATTTTTTTTAATTGTAGTATCTGCATTTGTGGATCAAGTCATTTACGTGTTTTCCGTGATGTGCATTTGTTCATTTCCTCTCACGGGTTTTGGATTTTGAGATTTTCCTTTCGCATTTTACCCGATCCAAATACAAATACAGCCTGATCCACAAATGTCGCCAGCAGGTGAACAACCTACTGCGGACAATTTCACATATTCATGTCCATTATAAAAGTGGATAGTTTTTGTTCAAGTTTATGAAAGTTTGAAAAATGGGCTTTCACACACATGTTCAAACTTGGTATTAAAATAATCTGTGGAATCTCAAAGTAAATAGTTATCAAAAAAAAATTGGAGAGGAGACAAACTCCAAAAATATACAAAATTCTTGAGAACGAAAATCAAAGGGAACAAAATGACAAAATGGAATGACAAAACGACAAATGAATAGAAGTAAAGAAAGAATAAAACTCAAACCAAAAAATAAAGTTCAGAACGGGAATCTATCACCCGCGAGTAACAATTACGTGAGAAGCAGCTAACAAACCCGTTGTGCCACCAGGAACCTTATAACTGCTTTCACAACAAAAGGGGAAAGAAGAGAGCCCAATAAAGGCGAGAACTAAACTTCAAACAATTTTTCCCAACAGGTAAATTATCTCCAGGTGGGATGACCACGGTGCAGGCGGTCCCTTACAGGACCTTAAATGGTCCAATGTATTTGGGCGCCAATTTTTTATTGTGACCCTGAGTGGGAGATCTTTGGCGGCTAACCATACACTCTGTCCTGGATGAAAAAACGGCCTAGCTGACGTCGCCGTTCTGCTAACGTCTTGCGAGAAGCAGACCGCTCCTGTAAGGTGAAGCGTGGTCAGGGAATAAGGGAGTTAAATATCCAAACTGGCGGCACGGTGGTGCAGCAGGTAGTGTCGCAGTCACACAGCTCCAGGGGCCTGGAGGTTGTGGGTTTGATTCCTGCTCTGGGTGACTGTCTGTGAGGAGTTGGTGTGCTCTCCCTGTGTCCGCGTGGGTTTCCTCTCTTCCCTGACCAAGAGACTGAAACTGATGTCCCTTCGGCTGCCATCATCGTACGTTGTTTTGTGGCGGCGTGCACACTTCACCTTACAGGAACGGTCTGCTTCTCGCAAGACATTAGCAGAACGGCGACGTCAGCTAGGGCCATCTTTTCATCCAGGACAGAGTGTATGGTTTCCTCCCACAGTCCAAAAAACCCACATTAGCAGGTGGATTGGTGACTCAAAAGTGTGTGTGTGTGTGTGTGTGTGTGTTGCCCTGTGAAGGACTGGCGCTCCTTCCAGGGTGTATTCCTGCCTTGCGCCCAATGATTCCAGGTAGGCTCTGGACCCACCGTGACACTGAACTGGATAAACGGTTACAGATAATGAATGAATATCCAAACTGACACTCAAAGGGGGACATACCCAGAGATGAGTGCTAGAGCATGTTGTGAGCATATTCATTCATTCATTCATTATCTGTAACCGCTTATCCAGTTCAAGGTTACAGTAGGCCTAGAGCCTACCTGGAATCATTGGGTACAAGGCGGGAATACACCCTGGAGGGGGTGCCAGTCCTTCACAGGGCAACACACACTCACACATTCATTCACACACTCATGCCCACTGACACTTTTTGAGTCACCAATCCACCTACCAACGTGTGTTTTTGGACTGTGGGAGGAAACCGGAGCACCTAGAGGAAACCCACGCAGACACTGGGAGAACACACCGACTCCTCACAGACAGTCACCCGGAGTGGGACTCGAATCCACAACCTCCAGGTCCCTGGAGCTATGTAACTGTGACACTACCTGCTGCGCCATGGTGCCGCCCCGTTGTGAGCATATTCTGTCCACAAAAATTTATCAGCCCAGGTAGCAGGGTTGGTGGATGCCAGACACCGAAGAGACTGTTCCATGTCCTGGTTCACCCTCTCAGTCTGATCATTAGACTGAGAGTTATAACCAGAGGATAGGCTGACTGAAGCCCCTAGAGAAGCACAGAAAGCCTTCCAAAAGCGGCAGGAGAACTGGGGACCCCTGTCTGAAACAAGGTCCTTGGGAATTCCATGGTATCGCACTACCTGGTTCAGAATGAGTTATGCAGTCTCCTGGGCTGAAGGGAGTTTGGGCAGAGCAAGAAACCAGGCTGCTTTGGAAAACCTGTCCACAATCACCATGATGACAGTGTTGCCTTTGGCAACCCAGTAATAAAGTCCAAAGACATATGTGACCATGGGCAGTGTGGAATAGGTAGAGGATAGAATAGCCCAGAAGGCTTGGTTCTGGGTTCCTTGTTACGTGCACATGTGTCACAGGATGACACAAATTGTCGGACCTCCCTTGCCATATTAAGCCACCAGAACCGTCGTTGTAAAAATTCCAAAGTTCGGGTGGTCCCTGGATGCCCTGCAAAGGAACTTGTGTGTCCCCAGTTTATGACCTGGGTCCAGACATTAGCTGGGACATAGAGCCTGTTTGCAGGAACCCCACCTGGGTCTGGCTCAATTTGCACGGCTTTTCTGACTATCTCTTCAATCTCCCACCGTAATGTTGCCAAAATGCATTCAGGAGGGATAATCGGAGTAGACTGCAGTACAGGACGATCTTCCCACTGCCTGGAAAGAGCATCAGGTTTAACATTCTTGGAACCTGGACATAAGAGTGTGAAGTCGAAACGATTGAAGAACAAGGCCCAACAGGTTTTTATTGTCAGTCCAGACCAAGAATGGGTGCTTTACCCCCTCCAACCAGTGTCTCCATTCCTCAAGAGCCATTTTAACAGCTAAGAGCTCTCGATCACCCACGTCATAATTCTGTTTGCTGGGAGTCAAGCGATGGGAGAAATACACACAAGGATGGCGTTTGTGGTCCTCGCCTGAGCATTGGGACAGAACAGTGCCTATTCCAATATCAGAGGCATCTACCTCTACCACAAAGGGTAGGTCTGAGTCCGAGAGACGTAAGACAGGGGCAGTAGTTAACCTGTGCTTGAGATCTTCAAAAGCTTTCTGGGCTTCGTCAGTCCATCGGAAAGGGCCAGACTGATTTCAAGTCAACACAGTAAGTGGGGCCGCCACAGTGCCAAAATGTCTGACAAACCGACGGTAAAAATTGTCAAAATCCAGAAATTGCTGGACCAAGCGGAGAAAGGTAGGGAGAGGCCATAAATCTCAAGAAATGTACAACAGTTACATGGAATTGGGACTTCTCAAGTTTGACAAAGAGATGGTTTTCCAAGAGTAGTTGTAGGACCTGATGGACATGGACTACATGCTCTTTCTGAATATAAGTATGTCATCCAAATAAAAAAACCATAGAGACCGAGTGTCTCCTGCAGGACCTCATGGATGAGTCTCCGAACAACAGCCGGCACATTCATCAGCCCAAACGGCATAACTAGGCGCTCGTAATGACCTGTGGGGGTGATGAAGGCTGTCTTCCACTCATCCCCTTGCCAAATACGCACCAGATTGTAGGTGCTCCGGAGGTCTCATTTTGTAAATATTGAGGACTGTTGGAGCGCCTCAACTGCGGTGGCCATAAGAGGCAAAGGATAACAGTCCTTGAAATTAATTTCATTGAGACCTCTGTAATCTATGCAGGGACGTAGACCACCATCCTTTTTCCCCCACAAAGTAAAACCCTGCACCCGCGGGAGAGGTAGAGGGATGGACAAAACCCTGTGCCAGAGCTTCTTTAATGTAATCCTCCATGGCAACCTTCTCAGGACTGGCGAGAGAAAAGAGATGCCCCCTGGGGGGAAGAGTGCCAGGTTGTAACTCTATGGCACAATCGAAGGTCCGATGAGGTGGTAGTACCTTTGTTTTCTGCTTACCAAAAACCTCCTTGAGGTCATGGTAAGCGGTTGCTACTTTCCTTAAATCGATGGGGTTACCTAGGAATGTCCTAGTGCTGCCCAGGAATCCAGGATGTAAGCATGAAGCTTTGCAATGGGGTCCCCACAGCTGAATACACTTAGAGAGCCAATCAATTTGAGGGTTGTGCCTCTGTAACCAAGAGAACCCCAGGATAACGGGCAGGTCAGGGGCCCAGGTCAAGAAAAATGACAGTCGTTCTGTATGACAGAATAGCTCCTAGGCTCACGCACACCACATTAAGGTGGTGATCCAGGGAGGAGAATATATTCATGTGTGATTACTTATTGACCCAAAAGTTGGAATAGTGTAATGAATGCAGTGAAACTCAAATGATGCAAGTGTGCTACCTGATAGCAGTTGGCTTTGTAACTGAATCGTCTTGGGTTCAAATCCAGCAGCTGGTTGATGTGTTGAATTGAAGCATTTTCAATGCAAGATGTCAGGTGTTGAGCATTTCACAAGTGTAACCAAATCAGAAAAAAAATCAGTTAAAGCAAAAATAGTTGCAATGAAACCTATGGTGCCAAGTAGTGCCATGTCTTGCTTGCCCCCTGTAATCGTAGCTTGCGGCTATATTTCTTCTTATTACAAACCGGATTCAAAAAAATTTGGGACACTAAACAAATTGTGAATAAAAACTGAATGCAATGATGTGGAGGTGCCAACATCTAATACTTTATTCAGAATAGAACACAAATCACAGATCAAAAGTTTAAACTGAGAGAATGTATCATTTTAAGGGAAAAATATGTTGATTCAAAATTTCATGGCGTCAACAAATCCCCAAAAAGTTGGGACAAGGCCATTTTTTACCACTGTGTGGCATCCCCACTTCTTCTTACAACACTCAACAGACGTCTGGGGACAGAGGAGACCAGTTTCTCAAGTTTAGAGATAGGAATGCTCTCCCATTCATGTCTAATACAGGCCTCTAACTGTTCAATCGTCTTGGGCCTTGTTTGTCGCACCTTCCACTTTATGATGCGCCAAATGTTCTCTTTAGGTGAAAGATCTGGACTGCAGGCTGGCCATTTCAGTACCTGGATCTTTCTCCTACGTAGCCATGATATTGTGATTGCTGCAGAATGTGGTCTGGCATTATCTTGTGAAAAATGCAGGGTCTTTCCTGAAAGAGATTACGTCTAGATGGGAGCATATGTTGTTTTACAACCTGAACATAGTTCTCTGCATTAATGGTGCCTTTCCAGACGTGCAAGCTGCCCATGCCACAAGCACTCATGCAACCCCATACCATCAGTGATGCAGGCTTCTGAACGGAGCGTTGATAACAACTTGAGTTATCCTTGTCCTCTCTGGTCTGGATGACATGGCGTCCCAGTGTTCCTAAAAGAACTTCAAATCATGACTCATCTGACCACAGAACAGTCTTCCATTTTGCCACACTCCATTTTAAAAGACCCCTGGCCCAGTGCAAACGTCTGAGCTTGTGGAGCTTGCTGAGAAATGGCTTCCTCTTTGCACTGTAGAGTTTCAGCTGGCAACGGCGCATGGCACGGTGGATTGTGTTCACTGACCATGCTTTCTGGAAGTATTCCTGAGCCCATTCTGTTATTTCCTTGACAGTGGCATTCCTGTTTGAGGTGCAGTGATGTTTAAGGGCCCGGAGATCACGAGCATCCAGTAGAGTTTTATGGCCTTGACCCTTACGCACAGCAATTGTTCCAGATTCTCTGAATCTTTTGATGATGTTATGCACGGCTGATGATGATAACTTAAAAGTCTTTGCTATTTTACGCTGGGTAACACCATTCTGGTATTATAGCTTTTTTTCTTCTTCTTCTTTATCGCCGATAAAACATGATAGGCAAACCCAACCGTAAGGCCTACAGACTTCATTTTTGGTCAACAGGTAGTAAGCCCTCCCACAACTCAGGCGCTTGAGCTCAGCCCGATCGGCCTCATGGTGGCGCTATAGCGAATTAGAATGAGTTGAGGTCTGTATCTCCTTCCCCATGTGATGTAGAAATGAAATTCTTTCTTTCCCTTATTCCTCTGGTCAGACCTTACAAAAAAGCCTCAAGAACCCATAATCTCTGCCAACTTAGATTTTGAGCTAATTTGCACAATATACAAAATCACACAAATATTTCAGCACAAACTTGTTCCATGAAATTTACCCAATATGGTCATATGTGATATCAGCAGAATTCTAAGAACATTTAATAATTATCCAAAAAATGTTTTGGAATTTCATCCCTGCTTGGCTTCCAAACTCAAATATGGGGATGGAGCTTGCATTCCAATATTTAGACACAGCAATAACTCATGATACTTCACATGGTTGATTCCTATAGGGATTGGAAGACATAATTACATCGTGGTGCAATTGCAAGCCTAGAGGGTGCTATAACAACAACCAAAAAAAAAAAACACTGTTACACTTCACAGGATTGTCCAATTGACATGACAATTGGTATGCATGTACTGCGTGATGTCCTGAATCAGATTTGATGATGATTATATCATATTCGAAAAAACATGGCCACCATTGGCTAATCAGATTTCAGCAGTTGTTTGACGCCTTAAAAAGGTCCAATCATCATGGCACTTGAATGGTATGTCCATGGCAGCAATTCCTAAGCATATAAAATAATAACAATAACAAAAATAAGTATAAAAATAATAAAAATTGCTACTAATGGGCGCAATTCACATTTTCAACATGTAAATGTAATATCTCAATGAAAATTAAACATATTGACAAGAAATTTGATTTACAGTATACTCTGCATAATGTCTAACAACTTTGAAATTACAAATAATGTCAAAAACTGCATAGTTTTCCCTCAGTTGTCAGGTATGTGAAAATTGAGCTTTTCAAAGTAGTACCTGGATCTTCATCTTGTCAACAAACAACCCAGTGGGCACAGGTCAGTTGAAAAACATTGAGATGTCATCTTTCCCTGATGTCAGCTGACAGACAAAATATGGTTGAATGTGGACGTTTTTTTAGACGTCTTTTTCCTGACGTCCATGTGACATCAGCACAGTAGCTGTTGAAGAATTAATGTTCTTTTTGGACCGTTCCCAAAGTAATTAAAATTTAGAAAATATCAAAAAGTTCCAAAATAGAACCTTCCTCCTCAGGGAGGCGTGCTCGTTCCGGAAGCATTACAAAGACCAATCGAGTGAAGTTCAAAGCAAATCAAAGTATTTATTACAATACTGGATCCAGGAGAACTTATACATAAGAAACGCAAAGTGCCCTTTCCACGCAAAGTTCTGACTCATCGCATCTGACTCCACAGTTTTATAGCTGATATGACGTATACCCTACTGGCAAGGCGTTTCTGACTGATTAACATATATTAATATGCATAATAAGACATGTTAGTACTCATGTTTCTCGCGTGCAGGTTTCACATGCACCTGTGACCCCAAAACCTTAATTCTTAGGTAGGCTTGACAATATACCTTTTCTTCCCACACTCCTTTTGTCACCAAAATTTAGAGGAGTCACTAATGGACTTAAGGTCACTGAGATGCCCTAAAGTTCAACTCCCCCTTTTGGCTAACACTTGTAATTTATGTGAGCCTAAGTGCAGATCTGTTCAATGTTAGAGGTCTAAGAATTTAGAAAGGTGCTAATACTGAGTCAACATGCCAGTTAGTGTGCAGATTCTAAACTTGTTTAAATGCCTGTCTAAATACTGGTTAGTCATTCATATGAGTGCATATAAGATACAAGATTTCACACAATTATAAATGCTTAATTTAAACTAATCATTTAAGGATATTTGTCCACTAACACAAAGTAATAAAATGATTTTTCACAACAATTCCCCCTTTTGACCTGTCCAACTGACAGGTCAATACATTTATATAAATGGTAAGCAATTAATGTTAGATTGGTCTGCCTAGGTCACCCCCGGGTTGGCAAGTGACTTAGGTAGAGCGTGATGGCAGATTGTGGTGGTAGCGGCAATTACACCGCTCCTGTTAGGAGTGGACACCTCTGTCCTACCACTCACCCTCTGGACTAAGAGATTACAATGAGCCCTATATGTGTATGTGTTAAAGTGTATTCTTCATCCGTTGGTAGGGATCTGCGCTGGGGGCAAGGATAGACTTTCCTTGTCGTGCCCCTGCCTCAGGGGATTATTCTGCCCCTATGTTGGTTGAGGCTGCTTGATCAGCCTCTTCTGACGTGTTGTTTTCCTTCAGTGAATGTTTGATGTTAGGTGTCGGTGCGGCTCTGCACTGTGTGAGGTGGTGAGGCGCATTGTTGGGGCCCGAAAATGGCATGCCTCTCACTAATTCAAAAGGAGTAAATCCTATAGTTCTATTTACTGAACTACAGACACTAATTAAAGCAATTGGAAGGGCCTCAAGCCAATTCATGCCAGTGACCAGTTTGATTTTTGCTAATTTGGTTTTCAAAGTTTGATTCATCCTCTCCACCTGACCTTGTGAGGCAGGATGATACACACAACCATAGCTATGGAGCAGCCCCAACGACTGCTCCACCTACTGCAGTGTTTTACTCGTGAAATGACTCCCGTTATCTGAAAACATTTTCCTAGGAAACCCATGGTTCGGAATCCAACAATTAATCAGAAACTTACAGACTGATTTTGCATCTTCCCTCAGAGTGGGAGTGCCTCTACCCACCCCGAAAATCTATCTACAACGACCAGGAGATATCTATATCTCCTAATGGGGTCAATCATATCTGTGTAATCCATTTGAATCTCATGTCCATGAGAATCTGGCAATGGAAACCTTCCTGGAGCTAGTTTAAATGCTTTTGCTACATTCTGAGTGTTATAAATCTGACATTTAGTGATGTAATCAACCACTAATGCTGACATGTATGGGTGCCACCATTGTTTTAGATTTTCCAGTGTTTGTTGTTTTCCCATATGTGCCACTTCTAATGCTGAAATTACTGCTAGCAGTTCTGCGTTCCCCCTTTTTCTGAAACAGTACACCATTAATCACAGTGTCAGTTTCAGAAACATCCATGTAAAAAGTAAGGAATAGTCAGGTCTGGCTAAGTCAACTGCAACAGATAAGGCTTTTTTAACATCTATAAACGCCTGTTCAGACTCCACCGTCCAAGTGAGCTTACCAGACAAATTTCTCATCCCTAGCGATTTCACCATGTCCCTAAAAGGTTGTGTTCGTCCGACAAAGTCAGGAATGTATTGTCTGCTGTAACCAGTCAGTTCTAAAAATGCTAACATGTCTTACACAGTCTCTGGTTTTTTGTTTATATTGGGCAATCCAAATTGGTTGTGTAATATTCCTACAAAAAGAGACAGGTGTCTGATTAGTATATCCTACATCATCTGGCCCTATGGACCACAATGTGTCAGGTAGTGATGCTAATAATACCTCCATCTGTAGATAATCACAGTCCTCACAACCATGGTGTCTAGGCAGCAATTGATGATGTAATGTGACTTGGATGGGTGAGTTATCAGTGATGTGATATGTCTGTGTGGACTGCGAAAACATGACACCAGGCAGCTGGGTCCGGACCCAATCCGTGGCCTCATTTGCTCTTTTTACCATAGGGCCCAACTGCTTGGCCTCGTGTTTCTGATGGAGAGCTAGTGAAATGTGTGGTGCCGCCGTGTCAGACAGTTTATACCAATAATGTTGTTGTGGTGTTAGTGAAACAGGAGATGCCACCCCTTCATGACCCACATAAATCCCTGTGGTATCAACCGACCACTTTGTACCCTCTAATTCTGTTTGAAAAGCTTCATAGTAAGTTAAATTCCCCCCTTACATCATAAAACAGGGTGACATAGAATGGGTCGGGCGGAGGGACGTAGGGTGCCATGGCTGTAATCCAAGGCGACCACTGGTGGAACAAAGTAATGAGTCGTGGTGACTGGTCCGTCTGTCCAGTCACTAAAGCCCAGTAAATGTCTACCGACTCATCCTGCTGAGGTCTCATCAGATACATACCATCAGTGTACCCCACTACTGCCACAGTTTTGTGTCCGTCCAACCACATAAGTGTAATCCCATCTGGTTGACATAAAATAGTGACTCCCATTTTCATCAACAAGTCTCTACCACAAATGTTCAAGGGTGCTTGTGGTGCAATTAAAAATGAATGTGACACAGTCTGTGTACCAGTGCTGACTGGCAAATGTCTTGTTTTTGGCAGTGATGTAGGTTTCCCCGAAAAGCCCCTTACTTGCACAGTGTGTTCGCTCATCAGATGTGCAGGTAATACTGGGTTGATGGCTGACCATGTGGCTCCCGTGTCTACCAGAAAAAGGATTTCGGAGGCCCCCACAGTTAATGACAGCATGGGTTCTGCCCTGGCCCTGCTGTCCTGGTGCTCCTCTGGGCCCCGTCAATGTCCACCCCACGGCTCCATGCTGTATTGGCCAGCAGGAAGATGTGATGGCTCCGGTTTTGGTGCCGCCTGTGGGTGTGGTGCCTGGTGTGGATAGCTGGTGTCAGTAGAAAGTGGTGCTCTACATTGTGCTACCCAGTGGTCCAAAGCTCCACATCTTAGGCACGCCCCTGTCCGGCGGCGGACCCTGCCCCTCCACCTGCCATTACCGCGCCCCCTGCCCCCTGAGTAGGGCTGATATGGGAAATATGGAGTTGTTTCATAATTATATGGTGGGTTTTGTGGTGGCCCAGATTGAGTAGGCATGTATGTGTTTGTGTTCATAAATATTATTGGTGATTGCATATGTGGCAGTGCAGTCATAGGCATCATGGTGTCAGACTTTGTTTGCTTTTTATTATCATTTATAGATTTCCTGGCTTCTGCTAGTTGATCAGTTAGTAGGTCTCTTTGTAACTTAAGTATCTCCTTGTCTTTATTATCTAATTTTTCCTTATATTTGTTCATATGGAACAAAACATGTCTAACCCACAGGTCATGTGGTGCGTCAGGGTCCATATTATGATCGTCCTCAATTTTGTCCTTTATGTGGGCTGGCAAGCCTTTCAAAACTGCAGTTCTAAACCAAACCACCTGCTGCCCCCTAGCAGGGTGAACCCCTGTAGTGTTAAACCAGTCCACGAACCGAAAAAGCTCTTAAGTCAGAAGCAAATAACACGCCAATATATAAAATATAATTTGTAATAAACAGAAAAAACCAAAGACTATATTTTAGATAACCGAACACACTTATCAGTCAACAAGCCACCCTCGTATCTATTATGTGGAGTATCAATTTCCAACCGAACAAAACAAACATCATCAGCACACCGTTAAAAAGGCAGTCAAATTACAAGATATATTATAAGAAGTGAAAACAAAATTTTGAGAACTACAGAAATAGCAAGCAAAATCAAATTCAAAATCAAAAACAAAATATGTTATGATGAACGAAAAATTCAAACCGAGGCAGAAAATAAATTTTTAACACGAACTACCACAGTTAAAAAATGCAAACTAAACCGGAAAAATAATATTCTTAAGACAATAAGCAGTAAACAAAATACAAAATATATTTTATCCACCACAAATCTAAATTAACATTATCAAAGAAACCAGATTCAAAATTAGAGCAAGTGTTCAATTAACAATTTTCCCTTTAATACCCATGTTTAAACCTTACAGTTTCCCCAATGTATCCTATTAATTACTCAGCTTTACACCTTGCTCTCCTTTCACCTATTCTCAACCTCTAAAAACGTCTTTCTGGAGCTCATTGTCTATATTTTCTTAATGTATAGTCTCCAAGAAAGCTCATTTAATTTACTTTATATATTTTGTTTTAAAACGTCTTCCGTTCAGGCTCATTGTCATAAATAAACAAACCCCTCATTTTATTGAAGTTCATATTCTTGAAATAACTGTCCTTGAACGAAGCTCATACGTTTTACCATTACAAATTTCTTTCCCTATTAATTTCTAAATCTCTCATTCTTTATCCCATTTCCCGTTCTCTTTAAACACACTCTCTCTCTGACACTCTCTAGGCAGAGGTGTCTTTTCTCCCTTTTTCACTAAACACCCACAGAAAATTTATGGCTCTTTACAGCACATCAAAAGATTAGTTCTCCCCAGACACACTCTCAAGGGCAACCGCAGAAGAAAAGGGGGTTGATCAGTCCCCCACTTTCTCCTTTTTCTCCCAAAAAAATTATTTCAGCTGACACACACACATACACTGCAAGACACTCCTCTATCGCCCTCTAGCGAGCAAAAACATACACGACAGTCATGTCACAGCCTCTAAGAATAACACAGGCTCTCAGAACAGACATAAAACATGAATACACAATCAAATTTCATTAAAATACACAACCAACTCTGGCGGGAACAACTTCCGCTCTTTTTATTTTTAATTATTTCGCGGGGACAAATTCCGCTCCTATTTTTTAATTAATTCGCGGGGACAACTTCCGCTCCTATTTTTTAATTAATTCGCGGGGACAACTTCCGCTCCTATTTTTTAATTAATTCGCGGGGACAACTTCCGCTCCTATTTTTTAATTAATTCGCGGGGACAACTTCGGCTCCTATTTTTTAATTAATTCGCGGGGACAACTTCGGCTCCTATTTTTTAATTAATTCGCGGGGACACTTGATACTTCAGAGGGAACCACCCCTCTCGGACGGCCTTTCCGACCGGGCAATTAACTCGATACCTCGTCAGGTTCCGAGTGGAGGACGCCACTACTCAGTTTAAAAATGTTTAATACTTCGGGGCAGACCACGCCCCCGGACGACCTATCGACCGGGCAATTAATCCGGTACCTCTTCAGGTTCCGAATGGAGGACGCCACCACTCAGTCTCAAGATGGGAACCAATCATCCATTTATTCCATTTTAAATTCCATAACCAAGCAACCCCAAATGTATAAACCAATAATAAATTGATTTGCTCATTACCTCACTCCAGACCGCCTTCAGGCCTCCGCACCACTCTGATTTAGAAATTCCAATATGCAGAATTTGAATAAAACAGGGTCTGCTCACCCACCTCAATAAATTGCGGCCGCGAGTGGAAAGGAGTCCGAAGTCAGTCTTGTTCTCAAACTTCCGCACGTCCGGGGTCACCAATTGAAGAATTAATGTTCTTTTTGGACTGTTCCCAAAGTAATTAAAATTTAGAAAATATCAAAAAGTTCCAAAATAGAACCTTCCTCCTCAGGGAGGCGTGCTCGTTCCGGAAGCATTACAAAGACCAATCGAGTGAAGTTCAAAGCAAATCAAAGTATTTATTACAATACTGGATCCAGGAGAACTAATACATAAGAAACGCAAAGTGCCCTTTCCATGCAAAGTTCTGACTCATCGCATCTGACTCCACAGTTTTATAGCTGATATGACGTATACCCTACTGGCAAGGCGTTTCTGACTGATTAACATATATTAATATGCATAATAAGACATGTTAGTACTCATGTTTCTCGCGTGCAGGTTTCACATGCACCTGTGACCCCAAAACCTTAATTCTTAGGTAGGCTTGACAATATACCTTTTCTTCCCACACTCCTTTTGTCACCAAAATTTAGAGGAGTCACTAATGGACTTAAGGTCACTGAGATGCCCTAAAGTTCAACTCCCCCTTTTGGCTAACACTTGTAATTTATGTGAGCCTAAGTGCAGATCTGTTCAATGTTAGAGGTCTAAGAATTTAGAAAGGTGCTAATACTGAGTCAACATGCCAGTTAGTGTGCAGATTCTAAACTTGTTTAAATGCCTGTCTAAATACTGGTTAGTCATTCATATGAGTGCATATAAGATACAAGATTTCACACAATTATAAATGCTTAATTTTAACTAATCATTTAAGGATATTTGTCCACTAACACAAAGTAATAAAATGATTTTTCACAACACTGTTTACCAAGTTAATTTTAGGTCATTGTGATGTCTTATTGATGTCAATTTATTAACATGTTTTCTTTAAAGCCATACTTTAGTCATAATTTGTGCTGTGTATTTAAAGTTTCACACCAAATGTTTGTATTCACAAGATCACATGTAAACATAAAGAATGTCAAATATATAATATCTAAAAAAAAGTTTAAATACATACCCAGTCATAGCTAATCATAATAGATATATGAACGTGCAACAAAAATACAAAAATATACACAGTGTGAGATTAAAGCAGAATATTACTTCATTTAATACATGAAAACATTTACAAATATACTTCAAATAATTTCCCCACCCATTTTTAGCACAGGTGTTTTCACATCACTTGTTAGTGGTTTTAATGTCATGGTTGATCTGTTTATAACATACTAAATAAATAAATGCTCTCTTTGTTTCTCACTCACGTACACACACACATAACATTACACGCAATATTCATTATTTTTGCCTTCCTTTTCCACCGCATCTCTCTGGGGCAAGCCATGAGTTTCCTTAAAAATATAACGACATTTTAATCAGCAGGCTTTATATAGTATTATAAGTTTATTATATATTATACATTTTGTTCTTACCAGTAGAAACTAAATTAAGTGTCCAAGCATAAGCACTCTGAACAGTGTTTGGAGTAAACTGAACAGTTTAGAACTCTCTAGTATTTTGATTTAATCCGCTGTGAGCCATATCCTGCAGCTGTGGCTGTGTATGATTTACAGATCAGGAGATCTGCTGCCTTGGTTTTAAGTGAGGCATTTTAGAAATGTAATATGAATGGCAAACAATAAATAAAATATGTTAATGGAAATGCTGTAGATAAGAACTGGATCCAAACTTTTAGCTAAATTTTAGTTGCTACCCCTGCCAAAATTTAACATAATGTTTAAAATATCTACAAATTCAAGTAGCATTTCAACGTTAAGTCAACATCATATTCACAACCAAAATCTAGCATGTTGAAAATTGGCCGTGTTGGATTCAGGCCGCGACCTGAATAAAACAAAAACAAAAATGTCACATCAACGTTGTTTGCCCACCAGGAAATGGTCTTATTGCAGTCTGTAGGTAAATAATTATTAAAACACTTTCAACTTTGTACATGCTGTTACTGCAGTATCTCAACAAATATAAGTGGCAGAGCCCTAAACAGTAATTGAACTATAACTCAAACAAACTTTGCCCAAATCAAACCAAAATTGGTATAAATATGTAGGTCAATATGCAGAACAATTGTGCCAAATATGATCAAAATGCACATATAGGGCGTGCTACAGTTGGCCAGTTACTGGTTTTATAGCTTTTTATTATTCAATATAGTGCCACCTAGGGATGCAGTAACTCCAAAATGAGTAGGGTATTCTCTGAATCCCATGGGAAAGGACCTTGTGCATTTTCATAGCATATGGCAAAAGTAACAGCTGTATTTGTGTGATGCTTGGAAGCCACACAGTAATGAAAGTTCAACATATTTTTGATAACAGTTAAAATTCAGGTTCTTAAGATTCTTCTGATGCCACATATGTCCATATTTAGTTATTATCCAGGAATGAGTTGGCAAATATATGTAGGTTAAATCTCACCAGTGCATTCAATGCACACACTCTGTTATGCTCCCATCAGCCCTTCCCTCTCCCACTCCTGCAAACACACACAGACTGGAGTCCACAGCTACCCCTTCCTTTCACACTCAGACTCTGCAGCAACAACAGAACACCAAGGGCCACATTTAAAAACACTACAAAAACACCAAATCATGGCTTCTGTCTCAGGAATGGTCAGGTGTAAACACATTGGGTATTTTCCAGCGAACACACACTGTCTGAAAGAGGCCCAACTTTATACCTCCTTCTCTCACTCCATCTCCACAGAGACAACAGAACATCAAGGACCACCTTTATAAACAGTACAAAAACTACCCTAAAGTGTGGCTTCTGCCATATGCTGATGTGAATATATGCTTGGACCCTGTAAATTGCCTCTTTTGGCTATATTCTTTTATTGTTCCTTCTTGTAATGCTTTGGCAATATTTTTCTAACAATCATGCCAATAAAGCTATCTGAATCTGAAACTGAATCTCAGAGAGAGAGAGAGAGAGAGAAAGAGAGAGATGTTACAGCTGTAAGTCAAAAATACTTTTGCCATGTTATGAAAATGCACAAGCTATTTTTCATATGAGCTTCAGAAAACGTCATTACATTTTGTTTTTACTCCATCCTTAGGTGGTGCTATAATAAATTAAAAACTTAATTTTAAGTTATTTTTCCAAATGTAAAGCTACCTATATGTGCATTTGGATCTTATATGGCACACTTCATAAGAGTAATGCCATGCACATGCGTACCCATTTTGCTTTCATTTGGGTCAAGTTTGATTTTATTGCTCAAAGAGTGCATCAAGCTCCATCCACTCAGGTTTATTGAAATATTGCAGCATCAGCTTGTTCAAATATCAAACTTTTTGATAATTATTTACCTACAGGCAATACAGATTGCAATGGGACCAATTGTTCGTTCACAGGATAAAAATCCAGGGACTAGTTGAAAAAGCTCCATTTTCACATTCCTGACAATTCAGGAAAAACTGCATTTTTTGAAAATAGTTGCAATTTCAATGTAATGAGACACTAGGGAGAGCATATTATAAAGCTAATGTCATGTTGATATGTTAAATTTTCACTGAGATATTCCATATTGTCAGGTTAAATACATGAATTGGGAGTTACATGAGCCCAGCTGCACCTTGTTAGAGCTCCTGACACAACATCCCCTTTTTAAAATTTTTTTGAATTTGGGTCCCATTTTTGTTGCTCTAGGTTTTCTTTGGTGTATATGTTAATGCAATGGCTGCATGCAAGAAACAGCTCATTCTTACCCCAGGTATGTCGCCTGACTAAAACCTGACTCACCTCCGCCTGACATAATTTGCGTGTTATCAGTCTACCAGAGGGTGCAAAAAGGATGATCCTATCAGCTTTATCAAGAGACAGCTCCCGTCTGTGAGGTGAGGAAAGCAATGAGAGAGGCTGGTGTACAGTCGTTCCTGTTATATCCAGCTGTTTTAGAGGTAATCCTGAAAGGGGAAGTTCACTTATTGCATACCCCAGAGGATGCCCAACAGCTCCTGGCTTCTGCTACAGCTATGTTATGAATGCTACCAGCAAATGGTTCTACAAATTGTTATGCAATCGGGACAGGGGCTTATGCTTAGTTTGAGCTCATAACACAATAGTTCATTGCATTTCTAAACCTTTCTTTAAGTGTTTATCTTGGTAGTGGGGGTGGAGTTGTCATGATTGTCTAGACACTGGCTATGTTAATGTCGTTGCCACAGACCTCAACATGGGAGGATAGTTGACATGGGTATGTTTTTGCCCAGTCAACAGAGTTTGCTCTTTAGAGGGTAATGTAAGGTGTGTTGACACAGTGCATTTTGGGATGCGATTTTGAAAGTTGTGCAGTTGGAGAGTACATGTGTATTTTTTGTTTTTGATGTATGTTTATTTTGCTTTGATCTAAAGAATAGATTTGTTTGATTTTCATTCTAAACTTTAAGTCTCTGAACATTTTGAGCTCGAACATTAATGGGTTAAATGAGTCTCTTAAGTGTTCTAGTTTTCAAGATCTCCTTCATAGAAAACACATTGATGTTGCTCTGGTTCAGGAATCCCACTTGAGAAAAGATTCTGTTCCCAAATGCAATAATAGGTATTACAGAATTGCAGCTTATGCAACTGCAAAGAGCGCAACAAAAGGGGTACTTATATTGATAAGAAGAAATTTGCAGATTGAGATATAAGATCAGGGGGATGAAGAAGGAAGAATTACATATGTAACAACTAATATGAGAAATAAAAAATTGCTTTAGTTTCAGTCTATGCCCCTACTCCAAGAGACCTGGAATTTATCCCCTTTTTGTTGAACCATCTGGCTGTTTTTTTTGTTTTTTTTTTGAGTTGGTGGTGAGAGCAGACATGAATACAATAATGGACCATAACTTAGATCAATCATGTAGTGGAGCATCTTAGAATCAGTCAACTTCAATCACTGAACTCAAACAACGTCTTACTGAGTTGTCTCTGGTGGATTGTTGGCAACATTTCAACCCAACTGCTAGACTATACACCTTCTTTTCTGCAAGACATAAATCTTTTTCTAGAATTTAGTTTTTGTTCATGTCCACTACACTTGTCTCAGCAATAGATAATATTGATATATAGCCAATGTCACTGTTGGACCATTATAGTATTTTTGCAAAAATAAAATTAACTGTAGGTCAATCTTGCGCCCCTAGATGTCATTTTAATACAAATTTGAGGATTGTGTTCTAAATTTAGAAGCAAACTGGCAGACTTTCTTAGTTTTAATCAAGGTTCAGTAGATGACCCTAGAACATTATGGGCAGTGGTAAAAGGATTTATTAGGGACAATTTTATTGTGTATGCTTCCTGGTTACACAAACTACATCAACAAAAAATATCTGATCTTGAAAAAAAACTTGGAATCAGAGGTGGAATTAGTGTTCAATCTCATGTTAAATTAGCAGAAATATTTTTGTTAAAAAATGAACTTAATACGATTTTTAAGTAAAAGGCAGAATCTCTTATTAAAAGAGTTGGGCAAAATTACTATTTTAATGGAAATAGACCAAGCCATCTTCAAGCATGGAAACTTCGTAATAATGAAAAATTCTCAAATATTATAGCAATAAAATCTCAAGGTGTAATACTGCTCACAGAACAATCCCAAATCAACGATGCATTTCATATTTTCTGTGAAGATTTATATGCATCAGAGTCTCATAGTGATCCCACAGATTATTCAGCAAGTTTCAGGATATTACACTTTTTGAACTGCAAGAGGCATTACATACACAAAACAAGGGAAATCACCTGGACGGGATGGGATTCCAGTAGAATTTTATATATGTTTTTGGGCTGAGCTTGGACCATTGATGTTAGATATTATTATATATTCATTAGATATAAGTGAATTTCATCACAATGCTCATAACAAGTCATACAATAGCTAATGCCCAGTTTCATTTATTAACACTGATATGAAATCATTCAAAAAAGTATTGGCTAGACGCTTAAAATCACTTGCACCTGCAATCAATCATAGTGACCAAACCGGTTTTATAAAGTCCTGCTCTGCACCCAATAACATTAGGCGTCTTTTGCATATTATCCACGTAGCAGATATATCCAAGGCACAATGGGTGATATTATCGCTTGATGCCTTTGACCGACTTGAGTGCCAATATTTGTGGTCTACCTTAGAACAGTTTGGCTTCAGTCTGAAGATAAAAATGTTCTTTGGACCATTCTCAAAGTATTTAAAATTTACCAACTCATGAGAAAATAACAAAAAGGTCCAAAATACACCCTCCCTCTTCGGGGGAGGCGTGTCCGTCACGAGAGAGTCACAGACACCAGTCGAGTGAAGTTCAAAGCAAATCAAAGTATTTATTTAACAATACTGGATCCAGGAGAACTAACACATTGAGAACAGTGTGATACCCCTCCCAAGTGAAGCTCTGACCTCACATGATCTGACTCCAACAGTTATACCCCAGATGACGTATAGCCTGGTGATGAGGCGTTTCTGGCTGATTAGCGTATATTAATATGCATAATTTCACGTGTTAGTACTCAGCTCTTCACGTGCAATATTCAGGTGGCTGTTGTGACCCTGAAGACATTCATTATCTGGCCAGGCTGACAATGGGCTTCTCTTCCCAGCCCTCTTTTCCCAAGAGACTAAAATTTAGGGAGTCAGAAATACACTTCAAGGTCACAAACAGAAGCTACAGATCAGCGCCTCCGTGACCAACACTATGATGTCAGTGTGTTACAATCCTGGAGTGCACATCTGTTCAAGGTTAGACGTTAAGAATTAAAAATGTGTAAATATCAAGTTATCATGCCATATAGTGAAGTTAGCTTATAATATGTCTTTAAGAGTAATTATCATATGAGTTAGTAGTGCAGGATCAAGCAAAAATGTTTAACTACATGTGTAAGTAATACATGATGTAAATGCTGGTTAGTCATTCATATAAATGCATATAGGGTACAGGATTTCACACAATGAGTATGTAGTTATAAATGCTAATTTATCTAATCATCATTTAAGGATATTTGTCAACAAACACAAAGTAATAAAATTGTTTTCTACAACAAGTCCTAGACTTATTGCCTGGATTAAAACACTTTATACAAACCCATCTGCAATGGTCCTTACAGGTAGTAAATGCTCAGCATCCTTTTCGTTAGGACAAGGTACATGTCAAGGTTGTCCATTGTCAGAGCTTTTGTTTACCATATCATTGGAACCCCCTGGCCCAAGCTGTTCGCAGAGCAACGTTCAATTTGCCTATTGTAGTGAATGGGTCCCACCATCATATTTCTTTATTTGTGGATGATAATGTTGTTTCTGAATGACCCAACATATTCCATCCCACCTTTGCTTAATTTATTTAATGATTTCAGCAAACTGTCAGGTTACAAGATAAACTGGGAAAATTCTGCGCTCTTCCCTTTAAATATTCAGTTGACTCCTGATATACTTTCAATAAAAGTCCTTGTAGTTGAGCATCTGAAATATTTAGGAATAGACATGTGCTGGTCATAAAATTAGAATATCATGAAAAAGTTGATTTATTTCAGTAATTCCATACAAAATGTGAATTAAATGTATAATATTCATATATATATTGCCACACATATATACAAACCAGATTCCAAAAAAGTTGGGACACTAAACAAATTGTGAATAAAAACTGAATGCAATGATGTGGAGGTGCCAACATCTAATATTTTATTCAGAATAGAACACAAATCACAGATCAAAAGTTTAAACTGAGAGAATGTATCATTTTAAGGGGCAAATATGTTGTTTCAAAATTTCATGGCGTCAACAAATCCCAAAAAAGTTGGGACAAGGCCATTTTTAACCACTGTGTGGCATCCCCCCTTCTTCTTACAACACTCAACAGACGTCTGGGGACAGATGAGACCAGTTTCTCAAGTTTAGAAATAGGAATACTCCATTACTACTAACATTCATGTCTAATACAGGCCTCTAACTGTTCGTCTTGGGCCTTTTTTTTCGCACCTTCCTCTTTATGATGCGCCAAATGTTCTCTACAGGTGAAAGATCTGGACTGCAGGCTGGCCATTTCGGTACCCGGATCCTTCTCCTACGTAGCCATGATGTTGTGATTGCTGCAGAATGTGGTTTGGCATTATCTTGTTGAGAAATGCAGGGTCTTCTCTGAAAGAGATGACGTCTAGATGGGAGCATATGTTGTTCTAGAACCTGAACATAGTTCTGTGCATTAATGGTGCCTTTCCAGACATGCAAGCTGCCCATGCCACAAGCACTCATGCAACCACATACCATCAGTGATGCAGGCTTCTGAACGGAGCGTTGATAACAACTTGGGTTATCCTTGTCTGAGCTTGAGGAGCTTGCTAAGAAATGGCTTCCTCTTTGCACTGTAGAGTTTCAGCTGGCAACAGCGGATGGCACGGTGGATTGTGTTCACTGACAATGCTTTCTGGAAGTATTCCTGAGCCCATTTTGTTATTTCCTTGACAGTGGCATTCCTGTTAGAGGTGCAGTAACGTTTAAGGGCCCGGAGATCACGAGCATCCAGTAGAGTTTTACGGCCTTGACCCTTATGCACAGCAATTGTTCCAGATTCTCTGAATCTTTTGATGATGTTATGCACGGTTGATGATGATAACTTAAAAGTCTTTGCTATTTTACGCTGGGTAACACCATTCTGGTATTGCTGCACTATCTTTCTGCGCAACAATGGTGGAATTGGTGATCCTCTAACCATCTTGGCTTCAGAGAGACACTGACACTCTGAGAAGCTCTTTTTATACCCAATCATGTTGTCAATTGACCTAATTAGTGTTAATTGTTCTTCCAGCTGTTCGTTATATGCTCAATTTCTTTTTTCCAGCCACTTATTGCTTCTTGTCCCACCTTTTTTGGGATTTGTTGACACTGTGAATTTTTGAATCAACATATTTTTCCTTTAAAATGTTCCATTTATTCAGAATAAACTTTTGATTTGTCATCTATGTTCTATTACGAATAAAACATTGACATTTGCCATAAACAATTTGTTTAGTGTCCCAACTTTTTTGGAATCCGTATTGTATATTCATTGCACACAGACTGATATATTTCAAGTGTAAGAATATTACATTCATTACAAGTTAATGAATATAACTGACAACTAATGAAAATGCCAAATTCAGTATCTCAGAAAATTTGAATATTGAATATGCTGGCCAACTGAAAAGTATGAACATGAAAAGTATGAGCATGCACAGCACTAAATACTTAGTTGGGGCTCCTTTTGTCTGAATTAATGCAGCAATGCAGTGTGCCAAGGAGTCTATCAGTCTGTGGCACTGCTCAGGTGTTATGAGAGCCCAGGTTGCTCTTATAGTTGCCTTCAGCTCTTCTGCATCTTCCTCTTCACAATACCCCATAGATTTTCTATGGGGTTAAGGTCAGGCGAGTTTGCTGACCAATTAAGAACAGGGATAACACGGTCCTTAAACCAGGTACTGGTAGCTTTGGCACTGTGTGCAGGTGCCAAGTCCTGTTGGAAAATTAAATCTGCATCTCCATAAAGTTGGTCAGCAGCAGGAAGCATGAAGTGCTCTAAAACTTCCTGGTAGATGGCTGCGTTGACCTTGGACCTCAGAACAAACAGTGGACAAGCAGATGACATGGCACCACAAACCATCACTGACTGTGGAAACTTTACACTGGATCTCAAGCAATGTGGATTCTGTGCCTCTCCTCTCTTCCTCGGAGACCTTGATTTCCAAAGGAAATGAAAAATTTACTTTCATCAAAGAACAAAACTTTGGACCACTCAGCAGCAGTCCAGTCCTTTTTGGAAGCGAGACGCTTCTGACGCTGTCTCTTGTTCAAGAGTGACTTGAAACAAGGAATGCAACAACTAAAACCCATGTCTTGCATACGTCTGTGTGTGGTGGTTCTTGAAGCATTGACCCCAGCTGCAGTCCAGTCTTTGTGAATCTCCCCCACATTTTTGAATGGGTTTTGTTTCACAATCCTAACCAGGGCGCGATTATCCCTTTTGCTTGTACACTTTTTTCTACCACGTTTTCCTTCCCTTCACCTCTCTATTAATGCGCTTGGACACAGAGCTCTGTGAACAGCCAGCCTCTTTAGCAATTACCTTTTGTGTCTTGCCCTACTTGTGTAAGGTGTCAATGGTCGTCTTTTGGGCAACTGTCAAGTCAGCAGTCTTCCCATCATCATGTAGCCTACAGATATAGACTTAGAGACCTTTAAAGGCCTTTGCAGGTGTTTTGAGTTAATTAGCTGATTAGAGTGTGGCACCAGGTGTCTTCAATATTGAACCTTTTCACAATATTCCAATTTTCTGAGATACTGAATTTGGGGTTTTCATTAATGGTCAGTTATAATCATCTAATTAAAAGTAATAAACACTTGAAATATCGGTCTGTGTGTAATGAATGGGTATAATATACAAGTTTCACATTTTTAATGGAATTACTGAAATAAATCAATGATATTTTTCATGATATTTTAATTTCATGACCAGCACCTGTATATCCCTTTTCTATAAAACAGTCAATAAGAATTTCTATGGTGTGCTTAGGCATATTACATCTGATACGCTTAAATGGACAAAACTTCCCACTTCTTTACAGGCTAGGATTGCGGTGGTGAAAATTAATATTCTGAAGAGATTATACTTTATCTATATGATACCTCTATCTCCACCCAATGAACATTTACACACATAATATCTAAATATATCTGGAATAGTAAGCGACCTCAGATAAAGATACCCACTCTACAAAGATTCAAATGTGGTTTGGCCCTTTCAGATTTTAAATTCTACACTCAAGAATTTACCTTACAACCTCTATCAGTTTGGCTCACTTATATATATATATATATATATATATATATATATATAGTGGGCCATTTATATGGATACACCTTAATAAAATGGGAATGATTGGTGAAATTAACTTCCTGTTTGTGGCACATTAGTATATGTGAGGGGGGTTATATATATATATATATATATATATATATATATATATATATATATATAAAAGAAACCCTTGTTGCTATCAACATGACACTTTGTACACTCTTACAAAGTGTGTCCATGCCAGTCATCTTGATTTGAATGTTCCAGATTTTTTTTTGACAATTATGGACCAGCAAGATCATGGGGATCAGCTCAAAATCCAGGGACTAGTTTGCAAAAATAGGTTATGTGAATTATGCATATTAGCAACAAATCTAAGTGGGCGGAACTTATTAGTTGTATCAACCTTTTTGATTCGTCAGGACCCAAGGATTATGTAGAATAAAAAAAATTATCTACGCCTCATGGTGTGTAAAATCTTAATGAAAGCATTTTCCTTCGCTGTAGCCCCCTTGAGGCCAATCAGGCTCTTTCTTTGCACCTGTAGCGGGAGGGTTTACTATCTTTTGATCTTGCGGTTTGGGCTGTGCAATTTGTTTTAAGGCAGAATTTTTTTGCAGTGAAATAATAATAATAATCTGAACAATTACAATAGGTTTCCTTGCAATGTAGTGCTCGGAACCCTAAAATTCTAAACAAAAGCAATAGGGTTCTATACACAGTGCTTAAATCCTAATTTAAAAACACATTTTAGGTAAAAGTTTGGAATTCCAGTGAGAATGTTGCTGACTTCTTCACACAGGCCTGATTCCTCTGTCTAAATTAAAAATTAACACATGGCAGTTCCTCAAGTCAATATAATGACCTAGTCTGGAAATCTGAGCCTGCAGCTAAGTTATGTACATTAGCAATTTCCTTCAGCTCTTTCCCTGTTAGACTTAAGCTGAATTTTAAGTAATCTGAATAAGTAGAGAAATCTTTGTGGAACATCCTCAGGTAATAAAAATGGTGTCTGCTTCTGTTTTTTGTGCAGGTTTCTCAAGTCTATTGCCATACCTGCCGGCTCTGCAGTGTTTTAATCTCCTGAGAAAGAGAATTAAGGTGATTGAAGCATCCTGCCTGGAGAAGCATGGAGAAGCTTGGAAACAATACTGCCATCTAGTTCCATATAAATTAATACCACACGTTTACTAAAATCAGTTATACTTGAAGTATTAACAAATATATTTGAAAGTTATAAAATAGTTTTTTCCATCTTATTTGAACCATGATACTTTCTGAGTCTGTTCAACACCTGTAGTTTTTATTTACTAATCTTAAAGTCAGGAATTAGAGCCATATTAGCAAAATAAGACATTTTCATGTATAATGAGAAATAAAAGGATTTGACTATTAGCTCCACTGAAAGTTTAATAACTAAATAATCTTCAATACTTTTTTCACCCCAGACAGCGAGCATATATAGATCCACTGGCATAAAAATGTAGGCACACCACTGACCGTAGACCACTGCTGGTCCACCATCAGACCACTGTCCTGTGTACAGGATATACCTCCTCAGATTAAATTCACAGAGATTTGAATTCTGGAAAATAAACTAAAACACATATTACCAACAACTATGAGAGATACGAGTATGCCTGATATAAAATGATTATGCTGAACATGGTGACACTGTGCTGGATTCAAATTATTTACAAGTCTAATTAATAAAGAATAAAAAGAGAACCTAATGGATGAAAATTTAGTAAATGGAAAAGTGCTAAAATGTGGCATTTTGTCTAAAATTCTGTTAAATTACATTTAATCCACACAGGTTACAGACAATGAATGAATGGTCTGCACAGAAAACACTGTGCAAAACGCCTGTGGACCTCCAATTTTGGCCTTGGGACCAACCGTGGTCTGATGTCTTGAAATCAGAGACATTTTTAACATTTGTATTATCATATTGTGGCTGATTTGAAAACCGGTTCCAAATTTTGTGATAATTTCTGAATGTTATGCTTTATATAAACAACCTTTTTTCAGTCCACACTGGTAATGGAAAAATAAAATTGTGTAAGCCCAGGGATACAGTCTGGTTTATTTGATAAAGGTTTATATGGTGAAATGTTTAAGTGAAATTCTGATCAAAAGCGAGTATTTGTTTGAAACAAAATGGCGGACAAGCAGCCATTTCGCTGTCCCTGTTGTTCCGCGGAGCTGCGGGGTGAGATTATTCTTTCCACCCCTATTCCGGTAAACCCCGTCTGTACTGCACTGTGATTGGCCAAATGGATATCGCGTCCCGCGCTATAATTGGTTTTGACCAAATACTGACAAACAATCCGTTTAACAGAAGAGTAAGAATTATTAGCCAATCCCGGCACAGGAAGGCGGGCTTTGCTGGAAAACGGGTGCGAAATAAAAGAATATCTCCAAACACCCAAAATCCAGTTTCAGCTGCTTTTACTGTCGCTTCGTTTTCGGATTAAAATACCAGGTGAGTAACAAAGTAATTGGCGTGTCTGCGTAAATGTACAGAGATGAGAACAGTTCCGTGCTAAAAGGGCTTATTTGGTATGTGTAACAGTGATAAATTAGTTTTAAATGAGTGAAAGAAATAAAGCAGAATAAAGAGAGTGAAATCCGCGCGACGCTCAGGGCTGCTAACGGCTAGCTTCAGCCTCGGACTGAGTTTCGATTGATGTCCTTTTACCGTCGATTAAAGTTAAATCAACCACTCTCTCCGACGCAGAACCGTTTCCGAGCTTCCCGGCACGTTTGCCAATACATCCGGATAAAAAAAACTCTGAATATACTTGTGGATGTTTCTCTTAAACCACCGTTTATTTCGTGCGTTTTCTAAACTGCTATTTTCTCTCTTCCCGCAGTCCCGCTGCAGCCATTATGTCACTATCAAATATGGGCGGCCTTTGTGCTAATTCAACCAATGACAGCTGTCGGTTTTAAACACTGGTCCTTAGGTCCCGCCCCATGGAGCTCTGATTGGATAGGGTGTTGTAGGGAATTATCTCATTGGTTGGAAACGACAGTAGACGAATGACAGTTGGCAACCGGGGGTGTTCCAAAAAGCGAGATTTGTGAGTTAGTAGGATAACTTAAACCTAGAGTTAAAGACTCTGTCCAATAGGAATCTCCTTCAGTTCTTTCCAATTGGTCAAGCTCGACTTAAGATTAATTAATAACTGTCCCAGTGCAGGTGTCATTAAATACACAACTTGGAGTATAAAACATAAAAATTAACAGCACATTACTAAACCACCCTATATATGTTTGGAGTTACAAACACACTTTGTGATTTTAGTTCGATTATTACTGACCAGAAATTATGGGGAAAAAAATGAAGTTTTCTGTTGCAAATTTGCGTTAATATATGACATTATGAAATGGAAAGTATAAAAATGTATAATCCTCTTTATTATCAGTATCTGTCATTTGTTTGAAATACAGTATAAAATCAGTTCTGATGTGCTGGAATTTATTCATGTAGATTGTTATATTTGTTAATAGGGTTTATATTGTGTGGTGATAGGAAAACTGGTGTCTGTTTGAACACAGATGGTGTGATAATTTTCTGTTTGAGGATGTGAAGGTGTATGGAGAGAGAAGTCTCAAAATACTTGACAAATGTGGAAATGTTAATCCACAAATTAAATAAAAGTCACATATGTTTCACTATTCTCAAATAAATATCCCAATCTGTGTTTTAAGGTCTACAGTTTGTACAAATACAGTTAAATTCATAAATACATGTTTGGTTTTCATTTATCATAATTTTATGTGAAAATAAATACATTTGTTTACATTTACATTGCACATATTGATAAAGTCACAATCTCGAATTTAATATTTATTTATAAATTGTTGAATCTGCATTTGTGGATCAAGTCACGCGCCTGTTTTCTGTGACGTACTTTTGTTAATTTCCTCTCGTGGGGTTTTGGATTTTGAGACTTTCCTTTCGCATTTCACTTGATCCAAACACAAATGCAACCTCATCCACAAATTTAGGCATCAGGCGTACAAGTCACTGATAGGTGGCACTGTTTAGGAGGCACTGATTTAGGAAGTATGGGGCCACATTAACATTAAATCGTGCGACTGGATTTACATTATATATATCTGCAATTCATTTATGACTAGACACAATTCTAAATGAAGATATCTCTAATTATATTTTGAGTAGACGAAATAACAATTTGAGATATCTTTAATTACTCTTTGACTAGTGTAAATGATGTTAAATTTACCATTGAGTTCAATGGAAGCTCCAATTCAAGATATCTATCTTAAACTTTCATCGTAGATATCGACAATTAAATTATGACTAGTCAAATAGTAAATTAGAGATATCCTTTTGTTCTCACTAGTCATAATTCCAATTAAAAATATCTTAAATTCCCACTATATTAAGTATATTTTAAATATATTTTAAGATATCTGAAACTAAATTGTAGATTTGAAATTAAATTCTAGATATCTTGAATGAAAATAATGACTAGTCAAAACTAAGTTAGAGATATCCAAAATTGTATGTTTGACTAGTCAGAATTCCTTTTAAGATATCTTCAAATAAATTACAGATATCTTGAACTTATTCGCATTTTGTACTTCTGATAATTTAAATGATAATTCTAACTAGTCAGAATGTTATTATAGATATATTAAATTAATATTTTGACTAGTCAAAACGTAGCTGACTTACATTGCACATTTTAGCGCCATGTAAAAGTTGCCTTTTAACATGCATATTACAGTGGAATTTGGTTTTACATTTTCAGTAAAGTCAATTACAAATATTGGTAGTTGTGAGTTGCTTTTTTGGAGCTTGTTTCTAAAATGTTATTGCCTTTTTGGACTTGCTTCATAGAGATAATGCCCACGAAAATAAGTCAAACGTAATATTTCCACAGTATGGAAGTGATGGTCATATGACATGGTCACATGGACAGAATGCAATTACTGCACCATTTAAGGTGGAGCAGAATATCTGAATAAGAAGCTGGCGAATAAGAACCCAGACAGCGAGCATATATTGGTCCACTGGTATAAACAGGCTGGCACACCACTAATTGTAGACCACTGCTGGTCCACAATCGGACCACTCGGATTACTGTCCTGTATTCTGAATTCGGTGAAGCTGCTTTGTGACAACATCAGTTGTGAAAAGCGCTATATAAATAAATTTGATTTGATTTGATCTGTACAGGATATAACTCATAATAATGAGTATAAGCCTGATATAAAATGATTATGCTAAAAATGTTGACACTGTGCTGGATTTAAATTATTTACTAATCTTATTTATAAAGAATAACAAAAGAACCTAATGAAGGAAAAAATGTAAATTGGACTGTGAATGGAAAAGTGCTAAAATGTGGCATTATGTCTAAAATTCTGTTTAATCACCAGGGTTCCGCCCAGAAAACGCTATGCAAAACACTCGTGGACCTTCAACTTTGCCCTCAGTGGGCTAACAGTGGTCTCCTTGCTGTCAAGGAAGCCAACTTCATTATTGTAGATTCTTCTGTATTTCCCCCAGTCCCTGACATGTAAATAAACTTATGAACATTTTCTCATTCATTTATTACGATATAAGCAACTTTACAGAGAAATATGCCCAAATTCGGTTAAAATGAACACTCATGGCAACCGTTGCGGCACATGGTGGAGACTAATACACACAATGACTACAATTCAGATATCTGAAAATTTTATTTTTGACTAGTCGAATTTGAATTTCTTCAGAGATCTTAAAAGACATTTTGACTAGTAAAAAATATAATTAGATATCTTAAATAACTGTTCTTACTAGAAAGATTGTAAATATCTTAAATTGTGATTGTGACTAGTCAAAATATTGTCGCTAGTCAAAACTGTTGTAGATATCCAGTATTTTATTAAAGATAGGCAGATGAAAGCTATTTTACTTAAAACATTAAATCATTCGTTTTTTGACTAGTCAAATGACAATTTAAGATATCTGCATTTACAATCTGATTAGTAAGATTTAAGACATCAACAATTATATTTTGACTAGTCAAAAAGTCTTTTAAGATATTTCTAATGACGTCAGTGTATTCCTCATCTGATGAGTCATGAATCCTTAATTAGTATTAAAGGTATCTCAAATTCGAATTCGACTAGTCAAAATGACATATCCTATACCTGAATTCTAGTCATTGCATGCATTCGTCGCCCCATGTGCCACCACTGTTGCCAGGTGTGTTCATTTGAACTTATTTTGGATTTATTTTTCTGTAAAGTCGCTTATACCGTAATAACACCAGCTGACGCTCCATTAATGAGAAATTTTAATATGTTTGTTTACATGTCAGGGACTGGGGCAAATACTGAAAAAATCCGCAACGCTGAAGTTGGCTTATTCAGATTCTCTGTTCCACCTTAAATGGTGCAGTAATTGGATTCTGTCGCCAGTAGATGGCAACATATGAACATAATACCATGCACGTTTGGCTTATTTTCTTGGACATTCCCTATAGAGGAAGCAATCCCAAAAAGGCAACTACATTTCAGAAACAAGCTTAAAAAAGCAACCCATAACCACCAATATTTGTAAGTAACTTTACTGAAAATGTAAAACCAAAATCCACTATGATATGAAGACCTGGCAACATTTACATGGCGCTAAAATGTGCTATGTAAATCAACTACGTTTGAACTAGTAACAATAACTATTTAAAATGTCTACAATCACATTCAGAATAGTCAGGAGCGAACAAGAGCGGCGTTTAATGATGGTAACAACAGACCTCCGTAGACCGTGTCTTTCATAAGATGCAAAATTGAGATGCAGCCGCTGCTCTCCCTCAGCCGGAGGGAAGATACCTCACCTAAACAGAAAACGCGCTTCTCATTGGTCTCATTTATTTTTTGGCTTCTCATTTATTTAGCCAATCAGCAGAAAGAGTTAGCTAGCCATCACTTAGAGCGGCAGCCAATGGAGTCACAGTCCCGCCTACAGGGTGTTGTTTTGTGAGGTTCTGAAAACTGGTCAATCCTAAAACACTGGGAAAACAACAGTGCCACCTAGCGGTAACGTGTTCGTCTGCTAGCCATATTTGTGGATGAGGCTGCATTTGTGGATAAAGTAAAATGCGAAAGAAAGTCTCAAAATCCAGACGAAAATACAGGTGAATGACTTGATCTACAAATGCAGATTCAACACTATATTAATACATTTTAAGTTTGAGACTGAGACTTTACAAATATATGCAATATAAATTTAAACAAATGTATTTATTTTCGCATAAAAATATCACATAAAAATAAAATGATCTATGAAAACCAAACACACGTATTTATGAATTTAACTGTATTTGCACAAATTGTAGACAGTGAGACTCAGATTGGGATGTATTTATTTGTGAATAATGAAACATTTGTGACTTGTGTTTAATTTGTGGATTAACATTTATGCATTTGTCAAGTATTTTCAGACTATTCTCTCTCCATAAAGATGGCTTCTATTTTTGTACAGTGTATTTAGAGTTACTTTTAAGGAACCCTGATTTCCCTGTTGTTGGTATTGCAGGAGGTTGAGCAGCGATGGCTCGTACCAAACAGACTGCCCGTAAATCCACAGGAGGAAAAGCCCCTCGCAAACAACTTGCCACTAAAGCAGCTCGCAAGAGTGCACCCTCTACTGGAGGGGTGAAGAAACCCCATCGCTACAGGTGACAGAAAACACTGAGAAATACATCAGTGCTGTATTAAATGTTTTTTAGTTACTGTGCACCTTTTTCATCTGATATTTTAGTAATGTCATCATCTACTGATTATTCTGTTGTTATTCAAATTATGGTAATGCTCCCACAGTTGGTGTATGTTTACAGGATGAATTTAAAGTATATTTGCGTAATTTGTATGTATCTGTATGTGTGTGTTTCAGGCCCGGGACTGTGGCTCTGCGTGAGATCCGTCGGTATCAGAAGTCAACAGAGCTGTTGATCCGGAAGCTACCTTTCCAGCGTCTGGTTCGAGAAATTGCTCAGGATTTTAAGACAGATCTCAGGTTCCAGAGTGCGGCAATTGGAGCTCTGCAGGTCAGAACCGTTCTGTTTACCAAACACTTTTTATTTAACTCTTTCAGAGCTGCCTTGGATAAGGGAGTCTCTTCTAAGATTTGCTGTTGTCTGTAAACCTACAGCTGAAATTATGAGGTGACAACACTCTGTGTCTGTGTGTGTGTGTGTATGTTTTACAGGAGGCCAGTGAGGCATATCTGGTTGGTTTGTTTGAGGATACAAACCTCTGCGCCATTCATGCCAAGCGCGTCACCATCATGCCCAAAGACATCCAGCTTGCCCGCCGGATCCGCGGAGAACGTGCTTAAACCTGCCCCCCTCCAGCCCCTAAAGCCTCCCTATAGCTTCCCTGAACCACCTTTCATCAGCACCCAACCCACCCCCACCCTCAACCTCCCTACCCTTGACCTCCCTGTCCTCTTCTATAAGTGTGGATCAGATCATTGAGATTAAATTGTTAGTTTTTTTTTTTGTGTGTGTGTTTTTTTGTTTTTTTGGTGTTTGTGTGTTTTCTCGGAATTGCGCAAGCATACGTGTGCAGAACTTGTGTCCAATTATTTTCCGCACATCAACGTAGCTGTTAAGTCGTGGGTCCGGGTCCATGGGGTTTGTTCTGTAGGGTGTAGAAGGGAATTAATAAGACTTATTTCAGAGTTGTTTTTTTTTTTGTTTAAATGGATCTTGAGCCCTGTCCATACATCTCTCGCCTCTGAAACACTTCCAAGTCAGAGCTGCACAATCCGAGGAACCAACTGATCCCCACAACGTGTGATATTCAGGAACTGCATTATTAAAGTTCCATGATTAGAGAACATTTGAACATTGTGGGGAAACTATTATAACAGCTGTTAGAATATGAAAATCAGCCCCAATTTACAATAAAAATTGCCACTTGTTAGATTGTGTTAGTTTGATTTGTTAGAGGCTCATTTTCATATTTTAGCACTGTGATGTAGTCTGAAGAAGTAGAGGATGCTAACGATGGAGCGGAGGCTGGAGCAGCTCAAACTCAGACAGGGCCCAGTTCAGAAAAGAGTTCCTCTCCTGCTCAGTTTTCAGAGAAATGGGATCAATACAGAAAGGTGTCAGGTCATGGGTCAGACACAGTTTAAACGAAGGAGTTTGTGATAAACTGTTTTTTAGGGGCTGAACACTCTGGGCTGACTATCGTCTGTCAGTTTCCACTCTGAGCTGGATTTGTGGAACTGTTGGTCTGAAATACTCTCTCTTCATCTGAAACATTTTCCTGTCTTTGTTGTTGAGTGCTTATATTTTATTATTGATTTTTTTTTATCTTTAATAGAGTGGTAGTTTGTCAGTGATTTATTTGTAGGCTGTTTCCCTCAAATTCAGGAAGGAATTGGTTTAATTTTGCTTTTAAGATTGGAATGGTCTGTTGGTTCCTTTGAGAATATAAAAGACATGTGAGTCGTTTCCTTTCTTCGTTTGTCTCTCATGAATCCTGGTGTCATTCTTTGGTGACGGCTCAGGTTTTTCTACATTTTTTTAACAAAATTAAAGAAGCATATCTTTGTGTTTTCAGAATTTACCAAATGGAAAAATAAACGTGTTTTTCCTGAACTATTTCTCCTGGACTCATTTATTAATTCATTCAGGCTCTTGGAGCGGGACTTTTACCCCAGGTCCCTGGATTCATTTACTCAACACCGAAAGAAAACAGCTGGAATTTAGAACATATTTTGGAATTCAGCTTCATTGGTTTGATGGAAAATGTTTGAAAAAAAGTAATCCCGATTTAATCCAGAAACATTGATGTGTTGTCCGTGTGGGTTTTTTCCGGGTGCTCCGGTTTCCTCCCATAGACCAAAAACACTTTGGTAGGTGGATTGGCGACTCAAAAGTGTGTGTGTGTGTGTGTGTGTGTTGCCCTGTGAAGGACTGGCGCCCACTCCAGGGTGTATTCCTGCCTTGTGCCCAATGATTCCAGGTAGGCCCTGGACCCACCGCGAACCTGAACTGGATAAGCGGTTACAGATAATGAATGAATTTATCGTCTACATAAACAATTTAATCTTTAATAAAGATACAATTAAACATAGAATATCTGTTTAAACGGAGACACATCAGATTAATCTGAAAGTTTGGAAAAGGATAAAATAAAAATAATAAATCTATTGTGGATGACTGATAATTTCCCTCATTTTTTCTATCGCATACGGTCATTCACTCATTCATTCATTGTGTTTAACCGCTTATCCAGTTCAGGGTGGGAGCCTACCCGGAATAACTGAACGCATATTATTATAAGTTAGGAAATATATAAATATTTTGTTTGTAC